>NC_090934.1:1473499052-1474229677 GCF_040938575.1 Ambystoma mexicanum
TGTGCATTGATTGCCCTCATGATCAGGGATAGCATTCAGTTTCCAAGGCCCATGTGATTGCCCCATGATCAGGGATAGCATTCAGTTTCCTAAGCCCGTGTGATTGCCCTCATGATCAGGGATACCATTCCGTTTCCCAGGCCTGTGTGCATTGACTGCCCTCATGAGCAGGGATGGCATTCGGTTTCCCAGGCCCATGTGCATTGATTGCCCTCATGATCAGGGATGGCATTCAGTTTCCCAGGCCCATGTGCATTGATTACCCTCATGATCAGGGATAGCATTCCGTTTCCCAGGCCCTTGTGCATAGATTTCCCTCATGATAAGGGATGGCATTCAGTTTCCCAGGCCTGTGTGCAATGATTGCCCTCATGATCAGGGATAGCATTCGGTTTCCCAGGCCCTTGTGCATAGATTTCCCTCATGATAAGGGATGGCATTCAGTTTCCCAGGCCTGTGTGCAATGATTGCCCTCATGATCAGGGATAGCATTCAGTTTCTGAGGCTCGTGTGCATTGATTGCCCTCATGATCAGGGATAGCATTTAGTTTCCCAAGCCTGTGAGCATTGATTGCCCTCATGATCAGGGATAGCATTCAGTTTCCCAGGCCTGTGTGCATTGATTGCCCTCATGATCCGGGATAGCATTTAGTTTCCCAAGCCTGTGAGCATAGATTGCCCTCATGATCAGGGATTGCATTCAGTTTCCCAGGCCCGTGTGCATTGATTGCCCTCATGATCAGGGATAGCATTCAGTTTTTGAGGCTCATGTTCATTGATTGCCCTCATGATAAGGGATAGCATGCAGTTTCCCAAGCCTGTGAGCATTGATTGCCCTCATGATCAGGGATAGCATTCAGTTTCTGAGGCTCGTGTGCATTGATTGCCCTCATGATCAGGGATAGCATTTAGTTTCCCAAGCCTGTGAGCATTGATTGCCCTCATGATCAGGGATAGCATTCAGTTTCCCAGGCCCGTGTGCATTGATTGCCCTCATGATCCGGGATAGCATTTAGTTTTCCAAGCCTGTGAGCATTGATTGCCCTCATGATCAGGGATAGCATTCAGTTTCCCAGGCCCATGTGCATTGATTGCCCTCATGATCAGGGATAGCATTCAGTTTTTGAGGCTCATGTGCATTGATTGCCCTCATGATCAGGGATAGCATGCAGTTTCCCAAGCCTGTGAGCATTGATTGCCCTCATGATCAGGGATAGCATTCAGTTTCCCAGGCCCGTGTGCATTGATTGCCCTTATGATCCGGGATAGCATTTAGTTTTCCAAGCCTGTGAGCATTGATTGCCCTCATGATCAGGGATAGAATTCAGTTTCCCAGGCCCATGTGCATTGATTGTCCTCATGATCAGGGATAGCATTCAGTTTCTGAGGCTCGTGTGCATTGATTGCCCTCATGATCAGGGATAGCATTTAGTTTCCCAAGCCTGTGAGCTTTGATTGCCCTCATGATCAGAGATAGCATTCAGTTTCCTACGCCCATGTGATTGCCCTCATGATCAGGGATAACATTCCATTTCCCAGGCCTGTGTGCATTGATTGCCCTCACGAGCAGGTATGGCATTCGGTTTCCCAGGCCCATGTGCATTGATTGCCCTCATGATCAGGGATAGCATTCAGTTTCCCAGGCCCATGTGCATTGATTGCCCTCATGATCAGGGATAGCATTCGTTTCCCAGGCCTGTGTGCATTGATTGCCCTCATGATCAGGGATAGCATTCAGTTTCCCAGGCCCATGTGCACTGATTGCCCTCATGATCAGGGATAGCATTTGGTTTCCCAGGCCCTTGTGCATAGATTTCCCTCATGATAAGGGATGGCATTCAGTTTCCCAGGCCTGTGTGCAATGATTGCCCTCATGATCAGGGATAGCATTCGGTTTCCCAGGCCCTTGTGCATAGATTTCCCTCATGATAAGGGATGGCATTCAGTTTCCCAGGCCTGTGTGCAATGATTGCCCTCATGATCAGGGATAGCATTCAGTTTCTGAGGCTCGTGTGCATTGATTGCCCTCATGATCAGGGATAGCATTTAGTTTCCCAATGTCACGACCGCTGGGCACTGGCGGCTGTGGGAGAGGTGGAAGCGAGGCCGCCATTGATTGTGCCGCCACGTTTTCTCCTTGACAGTATTATCGGTCTAGTCTTTTTCAACATGGCCGCTGCCTATGCGTATTTACTGCCACACGCTAGGCAGCTCGGCGCGTTGCAACTTCGGATTTCCCTCTGTTGCTCTCGCTCCCTTATTGTTTTCTCCTTGGCGGTGCTCCGCCCTTGCTGTGTTGGGGCTCCCTGGCCCTAGTTGCTCTTTCCCTTGTGCTCTTTCTCTTGCAGCCTTCCCTGTGTTTCTCTTCCCAGTTGGTATCCATAATTCTCTCCCTTTCCTGGCTGTCTCTTTCTCGGCTCCTTTCTCTTACTCAGCTGGTCCCTCACTCTACCTTGGATATATTTCGGATTGTGCTCCCCGAGTTTCCCTGTTATCTGGTTCCTGTCTGCTCAAGTACTCCAGAGGGGTTTTTATGCCATTCGGGCTTTTCCCCTCTCTCCGTTGTTAGTCCGTCGCGGAGGGGGGTCACCGTGCCTCCTGTTATCGGAGCCGCGGTGGCTTCCTTTCGAGGCCGACCTTACCTGCTACAGAAGAAGAGTCTTCCCACTCTCCACGCCAGAAGAAAGAAGTTTAATTCAAGCTCAGGTGAGGAGGAAAGGGAACGGGAGTACGACCGGTGTCTTACTGATGAGGAAGACTTTATTGAACAATCTGATAATTTGGTTAGTCCACCAGCCCATATTGACAGATTGCAACGCCCAAATATTGAGATGGCAACCCCACAACAACTCCAGGAACTTATCGCTGCCGTACAAGGTTTGAGTCAGGAGGTTCAGACTTTAAAGGCAGACAATGCCGCCCTTCAACTAAGGGTTGCTACTCGAGAACAGCTTACGGCCGATCTTCCACCCCTACCCTTGGTATCAGGCAAATTTGATGGCACCGAGAGAAAAGTAAAGGAATTCCTTGATGCTTGTGATATTCACTTTGCTTTCCGAAGAGGCACCTTTTCCACAGACCATACCAAGGTAGGGTTCATGATAACCCACATGACGGGTAATGCCTTAGCATGGGCCACTCCGTTGGTATCTCGTTCTGACCCAGTGCTACAAGATTATTCGGCTTTCAAAGACCTTCTCAAACAGACTTTCCTTCATACGGAAACAGCCTTTTTAGCCAGTGAAGACCTCCTTAATGTGCGTCAAGGAAATTCAGACTTGCTTTCCTATCTGTCCGCTTTCAAACGAATAGCAGCGGAGGCTGGTTGGCAAGAAGAAGCACAGTATACCATATTCCGGAGGGGTTTGCGGGAGGACTTAAAGGACGAACTAGCCAGAATTCCCCGCCCAGACTCTTTCTCCGATCTCATCAAGGGGATAATTAGGATCGATTATCGCATGACCGAAAGAAAGAACGAGAAGAAGAAGACTCGTCCTCCTGGATTTTCCCTTGAAGCCCACACGTCGACCTCCTCACCTGTTACGCGTCCTCCTTCCAGAGACGAACCAATGCAGATTGGTACCACCCGAGCCCCCTTGACAGCGGAAGAAAAGAAGAGAAGGCGAGAAGGCAATCTGTGTCTTTATTGTGGTTCGACAAGACACCTTTTGAGGGACTGTCCTGACGTACCCCCGAGGAGGCCGGGAAACGAACGCCCTCGGTAGTCGGTGGAACAGATTATCGAGGGGCGTCAGCTGGTTCCTATGCTACCCTTTCTGTGACCTCTGCCAAAACCTCCGAAGACCATCGATTGATGGTAGTTGCCGTTCAGCTCCAGTTCAGAGGACAACAGATAGAGACACAAGCCCTGCTTGACTGTGGAGCTGCCGGAAATTTTCTAGACACTGTGTGGGCTGACAAGGTGGGCCTTCTCCGATTACCAAAGAAGGAAGACCAGAAGGTAGAAGGAGTTGATGGTACTCCTTTATGCTCCGGGCCCATAACCCACACCACTGAGGAAGTCCAGGTATCTATTCAACTACATTCCGAGTTCCTTAAGTTCGATATCATTAGGGCCGCCCATTTTCCTGTGATATTGGGAATCGGTTGGCTCCGCAGACACAACCCAACAATAAATTGGACAGACAACCTGCTGAGCTTTCACTCTTCTTTTTGTAAAGAAAGGTGTCTGCCGGAACCTATGTTTGAAAAGGTAAAGACTATATGTGCTACTGAGAATAACTCCATCCACAATTTACCCAGGATATTCGAGGAATTTGCTGACATCTTTAAGGAACAACAACCTTCGGTACTCCCCCCTCATCGGCCGGAAGATTGTAATATAGACCTCATACCTCAGGCCTTGGTTCCTTTCGGAAGAATGTACCCCCTATCCTTGGCTGAAAAGGCAGTTCTCCGGCGCTACCTGGATGACAATCTTGCTAACGGATTGATCCGACCATCAAGATCCCCAGCTGGTGCTTCATTATTCTTTATACCTAAGAGAGACTCAAAGGTTGCAGGTCATCGCGGCCTGCGCGGTACTCTTGAACTGCTCCAAAGAACCTTCTTTTGGCCCAAGATGCGAGCAGACACTCAGGCTTATATTCAAAGATGTTTGACTTGTTTACGTACCAAGTATTCCACCCAGAAATCGTTGGGGTTACTTCTATCCAGCCCGATCCCTCCAGGTCCTTGGACTAACATTTCTACGGACTTCATCGTCGACTTACCTAAATCCCAAGGGTGTACATGCATTATGGTAACAGTCGATACCTATTCCAAACTGGCGCATTTCTCCCCACTGTCTGGCATACCTTCTGCTTCACTCACAGCTGAAGTCTTTCTTAAAGACATATTCAGATTGCATGGTCTCCCGCAAAAGATTGTATCCGATCGTGGCAGTCAGTACACCTCTAAGTTTTGGTCAGCTTTATGCAAACTTTTGGGTATTGAGAGGGCTCTTTCTTCTGGATTCCATCCTCAGACTAATGGCCAAACTGAGAGGTTAAACGGAACCCTTGAACAATATCTGAGATGTTTCGTAAACCAGTCTCAAGACAATTGGGTTTCTCTTCTCCCTACTGCCGAGTTCTCGTACAACAATGCTATGCATGCTTCTTTAGGTATGAGCCCTTTTCATTGTACTTATGGATATAACCCCAGATCTATTATACCCACTTTCTGGAAGGAAACTCCTATCCCGTCGATTGAGTCAAGTTTGGCACAGCTGAGAGAAGCTCACTTATCTGCCAAACAGAGTCTTAAAGAGGCAAGCATTCAATACAAAGACCAAGCAGATCGCCACCCGAGACAAGTACCGATGTGGGAGAAAGGTACGAAGGTCATGCTGTCTACTAAGTTTCTACCCCGATGGGTCAGACCTTTCAAGTTATCTCCCCGGTATATTGGTCCTTTTCCCATCCTGACCAAGATCAACCCAGTGGCTTACCGCCTCAAGTTACCTAAGTCACTCAGCCGTGTTCATCCGACTTTTCATTCTTCACAGCTCCGCTCTTATGTGGCTGATGAGAGAAGGCAGAGAGTTCCCAGACTTCACATTCCGCCCGACCCAAACTCGGAAGTATACGAAGTCTCCCACATCAGGGATTCCCGTTACCATAAGGGACGCCTGGAATATCTTATACACTGGAAGGGCTTCCCTTCGTCCGAGGATTCCTGGGAACCCCGATCTTATGTTAACGCACCCCGTTTGCTACACCGGTTCCACAACCTACATCCCGGCAAACCCGGGGGGAATCGCCCTAGAGGGGGGCATACTGTCACGACCGCTGGGCACTGGCGGCTGTGGGAGAGGTGGAAGCGAGGCCGCCATTGATTGTGCCGCCACGTTTTCTCCTTGACAGTATTATCGGTCTAGTCTTTTTCAACATGGCCGCTGCCTATGCGTATTTACTGCCACACGCTAGGCAGCTCGGCGCGTTGCAACTTCGGATTTCCCTCTGTTGCTCTCGCTCCCTTATTGTTTTCTTCTTGGCGGTGCTCCGCCCTTGCTGTGTTGGGGCTCCCTGGCCCTAGTTGCTCTTTCCCTTGTGCTCTTTCTCTTCCAGCCTTCCCTGTGTTTCTCTTCCCAGTTGGTATCCATAATTCTCTCCCTTTCCTGGCTGTCTCTTTCTCGGCTCCTTTCTCTTACTCAGCTGGTCCCTCACTCTACCTTGGATATATTTCGGATTGTGCTCCCCGAGTTTCCCTGTTATCTGGTTCCTGTCTGCTCAAGTACTCCAGAGGGGTTTTTATGCCATTCGGGCTTTTCCCCTCTCTCCGTTGTTAGTCCGTCGCGGAGGGGGGTCACCGTGCCTCCTGTTATCGGAGCCGCGGTGGCTTCCTTTCGAGGCCGACCTTACCTGCTACAGAAGAAGAGTCTTCCCACTCTCCACGCCAGAAGAAAGAAGTTTAATTCAAGCTCAGGTGAGGAGGAAAGGGAACGGGAGTACGACCGGTGTCTTACTGATGAGGAAGACTTTATTGAACAATCTGATAATTTGGTTAGTCCACCAGCCCATATTGACACCCAAGCCTGTGAGCATTGATTGCCCTCATGATCAGGGATAGCATTCAGTTTCCCAGGCCCGTGTGCATTGATTGCCCTCATGATCCGGGATAGCATTTAGTTTCCCAAGCCTGTGAGCATAGATTGCCCTCATGATCAGGGATTGCATTCAGTTTCCCAGGCCCGTGTGCATTGATTGCCCTCATGATCATGGATAGCATTCAGTTTTTGAGGCTCATGTGCATTGATTGCCCTCATGATAAGGGATAGCATGCAGTTTCCCAAGCCTGTGAGCATTGATTGCCCTCATGATCAGGGATAGCATTCAGTTTCTGAGGCTCGTGTGCATTGATTGCCCTCATGATCAGGGATAGCATTTAGTTTCCCAAGCCTGTGAGCATTGATTGCCCTCATGATCAGGGATAGCATTCAGTTTCCCAGGCCCGTGTGCATTGATTGCCCTCATGATCCGGGATAGCATTTCGTTTTCCAAGCCTGTGAGCATTGATTGCCCTCATGATCAGGGATAGCATTCAGTTTCCCAGGCCCATGTGCATTGATTGCCCTCATGATCAGGGATAGCATTCAGTTTTTGAGGCTCATGTGCATTGATTGCCCTCATGATCAGGGATAGCATGCAGTTTCCCAAGCCTGTGAGCATTGATTGCCCTCATGATCAGGGATAGCATTCAGTTTCCCAGGCCCGTGTGCATTGATTGCCCTCATGATCCGGGATAGCATTTAGTTTTCCAAGCCTGTGAGCATTGATTGCCCTCATGATCAGGGATAGCATTCAGTTTCCCAGGCCCATGTGCATTGATGGTCCTCATGATTAGGGATAGCATTTAGTTTCCCAAGCCTCTGTGCATTGAGCTATCCCTAGCTATCTCTCTCTCTCTCTTTCTCTTGTCAAACTAGAAATTATATCGTGCCTCCTATTGCTATGAATATATGTATATTGGCCTACGCCAAGCTGCTAACAAGCTGCTTATAAACTACATGTGAATAAACTCGCATTGCAAGGTCCTGACCTTAGAAACCATGTAAACTGTCATTTTGGGTCAAGCCGCCATTTTAGGTTTTCTTGCTCTATAAAGTCACCATGTGAGCTAAAATGGTAGCCTATGTTATTCAGAACAGAACTCAATTGTCATGACCTCTGTACAGCTAATGTATAACTTGCCTGCAGGCCACTTGTTAGGGTCATGAGCTGAGACCTTGTCCTTCTGCTGACCTGTGTGCAATGGATTACCTGTATCACCGAAACTGATCTATTATTGGATGAGAACACCTGCTTAACTATATTGTATAAATTAAGGCCCGCATTGTAATGTTAGGGCTAGAGCATACATTATTACCATTTCTTCTTGTTAATGTATAAACCTAAGATGAACTAGATTTGACCTGGCAAGGGACCCTAGAGCAGTAACGTATTTATGGAATGGTTAACCTGCAGAAAGGCTGGACAACAGGCTGGAGAAATGTATAAAAGCCTGACTGTTTCAATAAATATTTGCACTCACTGAGCACACCGAACCACGCCTGAGTTCGCTGTGTTGTACTGAGGGTCGATAGCTATCTGAATTTTGTTCTGTTCTTTTGTAACTGGATTCAGTATAAAATAAAGTACTTTGTATGTTCCTTTGAAACCTGTGTTTGGTGTGTTTCCTTTTTGGTTACCCTGCCTCATATTATTTCCTTGTTTTCACAGTTGGCGCCCGAATAGGGACCCTCAAGATTGATGCCGGATTATTGAAGGTTGACGCACGCTATCGGACCGGGATCGGACGGTGTGACATAACGGGCCCGACTGAACGAGACGCGACACCTCAACAGCGCTGCACGATCCGTTCCCTGGACGATAGCTGTGTGGTCTGAGACGGCATCTTGACGAGGGTCAATTTTTTTGAGGCGGGCAGATTTGCCGAAATCACCATACACAAGGTAAAATTCATTAGGTAACTCCTTTGTAAACCGATCGGTCCTCCTTAGGTTTGGTCAGGTGAGTCGTTACCCGACTCTTAATTTAACTCTGACAATTTGAATTTGGCGCATTGTATCTGCAGACACAATTATTGACCAGGTAACACTGGGTATTTGAGAAATGCCTGGGAAATTGTCTAGCTGCTTTAGGGCATTATTCCGCAGCGATAGACAATCTTTGGAATTTAGCCGTCCGGCACCACAGGAGGGGTCACCGGCATGTACTATGTACTGTAAGCATGGCATTGGAAGTGTAGTATTTAATAAAATTTGGCACAGACAAACCAGACATGCCTCCGAATTTCAGTGGCCAGTCAATGGTAGTTTTGAGATCCCTCTTATTGAATATTTAGAGTCAGTCTTGTTAAAAAAGAAGGCCAGACCTGCAGCATTTGATGTTTTGCAAAATTGGAAAAGAGAAGCGTTGCAGCAGCTTAAAAGTAGGGAAAAACATGTGCGCCGTCATAAAACAAATGCTGAAAAGGCGTTGTTATATGATCAGGACAAACAGTCTGAGTCGGTTAGTAATATGGACAGGGCTTTCTCACTCGGTATTCAGAAAATCTATCCTTCTAAAGATCTTCATGTTTCTGATGAGTTTATTGACAAATTGTTAAATGAACGAAGGCCTGGTGCCTCTGCACCACCTCTGTATGTTCCTCTTCCTCCTGCTGTACCTCTTCCTGCTGTTACTCCTGCTCTTCCTGCTCAACCTGTTGTTCCTATTCCTCCGGTTGTTGTTCCTCCACCTGCTCCTCTGCCTCTTCCCATTGCACCAGTAATAGTACCGCTTGTAGTTGATCAGGGTGTGGGGTCGAGGATTGTTACTCATAATACTGTTCCTACAGAAAAGAAACAGGATTTGTTTGCATGGGCTAAGCATTGTATGGAGAGAGATGATCGAGCTAATGTTCTTGCCACACTTTCTAATATGGATAATCTTCCTGAGAAAAATGTTTTCATTGAAGGTTTAGGGATTCATTTATGTGTAATGTGGGGTAAATTAAATAATGCAGACCTCCCACAAGGGTTGAGGGACCTGAACACTTTAGCGTTTTCAAGAGACACTGTGGAGAAGGTACATGAGCATGTTGAGAGGATATTTGAGTATAGAAAGGAGTTGGAAAGGTTACGGAATGAGGATGACGAAGAAGAAAGTATGTATGTACAGAAACAATTTCTTCCGTGTCGTAAATCGACATCTGAGGAGGCGCAAATTTGTACAAAAGATGCAATTAGATGGATTTCAGACATATCGATAACTCCAGTTGAGGTATATGACACATACAGTCAATATACGCTAGAAATGCAGAGGAAAGTGATACAGGTAATGGTAGAGTACCTGCAGGATGAATGTTTAAAGAGAAAGGTTAGTTGTCCCACAGAGTTATTGAGCATTTATAAGAGAGCTTTTACACTTGACACTTCTTCAACTGCTTTAGCGCTCGACTTAGCTCTGTGGCTCAGTAAGCCTTCGGAGTTGCCTACATCTCAGTTGCCTATGAGAGAGGTTCCTCCGACATTTGTCCCAAAGGTTGAGATTCCTGCTAATGCTGCAGCAGGTACACCTGCTGTGGACATTCCTGCACATTATGTATCGCAGTTTGTTCACGACCCGTTTTCACGACAGGAAGTGAATACTATTAGACAAACTATTCCTGACATTAGGAAAAATCCGACAGGGTTCTATAAAGATATAGAGTCCGTTTTGCAGTCCTCAGTGTTTACCCTAGGCGACATTGATTTGCTATTCCCTGTACTCCTGCCTGTAGATTTGTGGAAACAAGTTAGAACTATAGACGATGTACCAGGGTTGGGAGATACATGGGCTAACATAGTTAGGCTTGATGGGGAAAGGCCAGCTGGTGAGAGACCACCTCAGGTGATACTAACTTTGCCTGACAGAATCATTGCAAAACTGAAAACTATAATCCCCGAAAAGAGAATTATTTGGGACAAGCTTAAGCCTGTGTCCAAGGAAAATCTGAGGGTGCTACCGAGTTCTTTAATCGGTTCGAACAGGTATTCTCGGATTTCAGTGGACAAGGCTTAGGCACAGAGTCTGGGAAAAGATTATTTGTGGAAAAATTTGTACGTGGATTGCTGCCTGACATCCAGTCACAAATTATGTCTTCTGAGAGCGCTTGGCAGGCGAAATCCCAATCAGAAGTACTGCACATGGCTCAGTACTACGAGAACCGTGTCAATAATGAAAAAGATAGAGTCGAGAAGAGAAGAGAAAAGGTGATTTGAAGACTAAAGTATTGTGACAGCAAATTGTTAGAGGCCCCAGAGGGGCTAGTTCGCAGATTAGAGGTCAGTATTTCCACAAGGGAATGTGCCCTTGGGTCCTGTGAATATTAACCAGTGTGCCTATTGTCGCCAGGAGGGTCATTGGCGTGCACAATGCCCCGTCCTTCGATAGAGGTCGAATAACACATTTGGAAATATGGGTAGACGATCCAGAGGTCGCCCGGGTGTAGGGGGCCCTGGTAGAGGCCAGCTTTCGCAGGATCCCCAGCAACCTTTTTCACATGATAATCAGACTTCGAGTGTGGATACCAGAAACATATTTGATCATCCTTCTGCTGAATATCTATCTGAAGAGCTTCCTTTTGATGATATTTTTTTTCGTTAGGATTGCCCGAAGCAGGGTTTGGAACCTACACCTATTCCCGTTAATCAGAAAGGTCCCTACGTTGAAATGGTAGTGGGAAATAGGAAACATCAATTTTTGATAGCCATTGGAGCACAGAAGTGCTCCATTGATCTTTCTCGGGTTCCAAACATTCCACTGTCAGGGCAAACCAATGTTTTTGTAGGGTTTTCTGGCACACCAGTTGTTTGTCCGGTTTCTTCACCGGTACCTATTTCTTTGGGTCCCTTTACGGACCACTGTCCATTTCTCTTGACTTTGAATTGTGGAGAGAATTTGCTGGGGTTGAATCTGTTGAAGGAATTAAATGCGGTAATTCATTGTTCTTCTGATGGAGTGAGTTTGACGATTTCACCACAGCAATGTTCTGTTTCGCAATTCTTGACTAGACCTTTGCCGCCAGAATTCAGTAATGTACCAGAGTGTTTGTGGGCAGTTGATGACAATGATGTCGGTGTTTTGCAGATTGAGCCTGTTAAAATAGTTTTGAAACCTGGAATTAAGCTGCCCCGTATTCCACAGTATAAGATCTCAGTTGAAGGCGAGCGAGCTTTGAAGAGCATTGTTTCCGATTTTGTGCATCGTGGGGTGATTGAGGAGATTGCAGGAAGTTTGTGCAATAGTCCGATTTTACCCGTGTACAAAAAAGGTGATAATGCAATTCCATATCGTTTTATAATTGATTTACGTGCCATTAATAAAGTCGTCGCTCCGCAATTTCCAATTGTGCCTGATGTGACGACAATATTAACCATGATTCCAGCTACGGCAACTCACTTCAGTGTTGTGGACCTAAAGAATGCTTTCTTCAGTATTCCTATACATGAGGATAGTAGATACTTGTTCGCGTTCACCTTAGGGGGACGCGCATTCACATTTACTCGTGCACCTCAAGGTTATACTGAGCGTCCTAGTATTTATAGTAGGGCTTTGAAAGAGCAGCTTGATACCCTTGGATTGCCCCCTTCTTGTACGTTGCTTCAATATGTTGATGATTTGCTTTTAGCCGCTGACTCTGAGAGCTCTTGTAAAGAGGGCACTGTGTTGTTGCTCATCCATCTAGCTAAGCATGGTCATAAAGCTTCGCTCAAAAAGTTTCAATATTGTTGCCAGGAGATCGCCTATTTAGGCTATCTCCTGTCAAAGGAGGGAAGAAGATTGACACCTGAAAGAATAAAACACATTTCTGGCATTTCTGTCCCAAATACACAAAAGTAAGTTAGAGCCTTGATAGGTATGGCTTCTTGCTGTAGGTTATGGATCCCAAACTTCTCACTAGTGATAAAACCGATGTTGGCCTTGACGAAGAAGGGTATTTCTTCGCCATTGCCATGGAATACGGAGCATCAACATTCATTCGAGTTGCTCAAGACTGCATTATGTTCGGCGCCAGTTTTGGGCACACCGAAATATGAGAAGGCCTTTGTGTTGTTTGTGCATGAATGTGATGGATGTGCTTTGGCTGTATTAATTCAGGAACATGGAGGGAAGAATAGGCCATGCGGTTACTACTCTTCCGCCCTTGATCCTGTTGCATGCGCTTTGCCAAGATGTTTGCGCGCTGTCGCTGCTGCTGCGTCTGTAAAACAGAGTGAGGGAATGGTCCTAGGCCATGATTTAACCCTGATGGTGCCTCACTCTGTAGATATTCTATTGAACAAAACCCAAACGCAACACCTCACTTCCGCACGACTGACAAGATATGAATTAATCTTGTTTGCTCCCCACATTCAAATTAGGAGGTGCTGCGTTCTTAATCCGGCTGAACTCCTACCTTTCCCGCAAAATACTGTTTGCGGTGACGAAGAGTCACATGACTGCCTGTATACTACTGAACAAGATACAAAAGGCAGAGTTAATTTGAGGGACACTCCTTTGGATAACCCACAAGGGGAGCTGTTTTGTGATGGCTCCTGCTTCAAACTACTGGATGGTACATCCACAGCTGCTTATGCAGTCACTACATTAAGTACGGTTGTGGAGACCAAGAGAATTACGCATAACTCTGCGCAGGCCGCAGAGATTATAGCATTGACTCAAGCTTGTGAGCTTTCCGAAGGGCTAACAGTAAACATATATACTGATAGCCAGTATGCCTTTGGGGTGGCTCACAACTTTGGGAGACTTTGGTCAGAGAGAGGGTTTTTAACTTCGCATGGCACCAAGATCCAACATGGCTCCCTGATAGTACAATTGCTTTCAGCGCTAGCGCTCCCTAGTCAGTTAGCAATATTAAGTGCGCAGCACATCGCAAGATTATAGATGATGTAGGGAAAGGGAATGCTTTCGCTGATCAAATAGCTAGACAAACTGCCTCTGATCTCTTCACAGAGATGTATGTTTCAAGGGAGACTGTAGATGTCTATGCAATGGATGAGGGTGTTGGGTCTGTACGGGATATCCAAGCCGATGCCACATTAGAAGAATCCAAGAGGTGGGCTGAGGGCTTGGGGAAACTCGATGATGATGGGTGTTGGGTGGACATGGTTGAAGGGAAATGGTTGCTTCCTAATGCCTATATAGTAATGACGGTTACCATGGCACACGGTCCCACACATGTGTGCGCTCAACAGATCACGAGAATGTTAGAGAAAGTTTGGGTAAATGATAAGATTTCAAAAATTGCCCAGCATTATGTCCAAAATTGCATGATTTGCCTACAACACAATGTGGGAAAGGGGACAGCAACTCCAAGAGGTAGCTTTGGGCCTCCTTCTGTCCCGTTTGAAGTAATTCACTTTGACTTTATTGAAATGGAGCGATGTAACAATCTAAAATATGTCCTTGTGGTCATTTGCGCCTTTAGTAAGTGGGTCGAGGCTGTCCCTGTTAAAGACGCTACAGCCATGACCACTGCAAAGACCATGTTAAAGGAATTCTTCCCACGGTTCGGTTTGCCGAGAGTTATCTGGTCGGATAATGGTCCGCATTTTATCGCTGCTGTAATTCTACAGATATGTACGGCATTGCAAATTGACAAACGTTTCCATTCGTCCAGACATGCTCAGAGCGCCGGATTAGTGGAAAGACACAATGGTATCATAAAAAACAAGCTCGCTAAGACGTGTGCCGGCACCAAACTAAAATGGCCGGACGCCTTACCGATCGTGTTACTTTCAATGCAGACAACCCCTCAAACTAAGACTGGGCTCTCTCCCTTTGAGGTGGTAATGGGGAGACCTGCTAATATTTGGGGTTTTCCTAAAAGCTGCGCATTGCACGATGTAGAAAATGTACTTCTCTCTGACTATTGTAACCAATTGACTAAAAACCTGTTTTCAATTTATCACCAGGTGCGAGAGGCATTGCCGGTAAGGTATGAGGGCCCCGGTCACAGTCTACCACCAGAGGATTGGATCCTTGTTAAATCCTTTGATAGAGCCTCTTGCCTCGCACCACGTTGGAGGGGCCCCTACCAGGTGCTCCTGGTCACTTATACTGCGGTGCGGGTAGGAGGACCTCGCCACTGGATCCACGGCAGCCACACCAAACGGATCCCAGACCCAGTGCCATACGATACAGAAGACGCAGAACCCCTTTCCGACATTGAAACCAACGTACCCGAAACGGCAGAGGGTGGAGAGAGAGTATCGGAGGCCGTTCCGGAAGTTGTAAGGCCCGACAAAACGGCCATCTTGCCTCCTTGCTCTCCCAATGCATCGTTTGTGGATCATCCATCTTCTGATCCAACTTCCGTTCACTCGCCACCTCCTGTGGGAAGTGACAACATCCTGTCTGCTGATTCTTTTGCACCGGAAACTGTGAAGTATAATCTCCGCCCAAGGAGATAGGTTTGCAATACGGCTCTTGCTGTACAATTGAAAGAATTTGAGGGCTTGCCTTTTTTTGGCCCAATTGCATAAAGGGTTCTGCTGGCTAAGGGTTGTGGGAAAAGACATTAAGAAGACGTGCGACTGGAGTCGCCAGCAAACGAACAATTGGTGTTTCTCGATATTGAAGACGACAATGCCCGCATCCGCTATCATTCGTACTGAACTTTTGGACAAAAATGTGACTAGGAGAGACAATGAGCAGATATGTATGGGGGCCCCGAAAATGTTTTGTTGTCTACTGGTGATAATCACGGGACTTTTAGTAACTGTTGGTTGTGGGTTTTGGTATTTGGAGAAAATGTACCCTTTGAATGATTTCCTACCTGTTGAAAATATAACTGTTGTTTCCACTCCTTCTGTGCAACTACATACCTTGTCACCTAGAGATCTTTTGCATAGACGGAATTATCAAAATAACACTCTACTTCTAATTATGAATGCTACCCATGCAATCTTTAACAGAACCAATTGTTGGATCTGCTCGCATTTACCGCAACAGGGGGATAAGGGGGTAGGTTGGTATATTCACCCTTTACCTTTGACAACTACATGTTATGCTTCACTTAGAGCACTGTTCTTTGGCCGATGGAGCGATAGCATCTCGGGGAACTTTGATGGCACTAATTAGAATAGTTTTGAGAAACGTGTTCTGACTCCCCTGGGATGCTCGCTTTTTGCAAATAGGAGTAAGCTCAATATTGCTTCTATTAGGCCTTCTGATAAACTGTCTCGTCCTTTCCAATCTTTGATTTCCTTTAAAATGGCTCCGATAGGCAATAAGGATGCCGTGCCTCCTTCTTATACTGTTAACCATAGCCCCGATTCAGTTTCTTTCTCCATACAGAGGAATGGCACCCGGTCAATGGGAGATTTTAAAGGTTGTGCCAACGTTGCAAATTTGACTGGGGAAGACAGACCTTTGTATGTAGGCGAACCTATCTATTTTGTTTGCGGTAATGTAGCATTTCCATGGTTGCCCAGGGATTGGCAGGGAACTTGTTATCTAGGAATCCTGTTACCTGGGGTGTTTATAGCAAGTACTGTAGAGGTTTCGAAGGCTCGCCCACGGCGGGACGAGAATGGCGACACTCCAGCACAGGTTTTAGGAGATGTAGCGAAATCATTCCTTCCATTCTTTGGGCAGATAGCGAATTCTGAGGATATCAGGAAACTAGCGAGAGTACTGGAGAGAACCATCAACCGGACCACAGATATACTCTATAATATGACTTTAGAGCAGAAAGCGATCAGATTGGTAGCGCTTCAGAACCGGGTGGCATTAGATGTCATTCTGGCTGAACGTGGTGGAGTATGTAAACTAGTGGGGTCCGCTTGCTGTGTTTTCGCACCGGATTCCTCCCCAACTATTTTTAAGGCAATACAGAATCTGCACATTCTTAGTTCAGAAGTGCATGTTCCCGAGGGAAATTGGGATCTTAGCGCTTGGTTCTGGGACTTCTTGCGGTCTTGGAGTTGGAAAGTGCTTCCAGTCTTGCTGATTATTTTGGGAATTCTGCTATTTCTTTGTTGTTGTATCCAATGTCTACCAAGTATATGTTCAATGCTAGGGGGATGTTGCGCTCAGGCGATAGGTACAATAGGACATAAAGTGTATGCCCCGGATAAAACCTCTAAGGAGTATGTACTGAAAGAGATCTTAGTAAAAGATCTAATGGCGATAGATATTTCTGACAGCTATTCAGGGTGTATGGACGATGACACATGGAGTTATTTGCAGGGAGATCAGAAGTAGTTTAGCACTTGGCATAGGCCAAAAGGAGGGTTTGTCAAACTAGAAATTATATCGTGCCTCCTATTGCTATGAATATATGTATATTGGCCTACGCCAAGCTGCTAACAAGCTGCTTATAAACTACATGTGAATAAACTCGCATTGCAAGGTCCTGACCTTAGAAACCATGTAAACTGTCATTTTGGGTCAAGCCGCCATTTTAGGTTTTCTTGCTCTATAAAGTCACCATGTGAGCTAAAATGGTAGCCTATGTTATTCAGAACAGAACTCGATTGTCATGACCTCTGTACAGCTAATGCATAACTTGCCTGCAGGCCACTTGTTAGGGTCATGAGCTGAGACCTTGTCCTTCTGCTGACCTGTGTGCAATGGATTACCTGTATCACCGAAACTGATCTATAATTGAATGAGAACACCTGCTTAACTATATTGTATAAATTAAGTCCGGCATTGTAATGTTAGGGCTAGAGCATACATTATTACCATTTCTTCTTGTTAATGTATAAACCTAAGATGAACTAGGTTTGACCTGGCAAGGGACCCTAGAGCAGTAACTTATTTATGGAATGGTTAACCTGCAGAAAGGCTGGACAACAGGCTGGAGAAATGTATAAAAGCCTGACTGTTTCAATGAATATTTGCACTCACTGAGCACACCGAACCACGCCTGAGTTCGCTGTGTTGTACTGAGGGTCGATAGCTATCTGAATTTTGTTCTGTTCTTTTGTAACTGGTTTCAGTATAAAATAAAGTACTTTGTATGTTCCTTTGTAACCTGTGTTTGGTGTGTTTCCTTTTTGGTTACCCTGCCTCATATTATTTCCTTGTTTTCACACTCTCTCTCCCTTTTTCTCTCTCTCTCTCTCTCTCTCTCTCTCTCTCTCTCTCTCTCTTTCTCTATCTCTCCCTCTCCCCCCTCTCTCCCTCACTCTCTCTCTCTCTTTCTCTCTATCCCTAGCTCTCTCTCTCTCTATCCCTAGCTCTCTCTCTCTCTCTCTCTCTTTCTCTCTATCCGTAGCTCTCTCTCACTCTTTCTCTCTCTCTCTTTCTCTCTCTCTCTCTCTGCCTCTCTCTCTCTCTCTCTCTCTCTCTCTCTCTCTCTCACTGTGTACCTCACTCCCCTTCCACTCCACATCCTGCTCAGCTATCCCCACTCCCACGCTCTTGCGGTGAGGGAGTCGGGAGTCGTGGCATATTCTTATCTGCTTTGCTGATATTTAATGAAAAACATAATTTCCATAATGTTTGCGAACTTAATATATTCCATGAGTAAAATGTGCAGGACAGGAAACCGCATCCCCACCCTCTTGCCAGAAAGCACCCATGAAGCAGTAGGTGACCCCATGCAGCCCGGCTCGGCCTTTTCCACACTGCTGCCTTTATGGGGCGTCTGCACCAAATGTGTGCATGAACCCCTTGATTTGGGCATACTCTCGTCTTGGATATTTTGCTGATACCTCGTGGGAATGGGACAAAAATCTATTGTCACAGGAGGATAGCTCAGGGGCAAGGCGTTTGCCTTGGAAGCAAGACGACACAGAGCAAACCGCTTAATACCTCTGAGTATTAAGCGCGTTATAAATAACTAACTATTATTTCAATGCAAACTATGTGCATTGATGAAGGACAGAAGGGTGTGAAACACGTGGCGGTTTTGAACTTTGCTTTGACCATTGAATTGAAACTTGAAGTAATTAACAAAGGAGTTTCTGAAAAGCCATGACTAATCGCATTCCCAATTCTTCAGTCTTGAAGCGACTTTGGCTTATCTGACAGTGTGACGGGTTCAGAGAGGAAATAACTAATCCCAGGGACAGGAATCCTGAAAATTGTTCATCTCAGGGTATTGTGATGGATACAGCGCCATGTTGTTTCCATACTTCATTTCTCAAATTGCCCAACAACAGTTCCGCTTCCGAGGTCCCTGTGCATTGATTGCCCTCATGATCAGGGATAGCATGCAGTTTCTGAGGCCTTTGTGCATTGATTGCCCTCATGATCCGGGATAGCATTCAGTTTCCCAGGCCTGTGTGCATTGATTGCCCTCATGATCAGGGATAGCATTCAGTTTCCAAGGCCCGTGTGATTGCCCCATGATCAGGGATAGCATTCAGTTTCCTAGGCCCGTGTGATTGCCCTCATGATCAGGGATAGCATTCCGTTTCCCAGGCCTGTGTGCATTGACTGCCCTCATGAGCAGGGATGGCATTCGGTTTCCCAGGCCCATGTGCATTGATTGCCCTCATGATCAGGGATGGCATTCAGTTTCCCAGGCCCATGTGCATTGATTACCCTCATGATCAGGGATAGCATTCCGTTTCCCAGGCCCTTGTGCATTGATTTCCCTCATGATAAGGGATGGCATTCAGTTTCCCAGGCCTGTGTGCAATGAGTGACCTCATGATCAGGGATTGCATTCAGTTTCTGAGGCTCCTGTGCATTGATTGCCCTCATGATAAGGGACAGCGTTCAGTTTCCCAAGCCTGTGAGCATTGATTGCCCTCATGATCTGGGATAGCATTCAGTTTCAAAGGCCCGTGTGATTGCCCCATGATCAGGGATAGCATTCAGTTTCCCAGGCCCGTGTGCATTGATTTCCCTCATGATCAGGGATAGCATTCAGTTTCCCAGGCCCGTGTGCATTGATTGCCCTCATGATCAGGGATAGCATTTAGTTTCCCAAGCCTGTGAGCATTGAATGCCCTCATGATCAGGGATAGCATTCAGTTTCCCAGGCCCGTGTGCATTGATTGCCCTCATGATCCGGGATAGCATTTAGTTTCCCAAGCCTGTGAGCATTGATTGCCCTCATGATCAGGGATTGCATTCAGTTTCCCAAGCCCATGTGCATTGATTGCGCTCATGATCAGGGATAGCATTCAGTTTCCCAGGCCCATGTGCATTGATTGCCCTCATGATCAGGGATAGCATTCAGTTTCCCAGGCCCATGTGCATTGATTGGCCTAATGATCAGGGATAGCATTCAGTTTCCCAGGCCCGTGTGCATTGATTGCCCTCATGATCCGGGATAGCATTTAGTTTCCCAAGCCTGTGAGCATTGATTGCCCTCATGATCAGGGATTGCATTCAGTTTCCCAGGCCCATGTGCATTGATTGCGCTCATGATAAGGGATGGCATTCAGTTTCCCAGGCATGTGTGCAATGATTGCCCTCATGATCAGGGATAGCATTCCGTTTCCCAGGCCCTTGTGCATAGATTTCCCTCATGATAAGGGATGGCATTCAGTTTCCCAGGCCTGTGTGCAATGAGTGCCCTCATGATCAGGGATAGCATTCAGTTTCTGAGGCTCGTGTGCATTGATTGCCCTCATGATAAGGGACAGCGTTCAGTTTCCCAAGCCTGTGAGCATTGATTGCCCTCATGATAAGGGACAGCATTCAGTTTCCCAAGCCTGTGAGCATTGATTGCCCTCATGATAAGGGACAGCATTCAGTTTCCCAAGCCTGTGAGCATTGATTGCCCTCATGATCTGGGATAGCATACAGTTTCCAAGGCCCGTGTGATTGCCCCATGATCAGGGATAGCATTCAATTTCCCAGGCCCGTGTGCATTGATTTCCCTCATGATCAGGGATAGCATTCAGTTTCCCAGGCCCATGTGCATTGATTGCCCTCATGATCCGGGATAGCATTTAGTTTCCCAAGCCTGTGAGCATTGATTGCCCTCATGATCAGGGATTGCATTCAGTTTCCCAGGCCCGTGTGCATTGATTGCCCTCATGATCAGGGATAGCATTCGGTTTCCCAGGCCCTTGTGCATAGATTTCCCTCATGATAAGGGATGGAATTCAGTTTCTCAGGACTGTGTGCAATGATTGCCCTCATGATCACGGATAGCATTCGGTTTCCCAGGCCCTTGTGCATAGATTTCCCTCATGATAAGGGATGGCATTCAGTTCCCAGGCCTGTGTGCAATGATTGCCCTCATGATCAGGGATAGCATTCAGTTTCCTAGGCCCGTGTGATTGCCCTCATGATCAGGGATAACATTCCGTTTCCCAGGCCTGTGTGCATTGATTGCCCTCATGAGCAGGGATGGCATTCGGTTTCCCAGGCCCATGTGCATTGATTTCCCTCATGATCAGGGATAGCATTCAGTTTCCCAGGCCCATGTGCATTGATTGCCCTCATGATCAGGGATAGCATTCGGTTTCCAGGCCCTTGTGCATAGATTGCCCTCATGATCAGGGATAGCATACCGTTTCCCAGGCCTGTGTGCATTGATTGCCCTCATGAGCAGGGATGGCATTCGGTTTCCCAGGCCCATGTGCATTGATTGCCCTCATGATCAGGGATAGCATTCAGTTTCCCAGGCCCATGTGCACTGATTGCCCTCATGATCAGGGATAGCATTCGGTTTCCCAGACCCTTGTGCATAGATTTCCCTCATGATAAGGGATGGCATTCAGTTTCCCAGGCCTGTGTGCAATGAGTGCCCTCATGATCAGGGATAGCATTCGGTTTCCCAGGCCCTTGTGCATAGATTTCCCTCATGATAAGGGATGGCATTCAGTTTCCCAGGCCTGTGTGCAATGATTGCCCTCATGATCAGGGATAGCATTCAGTTTCTGAGGCTCGTGTGCATTGATTGGCCTCATGATCAGGGATAGCATTTAGTTTCCCAAGCCTGTGAGCATTGATTGCCCTCATGATCAGGGATAGCATTTAGTTTCCCAAGCCTGTGAGCATTGATTGCCCTCATGATCAGGGATAGCATTCAGTTTCCCAGGCCCGTGTGCATTGATTGCCCTCATGATCCGGGATAGCATTTAGTTTCCCAAGCCTGTGAGCATAGATTGCCCTCATGATCAGGGATTGCATTCAGTTTCCCAAGCCTGTGAGCATTGATTGCCCTCATGATCAGGGATAGCATTCAGTTTCTGAGGCTCGTGTGCATTGATTGCCCTCATGATCAGGGATAGCATTTAGTTTCCCAAGCCTGTGAGCATTGATTGCCCTCATGATCAGGGATAGCATTCAGTTTCCCAGACCCGTGTGCACTGATTGCCCACATGATCCGGGATAGCATTTAGTTTTCCAAGCCTGTGAGCATTGATTGCCCTCATGATCAGGGATAGCATTCAGTTTCCCAGGCCCATGTGCATTGATTGCCCTCATGATCAGGGATAGCATTCAGTTTTTGAGGCTCATGTGCATTGATTGCCCTCATGATCAGGGATAGCATGCAGTTTCCCAAGCCTGTGTGCATTGATTGTCCTCATAATCAGGGATAGCATTTAGTTTCCCAAGCCTCTGTGCACTGATTGCCCTCATGATCAGAGATAGCATTCAGTTTCTGAGGCCTGTGTGCATTGATTGCCCTCATGATCATGGATAGCATTCGGTTTCCCAGGACCTTGTGCATTGATTGACCTCATGATCAGAGATAGCATTCAGTTTCTTAGGCCCGTGTGATTGCCCTCATGATCAGGGATAGCATTCCGTTCCCCAGGCCTGTGTGCATTGATTGCCCTCATAAGCAGGGATGGCATTCGGTTTCCCAGGCCCATGTGCATTGATTGCCCTCATGATCAGGGATAGCATTCAGTTTCCCAGGCCCAGGTGCATTGATTGCCCTCATGAACAGGGATAGAATTCGGTTTCCCAGGACTGTGTGCATTGATTGACCTCATGATCAGAGATAGCATTCAGTTTCCTACGCCCGTGTGATTGCCCTCATGATCAGGGATAGCATTCCGTTTTCCAGGCCTGTGTGCATTGATTGCCCTCATGAGCAGGGATGGCATTCGGTTTCCCAGGCCCATTTGCATTGATTGCCCTCATGATCAGGGATAGCATTCAGTTTCCCAGGCCCATGTGCATTGATTGCCCTCATGATCAGGGATAGCATTCAGTTTCCCAGGCCCATGTGCATTGATTGCCCTCATGACCAGGGATAGTATTCGGTTTCCCAGGCCCTTGTGCATAGATTGCTCTCATGATCAGGGATAGCATTCCGTTTCCCAGGCCTGGGTGTATTGATTGCCCTCATGAGCAGGGATGGCATTCGGTTTCCCAGGCCCATGTGCATTGATTGCCCTCATGATCAGGGATAGCATTCAGTTTCCCAGGCCCATGTGCATTGATTGCCCTCATGATCAGGGATAGCATTCGGTTTCCCAGGCCCTTGTGCATAGATTTCCCTCATGATAAGGGATGGCATTCAGTTTCCCAGGCCTGTGTGCAATGATTGCCCTCATGATCAGGGATAGCATTCGGTTTCCCAGGCCCTTGTGCATAGATTTCCCTCATGATAAGGGATGGCATTCAGTTTCCCCGGCCTGTGTGCAATGATTGCCCTCATGATCAGGGATAGCATTCAGTTTCTCAGGCTCGTGTGCATTGATTGCCCTCATGATAAGGGACAGCATTCAGTTTCCCAAGCCTGTGAGCATTGATTGCCCTCATGATAAGGGAGAGCATTCAGTTTCCCAAGCCTGTGAGCATTGATTGCCCTCATGATAAGGGACAGCATTCAGTTTCCCAAGCCTGTGAGCATTGATTGCCCTCATGATCCGGGATAGCATTCAGTTTCCAAGCCCCGTGTTATTGCCCCATGATCAGGGATAGCATTCAGTTTCCCAGGCCCGTGTGCATTGATTTCCCTCATGATCAGGGATAGCATTCAGTTTCCCAGGCCCATGTGCATTGATTGCCCTCATGATCAGGGATAGCATGCAGTTTCCCAAGCCTGTGAGCATTGATTGCCCTCATGATCAGGGATAGCATTCAGTTTCTGAGGCTCGTGTGCATTGATTGCCCTCATGATCAGGGATAGCATTTAGTTTCCCAAGCCTGTGAGCATTGATTGCCCTCATGATCAGGGATAGCATTCAGTTTCCCAAGCCTGTGAGCATTGATTGCCCTCATGATCAGGGATAGCATTCAGTTTCCCAAGCCTGTGAGCATTGATTGCCCTCATGATCAGGGATAGCATTCAGTTTCCCAGGCCCATGTGCATTGATTGCCCTCATGATCAGGGATAGCATTTAGTTTCCCAAGCCTGTGAGCATTGATTGCCCTCATGATCAGGGATAGCATTCAGTTTCCCAGGCCCATGTGCATTGATTGCCCTCATGATCAGGGATAGCATTCAGTTTTTGAGGCTCATGTGCATTGATTGCCCTCATGATCAGGGAAAGCATGCAGTTTCCCAAGCCTCTGTGCATTGATTGACCTCATGATCAGAGATAGCTTTCAGTTTCCTAGGCCCGTGTGATTGCCCTCATGATCAGGGATAGCATTCCATTTCCCAGGCCCATGTGCATTGATTGTCCTCATGATCAGGGATAGCATTCAGTTTCCCAGGACCATGTGCATTGATTGCCCTCATGATCAGGGATAGCATTCGGTTTCCCAGGCCCTTGTGCATAGATTTCCCTCATGATAATGGATGGCATTCAGTTTCCCAGGCCTGTGTGCAATGATTGCCCTCATGATCAGGGATAGCATTCGGTTTCCCAGGCCCTTGTGCATAGATTTCCCTCATGATAAGGGATGGCATTCAGTTTCCCAGGCCTGTGTGCAATGATTGCCCTCATGATCAGGGATAGCATTCAGTTTCTGAGGCTCGTGTGCATTGATTGCCCTCATGATCAGGGATAGCATTTAGTTTCCCAAGCCTGTGAGCATTGATTGCCCTCATGATCAGGGATAGCATTCAGTTTTTGAGGCTCATGTGCATTGATTGCCCTCATGATCAGGGATAGCATTCAGTTTCCCAGGCCCGTGTGCATTGATTGCCCTCATGATCCGGGATAGCATTTAGTTTTCCAAGCCTGTGAGCATTGATTGCCCTCATGATCAGGGATAGCATTCAGTTTCCCAGGCCCATGTGCATTGATTGCCCTCATGATCAGGGATAGCATTCAGTTTCCCCAAGCCTGTGTGCATTGATTGTCCTCATGATCAGGGATAGCATTTAGTTTCCCAAGCCTCTGTGCATTGATTGCCCACATTATCAGAGATAGCATTCAGTTTTTGAGGCTCATGTGCATTGATTGCCCTCATGATCAGGGATAGCATGCAGTTTCCCAAGCCTGTGTGCATTGATTGTCCTCATGATCAGGGATAGCATCTAGTTTCCCAAGCCTCTGTGCATTGATTGCCCTCATGATCAGAGATAGCATTCAGTTTCTGAGGCTCTTGTGCATTGATTGCCCTCATGATCAGGGAAAGCATTCAGTTTCTGAGGCCTGTGTGCATTGATTGCCCTCATGATCATGGATAGCATTCGGTTTCCCAGGACTGTGTGCATTGATTGACATCATGATCAGAGATAGCATTCCGTTTCCTAGGCCCGTGTGATTGCCCTCATGATCAGGGATAGTATTCCGTTTCCCAGGCCTGTGTGCATTGATTGCCCTCATGAGCAGGGATGGCATTCGGTTTCCCAGGCCCATGTGCATTGATTGCCCTCATGATCAGGGATAGCATTCAGTTTCCCAGGCCCATGTGCATTGATTGCCCTCATGATCAGGGATAGAATTCGGTTTCCCAGGACTGTGTGCATTGATTGACCTCATGATCAGAGATAGCATTCAGTTTCCTACGCCCGTGTGATTGCCCTCATGATCAGGGATAGCATTCCGTTTCCCAGGCCTGTGTGCATTGATTGCCCTCATGAGCAGGGATGGCATTCGGTTTCCCAGGCCCATTTGCATTGATTGCCCTCATGATCAGGGATAGCATTCAGTTTCCCTGGCCCATGTGCATTGATTGCCCTCATGATCAGGGATAGCATTCAGTTTCCCAGGTCCATGTGCATTGATTGCCCTCATGATCAGGGATAGCATTCGGTTTCCCAGGCCCTTGTGCATAGATTGCCCTCATGATCAGGGATAGCATTCCGTTTCCCAGGCCTGGATGCATTGATTGCCCTCATGAGCAGGGATGGCATTCGGTTTCCCAGGCCCATGTGCATTGATTGCCCTCATGATCAGGGATAGCATTCAGTTTCCCAGGCCCATGTGCATTGATTGCCCTCATGATCAGGGATAGCATTCGGTTTCCCAGGCCCTTGTGCATAGATTTCCCTCATGATAAGGGATGGCATTCAGTTTCCCAGGCATGTGTGCAATGATTGCCCTCATGATCAGGGATAGCATTCGGTTTCCCAGGCCCTTGTGCATAGATTTCCCTCATGATAAGGGATGGCATTCAGTTTCCCAGGCCTGTGTGCAATGATTGCCCTCATGATCAGGGATAGCATTCAGTTTCTGAGGCTCGTGTGCATTGATTGCCCTCATGATAAGGGACAGCATTCAGTTTCCCAAGCCTGTGAGCATTGATTGCCCTCATGATAAGGGACAGCATTCAGTTTCCCAAGCCTGTGAGCATTGATTGCCCTCATGATAAGGGACAACATTCAGTTTCCCAAGCCTGTGAGCATTGATTGCCCTCATGATCCGGGATAGCATTCAGTTTCCAAGGCCCGTGTGATTGCCCCATGATCAGGGATAGCATTCAGTTTCCCAGGCCCGTGTGCATTGATTTCCCTCATGATCAGGGATAGCATTCAGTTTCCCAGGCCCGTGTGCATTGATTGCCCTCATGATCAGGGATAGCATAAAGTTTCCCAAGCCTGTGAGCATTGATTGCCCTCATGATCAGGGATAGCATTCAGTTTCTGAGGCTCGTGTGCATTGATTGCCCTCATGATCAGGGATAGCATTTAGTTTCCCAAGCCTGTGAGCATTGATTGCCCTCATGATCAGGGAGAGCATTCAGTTTCCCAGGCCCATGTGCATTGATTGCCCTCATGATCCGGGATAGCATTTAGTTTCCCAAGCCTGTGAGCATTGATTGCCCTCATGATCAGGGATTGCATTCAGTTTCCCAGGCCCGTGAGCATTGATTGCCCTCATGATCAGGGATAGCATTCAGTTTCTGAGGCTCGTGTGCATTGATTGCCCTCATGATCAGGGATAGCATTTAGTTTCCCAAGCCTGTGCGCATTGATTGCCCTCATGATCAGGGATAGCATTCAGTTTCCCAGGCCCATGTGCATTGATTGCCCTCATGATCAGGGATAGCATGCAGTTTCCCAAGCCACTGTGCATTGATTGAACTCATGATCAGAGATAGCATTCAGTTTCCTAGGCCCGTGTGATTGCCCTCATGATCAGGGATAGCATTCCGTTTCCCAGGCCTGTGTGCATTGATTGCCCTCATGAGCAGGGATGGCATTCGGTTTCCCAGGCCCATGTGCATTGATTGCCCTCAGGATCAGGGATAGCATTCAGTTTCCCAGGCCCATGTGCATTGATTGCCCTCATGATCAGGGATAGCATTCGGTTTCCCAGGCCCTTGTGCATAGATTGCCCTCATGATCAGGGATAGCATTCCGTTTCCCAGGCCCGTGTGCATTGATTGCCCTCATGAGCAGGGATGGCATTCGGTTTCCCACGCCCATGTGCATTGATTGCCCTCATGATCAGGGATAGCATTCAGTTTCCCAGGCCCATGTGCATTGATTGCCCTCATGATCAGGGATAGCATTCTGTTTCCCAGGCCCTTGTGCATAGATTTCCCTCATGATAAGGGATGGCTTTCAGTTTCCCAGGCCTGTGTGCAATGATTGCCCTCATGATCAGGGATAGCATTCGGTTTCCCAGGCCCTTGTGCATAGATTTCCCTCATGATAAGGGATGGCATTCAGTTTCCCAGGCCTGTGTGCAATGATTGCCCTCATGATCAGGGATAGCATTCAGTTTCTGAGGCACGTGTGCATTGATTGCCCACATGATCAGGGATAGCATTTAGTTTCCCAAGGCTGTGAGCATTGATTGCCCTCATGATCAGGGATTGCATTCAGTTTCCCAGGCCCGTGTGCATTGATTGCCCTCATGATCCGGGATAGCATTTAGTTTCCCAAGCCTGTGAGCATTGTATGCCCTCATGATCAGGGATTGCATTCATTTTCCCAGGCCCGTGTGCATTGATTGCCCTCATGATCAGGGATAGCATTCAGTTTTTGAGGCTCATGTGCATTGATTGCCCTCATGATAAGGGATAGCATGCAGATTCCCAAGCCTGTGAGCATTGATTGCCCTCATGAACAGGGATAGCATTCAGTTTCTGAGGCTCGTGTGCATTGATTGCCCTCATGATCAGGGATAGCATTTAGTTTCCCAAGCCTGTGAGCATTGATTGCCCTCATGATCAGGGATAGCATTCAGTTTCCCAGGCCCGTGTGCATTGATTGCCCTCATGACCCGGGATAGCATTTAGTTTCCCAAGCCTGTGAGCATTGATTGCCCTCATGATCAGGGATAGCATTCAGTTTCCCAGGCCCATGTGCATTGATTGCCCTCATGATCAGGGATAGCATTTAGTTTCCCAAGCCTCTGTGCATTGATTGCCCTCATGATCAGAGATAGCATTCAGTTTCTGAGGCTCATGTGCATTGATTGCCCTCATGATCAGGGAAAGCATTCAGTTTCTGAGGCCTGTGTGCATTGATTGCCCTCATGATCATGGATAGCATTCGGTTTCCCAGGACTGTGTGCATTGATTGACCGCATGATCAGAGATAGCATTCAGTTTCCTAGGCCTGTGTGATTGCCCTCATGATCAGGGATAGCATTCCGTTTCCCAGGCCTGTGTGCATTGATTGCCCTCATGAGCAGGGATGGCATTCGGTTTCCCAGGCACATGTGCATTCATTGCCCTCATGATCAGGGATAGCATTCAGTTTCCCAGGCCAATGTGCATTGATTGCCCTCATGGGCAGGGAATGCATTCGGTTTCCCAGGCCCATTTGCATTGATTGCCCTCATGATCAGGGATAGCATTCCGTTTCCCAGGACTGTGTGCATTGATTGACCTCATGATCAGAGATAGCATTCAGTTTCCTAGGCCCGTGTGATTGCCCTCATGATCAGGGATAGCATTCAGTTTCCCAGGCCCATGTTCATTGATTGCCCTCATGATCAGGGATAGCTTTCGGTTTCCCAGGCCCTTGTGCATAGATTTCCCTCATGATAAGAGATGGCATTCAGTTTCCCAGGCCTGTGTGCAATGATTGCCCTCATGATCAGGGATAGCATTTCGTTTCCCAGGCCTGTGTGCATTGATTGCCCTCATGATTAGGGATAGCATTCCGTTTCCCAGGCCTGTGTGCATTGATTGCCCTCATGATCAGAGATAGCATTCAGTTTTCTAGGCCCGTGTGATTGCCCTCATGATCAGGGATAGCATTCCGTTTCCCAGGCCTGTGTGCATTGATTGCCCTCATGAGCAGGGATGGCATTCGGTTTCCCAGGCCCATGTGCATTGATTGCCCTCATGATAAGGGATAGCATTCATTTTCCCAGGCCCATGTGCATTGATTGCCCTCATGATTTGGGATAGCATTCCGTTTCCCAGGCCTGTGTGCATTGATTGCCCTCATGATCAGAGATAGCATTCAGTTTCCTAGGCCCGTGTGATTGCCCTCATGAGCAGGGATGGCATTCAGTTTCCCAGGCCCATGTGCATTGATTGCCCTCATGATCAGGGATAGCATTCCGTTTCCCAGGCCTGTGTGCATTGATTGCCCTCATGATCAGGGAAAGCATTCGGTTTCCCAGGACTCTGTGCATTGATTGACCTCATGATCAGGGATAGCATTCAGTTTCCTAGACCCGTGTGATTGCTCTCATGATCAGGGATAGCATTCAGTTTCCCAGGCCTGTGTGCATTGATTGCCCTCATGAGCAGGGATGGCATTCAGTTTCCCAGGCCCATGTGCATTGATTGCCCTCATGATCAGGGATAGCATTCCGTTTCCCAGGCCCATGTGCATTGATTGCCCTCATGATCAGGGATAGCATTCAGTTTCCAGGCCCTTGTGCATAAATTGCCCTCATGATCAGGGATAGCATTCCGTTTCCCAGGCCTGTGTGCATTGATTGCCCTCATGAGCAGGGATGGCATTCGGTTTCCCAGGCCCATGTGCATTGATTGCCCTCATGATCAGGGATAGCATTCAGGTTCCCAGGCCCATGTGCACTGATTGCCCTCATGATCAGGGATAACATTCGGTTTCCCAGGCCCTTGTGCATAGATTTCCCTCATGATAACGGATAGCATTCAGTTTCCCAGGCCTGTGTGCAATGATTGCCCTCATGATCAGGGATAGCATTAGGTTTCCCAAATCCCTTGTGCATAGATTTCCCTCATGATAAGGGATGGCATTCAGTTTCCCAGGCCTGTGTGCAATGATTGCCCTCATGATCAGGGATAGCATTCAGTTTCTGAGGCTCGTGTGCATTGATTGCCCTCATGATCAGGGATAGCATTTAGTTTCCCAAGCCTGTGAGCATTGATTGCCCTCATGATCAGGGATAGCATTCAGTTTCCCAGGCCCGTGTGCATTGATTGCCCTCTTGATCCGGGATAGATTTAGTTTCCCAAGCCTGTGAGCATTGATTGCCCTCATGATCAGGGATTGCATTCAGTTTCCCAGGCCGTGTGCATTGATTGCCCTCATGATCAGGGATAGCATTCAGTTTTTGAGGCTCATGTGCATTGATTGCCCTCATGATAAGGGATAGCATGCAGTTTCCCAAGCCTGTGAGCATTGATTGCCCTCATGATCAGGGATAGCATTCAGTTTCTGAGGCTCGTGTGCATTGATTGCCCTCATGATCAGGGATAGCATTTAGTTTCCCAAGCCTGTGAGCATTGATTGCCCTCATGATCAGGGATAGCATTCAGTTTCTGAGGCTCGTGTGCATTGATTGCCCTCATGATCAGGGATAGCATTTAGTTTCCCAAGCCTGTGAGCATTGATTGCCCGCATGATCAGGGATAGCATTCAATTTCTGAGGCTCGTGTGCATTGATTGCCCTCATGATCAGGGATAGCATTTAGTTTCCCAAGCCTGTGAGCATTGATTGCCCTCATGATCAGGGATAGCATTCAGTTTCTGAGGCTCGTGTGCATTGATTGCCCTCATGATCAGGGATAGCATTTAGTTTCCCAAGCCTCTGTGCATTGATTGCCCTCATGATCAGGGATAGCATTCAGTTTTTGAGGCTCATGTGCATTGATTGCCCTCATGATCAGGGATAGCATGCAGTTTCCCAAGCCTGTGTGCATTGATTGTCCTCATGATCAGGGATAGCATTTAGTTTCCCAAGCCTCTGTGCATTGATTGCCCTCATGATCAGAGAAAGCATTCAGTTTCTGAGGCTCATGTGCAATGATTGCCCTCATGATCAGGGAAAGCATTCAGTTTCTGAGGCCTGTGTGAATTGATTGCCCTCATGATCATGGATAGCATTCGGTTTCCCAGGACTGTGTGCATTGATTGCCCTCATGATCAGAGAAAGCATTCAGTTTCTGAGGCTCATGTGCAATGATTGCCCTCATGATCAGGGATAGCATTCAGTTTTTGAGGCTCATGTGCATTAATTGCCCTCATGATCAGGGATAGCATGCAGTTTTTGAGGCTCATGTGCATTGATTGCCCTCATGATCAGGGATAGCATGCAATTTCCCAAGCCTGTGTGCATTGATTGTCCTCATGATCAGGGATAGCATTTAGTTTCCCAAGCCTCTGTGCATTGATTGCCCTCATGATCAGAGAAAGCATTCAGTTTCTGAGGCTCATGTGCAATGATTGCCCTCATGATCAGGGAAAGCATTCAGTTTCTGAGGCCTGTGTGAATTGATTGCCCTCATGATCATGGATAGCATTCGGTTTCCCAGGACTGTGTGCATTGATTGCCCTCATGATCAGAGAAAGCATTCAGTTTCTGAGGCCTGTGTGAATTGATTGCCCTCATGATCATGGATAGCATTCGGTTTCCCAGGACTGTGTGCATTGATTGACCTCATGATCAGAGATAGCATTCAGTTTCCTAGGCCCGCGTGATTGCCCTCATGATCAGGGATAGCATTCGGTTTCCCAGGCCTGTGTGCATTGATTGCCCTCATGAGCAGGGATGGCATTCGGTTTCCCAGGCCCATGTGCATTTATTGCCCTCATGATCAGGGATAGCATTCAGTTTCCCAGGCCCATGTGCATTGATTGCCCTCATGATCAGGGATAGAATTCGGTTTCCCAGGACTGTGTGCATTGATTGACCTCATGATCAGAGATAGCATACCGTTTCCTACACCCGTGTGATTGCCCTCATGATCAGGGATAGCATTCCGTTTCCCAGGCCTGTGTGCATTGATTGCCCTCGTGAGCAGGGATGGCATTTGGTTTCCCAGGCCCATTTGCATTGATTGCCCTCATGATCAGGGATAGCATTCAGTTTCCCAGGCCCATGTGCATTGATTGCCCTCATGATCAGGGATAGCATTCAGTTTCCCAGGCCCATGTGCATTGATTGCCCTCATGATCAGGGATAGCATTCGGTTTCCCAGGCCCTTGTGCATAGATTTCCCTCATGATAAGGGATGGCATTCAGTTTCCCAGGCCTGTGTGCAATGATTGCCCTCATGATCAGGGATAGCATTCGGTTTCCCAGGCCCTTGTGCATAGATTTCCCTCATGATCAGAGATAGCATTCAGTTTCTTAGGCCCGTGTGATTGCCCTCATGATCAGGGATAGCATTCAGTTTCCCAGGCCCAGGTGCATTGATTGCCCTCATGAACAGGGATAGAATTCGGTTTCCCAGGACTGTGTGCATTGATTGACCTCATGATCAGAGATAGCATTCAGTTTCCTACGCCCGTGTGATTGCCCTCATGATCAGGGATAGCATTCCGTTTTCCAGGCCTGTGTGCATTGATTGCCCTCATGAGCAGGGATGGCATTCGGTTTCCCAGGCCCATTTGCATTGATTGCCCTCATGATCAGGGATAGCATTCAGTTTCCCAGGCCCATGTGCATTGATTGCCCTCATGATCAGGGATAGCATTCAGTTTCCCAGGCCCATGTGCATTGATTGCCCTCATGACCAGGGATAGTATTCGGTTTCCCAGGCCCTTGTGCATAGATTGATCTCATGATCAGGGATAGCATTCCGTTTCCCAGGCCTGGGTGTATTGATTGCCCTCATGAGCAGGGATGGCATTCGGTTTCCCAGGCCCATGTGCATTGATTGCCCTCATGATCAGGGATAGCATTCAGTTTCCCAGGCCCATGTGCATTGATTGCCCTCATGATCAGGGATAGCATTCGGTTTCCCAGGCCCTTGTGCATAGATTTCCCTCATGATAAGGGATGGCATTCAGTTTCCCAGGCCTGTGTGCAATGATTGCCCTCATGATCAGGGATAGCATTCGGTTTCCCAGGCCCTTGTGCATAGATTTCCCTCATGATAAGGGATGGCATTCAGTTTCCCCGGCCTGTGTGCAATGATTGCCCTCATGATCAGGGATAGCATTCAGTTTCTCAGGCTCGTGTGCATTGATTGCCCTCATGATAAGGGACAGCATTCAGTTTCCCAAGCCTGTGAGCATTGATTGCCCTCATGATAAGGGAGAGCATTCAGTTTCCCAAGCCTGTGAGCATTGATTGCCCTCATGATAAGGGACAGCATTCAGTTTCCCAAGCCTGTGAGCATTGATTGCCCTCATGATCCGGGATAGCATTCAGTTTCCAAGCCCCGTGTTATTGCCCCATGATCAGGGATAGCATTCAGTTTCCCAGGCCCGTGTGCATTGATTTCCCTCATGATCAGGGATAGCATTCAGTTTCCCAGGCCCATGTGCATTGATTGCCCTCATGATCAGGGATAGCATGCAGTTTCCCAAGCCTGTGAGCATTGATTGCCCTCATGATCAGGGATAGCATTCAGTTTCTGAGGCTCGTGTGCATTGATTGCCCTCATGATCAGGGATAGCATTTAGTTTCCCAAGCCTGTGAGCATTGATTGCCCTCATGATCAGGGATAGCATTCAGTTTCCCAAGCCTGTGAGCATTGATTGCCCTCATGATCAGGGATAGCATTCAGTTTCCCAAGCCTGTGAGCATTGATTGCCCTCATGATCAGGGATAGCATTCAGTTTCCCAGGCCCATGTGCATTGATTGCCCTCATGATCAGGGATAGCATTTAGTTTCCCAAGCCTGTGAGCATTGATTGCCCTCATGATCAGGGATAGCATTCAGTTTCCCAGGCCCATGTGCATTGATTGCCCTCATGATCAGGGATAGCATTCAGTTTTTGAGGCTCATGTGCATTGATTGCCCTCATGATCAGGGAAAGCATGCAGTTTCCCAAGCCTCTGTACATTGATTGACCTCATGATCAGAGATAGCTTTCAGTTTCCTAGGCCCGTGTGATTGCCCTCATGATCAGGGATAGCATTCCATTTCCCAGGCCCATGTGCATTGATTGCCCTCATGATCAGGGATAGCATTCAGTTTCCCAGGACCATGTGCATTGATTGCCCTCATGATCAGGGATAGCATTCGGTTTCCCAGGCCCTTGTGCATAGATTTCCCTCATGATAATGGATGGCATTCAGTTTCCCAGGCCTGTGTGCAATGATTGCCCTCATGATCAGGGATAGCATTCGGTTTCCCAGGCCCTTGTGCATAGATTTCCCTCATGATAAGGGATGGCATTCAGTTTCCCAGGCCTGTGTGCAATGATTGCCCTCATGATCAGGGATAGCATTCAGTTTCTGAGGCTCGTGTGCATTGATTGCCCTCATGATCAGGGATAGCATTTAGTTTCCCAAGCCTGTGAGCATTGATTGCCCTCATGATCAGGGATAGCATTCAGTTTTTGAGGCTCATGTGCATTGATTGCCCTCATGATCAGGGATAGCATTCAGTTTCCCAGGCCCGTGTGCATTGATTGCCCTCATGATCCGGGATAGCATTTAGTTTTCCAAGCCTGTAAGCATTGATTGCCCTCATGATCAGGGATAGCATTCAGTTTCCCAGGCCCATGTGCATTGATTGCCCTCATGATCAGGGATAGCATTCAGTTTCCCCAAGCCTGTGTGCATTGATTGTCCTCATGATCAGGGATAGCATTTAGTTTCCCAAGCCTCTGTGCATTGATTGCCCACATTATCAGAGATAGCATTCAGTTTTTGAGGCTCATGTGCATTGATTGCCCTCATGATCAGGGATAGCATGGAGTTTCCCAAGCCTGTGTGCATTGATTGTCCTCATGATCAGGGATAGCATCTAGTTTCCCAAGCCTCTGTGCATTGATTGCCCTCATGATCAGAGATAGCATTCAGTTTCTGAGGCTCTTGTGCATTGATTGCCCTCATGATCAGGGAAAGCATTCAGTTTCTGAGGCCTGTGTGCATTGATTGCCCTCATGATCATGGATAGCATTCGGTTTCCCAGGACTGTGTGCATTGATTGACATCATGATCAGAGATAGCATTCCGTTTCCTAGGCCCGTGTGATTGCCCTCATGATCAGGGATAGTATTCCGTTTCCCAGGCCTGTGTGCATTGATTGCCCTCATGAGCAGGGATGGCATTCGGTTTCCCAGGCCCATGTGCATTGATTGCCCTCATGATCAGGGATAGCATTCAGTTTCCCAGGCCCATGTGCATTGATTGCCCTCATGATCAGGGATAGAATTCGGTTTCCCAGGACTGTGTGCATTGATTGACCTCATGATCAGAGATAGCATTCAGTTTCCTACGCCCGTGTGATTGCCCTCATGATCAGGGATAGCATTCCGTTTCCCAGGCCTGTGTGCATTGATTGCCCTCATGAGCAGGGATGGCATTCGGTTTCCCAGGCCCATTTGCATTGATTGCCCTCATGATCAGGGATAGCATTCAGTTTCCCTGGCCCATGTGCATTGATTGCCCTCATGATCAGGGATAGCATTCAGTTTCCCAGGTCCATGTGCATTGATTGCCCTCATGATCAGGGATAGCATTCGGTTTCCCAGGCCCTTGTGCATAGATTGCCCTCATGATCAGGGATAGCATTCCGTTTCCCAGGCCTGGGTGCATTGATTGCCCTCATGAGCAGGGATGGCATTCGGTTTCCCAGGCCCATGTGCATTGATTGCCCTCATGATCAGGGATAGCATTCAGTTTCCCAGGCCCATGTGCATTGATTGCCCTCATGATCAGGGATAGCATTCGGTTTCCCAGGCCCTTGTGCATAGATTTCCCTCATGATAAGGGATGGCATTCAGTTTCCCAGGCATGTGTGCAATGATTGCCCTCATGATCAGGGATAGCATTCGGTTTCCCAGGCCCTTGTGCATAGATTTCCCTCATGATAAGGGATGGCATTCAGTTTCCCAGGCCTGTGTGCAATGATTGCCCTCATGATCAGGGATAGCATTCAGTTTCTGAGGCTCGTGTGCATTGATTGCCCTCATGATAAGGGACAGCATTCAGTTTCCCAAGCCTGTGAGCATTGATTGCCCTCATGATAAGGGACAGCATTCAGTTTCCCAAGCCTGTGAGCATTGATTGCCCTCATGATAAGGGACAACATTCAGTTTCCCAAGCCTGTGAGCATTGATTGCCCTCATGATCCGGGATAGCATTCAGTTTCCAAGGCCCGTGTGATTGCCCCATGATCAGGGATAGCATTCAGTTTCCCAGGCCCGTGTGCATTGATTTCCCTCATGATCAGGGATAGCATTCAGTTTCCCAGGCCCGTGTGCATTGATTGCCCTCATGATCAGGGATAGCATAAAGTTTCCCAAGCCTGTGAGCATTGATTGCCCTCATGATCAGGGATAGCATTCAGTTTCTGAGGCTCGTGTGCATTGATTGCCCTCATGATCAGGGATAGCATTTAGTTTCCCAAGCCTGTGAGCATTGATTGCCCTCATGATCAGGGAGAGCATTCAGTTTCCCAGGCCCATGTGCATTGATTGCCCTCATGATCCGGGATAGCATTTAGTTTCCCAAGCCTGTGAGCATTGATTGCCCTCATGATCAGGGATTGCATTCAGTTTCCCAGGCCCGTGAGCATTGATTGCCCTCATGATCAGGGATAGCATTCAGTTTCTGAGGCTCGTGTGCATTGATTGCCCTCATGATCAGGGATAGCATTTAGTTTCCCAAGCCTGTGCGCATTGATTGCCCTCATGATCAGGGATAGCATTCAGTTTCCCAGGCCCATGTGCATTGATTGCCCTCATGATCAGGGATAGCATGCAGTTTCCCAAGCCACTGTGCATTGATTGAACTCATGATCAGAGATAGCATTCAGTTTCCTAGGCCCGTGTGATTGCCCTCATGATCAGGGATAGCATTCCGTTTCCCAGGCCTGTGTGCATTGATTGCCCTCATGAGCAGGGATGGCATTCGGTTTCCCAGGCCCATGTGCATTGATTGCCCTCAGGATCAGGGATAGCATTCAGTTTCCCAGGCCCATGTGCATTGATTGCCCTCATGATCAGGGATAGCATTCGGTTTCCCAGGCCCTTGTGCATAGATTGCCCTCATGATCAGGGATAGCATTCCGTTTCCCAGGCCCGTGTGCATTGATTGCCCTCATGAGCAGGGATGGCATTCGGTTTCCCACGCCCATGTGCATTGATTGCCCTCATGATCAGGGATAGCATTCAGTTTCCCAGGCCCATGTGCATTGATTGCCCTCATGATCAGGGATAGCATTCTGTTTCCCAGGCCCTTGTGCATAGATTTCCCTCATGATAAGGGATGGCTTTCAGTTTCCCAGGCCTGTGTGCAATGATTGCCCTCATGATCAGGGATAGCATTCGGTTTCCCAGGCCCTTGTGCATAGATTTCCCTCATGATAAGGGATGGCATTCAGTTTCCCAGGCCTGTGTGCAATGATTGCCCTCATGATCAGGGATAGCATTCAGTTTCTGAGGCACGTGTGCATTGATTGCCCTCATGATCAGGGATAGCATTTAGTTTCCCAAGGCTGTGAGCATTGATTGCCCTCATGATCAGGGATTGCATTCAGTTTCCCAGGCCCGTGTGCATTGATTGCCCTCATGATCCGGGATAGCATTTAGTTTCCCAAGCCTGTGAGCATTGTTTGCCCTCATGATCAGGGATTGCATTCATTTTCCCAGGCCCGTGTGCATTGATTGCCCTCATGATCAGGGATAGCATTCAGTTTTTGAGGCTCATGTGCATTGATTGCCCTCATGATAAGGGATAGCATGCAGATTCCCAAGCCTGTGAGCATTGATTGCCCTCATGAACAGGGATAGCATTCAGTTTCTGAGGCTCGTGTGCATTGATTGCCCTCATGATCAGGGATAGCATTTAGTTTCCCAAGCCTGTGAGCATTGATTGCCCTCATGATCAGGGATAGCATTCAGTTTCCCAGGCCCGTGTGCATTGATTGCCCTCATGATCCGGGATAGCATTTAGTTTCCCAAGCCTGTGAGCATTGATTGCCCTCATGATCAGGGATAGCATTCAGTTTCCCAGGCCCATGTGCATTGATTGCCCTCATGATCAGGGATAGCATTTAGTTTCCCAAGCCTCTGTGCATTGATTGCCCTCATGATCAGAGATAGCATTCAGTTTCTGAGGCTCATGTGCATTGATTGCCCTCATGATCAGGGAAAGCATTCAGTTTCTGAGGCCTGTGTGCATTGATTGCCCTCATGATCATGGATAGCATTCGGTTTCCCAGGACTGTGTGCATTGATTGACCGCATGATCAGAGATAGCATTCAGTTTCCTAGGCCCGTGTGATTGCCCTCATGATCAGGGATAGCATTCCGTTTCCCAGGCCTGTGTGCATTGATTGCCCTCATGAGCAGGGATGGCATTCGGTTTCCCAGGCACATGTGCATTCATTGCCCTCATGATCAGGGATAGCATTCAGTTTCCCAGGCCAATGTGCATTGATTGCCCTCATGAGCAGGGAATGCATTCGGTTTCCCAGGCCCATTTGCATTGATTGCCCTCATGATCAGGGATAGCATTCCGTTTCCCAGGACTGTGTGCATTGATTGACCTCATGATCAGAGATAGCATTCAGTTTCCTAGGCCCGTGTGATTGCCCTCATGATCAGGGATAGCATTCAGTTTCCCAGGCCCATGTGCATTGATTGCCCTCATGATCAGGGATAGCTTTCGGTTTCCCAGGCCCTTGTGCATAGATTTCCCTCATGATAAGAGATGGCATTCAGTTTCCCAGGCCTGTGTGCAATGATTGCCCTCATGATCAGGGATAGCATTTCGTTTCCCAGGCCTGTGTGCATTGATTGCCCTCATGATTAGGGATAGCATTCCGTTTCCCAGGCCTGTGTGCATTGATTGCCCTCATGATCAGAGATAGCATTCAGTTTTCTAGGCCCGTGTGATTGCCCTCATGATCAGGGATAGCATTCCGTTTCCCAGGCCTGTGTGCATTGATTGCCCTCATGAGCAGGGATGGCATTCGGTTTCCCAGGCCCATGTGCATTGATTGCCCTCATGATAAGGGATAGCATTCATTTTCCCAGGCCCATGTGCATTGATTGCCCTCATGATTTGGGATAGCATTCCGTTTCCCAGGCCTGTGTGCATTGATTGCCCTCATGATCAGAGATAGCATTCAGTTTCCTAGGCCCGTGTGATTGCCCTCATGAGCAGGGATGGCATTCAGTTTCCCAGGCCCATGTGCATTGATTGCCCTCATGATCAGGGATAGCATTCCGTTTCCCAGGCCTGTGTGCATTGATTGCCCTCATGATCAGGGAAAGCATTCGGTTTCCCAGGACTCTGTGCATTGATTGACCTCATGATCAGAGATAGCATTCAGTTTCCTAGACCCGTGTGATTGCTCTCATGATCAGGGATAGCATTCAGTTTCCCAGGCCTGTGTGCATTGATTGCCCTCATGAGCAGGGATGGCATTCAGTTTCCCAGGCCCATGTGCATTGATTGCCCTCATGATCAGGGATAGCATTCCGTTTCCCAGGCCCATGTGCATTGATTGCCCTCATGATCAGGGATAGCATTCAGTTTCCAGGCCCTTGTGCATAAATTGCCCTCATGATCAGGGATAGCATTCCGTTTCCCAGGCCTGTGTGCATTGATTGCCCTCATGAGCAGGGATGGCATTCGGTTTCCCAGGCCCATGTGCATTGATTGCCCTCATGATCAGGGATAGCATTCAGGTTCCCAGGCCCATGTGCACTGATTGCCCTCATGATCAGGGATAACATTCGGTTTCCCAGGCCCTTGTGCATAGATTTCCCTCATGATAACGGATGGCATTCAGTTTCCCAGGCCTGTGTGCAATGATTGCCCTCATGATCAGGGATAGCATTAGGTTTCCCAAATCCCTTGTGCATAGATTTCCCTCATGATAAGGGATGGCATTCAGTTTCCCAGGCCTGTGTGCAATGATTGCCCTCATGATCAGGGATAGCATTCAGTTTCTGAGGCTCGTGTGCATTGATTGCCCTCATGATCAGGGATAGCATTTAGTTTCCCAAGCCTGTGAGCATTGATTGCCCTCATGATCAGGGATAGCATTCAGTTTCCCAGGCCCGTGTGCATTGATTGCCCTCTTGATCCGGGATAGATTTAGTTTCCCAAGCCTGTGAGCATTGATTGCCCTCATGATCAGGGATTGCATTCAGTTTCCCAGGCCGTGTGCATTGATTGCCCTCATGATCAGGGATAGCATTCAGTTTTTGAGGCTCATGTGCATTGATTGCCCTCATGATAAGGGATAGCATGCAGTTTCCCAAGCCTGTGAGCATTGATTGCCCTCATGATCAGGGATAGCATTCAGTTTCTGAGGCTCGTGTGCATTGATTGCCCTCATGATCAGGGATAGCATTTAGTTTCCCAAGCCTGTGAGCATTGATTGCCCTCATGATCAGGGATAGCATTCAGTTTCTGAGGCTCGTGTGCATTGATTGCCCTCATGATCAGGGATAGCATTTAGTTTCCCAAGCCTGTGAGCATTGATTGCCCGCATGATCAGGGATAGCATTCAATTTCTGAGGCTCGTGTGCATTGATTGCCCTCATGATCAGGGATAGCATTTAGTTTCCCAAGCCTGTGAGCATTGATTGCCCTCATGATCAGGGATAGCATTCAGTTTCTGAGGCTCGTGTGCATTGATTGCCCTCATGATCAGGGATAGCATTTAGTTTCCCAAGCCTCTGTGCATTGATTGCCCTCATGATCAGGGATAGCATTCAGTTTTTGAGGCTCATGTGCATTGATTGCCCTCATGATCAGGGAAAGCATTCAGTTTCTGAGGCCTGTGTGAATTGATTGCCCTCATGATCATGGATAGCATTCGGTTTCCCAGGACTGTGTGCATTGATTGCCCTCATGATCAGAGAAAGCATTCAGTTTCTGAGGCTCATGTGCAATGATTGCCCTCATGATCAGGGATAGCATTCAGTTTTTGAGGCTCATGTGCATTAATTGCCCTCATGATCAGGGATAGCATGCAGTTTTTGAGGCTCATGTGCATTGATTGCCCTCATGATCAGGGATAGCATGCAATTTCCCAAGCCTGTGTGCATTGATTGTCCTCATGATCAGGGATAGCATTTAGTTTCCCAAGCCTCTGTGCATTGATTGCCCTCATGATCAGAGAAAGCATTCAGTTTCTGAGGCTCATGTGCAATGATTGCCCTCATGATCAGGGAAAGCATTCAGTTTCTGAGGCCTGTGTGAATTGATTGCCCTCATGATCATGGATAGCATTCGGTTTCCCAGGACTGTGTGCATTGATTGCCCTCATGATCAGAGAAAGCATTCAGTTTCTGAGGCCTGTGTGAATTGATTGCCCTCATGATCATGGATAGCATTCGGTTTCCCAGGACTGTGTGCATTGATTGACCTCATGATCAGAGATAGCATTCAGTTTCCTAGGCCCGTGTGATTGCCCTCATGATCAGGGATAGCATTCCGTTTCCCAGGCCTGTGTGCATTGATTGCCCTCATGAGCAGGGATGGCATTCGGTTTCCCAGGCCCATGTGCATTTATTGCCCTCATGATCAGGGATAGCATTCAGTTTCCCAGGCCCATGTGCATTGATTGCCCTCATGATCAGGGATAGAATTCGGTTTCCCAGGACTGTGTGCATTGATTGACCTCATGATCAGAGATAGCATACCGTTTCCTACACCCGTGTGATTGCCCTCATGATCAGGGATAGCATTCCGTTTCCCAGGCCTGTGTGCATTGATTGCCCTCGTGAGCAGGGATGGCATTTGGTTTCCCAGGCCCATTTGCATTGATTGCCCTCATGATCAGGGATAGCATTCAGTTTCCCAGGCCCATGTGCATTGATTGCCCTCATGATCAGGGATAGCATTCAGTTTCCCAGGCCCATGTGCATTGATTGCCCTCATGATCAGGGATAGCATTCGGTTTCCCAGGCCCTTGTGCATAGATTTCCCTCATGATAAGGGATGGCATTCAGTTTCCCAGGCCTGTGTGCAATGATTGCCCTCATGATCAGGGATAGCATTCGGTTTCCCAGGCCCTTGTGCATAGATTTCCCTCATGATCAGAGATAGCATTCAGTTTCTTAGGCCCGTGTGATTGCCCTCATGATCAGGGATAGCATTCAGTTTCCCAGGCCCAGGTGCATTGATTGCCCTCATGAACAGGGATAGAATTCGGTTTCCCAGGACTGTGTGCATTGATTGACCTCATGATCAGAGATAGCATTCAGTTTCCTACGCCCGTGTGATTGCCCTCATGATCAGGGATAGCATTCCGTTTTCCAGGCCTGTGTGCATTGATTGCCCTCATGAGCAGGGATGGCATTCGGTTTCCCAGGCCCATTTGCATTGATTGCCCTCATGATCAGGGATAGCATTCAGTTTCCCAGGCCCATGTGCATTGATTGCCCTCATGATCAGGGATAGCATTCAGTTTCCCAGGCCCATGTGCATTGATTGCCCTCATGACCAGGGATAGTATTCGGTTTCCCAGGCCCTTGTGCATAGATTGATCTCATGATCAGGGATAGCATTCCGTTTCCCAGGCCTGGGTGTATTGATTGACCTCATGATAAGGGATGGCATTCAGTTTCCCAGGCCTGTGTACAATGATTGCCCTCATGATCAGGGATAACATTCAGTTTCTGAGGCTCGTGTGCATTGATTGCCCTCATGATAAGGGACAGCATTCAGTTTCCCAAGCCTGTGAGCATTGATTGCCCTCATGATAAGGGACAGCATTCAGTTTCCCAAGCCTGTGAGCATTGATTGCCCTCATGATAAGGGACAGCATTCAGTTTCCCAAGCCTGTGAGCATTGATTGCCCTCATGATCCGAGATAGCATTCAGTTTCCCAGGCCCGTGTGCATTGATTGCCCTCATGATCAGGGATAGCATTCAGTTTCTGAGGCTCGTGTGCATTGATTGCCCTCATGATCAGGGATAGCATTTAGTTTCCCAAGCCTGTGAGCATTGATTGCCCTCATGATCAGGGATAGCATTCAGTTTCCCAGGCCCGTGTGCATTGATTGCCCTCATGATCCGGGATAGCATTTAGTTTCCCAAGCCTGTGAGCATTGATTGCCCTCATGATCAGGGATTGCATTCAGTTTCCCAGGCCCGTGTGCATTGATTGCCCTCATGATCAGGGATAGCATTCAGTTTTTGAGGCTCATGTGCATTGATTGCCCTCATGATAAGGGATAGCATGCAGTTTCCCAAGCCTGTGAGCATTGATTGCCCTCATGATCAGGGATAGCATTCAAATTCTGAGGCACGTGTGCATTGATTGCCCTCATGATCAGGGATAGCATTTAGTTTCCCAAGCCTGTGAGCATTGATTGCCCTCATGATCAGTGATAGCATTCAGTTTCCCAGGCCCGTGTGCATTGATTGCCCTCATGATCCGGGATAGCATTTAGTTTTCCAAGCCTGTGAGCATTGATTGCCCTCATGATCAGGGATAGCATTCAGTTTCCCAGGCCCATGTGCATTGATTGCCCTCATGATCAGGGATAGCATTCAGTTTTTGAGGCTCATGTGCATTGATTGCCCTCATGATCAGGGATAGCATGCAGTTTCCCAAGCCTGTGTGCATTGATTGTCCTCATGATCAGGGATAGCATTTAGTTTCCCAAGCCTCTGTGCATTGATTGCCCTCATGATCAGGGAGAGCATTCAGTTTCTGAGGCCTGTGTGCATTGATTGCCCTCATGATCATGGATAGCATTCGGTTTCCCAGGACTGTGTGCATTGATTGACCTCATGATCAGAGATAGCATTCAGTTTCCTAGGCCCGTGTGATTGCCCTCATGATCAGGGATAGCATTCCGTTTCCCAGGCCTGTGTGCATTGATTGCCCTCATGAGCAGGGATGGCATTCGGTTTCCCAGGCCCATGTGCATTGATTGCCCTCATGATCAGGGATAGCATTCAGTTTCCCAGGCCCATGTGCATTGATTGCCCTCATGATCAGGGATAGAATTCGGTTTCCCAGGACTGTGTGCATTGATTGACCTCATGATCAGAGATAGCATTCAGTTTCCTACGCCCGTGTGATTGCCCTCATGATCAGGGATAGCATTCCGTTTCCCAGGCCTGTGTGCATTGATTGCCCTCATGAGCAGGGATGGCATTCGGTTTCCCAGGCCCATTTGCATTGATTGCCCTCATGATCAGGGATAGCATTCAGTTTCCCAGGCCCATGTGCATTGATTGCCTTCATGATCAGCGATAGCATTCAGTTTCCCAGGCCCATGTGCATTGATTGCCCTCATGATCAGGGATAGCATTCGGTTTCCCAGGCCCTTGTGCATAGATTGCCCTCATGATCAGGGATAGCATTCCGTTTCCCAGGCCTGGGTGCATTGATTGCCCTCATGAGCAGGGATGGCATTCGGTTTCCCAGGCCCATGTGCATTGATTGCCCTCATGATCAGGGATAGCATTCAGTTTCCCAGGCCCATGTGCATTGATTGCCCTCATGATCAGGGATAGCATTCGCTTTCCCAGGCCCTTGAGCATAGATTTCCCTCATGATAAGGGATGGCATTCAGTTTCCCAGGCCTGTGTGCAATGATTGCCCTCATGATCAGGGATATCATTCAGTTTCTGAGGCTCGTGTGCATTGATTGCCCTCATGATAAGGGACAGCATTCAGTTTTCCAAGCCTGTGAGCATTGATTGCCCTCATGATAAGGGATAGCATTCAGTTTCCCAAGCCTGTGAGCATTGATTGCCCTCATGATCCGGGATAGCATTCAGTTTCCAAGGCCCGTGTGATTGCCCCATGATCAGGGATAGCATGCAGTTTCCCAAGCCTGTGAGCATTGATTGCCCTCATGATCAGGGATAGCATTCAGTTTCTGAGGCTCGTGTGCATTGATTGCCCTCATGATCAGGGATAGCATTTAGTTTCCCAAGCCTGTGAGCATTGATTGCCCTCATGATCAGGGATAGCATTCAGTTTCTGAGGCTCGTGTGCATTGATTGCCCTCATGATCAGGGATAGCATGCAGTTTCCCAAGCCTGTGAGCATTAATTGCCCTCGTGATCAGGGATAGCATTCAGTTTCTGAGGCTCGTGTGCATTGATTGCCCTCATGATCAGGGATAGCATTTAGTTTCCCAAGCCTGTGAGCATTGATTGCCCTCATGATCAGGGATAGCATTCAGTTTCCCAGGCACATGTGCATTGATTGCCCTCATGATCAGGGATAGCATTCAGTTTTTGAGGCTCATGTGCATTGATTGCCCTCATGATCAGGGATAGCATGCAGTTTCCCAAGCCTCTGTGCATTGATTGACCTCATGATCAGAGATAGCATTCAGTTTCCTAGGCCCATGTGATTGCCCTCATGATCAGGGATAGCATTCCGTTTCCCAGGCCTGTGTGCATTGATTGCCCACATGAGCAGGGATGGCATTCGGTTTCCCAGGCCCATGTGCATTGATTGCCCTCATGATCAGGGATAGCATTCAGTTTCCCAGGCCCATGTGCATTGATTGCCATCATGATCAGGGATAGCATTCGGTTTCCCAGGCCCTTGTGCATAGATTTCCCTCATGATAAGGGATGGTACTCAGTTTCCCAGGCCTCTGTGCAATGATTGCCCTCATGATCAGGGATAGCATTTAGTTTCCCAAGCCTGTCAGAATTGATTGCCCTCATGATCAGGGATAGCATTCAGTTTTCCAGGCCCGTGTGCATTGATTGCCCTCATGATCCGGGATAGCATTTAGTTTTCCAGGCCCGTGTGCATTGATTGCCCTCATGATCCGGGATAGCATTTAGTTTTCCAAGCCTGTGAGCATTGATTGCCCTCATGATCAGGGATAGCATTCAGTTTCCCAGGCCCATGTGCATTGATTGCCCTCATGATCAGGGATAGCATTCAGTTTTTGAGGCTCATGTGCATTGATTGCCCTCATGATCAGGGATGGCATTCAGTTTCCCAGGCCTGTGTGCAATGATTGCCCTCATGATCAGGGATAGCATTCGGTTTCCCAGGCCCTTGTGCATAGATTTCCCTCATGATAAGGGATGACATTCAGTTTCCCAGGCCTGTGTGCAATGATTGCCCTCATGATCAGGGATAGCATTCAGTTTCTGAGGCTCGTGTGCATTGATTGCCCTCATGATCAGGGATAGCATTTAGTTTCCCAAGCCTGTGAGCATTGATTGCCCTCATGATCAGGGATATCATTCAGTTTCCCAGGCCCGTGTGAATTGATTGACCTCATGATCCGGGAAAGCATTTAGTTTCCCAAGCCTGTGAACATTGATTGCCCTCATGATCAGGGATTGCATTCAGTTTCCCAGGCCCGTGTGCATTGATTGCCCACATGATCAGGGATAGCATTCCGTTTCCCAGGCCTGTGTGCATTGATTGCCCTCATGAGCAGGGATGGCATTCGGTTTCCCAGGCCCAAGTGCATTGATTGCCCTCATGATCAGGGATAGCATTCAGTTTCCCAGGCCCATGTGCATTGATTGGCCTAATGATCAGGGATAGCATTCAGTTTCCCAGGCCCTTGTGCATTGATTGCCCTCATGATAAGGGATAGCATGCAGTTTCCCAGGCCCATGTGCATTGATTGGCCTAATGATCAGGGATAGCATTCAGTTTCCCAGGCCCTTGTGCATCGATTGCCCTCATGATCAGGGATAGCATTCGGTTTCCCAGGCCCATGTGCATTGATTGCCCTCATGATCAGGGATAGCATTCGGTTTCCCAGGACTGTGTGCATTGATTGACCTCATGATCAGAGATAGCATTCAGTTTCCTAGGCCTGTGTGATTGCCCTCATGATCAGGGATAGTATTCAGTTTCCCCGGCCTGTGTGCATTGATTGCCCTCATGATCAGGGATAGCATTCCGTTTCCCAGGCCTGTGTGCATTGATTGCCCTCATGAGCAGGGATGGCATTCGGTTTCCCAGGCCCATGTGCATTGATTGCCCTCATGATCAGGGATAGCATTCAGTTTCCCAGGCCCATGTGCATTGATTGCCCTCATGATCAGGGATAGCATTCAGTTTCCCAGGCCTGTGTGCAATGATTGCCCTCATGATCAGGGATAGCATTCGGTTTCCCAGGCCCTTGTGCATAGATTTCCCTCATGATAAGGGATGACATTCAGTTTCCCAGGCCTGTGTGCAATGATTGTCCTCATGATCAGGGATAGCATTCAGTTTCTGAGGCTCGTGTGCATTGATTGCCCTCATGATCCGGGATAGCATTTAGTTTCCCAAGCCTGTGAACATTGATTGCCCTCATCATCAGGGATAGCATGCAGTTTCCCAGGCCCATGTGCATTGATTGGCCTCATGATCAGGGATAGCATTCAGTTTCCCAGGCCCTTGTGCATTGATTGCCCTCATGATAAGGGATAGCATTCGGTTTCCCAGGCCCATGTGCATTGATTGCCCTCATGATCAGGGATAGCATTCCGTTTCCCAGGCCTGTGTGCATTGATTGCCCTCATGAGCAGGGATGGCATTCGGTTTCCCAGGCCCATGTGCATTGATTGCCCTCATGATCAGGGATAGCATTCAGTTTCCCAGGCCCATATGCATTGATTGCCCTCATGATCAGGGATAGCATTCAGTTTCCCAGGCCTGTGTGCATAGATTGCCCTCATTATCAGGGATAGCATTCCGTTTCCCAGGCCTGTGTGCATTGATTGCCCTCATGAGCAGGGATGGCATTCGGTTTCCCAGGCCCATGTGCATTGATTGCCCTCATGATCAGGGATAGCATTCAGTTTCCCAGGCCCATGTGTATTGATTGCCCTCATGATCAGGGATAGCATTCGGTTTCCCAGGCCCTTGTGCATAGATTTCCCTCATGATCAGGGATAGCATTCCGTTTCCCAGGCCTGTGTGCATTGATTGCCCTCATGAGCAGGGATGGCATTCGGTTTCCCAGGCCCTTGTGCATAGATTTCCCACATGATCAGGGATAGCATTCCGTTTCCCAGGCCTGTGTGCATTGATTGCCCTCATGAGCAGGGATGGCATTCGGTTTCCCAGGCCCATGTGCATTGATTGCCCTCATGATCAGGGATAGCATTCAGTTTTTGAGGCTCATGTGCATTGATTGCCCTCATGATCAGGGATAGCATGCAGTTTCCCAAGCCTGTGTGCATTGATTGTCCTCATGATCAGGGATAGCATTTAGTTTCCCAAGCCTCTGTGCATTGATTGCCCTCATGATCAGGGAAAGCATTCAGTTTCTGAGGCCTGTGTGCATTGATTGCCCTCATGATCATGGATAGCATTCGGTTTCCCAGGACTGTGTGCATTGATTGACCTCATGATCAGAGATAGCATTCAGTTTCCTAGGCCTGTGTGATTGCCCTCATGATCAGGGATAGTATTCAGTTTCCCCGGCCTGTGTGCATTGATTGCCCTCATGATCAGGGATAGCATTCCGTTTCCCAGGCCTGTGTGCATTGATTGCCCTCATGAGCAGGGATGGCATTCGGTTTCCCAGGCCCATGTGCATTGATTGCCCTCATGATCAGGGATAGCATTCAGTTTCCCAGGCCCATGTGCATTGATTGCCCTCATGATCAGGGATAGCATTCAGTTTTTGAGGCTCATGTGCATTGATTGCCCTCATGATCAGGGATGGCATTCAGTTTCCCAGGCCTGTGTGCAATGATTGCCCTCATGATCAGGGATAGCATTCGGTTTCCCAGGCCCTTGTGCATAGATTTCCCTCATGATAAGGGATGACATTCAGTTTCCCAGGCCTGTGTGCAATGATTGCCCTCATGATCAGGGATAGCATTCAGTTTCTGAGGCTCGTGTGCATTGATTGCCCTCATGATCAGGGATAGCATTTAGTTTCCCAAGCCTGTGAGCATTGATTGCCCTCATGATCAGGGATATCATTCAGTTTCCCAGGCCCGTGTGCATTGATTGACCTCATGATCCGGGAAAGCATTTAGTTTCCCAAGCCTGTGAACATTGATTGCCCTCATGATCAGGGATTGCATTCAGTTTCCCAGGCCCGTGTGCATTGATTGCCCACATGATCAGGGATAGCATTCCGTTTCCCAGGCCTGTGTGCATTGATTGCCCTCATGAGCAGGGATGGCATTCGGTTTCCCAGGCCCAAGTGCATTGATTGCCCTCATGATCAGGGATAGCATTCAGTTTCCCAGGCCCATGTGCATTGATTGGCCTAATGATCAGGGATAGCATTCAGTTTCCCAGGCCCTTGTGCATTGATTGCCCTCATGATAAGGGATAGCATGCAGTTTCCCAGGCCCATGTGCATTGATTGGCCTAATGATCAGGGATAGCATTCAGTTTCCCAGGCCCTTGTGCATCGATTGCCCTCATGATCAGGGATAGCATTCGGTTTCCCAGGCCCATGTGCATTGATTGCCCTCATGATCAGGGATAGCATTCGGTTTCCCAGGACTGTGTGCATTGATTGACCTCATGATCAGAGATAGCATTCAGTTTCCTAGGCCTGTGTGATTGCCCTCATGATCAGGGATAGTATTCAGTTTCCCCGGCCTGTGTGCATTGATTGCCCTCATGATCAGGGATAGCATTCCGTTTCCCAGGCCTGTGTGCATTGATTGCCCTCATGAGCAGGGATGGCATTCGGTTTCCCAGGCCCATGTGCATTGATTGCCCTCATGATCAGGGATAGCATTCAGTTTCCCAGGCCCATGTGCATTGATTGCCCTCATGATCAGGGATAGCATTCAGTTTCCCAGGCCTGTGTGCAATGATTGCCCTCATGATCAGGGATAGCATTCGGTTTCCCAGGCCCTTGTGCATAGATTTCCCTCATGATAAGGGATGACATTCAGTTTCCCAGGCCTGTGTGCAATGATTGTCCTCATGATCAGGGATAGCATTCAGTTTCTGAGGCTCGTGTGCATTGATTGCCCTCATGATCCGGGATAGCATTTAGTTTCCCAAGCCTGTGAACATTGATTGCCCTCATCATCAGGGATAGCATGCAGTTTCCCAGGCCCATGTGCATTGATTGGCCTCATGATCAGGGATAGCATTCAGTTTCCCAGGCCCTTGTGCATTGATTGCCCTCATGATAAGGGATAGCATTCGGTTTCCCAGGCCCATGTGCATTGATTGCCCTCATGACCAGGGATAGCATTCCGTTTCCCAGGCCTGTGTGCATTGATTGCCCTCATGAGCAGGGATGGCATTCGGTTTCCCAGGCCCATGTGCATTGATTGCCCTCATGATCAGGGATAGCATTCAGTTTCCCAGGCCCATATGCATTGATTGCCCTCATGATCAGGGATAGCATTCAGTTTCCCAGGCCTGTGTGCATAGATTGCCCTCATTATCAGGGATAGCATTCCGTTTCCCAGGCCTGTGTGCATTGATTGCCCTCATGAGCAGGGATGGCATTCGGTTTCCCAGGCCCATGTGCATTGATTGCCCTCATGATCAGGGATAGCATTCAGTTTCCCAGGCCCATGTGTATTGATTGCCCTCATGATCAGGGATAGCATTCGGTTTCCCAGGCCCTTGTGCATAGATTTCCCTCATGATCAGGGATAGCATTCCGTTTCCCAGGCCTGTGTGCATTGATTGCCCTCATGAGCAGGGATGGCATTCGGTTTCCCAGGCCCTTGTGCATAGATTACCCACATGATCAGGGATAGCATTCCGTTTCCCAGGCCTGTGTGCATTGATTGCCCTCATGAGCAGGGATGGCATTCGGTTTCCCAGGCCCATGTGCATTGATTGCCCTCATGATCAGGGATAGCATTCAGTTTTTGAGGCTCATGTGCATTGATTGCCCTCATGATCAGGGATAGCATGCAGTTTCCCAAGCCTGTGTGCATTGATTGTCCTCATGATCAGGGATAGCATTTAGTTTCCCAAGCCTCTGTGCATTGATTGCCCTCATGATCAGGGAAAGCATTCAGTTTCTGAGGCCTGTGTGCATTGATTGCCCTCATGATCATGGATAGCATTCGGTTTCCCAGGACTGTGTGCATTGATTGACCTCATGATCAGAGATAGCATTCAGTTTCCTAGGCCTGTGTGATTGCCCTCATGATCAGGGATAGTATTCAGTTTCCCCGGCCTGTGTGCATTGATTGCCCTCATGATCAGGGATAGCATTCCGTTTCCCAGGCCTGTGTGCATTGATTGCCCTCATGAGCAGGGATGGCATTCGGTTTCCCAGGCCCATGTGCATTGATTGCCCTCATGATCAGGGATAGCATTCAGTTTCCCAGGCCCATGTGCATTGATTGCCCTCATGATCAGGGATAGCATTCAGTTTCCCAGGCCTGTGTGCAATGATTGCCCTCATGATCAGGGATAGCATTCGGTTTCCCAGGCCCTTGTGCATAGATTTCCCTCATGATAAGGGATGACATTCAGTTTCCCAGGCCTGTGTGCAATGATTGTCCTCATGATCAGGGATAGCATTCAGTTTCTGAGGCTCGTGTGCATTGATTGCCCTCATGATCCGGGATAGCATTTAGTTTCCCAAGCCTGTGAACATTGATTGCCCTCATCATCAGGGATAGCATGCAGTTTCCCAGGCCCATGTGCATTGATTGGCCTCATGATCAGGGATAGCATTCAGTTTCCCAGGCCCTTGTGCATTGATTGCCCTCATGATAAGGGATAGCATTCGGTTTCCCAGGCCCGTGTGCATTGATTGCCCTCATGATCAGGGATAGCATTCCGTTTCCCAGGCCTGTGTGCATTGATTGCCCTCATGAGCAGGGATGGCATTCGGTTTCCCAGGCCCATGTGCATTGATTGCCCTCATGATCAGGGATAGCATTCAGTTTCCCAGGCCCATATGCATTGATTGCCCTCATGATCAGGGATAGCATTCAGTTTCCCAGGCCTGTGTGCATAGATTGCCCTCATTATCAGGGATAGCATTCCGTTTCCCAGGCCTGTGTGCATTGATTGCCCTCATGAGCAGGGATGGCATTCGGTTTCCCAGGCCCATGTGCATTGATTGCCCTCATGATCAGGGATAGCATTCAGTTTCCCAGGCCCATGTGTATTGATTGCCCTCATGATCAGGGATAGCATTCGGTTTCCCAGGCCCTTGTGCATAGGTTTCCCTCATGATCAGGGATAGCATTCCGTTTCCCAGGCCTGTGTGCATTGATTGCCCTCATGAGCAGGGATGGCATTCGGTTTCCCAGGCCCTTGTGCATAGATTTCCCACATGATCAGGGATAGCATTCCGTTTCCCAGGCCTGTGTGCATTGATTGCCCTCATGAGCAGGGATGGCATTCGGTTTCCCAGGCCCATGTGCATTGATTGCCCTCATGATCAGGGATAGCATTCAGTTTTTGAGGCTCATGTGCATTGATTGCCCTCATGATCAGGGATAGCATGCAGTTTCCCAAGCCTGTGTGCATTGATTGTCCTCATGATCAGGGATAGCATTTAGTTTCCCAAGCCTCTGTGCATTGATTGCCCTCATGATCAGGGAAAGCATTCAGTTTCTGAGGCCTGTGTGCATTGATTGCCCTCATGATCATGGATAGCATTCGGTTTCCCAGGACTGTGTGCATTGATTGACCTCATGATCAGAGATAGCATTCAGTTTCCTAGGCCCATGTGATTGCCCTCATGATCAGGGATAGCATTCCGTTTCCCAGGCCTGTGTGCATTGATTGCCCTCATGAGCAGGGATGGCATTCGGTTTCCCAGGCCCATGTGCATTGATTGCCCTCATGATCAGGGATAGCATTCAGTTTCCCAGGCCCATGTGCATTGATTGCCCTCATGATCAGGGATAGAATTCGGTTTCCCAGGACTGTGTGCATTGATTGACCTCATGATCAGAGATAGCATTCAGTTTCCTACGCCCGTGTGATTGCCCTCATGATCAGGGATAGCATTCCGTTTCCCAGGCCTGTGTGCATTGATTGCCCTCATGAGCAGGGATGGCATTCGGTTTCCCAGGCCCATTTGCATTGATTGCCCTCATGATCAGGGATAGCATTCAGTTTCCCAGGCCCATGTGCATTGATTGCCTTCATGATCAGCGATAGCATTCAGTTTCCCAGGCCCATGTGCATTGATTGCCCTCATGATCAGGGATAGCATTCGGTTTCCCAGGCCCTTGTGCATAGATTGCCCTCATGATCAGGGATAGCATTCCGTTTCCCAGGCCCGTGTGCATTGATTGCCCACATGATCAGGGATAGCATTCCGTTTCCCAGGCCTGTGTGCATTGATTGCCCTCATGAGCAGGGATGGCATTCGGTTTCCCAGGCCCAAGTGCATTGATTGCCCTCATGATCAGGGATAGCATTCAGTTTCCCAGGCCCATGTGCATTGATTGGCCTAATGATCAGGGATAGCATTCAGTTTCCCAGGCCCTTGTGCATTGATTGCCCTCATGATAAGGGATAGCATGCAGTTTCCCAGGCCCATGTGCATTGATTGGCCTAATGATCAGGGATAGCATTCAGTTTCCCAGGCCCTTGTGCATCGATTGCCCTCATGATCAGGGATAGCATTCGGTTTCCCAGGCCCATGTGCATTGATTGCCCTCATGATCAGGGATAGCATTCGGTTTCCCAGGACTGTGTGCATTGATTGACCTCATGATCAGAGATAGCATTCAGTTTCCTAGGCCTGTGTGATTGCCCTCATGATCAGGGATAGTATTCAGTTTCCCCGGCCTGTGTGCATTGATTGCCCTCATGATCAGGGATAGCATTCCGTTTCCCAGGCCTGTGTGCATTGATTGCCCTCATGAGCAGGGATGGCATTCGGTTTCCCAGGCCCATGTGCATTGATTGCCCTCATGATCAGGGATAGCATTCAGTTTCCCAGGCCCATGTGCATTGATTGCCCTCATGATCAGGGATAGCATTCAGTTTCCCAGGCCTGTGTGCAATGATTGCCCTCATGATCAGGGATAGCATTCGGTTTCCCAGGCCCTTGTGCATAGATTTCCCTCATGATAAGGGATGACATTCAGTTTCCCAGGCCTGTGTGCAATGATTGTCCTCATGATCAGGGATAGCATTCAGTTTCTGAGGCTCGTGTGCATTGATTGCCCTCATGATCCGGGATAGCATTTAGTTTCCCAAGCCTGTGAACATTGATTGCCCTCATCATCAGGGATAGCATGCAGTTTCCCAGGCCCATGTGCATTGATTGGCCTCATGATCAGGGATAGCATTCAGTTTCCCAGGCCCTTGTGCATTGATTGCCCTCATGATAAGGGATAGCATTCGGTTTCCCAGGCCCATGTGCATTGATTGCCCTCATGACCAGGGATAGCATTCCGTTTCCCAGGCCTGTGTGCATTGATTGCCCTCATGAGCAGGGATGGCATTCGGTTTCCCAGGCCCATGTGCATTGATTGCCCTCATGATCAGGGATAGCATTCAGTTTCCCAGGCCCATATGCATTGATTGCCCTCATGATCAGGGATAGCATTCAGTTTCCCAGGCCTGTGTGCATAGATTGCCCTCATTATCAGGGATAGCATTCCGTTTCCCAGGCCTGTGTGCATTGATTGCCCTCATGAGCAGGGATGGCATTCGGTTTCCCAGGCCCATGTGCATTGATTGCCCTCATGATCAGGGATAGCATTCAGTTTCCCAGGCCCATGTGTATTGATTGCCCTCATGATCAGGGATAGCATTCGGTTTCCCAGGCCCTTGTGCATAGATTTCCCTCATGATCAGGGATAGCATTCCGTTTCCCAGGCCTGTGTGCATTGATTGCCCTCATGAGCAGGGATGGCATTCGGTTTCCCAGGCCCTTGTGCATAGATTACCCACATGATCAGGGATAGCATTCCGTTTCCCAGGCCTGTGTGCATTGATTGCCCTCATGAGCAGGGATGGCATTCGGTTTCCCAGGCCCATGTGCATTGATTGCCCTCATGATCAGGGATAGCATTCAGTTTTTGAGGCTCATGTGCATTGATTGCCCTCATGATCAGGGATAGCATGCAGTTTCCCAAGCCTGTGTGCATTGATTGTCCTCATGATCAGGGATAGCATTTAGTTTCCCAAGCCTCTGTGCATTGATTGCCCTCATGATCAGGGAAAGCATTCAGTTTCTGAGGCCTGTGTGCATTGATTGCCCTCATGATCATGGATAGCATTCGGTTTCCCAGGACTGTGTGCATTGATTGACCTCATGATCAGAGATAGCATTCAGTTTCCTAGGCCTGTGTGATTGCCCTCATGATCAGGGATAGTATTCAGTTTCCCCGGCCTGTGTGCATTGATTGCCCTCATGATCAGGGATAGCATTCCGTTTCCCAGGCCTGTGTGCATTGATTGCCCTCATGAGCAGGGATGGCATTCGGTTTCCCAGGCCCATGTGCATTGATTGCCCTCATGATCAGGGATAGCATTCAGTTTCCCAGGCCCATGTGCATTGATTGCCCTCATGATCAGGGATAGCATTCAGTTTCCCAGGCCTGTGTGCAATGATTGCCCTCATGATCAGGGATAGCATTCGGTTTCCCAGGCCCTTGTGCATAGATTTCCCTCATGATAAGGGATGACATTCAGTTTCCCAGGCCTGTGTGCAATGATTGTCCTCATGATCAGGGATAGCATTCAGTTTCTGAGGCTCGTGTGCATTGATTGCCCTCATGATCCGGGATAGCATTTAGTTTCCCAAGCCTGTGAACATTGATTGCCCTCATCATCAGGGATAGCATGCAGTTTCCCAGGCCCATGTGCATTGATTGGCCTCATGATCAGGGATAGCATTCAGTTTCCCAGGCCCTTGTGCATTGATTGCCCTCATGATAAGGGATAGCATTCGGTTTCCCAGGCCCGTGTGCATTGATTGCCCTCATGATCAGGGATAGCATTCCGTTTCCCAGGCCTGTGTGCATTGATTGCCCTCATGAGCAGGGATGGCATTCGGTTTCCCAGGCCCATGTGCATTGATTGCCCTCATGATCAGGGATAGCATTCAGTTTCCCAGGCCCATATGCATTGATTGCCCTCATGATCAGGGATAGCATTCAGTTTCCCAGGCCTGTGTGCATAGATTGCCCTCATTATCAGGGATAGCATTCCGTTTCCCAGGCCTGTGTGCATTGATTGCCCTCATGAGCAGGGATGGCATTCGGTTTCCCAGGCCCATGTGCATTGATTGCCCTCATGATCAGGGATAGCATTCAGTTTCCCAGGCCCATGTGTATTGATTGCCCTCATGATCAGGGATAGCATTCGGTTTCCCAGGCCCTTGTGCATAGGTTTCCCTCATGATCAGGGATAGCATTCCGTTTCCCAGGCCTGTGTGCATTGATTGCCCTCATGAGCAGGGATGGCATTCGGTTTCCCAGGCCCTTGTGCATAGATTTCCCACATGATCAGGGATAGCATTCCGTTTCCCAGGCCTGTGTGCATTGATTGCCCTCATGAGCAGGGATGGCATTCGGTTTCCCAGGCCCATGTGCATTGATTGCCCTCATGATCAGGGATAGCATTCAGTTTTTGAGGCTCATGTGCATTGATTGCCCTCATGATCAGGGATAGCATGCAGTTTCCCAAGCCTGTGTGCATTGATTGTCCTCATGATCAGGGATAGCATTTAGTTTCCCAAGCCTCTGTGCATTGATTGCCCTCATGATCAGGGAAAGCATTCAGTTTCTGAGGCCTGTGTGCATTGATTGCCCTCATGATCATGGATAGCATTCGGTTTCCCAGGACTGTGTGCATTGATTGACCTCATGATCAGAGATAGCATTCAGTTTCCTAGGCCCATGTGATTGCCCTCATGATCAGGGATAGCATTCCGTTTCCCAGGCCTGTGTGCATTGATTGCCCTCATGAGCAGGGATGGCATTCGGTTTCCCAGGCCCATGTGCATTGATTGCCCTCATGATCAGGGATAGCATTCAGTTTCCCAGGCCCATGTGCATTGATTGCCCTCATGATCAGGGATAGAATTCGGTTTCCCAGGACTGTGTGCATTGATTGACCTCATGATCAGAGATAGCATTCAGTTTCCTACGCCCGTGTGATTGCCCTCATGATCAGGGATAGCATTCCGTTTCCCAGGCCTGTGTGCATTGATTGCCCTCATGAGCAGGGATGGCATTCGGTTTCCCAGGCCCATTTGCATTGATTGCCCTCATGATCAGGGATAGCATTCAGTTTCCCAGGCCCATGTGCATTGATTGCCTTCATGATCAGCGATAGCATTCAGTTTCCCAGGCCCATGTGCATTGATTGCCCTCATGATCAGGGATAGCATTCGGTTTCCCAGGCCCTTGTGCATAGATTGCCCTCATGATCAGGGATAGCATTCCGTTTCCCAGGCCTGGGTGCATTGATTGCCCTCATGAGCAGGGATGGCATTCGGTTTCCCAGGCCCATGTGCATTGATTGCCCTCATGATCAGGGATAGCATTCAGTTTCCCAGGCCCATGTGCATTGATTGCCCTCATGATCAGGGATAGCATTCGCTTTCCCAGGCCCTTGAGCATAGATTTCCCTCATGATAAGGGATGGCATTCAGTTTCCCAGGCCTGTGTGCAATGATTGCCCTCATGATCAGGGATATCATTCAGTTTCTGAGGCTCGTGTGCATTGATTGCCCTCATGATAAGGGACAGCATTCAGTTTTCCAAGCCTGTGAGCATTGATTGCCCTCATGATAAGGGATAGCATTCAGTTTCCCAAGCCTGTGAGCATTGATTGCCCTCATGATCCGGGATAGCATTCAGTTTCCAAGGCCCGTGTGATTGCCCCATGATCAGGGATAGCATGCCGTTTCCCAAGCCTGTGAGCATTGATTGCCCTCATGATCAGGGATAGCATTCAGTTTCTGAGGCTCGTGTGCATTGATTGCCCTCATGATCAGGGATAGCATTTAGTTTCCCAAGCCTGTGAGCATTGATTGCCCTCATGATCAGGGATAGCATTCAGTTTCTGAGGCTCGTGTGCATTGATTGCCCTCATGATCAGGGATAGCATGCAGTTTCCCAAGCCTTTGAGCATTAATTGCCCTCGTGATCAGGGATAGCATTCAGTTTCTGAGGCTCGTGTGCATTGATTGCCCTCATGATCAGGGATAGCATTTAGTTTCCCAAGCCTGTGAGCATTGATTGCCCTCATGATCAGGGATAGCATTCAGTTTCCCAGGCACATGTGTATTGATTGCCCTCATGATCAGGGATAGCATTCAGTTTTTGAGGCTCATGTGCATTGATTGCCCTCATGATCAGGGATAGCATGCAGTTTCCCAAGCCTCTGTGCATTGATTGACCTCATGATCAGAGATAGCATTCAGTTTCCTAGGCCCATGTGATTGCCCTCATGATCAGGGATAGCATTCCGTTTCCCAGGCCTGTGTGCATTGATTGCCCACATGAGCAGGGATGGCATTCGGTTTCCCAGGCCCATGTGCATTGATTGCCCTCATGATCAGGGATAGCATTCCGTTTCCCAGGCCCATGTGCATTGATTGCCATCATGATCAGGGATAGCATTCGGTTTCCCAGGCCCTTGTGCATAGATTTCCCTCATGATAAGGGATGGTACTCAGTTTCCCAGGCCTCTGTGCAATGATTGCCCTCATGATCAGGGATAGCATTTAGTTTCCCAAGCCTGTCAGAATTGATTGCCCTCATGATCAGGGATAGCATTCAGTTTTCCAGGCCCGTGTGCATTGATTGCCCTCATGATCCGGGATAGCATTTAGTTTTCCAGGCCCGTGTGCATTGATTGCCCTCATGATCCGGGATAGCATTTAGTTTTCCAAGCCTGTGAGCATTGATTGCCCTCATGATCAGGGATAGCATTCAGTTTCCCAGGCCCATGTGCATTGATTGCCCTCATGATCAGGGATAGCATTCAGTTTTTGAGGCTCATGTGCATTGATTGCCCTCATGATCAGGGATGGCATTCAGTTTCCCAGGCCTGTGTGCAATGATTGCCCTCATGATCAGGGATAGCATTCGGTTTCCCAGGCCCTTGTGCATAGATTTCCCTCATGATAAGGGATGACATTCAGTTTCCCAGGCCTGTGTGCAATGATTGCCCTCATGATCAGGGATAGCATTCAGTTTCTGAGGCTCGTGTGCATTGATTGCCCTCATGATCAGGGATAGCATTTAGTTTCCCAAGCCTGTGAGCATTGATTGCCCTCATGATCAGGGATAGCATTCAGTTTCCCAGGCCCGTGTGCATTGATTGACCTCATGATCCGGGAAAGCATTTAGTTTCCCAAGCCTGTGAACATTGATTGCCCTCATGATCAGGGATTGCATTCAGTTTCCCAGGCCCGTGTGCATTGATTGCCCACATGATCAGGGATAGCATTCCGTTTCCCAGGCCTGTGTGCATTGATTGCCCTCATGAGCAGGGATGGCATTCGGTTTCCCAGGCCCAAGTGCATTGATTGCCCTCATGATCAGGGATAGCATTCAGTTTCCCAGGCCCATGTGCATTGATTGGCCTAATGATCAGGGATAGCATTCAGTTTCCCAGGCCCTTGTGCATTGATTGCCCTCATGATAAGGGATAGCATGCAGTTTCCCAGGCCCATGTGCATTGATTGGCCTAATGATCAGGGATAGCATTCAGTTTCCCAGGCCCTTGTGCATCGATTGCCCTCATGATCAGGGATAGCATTCGGTTTCCCAGGCCCATGTGCATTGATTGCCCTCATGATCAGGGATAGCATTCGGTTTCCCAGGACTGTGTGCATTGATTGACCTCATGATCAGAGATAGCATTCAGTTTCCTAGGCCTGTGTGATTGCCCTCATGATCAGGGATAGTATTCAGTTTCCCCGGCCTGTGTGCATTGATTGCCCTCATGATCAGGGATAGCATTCCGTTTCCCAGGCCTGTGTGCATTGATTGCCCTCATGAGCAGGGATGGCATTCGGTTTCCCAGGCCCATGTGCATTGATTGCCCTCATGATCAGGGATAGCATTCAGTTTCCCAGGCCCATGTGCATTGATTGCCCTCATGATCAGGGATAGCATTCAGTTTCCCAGGCCTGTGTGCAATGATTGCCCTCATGATCAGGGATAGCATTCGGTTTCCCAGGCCCTTGTGCATAGATTTCCCTCATGATAAGGGATGACATTCAGTTTCCCAGGCCTGTGTGCAATGATTGTCCTCATGATCAGGGATAGCATTCAGTTTCTGAGGCTCGTGTGCATTGATTGCCCTCATGATCCGGGATAGCATTTAGTTTCCCAAGCCTGTGAACATTGATTGCCCTCATCATCAGGGATAGCATGCAGTTTCCCAGGCCCATGTGCATTGATTGGCCTCATGATCAGGGATAGCATTCAGTTTCCCAGGCCCTTGTGCATTGATTGCCCTCATGATAAGGGATAGCATTCGGTTTCCCAGGCCCATGTGCATTGATTGCCCTCATGATCAGGGATAGCATTCCGTTTCCCAGGCCTGTGTGCATTGATTGCCCTCATGAGCAGGGATGGCATTCGGTTTCCCAGGCCCATGTGCATTGATTGCCCTCATGATCAGGGATAGCATTCAGTTTCCCAGGCCCATATGCATTGATTGCCCTCATGATCAGGGATAGCATTCAGTTTCCCAGGCCTGTGTGCATAGATTGCCCTCATTATCAGGGATAGCATTCCGTTTCCCAGGCCTGTGTGCATTGATTGCCCTCATGAGCAGGGATGGCATTCGGTTTCCCAGGCCCATGTGCATTGATTGCCCTCATGATCAGGGATAGCATTCAGTTTCCCAGGCCCATGTGCATTGATTGCCCTCATGATCAGGGATAGCATTCGGTTTCCCAGGCCCTTGTGCATAGATTTCCCTCATGATCAGGGATAGCATTCCGTTTCCCAGGCCTGTGTGCATTGATTGCCCTCATGAGCAGGGATGGCATTCGGTTTCCCAGGCCCTTGTGCATAGATTTCCCACATGATCAGGGATAGCATTCCGTTTCCCAGGCCTGTGTGCATTGATTGCCCTCATGAGCAGGGATGGCATTCGGTTTCCCAGGCCCATGTGCATTGATTGCCCTCATGATCAGGGATAGCATTCAGTTTCCCAGGCCCATGTGCATTGATTGGCCTAATGATCAGGGATAGCATTCAGTTTCCCAGGCCCTTGTGCATTGATTGCCCTCATGATAAGGGATAGCATGCAGTTTCCCAGGCCCATGTGCATTGATTGGCCTAATGATCAGGGATAGCATTCAGTTTCCCAGGCCCTTGTGCATTGATTGCCCTCATGATCAGGGGTAGCATTCGGTTTCCCAGGACTGTGTGCATTGATTGACCTCATGATCAGAGATAGCATTCAGTTTCCTAGGCCTGTGTGATTGCCCTCATGATCAGGGATAGTATTCAGTTTCCCAGGCCTGTGTGCATTGATTGCCCTCATGATCAGGGATAGCATTCAGTTTCCCAGGCCCTTGTGCATTGATTGCCCTCATGATAAGGGATAGCATGCAGTTTCCCAGGCCCATGTGCATTGATTGGCCTAATGATCAGGGATAGCATTCAGTTTCCCAGGCCCTTGTGCATTGATTGCCCTCATGATCAGGGGTAGCATTCGGTTTCCCAGGACTGTGTGCATTGATTGACCTCATGATCAGAGATAGCATTCCGTTTCCCAGGCCTGTGTGCATTGATTGCCCTCATGAGCAGGGATGGCATTCGGTTTCCCAGGCCCATGTGCATTGATTGCCCTCATGATCAGGGATAGCATTCAGTTTCCCAGGCCCGTGTGCATTGATTGCCCTCATGATCAGGGATAGCATTCAGTTTCCCAGGCCTGTGTGCATAGATTCCCCTCATGATCAGGGATAGCATTCCGTTTCCCAGGCCTGTGTGCATTGATTGCCCTCATGAGCAGGGATGGCATTCGGTTTCCCAGGCCCATGTGCATTGATTGCCCTCATGATCAGGGATAGCATTCAGTTTCCCAGGCCCATGTGCATTGATTGCCCTCATGATAAGGGATAGCATGCAGTTTCCCAGGCCCATGTGCATTGATTGCCCTCATGAGCAGGGATGGCATTCGGTTTCCCAGGCCCATGTGCATTGATTGCCCTCATGATCAGGGATAGCATTCAGTTTCCCAGGCCCTTGTGCATTGATTGCCCTCATGATCAGGGATAGCATTCCGTTTCCCAGGCCTGTGTGCATTGATTGCCCTCATGAGCAGGGATGGCATTCGGTTTCCCAGGCCCATGTGCATTGATTGCCCTCATGATCAGGGATAGCATTCAGTTTCCCAGGCCCATATGCATTGATTGCCCTCATGATCAGGGATAGCATTCAGTTTCCCAGGCCTGTGTGCATAGATTGCCCTCATGATCAGGGATAGCATTCAGTTTCCTAGGCCTGTGTGATTGCCCTCATGATCAGGGATAGTATTCAGTTTCCCAGGCCTGTGTGCATTGATTGCCCTCATGATCAGGGATAGCATTCCGTTTCCCAGGCCTGTGTGCATTGATTGCCCTCATGAGCAGGGATGGCATTCGGTTTCCCAGGCCCATGTGCATTGATTGCCCTCATGATCAGGGATAGCATTCAGTTTCCCAGGCCCATATGCATTGATTGCCCTCATGATCAGGGATAGCATTCAGTTTCCCAGGCCTGTGTGCATAGATTGCCCTCATGATCAGGGATAGCATTCCGTTTCCCAGGCCTGTGTGCATTGATTGCCCTCATGAGCAGGGATGGCATTCGGTTTCCCAGGCCCATGTGCATTGATTGCCCTCATGATCAGGGATAGCATTCAGTTTCCCAGGCCCATGTGCATTGATTGCCCTCATGATCAGGGATAGCATTCGGTTTCCCAGGCCCTTGTGCATAGATTTCCCTCATGATAAGGGATGGCATTCAGTTTCCCAGGCCTGTGGACAATGATTGCCCTCATGATCAGGGATAGCATTCGGTTTCCCAGGCCCTTGTGCATAGATTTCCCACATGATCAGGGATAGCATTCCATTTCCCAGGCCTGTGTGCATTGATTGCCCTCATGAGCAGGGATGGCATTCGGTTTCCCAGGCCCATGTGCATTGATTGCCCTCATGATCAGGGATAGCATTCAGTTTCCCAGGCCCATGTGCATTGATTGGCCTAATGATCAGGGATAGCATTCAGTTTCCCAGGCCCTTGTGCATTGATTGCCCTCATGATAAGGGATAGCATGCAGTTTCCCAGGCCCATGTGCATTGATTGGCCTAATGATCAGGGATAGCATTCAGTTTCCCAGGCCCTTGTGCATTGATTGCCCTCATGATCAGGGGTAGCATTCGGTTTCCCAGGACTGTGTGCATTGATTGACCTCATGATCAGAGATAGCATTCAGTTTCCTAGGCCTGTGTGATTGCCCTCATGATCAGGGATCGTATTCAGTTTCCCAGGCATGTGTGCATTGATTGCCCTCATGATCAGGGATAGCATTCCGTTTCCCAGGCCTGTGTGCATTGATTGCCCTCATGAGCAGGGATGGCATTCGGTTTCCCAGGCCCATGTGCATTGATTGCCCTCATGATCAGGGATAGCATTCAGTTTCCCAGGCCCATGTGCATTGATTGCCCTCATGATCAGGGATAGCATTCAGTTTCCCAGGCCTGTGTGCATAGATTGCCCTCCTGATCAGGGATAGCATTCCGTTTCCCAGGCCTGTGTGCATTGATTGCCCTCATGAGCAGGGATGGCATTCGGTTTCCCAGGCCCATGGCCATTGATTGCCCTCATGATCAAGGATAGCATTCAGTTTCCCAGGCCCATGTGCATTGATTGCCCTCATGATAAGGGATAGCATGCAGTTTCCCAGGCCCATGTGCATTGATTGGCCTAATGATCAGGGATAGCATTCAGTTTCCCAGGCCCTTGTGCATTGATTGCCCTCATGATCAGGGATAGCATTCGGTTTCCCAGTCCCATGTGCATTGATTGCCCTCATGATCAGGGATAGCATTCGGTTTCCCAGGACTGTGTGCATTGATTGACCTCATGATCAGAGATAGCATTCAGTTTCCTAGGCCTGTGTGATTGCCCTCATGATCAGGGATAGTATTCAGTTTCCCAGGCCTGTGTGCATTGATTGCCCTCATGATCAGGGATAGCATTCCGTTTCCCAGGCCTGTGTGCATTGATTGCCCTCATGAGCAGGGATGGCATTCGGTTTCCCAGGCCCATGTGCATTGATTGCCCTCATGATCAGGGATAGCATTCAGTTTCCCAGGCCCATGTGCATTGATTGCCCTCATGATCAGGGATAGCATTCAGTTTCCCAGGCCTGTGTGCATAGATTGCCCTCATGATCAGGGATAGCATTCCGTTTCCTAGGCCTGTGTGCATTGATTGCCCTCATGAGCAGGGATGGCATTCGGTTTCCCAGGCCCATGTGCATTGATTGCCCTCATGATCAGGGATAGCATTCGGTTTCCCAGGCCCTTGTGCATAGATTTCCCTCATGATAAGGGATGGCATTCAGTTTCCCAGGCCTGTGTGCAATGATTGCCCTCATGATCAGGGATAACATTCGGTTTCCCAGGCCCTTGTGCATAGATTTCCCTCATGATAAGGGATGACATTCAGTTTCCCAGGCCTGTGTGCAATGATTGTCCTCATGATCAGGGATAGCATTCAGTTTCTGAGGCTCGTGTGCATTGATTGCCCTCATGATCAGGGATAGAATTTAGTTTCCCAAGCCTGTGAGCATTGATTGCCCTCATGATCAGGGATAGCATTCAGTTTCCCAGGCCCGTGTGCATTGATTGACCTCATGATCCGGGATAGCATTTAGTTTCCCAAGCCTGTGAACATTGATTGCCCTCATCATCAGGGATAGCATGCAGTTTCCCAGGCCCATGTGCATTGATTGGCCTCATGATGAGGGATAGCATTCAGTTTCCCAGGCCCTTGTGCATTTATTGCCCTCATGATCAGGGATAGCATTCAGTTTCCCAGGCCCATGTGCATTGATTGCCCTCATGATCAGGGATAGCATTCGGTTTCCCAATCCCTTGTGCATAGATTTCCCTCATGATAAGGGATGGCATTCAGTTTCCCAGGCCTGTGTGCAATGATTGTCCTCATGATCAGGGATAGCATTCGGTTTCCCAGGCCCTTGTGCATAGATTTCCCGCATGATAAGGGATGGCATTCAGTTTCCCAGGCCTGTGTGCAATGATTGCCCTCATGATCAGGGATAGCATTCAGTTTCCGTGTGCATTGATTACCCTCATGATCAGGGATAGCATTTAGTTTCCCAAGCCTGTGAGCATTGATTGCCCTCATGATCAGGGATAGCATTCAGTTTCCCAGGCCCGTGTGCATTGATTGCCCTCATGATCCGGGATAGCATTTAGTTTCCCAAGCCTTTGAGCATTGATTGCCCTCATGATCAGGGATTGCATTCATTTTCCCAGGCCCGTGTGCATTGATTGCCCTCATGATCAGGGATAGCATTCAGTTTCCTAGGCCCGTGTGATTGCCCTCATGATCAGGGATAGCATTCCGTTTCCCAGGCCTGTGTGCATTGATTGCCCTCATGAGCAGGGATGGCATTCAGTTTCCCAGGCCCATGTGCATTGATTGCCCTCATGATCAGGGATAGCATTCAGTTTCCCAGGCCCATGTGCATTGATTGCCCTCATGATCAGGGATAGAATTCGGTTTCCCAGGACTGTGTGCATTGATTGACCTCATGATCAGAGATAGCATTCAGTTTCCTAGGCCCGTGTGATTGCCCTCATGATCAGGGATAGCATTCCGTTTCCCAGGCCTGTGTGCATTGATTGCCCTCATGAGCAGGGATGACATTCGGTTTCCCAGGCCCATTTGCATTGATTGCCCTCATGATCAGGGATAGCATTCCGTTTCCCAGGCCTGTTTGCATTGATTGCCCTCATGAGCAGGGATGGCATTCGGTTTCCCAGGCCCATGTGCATTGATTGCCCTCATGATCAGGGATAGCAATCGGTTTCCCAGGCCCTTGTGCATAGATTTCCCTCATGATAAGGGATGGCATTCAGTTTCCCAGGCCTGTGTGCAATGATTGCCCTCATGATCAGGGATAGCATTCAGTTTCTGAGGCTCGTGTGCATTGATTGCCCTCATGATCAGGGATAGCATTTAGTTTCCCAAGCCTGTGAGCATTGATTGCCCTCATGATCAGGGACAGCATTCAGTTTCCCAGGCCTGTGTGCATTGATTGCCCTCATGATCCGGGATAGCATTTAGTTTCCCAAGCCTGTGAGCATTGATTGCCCTCATGATCAGGGATTGCATTCAGTTTCCCGGCCCGTGTGCATTGATTGCCCTCATGATCAGGGATAGCATTCCGTTTTTGAGGCCCATGTGCATTGATTGCCCTCATGATAAGGGATAGCATGCAGTTTCCCAGGCCCATGTGCATTGATTGGCCTAATGATCAGGGATAGCATTCAGTTTCCCAGGCCCATGTGCATTGATTGCCCTCATGATCAGGGATAGCATTCGGTTTCCCAGGCCCATGTGCATTGATTGCCCTCATGATCAGGGATAGCATTCAGTTTCCCAGGCCTGTGTGCATTGATTGCCCTCATGAGCCGGGATGGCATTCGGTTTCCCAGGCCCATGTGCATTGATTGCCCTCATGATCCGGGATAGCATTCAGTTTCCCAGGCCCATGTGCATTGATTGCCCTCCTGATCAGGGATAGCATTCGGTTTCCCAGGCCCTTGTGCATAGATTGCCCTCATGATCAGGGATAGCATTCCGTTTCCCAGGCCTGTGTGCATTGATTGCCCTCATGAGCAGGGATGGCATTCGGTTTCCCAGGCCCATGTGCATTGATTGCCCTCATGATCAGGGATAGCATTCAGTTTCCCAGGCCCATGTGCATTGATTGCCCTCATGATCAGGGATAGCATTCTGTTTCCCAGGCCCTTGTGCATAGATTTCCCTCATGATAAGGGATGGCATTCAGTTTCCCAGGCCTGTGTGCAATGATTGCCCTCATGATCAGGGATAGCATTCGGTTTCCCAGGCCCTTGTGCATAGATTTCCCTCATGATAAGGGATGGCATTCAGTTTCCCAGGCCTGTGTGCAATGATTGCCCTCATGATCAGGGATAGCATTCAGTTTCTGAGGCTCGTGTGCATTGATTGCCCTCATGATCCGGGATAGCATTTAGTTTCCCAAGCCTGTGAGCATTGATTGCCCTCATGATCAGGGATTGCATTCATTTTCCCAGGCCCGTGTGCATTGATTGCCCTCATGATCAGGGATAGCATTCAGTTTTTGAGGCTCATGTGCATTGATTGCCCTCATGATATGATATGATATGATATGATAAGGCATTTGTAACGCGCCTATACACAAGTGTTTTGAGGCGCGACGAGGCAGGGGGGGGAACAAGGGGAGACAGACAACGATCTTACTAGGCCAGGTGTCATTCAGATCGCGCAAGTGCAAGGGTAGAGGGGAAGGGAAAAGTGCATGGGGGAAAGGGAGAGGGGAAAGTGCAGTACAGGGTTATTAGCATACAGCATACAGGATAAATAACAAGGGCCAGCTGGTGGCAAGTGCGAGGTAAGTGCAGACAAGTGCTGGGAAGAAGGGCTGTATGGATACAGACACAGTCCCGTATTGCAGGGGTTGCCGTGGAGGCAGTGCAGGAGAGAGTGGCTGGGCCGAGAACGGTGAATGGCCCATTTGCAGATTCAGTGCAGTTTCAGTAATATTAGCAGGGGAGAGGGGGAGAGAAAGCGAAGGCAAAGAGGAAGGTTTTGAGGTGCTTCCAGAACCGGAGGTGATTCTCCTCAAGTTTCAGGGAGGTAGGAAGGCTGTTCCAGAGGGAGGCCCCTGCAGTGGAAAGAGATCTGCCCCCAACTCGTTGTTTGGAGAAGCGGCTGACCCTGAGGGAGTTGGAGGCGGATGAGCGAAGAGCTCGAGAAGGAAGATATTTAGGAAGAGAGAGTTGAAGGTATTTTGGCCCAAGGCCCCAGACGGCCTTGTGGACAATACAGAGGGTTTTGAACTTCATCCTCGCAGTCACTGGGAGCCAGTGCAGTGATTTCAATCCTGGAGAGATACGGTCCCTGGGCTTGAGGCCAAGGACAAGTCTTGCAGTCCTGTTCTGGAAGAGTTGCAAAGGGCGGAGAGTAGAGGCGGGCAGATTTAGATAGAGGCTGTTACAGTAGTCCAGCTTCGAGAGAACCAGGGCTCTAGAGACAGTGAGCTTCTGGGGGAAGGAGAGGAAAGGAAGGATACCTCTGAGGAGGTGTAGCTGGTAGTGTGATAAGGGATAGCAAGCAGTTTCCCAAGCCTGTGAGCATTGATTGCCCTCATGATCAGGGATAGCATTCGGTTTCTGAGGCTCGTGTGCATTGATTGCCCTCATGATCAGGGATAGCATTTAGTTTCCCAAGCCTGTGAGCATTGATTGCCCTCATGATCAGGGATAGCATTCAGTTTCCCAGGCCCGTGTGCATTGATTGCCCTCATGATCCGGGATAGCATTTAGTTTCCCAAGCCTGTGAGCATTGATTGCCATCATGATCATGGACAGCCTTCCGTATCCGAGGCCTCTGTGCATTGATTGCCCTCATGATCAGAGATAGCATTCAGTTTCTGAGGCCTGTGTGCATTGATTGCCCTCATGATCATGGATAGCATTCGGTTTCCCAGGACTGTGTGCATTGATTGCCCTCATGATCAGAGATAGCATTCAGTTTCCTAGGCCGTGTGATTGCCCTCATGATCAGGGATAGCATTCCGTTTCCCAGGCCTGTGTGCATTGATTGCCCTCATGAGCAGGGATGGCATTCGGTTTCCCAGGCCCATGTGCATTCATTGCCCTCATGATCAGGGATAGCATTCAGTTTCCCAGGCCCATGTGCATTGATTGCCCTCATGATCAGGGATAGCACTCGGTTTACCAGGACTGTGTGCATTGATTGACCTCATGATCAGAGATAGCATTCAGTTTCCTACGCCCGTGTGATTGCCCTCATGATCAGGGATAGCATTCCGTTTCCAAGGCCTGTGTGCATTGATTGCCCTCATGAGCAGGGATGGCATTCGGTTTCCCAGGCCCATTTGCATTGATTGCCCTCATGATCAGGGATAGCATTCCGTTTCCCAGGCCTGTGTGCATTGATTACCCTCATGAGCAGGGATGGCATTCGGTTTCCCAGGCCCATGTGCATTGATTGCCCTCATGATCAAGGATAGCATTCGGTTTCCCAGGCCCTTGTGCATAGATTTCCCTCATGATAAGAGATGGCATTCAGTTTCCCAGGCCTGTGTGCAATGATTGCCCTCATGATCAGGGATAGCATTCCGTTTCCCAGGCCTGTGTGCATTGATTGCCATCATGATTAGGGATAGCATTCCGTTTCCCAGGCCTGTGTGCATTGATTGCCCTCATGATCAGAGATAGCATTGAGTTTCCTAGGCCCGTGTGATTGCCCTCATGATCAGGGATAGCATTCCGTTTCCCAGGCCTGTGTGTATTGATTGCCCTCATGAGCAGGGTTGGCATTCGGTTTCCCAGGCCCATGTGCATTGATTGCCCTCATGATCAGGGATAGCATTCGGTTTCCCAGGACTGTGTGCATTGATTGACCTCATGATCAGAGATAGCATTCAGTTTCCTACGCCCGTGTGATTGTCCTCATGATCAGGGATAGCATTCCGTTTCCAAGGCCTGTGTGCATTGATTGCCCTCATGAGCAGGGATGGCATTCGGTTTCCCAGGCCCATTTGCATTGATTGCCCTCATGATCAGGGATAGCATTCCGTTTCCCAGGCCTGTGTGCATTGATTGCCCTCATGAGCAGGGATGGCATTCGGTTTCCCAGGCCCATGTGCATTGATTGCCCTCATGATCAGGGATAGCATTCAGTTTCCCAGGCCCATGTGCATTGATTGCCCTCATGATCAGGGATAGCTTTCGGTTTCCCAGGCCCTTGTGCATAGATTTCCCTCATGATAAGAGATGGCATTCAGTTTCCCAGGCCTGTGTGCAATGATTGCCCTCATGATCAGGGATAGCATTCCGTTTCCCAGGCCTGTGTGCATTGATTGCCCTCATGATTAGGGATAGCATTCCGTTTCCCAGGCCTGTGTGCATTGATTGCCCTCATTATCAGAGATAGCATTCAGTTTCCTAGGCCCGTGTGATTGCCCTCATGATCAGGGATAGCATTCCGTTTCCCAGGCCTGTGTGCATTGATTGCCCTCATGAGCAGGGATGGCATTCGGTTTCCCAGGCCCATGTGCATTGATTGCCCTCATGATCAGGGATAGCATTCAGTTTCCCAGGCCCATGTGCATTGATTGCCCTCCTGATCAGGGATAGCATTCGGTTTCCCAGGCCCTTGTGCATAGATTGCCCTCATGATCAGGGATAGCATTCCGTTTCCCAGGCCTGTGTGCATTGATTGCCCTCATGAGCAGGGATGGCATTCGGTTTCCCAGGCCCATGTGCATTGATTGCCCTCATGATCAGGGATAGCATTCAGTTTCCCAGGCCCATGTGCATTGATTGCCCTCATGATCAGGGATAGCATTCTGTTTCCCAGGCCCTTGTGCAAAGATTTCCCTCATGATAAGGGATGGCATTCAGTTTCCCAGGCCTGTGTGCAATGATTGCCCTCATGATCAGGGATGGTATTCGGTTTCCCAGGCCCTTGTGCATAGATTTCCCTCATGATAAGGGATGGCATTCTGTTTCCCAGGCCCTTGTGCAAAGATTTCCCTCATGATAAGGGATGGCATTCAGTTTCCCAGGCCTGTGTGCAATGATTGCCCTCATGATCAGGGATAGCATTCGGTTTCCCAGGCCCTTGTGCATAGATTTCCCTCATGATCAGGGATAGCATTCAGTTTCTGAAGCTCGTGTGCATTGATTACCCTCATGATCAGGGATAGCATTTAGTTTCCCAAGCCTGTGAGCATTGATTGCCCTCATGATCAGGGATAGCATTCAGTTTCCCAGGCCCGTGTGCATTGATTGCCCTCATGATCCGGGATAGCATTTAGTTTCCCAAGCCTGTGAGCATTGATTGCCCTCATGATCAGGGATTGCATTCATTTTCCCAGGCCCGTGTGCATTGATTGCCCTCATGATCAGGGATAGCATTCAGTTTCCTAGGCCCGTGTGATTGCCCTCATGATCAGGGATAGCATTCCGTTTCCCAGGCCTGTGTGCATTGATTGCCCTCATGAGCAGGGATGGCATTCAGTTTCCCAGGCCCATGTGCATTGATTGCCCTCATGATCGGGGATAGCATTCAGTTTCTGAGGCTCCTGTGCATTGATTGCCCTCATGATCAGGGATAGCATTTAGTTTCCCAAGGATGTGAGCATTGATTGCCCTCATGATCAGGGATAGCATTCAGTTTCCCAGGCCCGTGTGCATTGATTGCCCTCATGATCCGGGATAGCATTTAGTTTCCCAAGCCTGTGAGCATTGATTGCCCTCATGATCAGGGATTGCATTCATTTTCCCAGGCCAGTGTGCATTGATTGCCCTCATGATAAGGGATAGCAAGCAGTTTCCCAAGCCTGTGAGCATTGATTGCCCTCATGATCAGGGATAGCATTCAGTTTCTGAGGCTCATGTGCATTGATTGCCCTCATGATCAGGGATAGCATTTAGTTTCCCAAGCCTGTGAGCATTGATTGCCCTCATGATCAGGGATAGCATTCAGTTTCCCAGGCCCGTGTGCATTGATTGCCCTCATGATCAGGGATAGCATTCAGTTTCTGAGGCTCATGTGCATTGATTGCCCTCATGATCAGGGAAAGCATTCAGTTTCTGAGGCCTGTGTGTATTGATTGCCCTCATGATCATGGATAGCATTCGGTTTCCCAGGACTGTGTGCATTGATTGCCCTCATGATCAGGGATAGCATTCCGTTTCCCAGGCCTGTGTGCATTGATTGCCCTCATGAGCAGGGATGGCATTCGGTTTCCCAGGCCCATGTGCATTCATTGCCTTCATGATCAGGGATAGCATTCAGTTTCCCAGGCCCATGTGCATCGATTGCCCTCTTGATCAGGGATAGAATTCGGTTTCCCAGGACTGTATGCATTGATTGACCTCATGATCAGAGGTAGCATTCAGTTTCCTACGCCCGTGTGATTGCCCTCATGATCAGGGATAGCATTCCGTTTCCCAGGCCTGTGTGCATTGATTGCCCTCATGAGCAGGGATGGCATTCGGTTTCCCAGGCCCATTTGCATCGATTGCCCTCATGAGCAGGGATGGCATTTGGTTTCCCAGGCCCATTTGCATTGATTGCCCTCATGATCAGGGATAGCATTCCGTTTCCCAGGCCTGTGTGCATTGATTGCCCTCATGAGCAGGGATGGCATTCGGTTTCCCAGGCCCATGTGCATTGATTGCCCTCATGATCAGGGATAGCATTCAGTTTCCCAGGCCCATGTGCATTGATTGCCCTCATGATCAGGGATAGTTTTCGGTTTCCCAGGCCCTTGTGCATAGATTGCCTTCATGATCAGGGATAGCATTCCGTTTCCCAGGCCTGTGTGCATTGATTGCCCTCATGATTAGGGATAGCATTCCGTTTCCCAGGCCTGTGTGCATTGATTGCCCTCATGATCAGAGATAGCATTCAGTTTCCTAGGCCCGTGTGATTGCCCTCATGATCAGGGATAGCATTCCGTTTCCCAGGCCTGTGTGCATTGATTGCCCTCATGAGCAGGGATGGCATTCGGTTTCCCAGGCCCATGTGCATTGATTGCCCTCTTGATAAGGGATAGCATTCATTTTCCCAGGCCCATGTGCATTGATTGCCCTCATGATTAGGGATAGCATTCCGTTTCCCAGGCCTGTGTGCATTGATTGCCCTCATGATCAGAGATAGCATTCAGTTTCCTAGGCCCGTGTGATTGCCCTCATGATCAGGGATAGCATTCCGTTTCCCAGGCCTGTGTGCATTGATTGCCCTCATGAGCAGGGATGGCATTCGGTTTCCCAGGCCCATTTGCATTGATTGCCCTCATGATCAGGGATAGCATTCCGTTTCCCAGGCCTGTGTGCATTGATTGCCCTCATGAGCAGGGATGGCATTCGGTTTCCCAGGCCCATGTGCATTGATTGCCCTCATGATCAGGGATAGCATTCGGTTTCCCAGGCCCTGGTGCATAGATTTCCCTCATGATAAGGGATGGCATTCAGTTTCCCAGGCCTGTGTGCAATGATTGCCCTCATGATCAGGGATAGCATTCGGTTTCCCAGGCCCTTGTGCATAGATTTCCCTCATGATAAGGGATGGCATTCAGTTTCCCAGGCCTGTGTGCAATGATTGCCCTCATGATCAGGGATAGCATTCAGTTTCTGAGGCTCGTGTGCATTGATTGCCCTCATGATCAGGGATAGCACTTAGTTTCCCAAGCCTGTGAGCATTGATTGCCCTCATGATCAGGGATAGCATTCAGTTTCCCAGGCCTGTGTGCATTGATTGCCCTCATGATCCGGGATAGCATTTAGTTTCCCAAGCCTGTGAGCATTGATTGCCCTCATGATCAGGGATTGCATTCAGTTTCCCGGCCCGTGTGCATTGATTGCCCTCATGATCAGGGATAGCATTCCGTATTTGAGGCCCGTGTGCATTGATTGCCCTCTTGATCAGGGATAGCATGCAGTTTCCCAGGCCCATGTGCATTGATTGGCCTAATGATCAGGGATAGCATTCAGTTTCCCAGGCCCATGTGCATTGATTGCCCTCATGATAAGGGATAGCATTCGGTTTCCCAGGCCCATGTGCATTGATTGCCCTCATGATCAGGGATAGCATTCAGTTTCCCAGGCCTGTGTGCATTGATTGCCCTCATGAGCAGGGATGGCATTCGGTTTCCCAGGCCCATGTGCATTGATTGCCCTCATGATCAGGGATAGCATTCAGTTTCCCAGGCCCTTGTGCATAGATTGCCCTCATGATCAGGGATAGCATTCGGTTTCCCAGGCCCTTGTGCATAGATTGCCCTCATGATCAGGGATAGCATTCTGTTTCCCAGGCCCTTGTGCATAGATTTCCCTCATGATAAGGGATGGCATTCAGTTTCCCAGGCCTGTGTGCAATGATTGCCCTCATGATCAGGGATAGCATTCGGTTTCCCAGGCCCTTGTGCATAGATTTCCCTCATGATAAGGGATGGCATTCACTTTCCAAGTCCTGTGTGCAATGATTGCCCTCATGATCAGGGATAGCATTCAGTTTCCGAGGCTCGTGTGCATTGATTGCCCTCATGATCAGGGATAGCATTTAGTTTCCCAAGCCTGTGAGCATTGATTGCCCTCATGATCAGGGATAGCATTGTTTCTGAGGCTTGTGTGCATTGATTGCCCTCATGATCAGGGATAGCATTTAGTTTCCCAAGCCAGTGAGCATTGATTGCCCTCATGATCATGGATAGCATTCAGTTTCCAAGGCCCGTGTGCATTGATTGCCCTCATGATCCGGGATAGCATTTAGTTTCCCAAGCCTGTGAGCATTGATTGCCCTCATGATCAGGGATAGCATTCAGTTTACCAGGCCCATGTGCATTGATTGCCCTCATGATCAGGGATAGAATTCAGTTTTTGAGGCTCATGTGCATTGATTGCCCTCATGATTAGGGGTAGTATTTAGTTTCCCAAGCCTGTGAGCATTGATTGCCATCATGATCATGGACAGCCTTCCGTATCCGAGGCCTCTGTGCATTGATTGCCCTCATGATCAGGGAAAGCATTCAATTTCTGAGGCCTGTGTGCATTGATTGCCCTCATGATCATGGATAGCATTCGGTTTCCCAGAACTGTGTGCATTGATTGACCTCATGATCAGAGATAGCATTCAGTTTCCTACGCCCGTGTGATTGCCCTCATGATCAGGGATAGCATTCCGTTTCCCAGGCCTGTGTGCATTGATTGCCCTCATGAGCAGGGATGGCATTCGTTTTCCCAGGCCCATGTGCATTCATTGCCGTCATGATCAGGGATAGCATTCAGTTTCCCAGGCCCATGTGCATTGATTGCCCTAATGATCAGGGATAGAATTCGGTTTCCCAGGACTGTGTGCATTGATTGACCTCATGATCAGAGATAGCATTCAGTTTCCTACGCCCGTGTGATTGCCCTCATGATCAGGGATAGCATTCCGTTTCCCAGGCCTGTGTGCATTGATTGCCCTCATGAGCAGGGATGGCATTCGGTTTCCCAGGCCCATTTGCATTGATTGCCCTCATGATCAGGGATAGCATTCCGTTTCCCAGGCCTGTGTGCATTGATTGCCCTCATGAGCAGGGATGGCATTCGGTTTCGCAGGCCCATGTGAATTGATTGCCCTCATGATCAGGGATAGCATTCAGTTTCCCAGGCCCATGTGCATTGATTGCCCTCATGATCAGGGATAGCTTTCGGTTTCCCAGGCCCTTGTGCATAGATTTCCCTCATGATAAGAGATGGCATTCAGTTTCCCAGGCCTGTGTGCAATGATTGCCCTCATGATCAGGGATAGCATTCCGTTTCCCAGGCCTGTGTGCATTGATTTCCCTCATGATTAGGGATAGCATTCCGTTTCCCAGGCCTGTGTTCATTGATTGCCCTCATGATCAGAGATAGCATTCAGTTTCCTAGGCCCGTGTGATTGCCCTCATGATCAGGGATAGCATTCCGTTTCCCAGGCCTGTGTGTATTGATTGCCCCCATGAGCAGGGATGGCATTCGGTTTCCCAGGCCCATGTGCATTGATTGCCCTCTTGATAAGGGACAGCATTCATTTTCCCAGGCCCATGTGCATTGATTGCCCTCATGAGTAGGGATAGCATTCTGTTTCCCAGGCCTGTGTGCATTGATTGCCCTCATGATCAGAGATAGCATTCAGTTTCCTAGGCCCGTGTGATTGCCCTCATGATCAGGGATAGCATTCCGTTTCGCAGGCCTGTGTGCATTGATTGCCCTCATGAGCAGGGATGGCATTCAGTTTCCCAGGCCCATGTGCATTGATTGCCCTCATGATCAGGGATAGCATTCCGTTTCAAAGGCCTGTGTGCATTGATTGCCCTCATGATCAGGGATAGCATTCGGTTTCCCAGGACTCTGTGCATTGATTGACCTCATGATCAGGGATAGCATTCAGTTTCCTAGGCCCATGTGATTGCCCTCATGATCAGGGATAGCATTCAGTTTACCAGACCTGTGTGCATTGATTGCCCTCATGAGCAGGGATGGCATTCGGTTTCCCAGGCCCATGTGCATTGATTGCCCTCATGATCAGGGATAGCATTCACTTTCCCAGGCCCATGTGCATTGATTGCCCTCATGATCAGGGATAGCATTCGGTTTCCCAGGCCCTTGTGCATAGATTGCCCTCATGATCAGGGAGAGCATTCCGTTTCCCAGGCCTGTGTGCATTGATTGCCCTCATGAGCAGGGATGGCATTCGGTTTCGCAGGCCCATGTGAATTGATTGCCGTCATGATCAGGGATAGCATTCAGTTTCCCAGGCCCATGTGCATTGATTGCCTTCATGATCAGGGATAGCATTCGGTTTCCCAGGCCCTTGTGCATAGATTTCCCTCATGATAAGGGATGGCATTCAGTTTCCCAGGCCTGTGTGCAATGATTGCCCTCATGATCACGGATAGCATTCGGTTTCCCAGGCCCTTGTGCATAGATTTCCCTCATGCTAAGGGATGGCATTCAGTTTCCCAGGCCTGTGTGCAATGATTGCCCTCATGATCAGGGATAGCATTCAGTTTCTGAGGCTCGTGTGCATTGATTGCCCTCATGATCAGGGATAGCATTTAGTTTCCCAAGGCTGTGAGCATTGATTGCCCTCATGATCAGGGATAGCATTCAGTTTCCCAGGCCCGTGTGCATTGATTGCCCTCATGATCCGGGATAGCATTTAGTTTCCCAAGCCTGTGAGCATTGATTGGCCTCATGATCAGGGATTGCATTCATTTTCCCAGGCCCGTGTGAATTGATTGCCCTTATGATCAGGGATAGCATTCAGTTTTTGAGGCTCATGTGCATTGATTGCCCTCATGATAAGGGATAGCATGCAGTTTCCCAAGCCTGTGAGCATTGATTGCTCTCATGATCAGGGATAGCATTTAGTTTCTGAGGCTCGTGTGCATTGATTGCCCTCATGATCAGGGATAGCATTTAGTTTCCCAGGCCTGTGAGCATTGATTGCCCTCATGATCAGGGATAGCATTCAGTTTCCCAGGCCCATGTGCATTGATGCCCTCATGATCAGGGATAGCATTCAGTTTTTGAGGCTCATGTTCATTGATTGCCCTCATGATCAGGGATAGCATTTAGTTTCCCAAGCCTGTGAGCATTGATTGCCATCATGATCATGGACAGCCTTCCGTATCCGAGGCCTCTGTGCATTGATTGCCCTCATGATCAGAGATAGCATTCAGTTTCTGAGGCTCATGTGCATTGATTGCCCTCATGATCAGGGAAAGCATTCAGTTTCTGAGGCCTGTGTGCATTGATTGCCCTCATGATCATGGATAGCAGTCGGTTTCCCAGCACTGTGTGCATTGATTGACCTCATGATCAGAGATAGCATTCAGTTTCCTAGGCCCGTGTGATTGCCCTCATGATCAGGGATAGCATTCCGTTTCCCAGGCCTGTGTGCATTGATTGCCCTCATGAGCAGGGATGGTATTCGGTTTCCCAGGCCCATGTGCATTCATTGCCCTCATGATCAGGGCTAGCATTCAGTTTCCCAGGCCAATGTGGATTGATTGCCCTCATGATCAGGGATAGAATTCGGTTTCCCAGGACTGTGTGCATTGATTGACCTCATGATCAGAGATAGCATTCAGTTTCCTACGCCCGTGTGATTGCCCTCATGATCAGGGATAGCATTCCGTTTCCCAGGCCTGTGTGCATTGATTGTCCTCATGAGCAGGGATGGCATCCAGTTTCCCAGGCCCATTTGCATTGATTGCCCTCATGATCAGGGATAGCATTCCGTTTCCCAGGCCTGTGTGCATTGATTGCCCTCATGAGCAGGGATGGCATTCGGTTTCCCAGGCCCATGTGCATTGATTGCCCTCATGATCAGGGATAGCATTCAGTTTCCCAGGCCCATGTGCATTGATTGCCCTCATGATCAGGGATAGCTTTCGGTTTCCCAGGCCTGTGTGCAATGATTGCCCTCATGATCAGGGATAGCATTCCGTTTCCCAGGCCTGTGTGCATTGATTGCCCTCATGATTAGGGATAGCATTCAGTTTCCTAGGCCCGTGTGATTGCCCTCATGATGAGGGATAGCATTCAGTTTCCCAGGCCTGTGTGCATTGATTGCCCTCATGAGCAGGGATGGCATTCGGTTTCCCAGGCCCATGTGCATTGATTGCCCTCATGATCAGGGATAGCATTCAGTTTCCCAGGCCCATGTGCATTGATTGCCCTCATGATCAGGGATAGCATTCGGTTTCCTAGGCCCTTGTGCATAGATTGCCCTCATGATCAGGGATAGCATTCGGTTTCCCAGACCTGTGTGCATTGATTGCCCTCATGAGCAGGGATGGCATTCGATTTCCCAGGCCCATGTGCATTGATTGCCCTCATGACTCATGATCAGGGATAGCATTCAGTGTCCCAGGCCCATGTGCATTGATTGCCCTCATGATCAGGGATAGCATTCGGTTTCCCAGGCCCTTGTGCATAGATTTCCCTCATGATAAGGGATGGCATTCAGTTTCCCAGGCCCTTGTGCATAGATTGCCCTCATGATCAGGGAGAGCATTCCGTTTCCCAGGCCTGTGTGCATTGATTGCCCTCATGAGCAGGGATGGCATTCGGTTTCGCAGGCCCATGTGAATTGATTGCCGTCATGATCAGGGATAGCATTCAGTTTCCCAGGCCCATGTGCATTGATTGCCTTCATGATCAGGGATAGCATTCGGTTTCCCAGGCCCTTGTGCATAGATTTCCCTCATGATAAGGGATGGCATTCAGTTTCCCAGGCCTGTGTGCAATGATTGCCCTCATGATCACGGATAGCATTCGGTTTCCCAGGCCCTTGTGCATAGATTTCCCTCATGCTAAGGGATGGCATTCAGTTTCCCAGGCCTGTGTGCAATGATTGCCCTCATGATCAGGGATAGCATTCAGTTTCTGAGGCTCGTGTGCATTGATTGCCCTCATGATCAGGGATAGCATTTAGTTTCCCAAGGCTGTGAGCATTGATTGCCCTCATGATCAGGGATAGCATTCAGTTTCCCAGGCCCGTGTGCATTGATTGCCCTCATGATCCGGGATAGCATTTAGTTTCCCAAGCCTGTGAGCATTGATTGGCCTCATGATCAGGGATTGCATTCATTTTCCCAGGCCCGTGTGAATTGATTGCCCTTATGATCAGGGATAGCATTCAGTTTTTGAGGCTCATGTGCATTGATTGCCCTCATGATAAGGGATAGCATGCAGTTTCCCAAGCCTGTGAGCATTGATTGCTCTCATGATCAGGGATAGCATTTAGTTTCTGAGGCTCGTGTGCATTGATTGCCCTCATGATCAGGGATAGCATTTAGTTTCCCAGGCCTGTGAGCATTGATTGCCCTCATGATCAGGGATAGCATTCAGTTTCCCAGGCCCATGTGCATTGATGCCCTCATGATCAGGGATAGCATTCAGTTTTTGAGGCTCATGTTCATTGATTGCCCTCATGATCAGGGATAGCATTTAGTTTCCCAAGCCTGTGAGCATTGATTGCCATCATGATCATGGACAGCCTTCCGTATCCGAGGCCTCTGTGCATTGATTGCCCTCATGATCAGAGATAGCATTCAGTTTCTGAGGCTCATGTGCATTGATTGCCCTCATGATCAGGGAAAGCATTCAGTTTCTGAGGCCTGTGTGCATTGATTGCCCTCATGATCATGGATAGCAGTCGGTTTCCCAGCACTGTGTGCATTGATTGACCTCATGATCAGAGATAGCATTCAGTTTCCTAGGCCCGTGTGATTGCCCTCATGATCAGGGATAGCATTCCGTTTCCCAGGCCTGTGTGCATTGATTGCCCTCATGAGCAGGGATGGTATTCGGTTTCCCAGGCCCATGTGCATTCATTGCCCTCATGATCAGGGCTAGCATTCAGTTTCCCAGGCCAATGTGGATTGATTGCCCTCATGATCAGGGATAGAATTCGGTTTCCCAGGACTGTGTGCATTGATTGACCTCATGATCAGAGATAGCATTCAGTTTCCTACGCCCGTGTGATTGCCCTCATGATCAGGGATAGCATTCCGTTTCCCAGGCCTGTGTGCATTGATTGTCCTCATGAGCAGGGATGGCATCCAGTTTCCCAGGCCCATTTGCATTGATTGCCCTCATGATCAGGGATAGCATTCCGTTTCCCAGGCCTGTGTGCATTGATTGCCCTCATGAGCAGGGATGGCATTCGGTTTCCCAGGCCCATGTGCATTGATTGCCCTCATGATCAGGGATAGCATTCAGTTTCCCAGGCCCATGTGCATTGATTGCCCTCATGATCAGGGATAGCTTTCGGTTTCCCAGGCCTGTGTGCAATGATTGCCCTCATGATCAGGGATAGCATTCCGTTTCCCAGGCCTGTGTGCATTGATTGCCCTCATGATTAGGGATAGCATTCAGTTTCCTAGGCCCGTGTGATTGCCCTCATGATGAGGGATAGCATTCAGTTTCCCAGGCCTGTGTGCATTGATTGCCCTCATGAGCAGGGATGGCATTCGGTTTCCCAGGCCCATGTGCATTGATTGCCCTCATGATCAGGGATAGCATTCAGTTTCCCAGGCCCATGTGCATTGATTGCCCTCATGATCAGGGATAGCATTCGGTTTCCTAGGCCCTTGTGCATAGATTGCCCTCATGATCAGGGATAGCATTCGGTTTCCCAGACCTGTGTGCATTGATTGCCCTCATGAGCAGGGATGGCATTCGATTTCCCAGGCCCATGTGCATTGATTGCCCTCATGACTCATGATCAGGGATAGCATTCAGTGTCCCAGGCCCATGTGCATTGATTGCCCTCATGATCAGGGATAGCATTCGGTTTCCCAGGCCCTTGTGCATAGATTTCCCTCATGATAAGGGATGGCATTCAGTTTCCCAGGCCTTTGTGCAATGATTGCCCTCATGATCAGGGATAGCATTCGGTTTCCCAGGCCCTTGTGCATAGATTTCCCTCATGATAAGGGATGGCATTCAGTTTCCTAGGCCTGTGTGCAATGATTGCCCTCATGATCAGGGATAGCATTCAGTTTCTGAGGCTTGTGTGCATTGATTGCCCTCATGATCAGGGATAGCATTTAGTTTCCCAAGCCTATGAGCATTGATTGCCCTCATGATCAGGGATAGCATTCAGTTTCCCAGGCCCGTGTGCATTGATTGCCCTCATGATCCGGGATAGCATTTAGTTTCCCAAGCCTGTGAGCATTGATTGCCCTCATGATCAGGGATTGTATTCAGTTTCCCAGGCCTGTGTGCATTGATTGCCCTCATGATCAGGGATAGCATGCAGTTTCCCAAGCCTGTGAGCATTGATTGCCCTCATGATCAGGGATAGCATTCAGTTTCTGAGGCTCGTGTGCATTGATTGCCCTCATGATCCGGGATAGCATTTAGTTTCCCAGGCCCATGTGCATTGATTGCCCTCATGATCAGGGATAGCATTCAGTTTTTGAGGCTCATGTGCATTGATTGCCCTCATGATCAGGGATAGCATGCAGTTTCCCAAGCCTCTGCGCATTGATTGTCCTCATGATCAGGGATAGCATTTAGTTTCCCAAGCCTGTGAGCATTGAGTGCCCTCATGATCATGGACAACCTTCCATATCCGAGGCCTCTGTGCATTGATTGCCCTCATGATCAGAGATAGCATTCAGTTTCTGAGGCTCATGTGCATTGATTGCCCTCATGATCATGGATAGCATTCGGTTTCCCAGGACTGTGTGCATTGATTGACCTCATGATCAAAGATAGCATTCAGTTTCCTAGGCCCGTGTGATTGCCCTCATGATCAGGGATAGCATTCCGTTTCCCAGGCCTGTGTGCATTGATTGCCCTCATGAGCAGGGATGGCATTCGGTTTCCCAGGCCCATGTGCATTGATTGCCCCCATGATCAGGGATAGCATTCAGGTTCCCAGACCCATGTGCATTGATTGCCCTCATGATCAGGGATAGAATTCGGTTTCCCAGGACTGTGTGCATTGATTGACCTCATGATCAGAGATAGCATTCAGTTTCCTACGCTCATGTGATTGCCCTCATGATCAGGGATAGCATTCTGTTTCCCAGGCCTGTGTGCATTGATTGCCCTCATGAGCAGGGATGGCATTCGGTTTCCCAGGCCCATTTGCATTGATTGCCCTCATGATCAGGGATAGCATTCAGTTTCCCAGGCCCATGTGCATTCATTGCCCTCATGATCAGGGATAGCATTCGGTTTCCCAGGCCCTTGTGCATAGATTTCCCTCATGATCAGGGATAGCATTCCGTTTCCCAGGCCTGTGTGCATTGATTGCCCTCATGAGCAGGGATGGCACTCGGTTTCCCAGGCCCATGTGCATTGATTGCCCTCATGATCAGGGATAGCTTTCAGTTTCCCAGGCCCATGTGCATTGATTGCCCTCATGATCAGGGATAGCATTTGGTTTCATAGGCCCTTGTTCACAGATTTCCCTCATGATAAGGGATGGCATTCAGTTTCCCAGGCCTGTGTGCAATGATTGCCCTCATGATCAGGGATAGCATTCCGTTTCCCAGGCCTGTGTGCATTGATTGCCCTCATGAGCAGGGATGGCATTCAGTTTCCCAGGCCCATGTGCATTGATTGCCCTCATGATCAGGGATAGCATTCAGTTTCCCAGGCCCATGTGCATTGATTGCCCTCATGATCAGGGATAGAATTCGGTTTCCCAGGACTGTGTGCATTGATTGACCTCATGATCAGAGATAGCATTCAGTTTCCTAGGCCCGTGTGATTGCCCTCATGATCAGGGATAGCATTCCGTTTCCCAGGCCTGTGTGCATTGATTGCCCTCATGAGCAGGGATGACATTCGGTTTCCCAGGCCCATTTGCATTGATTGCCCTCATGATCAGGGATAGCATTCCGTTTCCCAGGCCTGTTTGCATTGATTGCCCTCATGAGCAGGGATGGCATTCGGTTTCCCAGGCCCATGTGCATTGATTGCCCTCATGATCAGGGATAGCAATCGGTTTCCCAGGCCCTTGTGCATAGATTTCCCTCATGATAAGGGATGGCATTCAGTTTCCCAGGCCTGTGTGCAATGATTGCCCTCATGATCAGGGATAGCATTCAGTTTCTGAGGCTCGTGTGCATTGATTGCCCTCATGATCAGGGATAGCATTTAGTTTCCCAAGCCTGTGAGCATTGATTGCCCTCATGATCAGGGACAGCATTCAGTTTCCCAGGCCTGTGTGCATTGATTGCCCTCATGATCCGGGATAGCATTTAGTTTCCCAAGCCTGTGAGCATTGATTGCCCTCATGATCAGGGATTGCATTCAGTTTCCCGGCCCGTGTGCATTGATTGCCCTCATGATCAGGGATAGCATTCCGTTTTTGAGGCCCATGTGCATTGATTGCCCTCATGATAAGGGATAGCATGCAGTTTCCCAGGCCCATGTGCATTGATTGGCCTAATGATCAGGGATAGCATTCAGTTTCCCAGGCCCATGTGCATTGATTGCCCTCATGATCAGGGATAGCATTCGGTTTCCCAGGCCCATGTGCATTGATTGCCCTCATGATCAGGGATAGCATTCAGTTTCCCAGGCCTGTGTGCATTGATTGCCCTCATGAGCCGGGATGGCATTCGGTTTCCCAGGCCCATGTGCATTGATTGCCCTCATGATCAGGGATAGCATTCAGTTTCCCAGGCCCATGTGCATTGATTGCCCTCCTGATCAGGGATAGCATTCGGTTTCCCAGGCCCTTGTGCATAGATTGCCCTCATGATCAGGGATAGCATTCCGTTTCCCAGGCCTGTGTGCATTGATTGCCCTCATGAGCAGGGATGGCATTCGGTTTCCCAGGCCCATGTGCATTGATTGCCCTCATGATCAGGGATAGCATTCAGTTTCCCAGGCCCATGTGCATTGATTGCCCTCATGATCAGGGATAGCATTCTGTTTCCCAGGCCCTTGTGCATAGATTTCCCTCATGATAAGGGATGGCATTCAGTTTCCCAGGCCTGTGTGCAATGATTGCCCTCATGATCAGGGATAGCATTCGGTTTCCCAGGCCCTTGTGCATAGATTTCCCTCATGATAAGGGATGGCATTCAGTTTCCCAGGCCTGTGTGCAATGATTGCCCTCATGATCAGGGATAGCATTCAGTTTCTGAGGCTCGTGTGCATTGATTGCCCTCATGATCCGGGATAGCATTTAGTTTCCCAAGCCTGTGAGCATTGATTGCCCTCATGATCAGGGATTGCATTCATTTTCCCAGGCCCGTGTGCATTGATTGCCCTCATGATCAGGGATAGCATTCAGTTTTTGAGGCTCATGTGCATTGATTGCCCTCATGATATGATATGATATGATATGATAAGGCATTTGTAACGCGCCTATACACAAGTGTTTTGAGGCGCGACGAGGCAGGGGGGGGAACAAGGGGAGACAGACAACGATCTTACTAGGCCAGGTGTCATTCAGATCGCGCAAGTGCAAGGGTAGAGGGGAAGGGAAAAGTGCATGGGGGAAAGGGAGAGGGGAAAGTGCAGTACAGGGTTATTAGCATACAGCATACAGGATAAATAACAAGGGCCAGCTGGTGGCAAGTGCGAGGTAAGTGCAGACAAGTGCTGGGAAGAAGGGCTGTATGGATACAGACACAGTCCCGTATTGCAGGGGTTGCCGTGGAGGCAGTGCAGGAGAGAGTGGCTGGGCCGAGAACGGTGAATGGCCCATTTGCAGATTCAGTGCAGTTTCAGTAATATTAGCAGGGGAGAGGGGGAGAGAAAGCGAAGGCAAAGAGGAAGGTTTTGAGGTGCTTCCAGAACCGGAGGTGATTCTCCTCAAGTTTCAGGGAGGTAGGAAGGCTGTTCCAGAGGGAGGCCCCTGCAGTGGAAAGAGATCTGCCCCCAACTCGTTGTTTGGAGAAGCGGCTGACCCTGAGGGAGTTGGAGGCGGATGAGCGAAGAGCTCGAGAAGGAAGATATTTAGGAAGAGAGAGTTGAAGGTATTTTGGCCCAAGGCCCCAGACGGCCTTGTGGACAATACAGAGGGTTTTGAACTTCATCCTTGCAGTCACTGGGAGCCAGTGCAGTGATTTCAATCCTGGAGAGATACGGTCCCTGGGCTTGAGGCCAAGGACAAGTCTTGCAGTCCTGTTCTGGATGAGTTGCAAAGGGCGGAGAGTAGAGGCGGGCAGATTTAGATAGAGGCTGTTACAGTAGTCCAGCTTCGAGAGAACCAGGGCTCTAGAGACAGTGAGCTTCTGGGGGAAGGAGAGGAAAGGAAGGATACCTCTGAGGAGGTGTAGCTGGTAGTGTGATAAGGGATAGCAAGCAGTTTCCCAAGCCTGTGAGCATTGATTGCCCTCATGATCAGGGATAGCATTCGGTTTCTGAGGCTCGTGTGCATTGATTGCCCTCATGATCAGGGATAGCATTTAGTTTCCCAAGCCTGTGAGCATTGATTGCCCTCATGATCAGGGATAGCATTCAGTTTCCCAGGCCCGTGTGCATTGATTGCCCTCATGATCCGGGATAGCATTTAGTTTCCCAAGCCTGTGAGCATTGATTGCCATCATGATCATGGACAGCCTTCCGTATCCGAGGCCTCTGTGCATTGATTGCCCTCATGATCAGAGATAGCATTCAGTTTCTGAGGCCTGTGTGCATTGATTGCCCTCATGATCATGGATAGCATTCGGTTTCCCAGGACTGTGTGCATTGATTGCCCTCATGATCAGAGATAGCATTCAGTTTCCTAGGCCGTGTGATTGCCCTCATGATCAGGGATAGCATTCCGTTTCCCAGGCCTGTGTGCATTGATTGCCCTCATGAGCAGGGATGGCATTCGGTTTCCCAGGCCCATGTGCATTCATTGCCCTCATGATCAGGGATAGCATTCAGTTTCCCAGGCCCATGTGCATTGATTGCCCTCATGATCAGGGATAGCACTCGGTTTACCAGGACTGTGTGCATTGATTGACCTCATGATCAGAGATAGCATTCAGTTTCCTACGCCCGTGTGATTGCCCTCATGATCAGGGATAGCATTCCGTTTCCAAGGCCTGTGTGCATTGATTGCCCTCATGAGCAGGGATGGCATTCGGTTTCCCAGGCCCATTTGCATTGATTGCCCTCATGATCAGGGATAGCATTCCGTTTCCCAGGCCTGTGTGCATTGATTACCCTCATGAGCAGGGATGGCATTCGGTTTCCCAGGCCCATGTGCATTGATTGCCCTCATGATCAAGGATAGCATTCGGTTTCCCAGGCCCTTGTGCATAGATTTCCCTCATGATAAGAGATGGCATTCAGTTTCCCAGGCCTGTGTGCAATGATTGCCCTCATGATCAGGGATAGCATTCCGTTTCCCAGGCCTGTGTGCATTGATTGCCCTCATGATTAGGGATAGCATTCCGTTTCCCAGGCCTGTGTGCATTGATTGCCCTCATGATCAGAGATAGCATTGAGTTTCCTAGGCCCGTGTGATTGCCCTCATGATCAGGGATAGCATTCCGTTTCCCAGGCCTGTGTGTATTGATTGCCCTCATGAGCAGGGTTGGCATTCGGTTTCCCAGGCCCATGTGCATTGATTGCCCTCATGATCAGGGATAGCATTCGGTTTCCCAGGACTGTGTGCATTGATTGACCTCATGATCAGAGATAGCATTCAGTTTCCTACGCCCGTGTGATTGTCCTCATGATCAGGGATAGCATTCCGTTTCCAAGGCCTGTGTGCATTGATTGCCCTCATGAGCAGGGATGGCATTCGGTTTCCCAGGCCCATTTGCATTGATTGCCCTCATGATCAGGGATAGCATTCCGTTTCCCAGGCCTGTGTGCATTGATTGCCCTCATGAGCAGGGATGGCATTCGGTTTCCCAGGCCCATGTGCATTGATTGCCCTCATGATCAGGGATAGCATTCAGTTTCCCAGGCCCATGTGCATTGATTGCCCTCATGATCAGGGATAGCTTTCGGTTTCCCAGGCCCTTGTGCATAGATTTCCCTCATGATAAGAGATGGCATTCAGTTTCCCAGGCCTGTGTGCAATGATTGCCCTCATGATCAGGGATAGCATTCCGTTTCCCAGGCCTGTGTGCATTGATTGCCCTCATGATTAGGGATAGCATTCCGTTTCCCAGGCCTGTGTGCATTGATTGCCCTCATTATCAGAGATAGCATTCAGTTTCCTAGGCCCGTGTGATTGCCCTCATGATCAGGGATAGCATTCCGTTTCCCAGGCCTGTGTGCATTGATTGCCCTCATGAGCAGGGATGGCATTCGGTTTCCCAGGCCCATGTGCATTGATTGCCCTCATGATCAGGGATAGCATTCAGTTTCCCAGGCCCATGTGCATTGATTGCCCTCCTGATCAGGGATAGCATTCGGTTTCCCAGGCCCTTGTGCATAGATTGCCCTCATGATCAGGGATAGCATTCCGTTTCCCAGGCCTGTGTGCATTGATTGCCCTCATGAGCAGGGATGGCATTCGGTTTCCCAGGCCCATGTGCATTGATTGCCCTCATGATCAGGGATAGCATTCAGTTTCCCAGGCCCATGTGCATTGATTGCCCTCATGATCAGGGATAGCATTCTGTTTCCCAGGCCCTTGTGCAAAGATTTCCCTCATGATAAGGGATGGCATTCAGTTTCCCAGGCCTGTGTGCAATGATTGCCCTCATGATCAGGGATGGTATTCGGTTTCCCAGGCCCTTGTGCATAGATTTCCCTCATGATAAGGGATGGCATTCTGTTTCCCAGGCCCTTGTGCAAAGATTTCCCTCATGATAAGGGATGGCATTCAGTTTCCCAGGCCTGTGTGCAATGATTGCCCTCATGATCAGGGATAGCATTCGGTTTCCCAGGCCCTTGTGCATAGATTTCCCTCATGATCAGGGATAGCATTCAGTTTCTGAAGCTCGTGTGCATTGATTACCCTCATGATCAGGGATAGCATTTAGTTTCCCAAGCCTGTGAGCATTGATTGCCCTCATGATCAGGGATAGCATTCAGTTTCCCAGGCCCGTGTGCATTGATTGCCCTCATGATCCGGGATAGCATTTAGTTTCCCAAGCCTGTGAGCATTGATTGCCCTCATGATCAGGGATTGCATTCATTTTCCCAGGCCCGTGTGCATTGATTGCCCTCATGATCAGGGATAGCATTCAGTTTCCTAGGCCCGTGTGATTGCCCTCATGATCAGGGATAGCATTCCGTTTCCCAGGCCTGTGTGCATTGATTGCCCTCATGAGCAGGGATGGCATTCAGTTTCCCAGGCCCATGTGCATTGATTGCCCTCATGATCGGGGATAGCATTCAGTTTCTGAGGCTCCTGTGCATTGATTGCCCTCATGATCAGGGATAGCATTTAGTTTCCCAAGGATGTGAGCATTGATTGCCCTCATGATCAGGGATAGCATTCAGTTTCCCAGGCCCGTGTGCATTGATTGCCCTCATGATCCGGGATAGCATTTAGTTTCCCAAGCCTGTGAGCATTGATTGCCCTCATGATCAGGGATTGCATTCATTTTCCCAGGCCAGTGTGCATTGATTGCCCTCATGATAAGGGATAGCAAGCAGTTTCCCAAGCCTGTGAGCATTGATTGCCCTCATGATCAGGGATAGCATTCAGTTTCTGAGGCTCATGTGCATTGATTGCCCTCATGATCAGGGATAGCATTTAGTTTCCCAAGCCTGTGAGCATTGATTGCCCTCATGATCAGGGATAGCATTCAGTTTCCCAGGCCCGTGTGCATTGATTGCCCTCATGATCAGGGATAGCATTCAGTTTCTGAGGCTCATGTGCATTGATTGCCCTCATGATCAGGGAAAGCATTCAGTTTCTGAGGCCTGTGTGTATTGATTGCCCTCATGATCATGGATAGCATTCGGTTTCCCAGGACTGTGTGCATTGATTGCCCTCATGATCAGGGATAGCATTCCGTTTCCCAGGCCTGTGTGCATTGATTGCCCTCATGAGCAGGGATGGCATTCGGTTTCCCAGGCCCATGTGCATTCATTGCCTTCATGATCAGGGATAGCATTCAGTTTCCCAGGCCCATGTGCATCGATTGCCCTCTTGATCAGGGATAGAATTCGGTTTCCCAGGACTGTATGCATTGATTGACCTCATGATCAGAGGTAGCATTCAGTTTCCTACGCCCGTGTGATTGCCCTCATGATCAGGGATAGCATTCCGTTTCCCAGGCCTGTGTGCATTGATTGCCCTCATGAGCAGGGATGGCATTCGGTTTCCCAGGCCCATTTGCATCGATTGCCCTCATGAGCAGGGATGGCATTTGGTTTCCCAGGCCCATTTGCATTGATTGCCCTCATGATCAGGGATAGCATTCCGTTTCCCAGGCCTGTGTGCATTGATTGCCCTCATGAGCAGGGATGGCATTCGGTTTCCCAGGCCCATGTGCATTGATTGCCCTCATGATCAGGGATAGCATTCAGTTTCCCAGGCCCATGTGCATTGATTGCCCTCATGATCAGGGATAGTTTTCGGTTTCCCAGGCCCTTGTGCATAGATTGCCTTCATGATCAGGGATAGCATTCCGTTTCCCAGGCCTGTGTGCATTGATTGCCCTCATGATTAGGGATAGCATTCCGTTTCCCAGGCCTGTGTGCATTGATTGCCCTCATGATCAGAGATAGCATTCAGTTTCCTAGGCCCGTGTGATTGCCCTCATGATCAGGGATAGCATTCCGTTTCCCAGGCCTGTGTGCATTGATTGCCCTCATGAGCAGGGATGGCATTCGGTTTCCCAGGCCCATGTGCATTGATTGCCCTCTTGATAAGGGATAGCATTCATTTTCCCAGGCCCATGTGCATTGATTGCCCTCATGATTAGGGATAGCATTCCGTTTCCCAGGCCTGTGTGCATTGATTGCCCTCATGATCAGAGATAGCATTCAGTTTCCTAGGCCCGTGTGATTGCCCTCATGATCAGGGATAGCATTCCGTTTCCCAGGCCTGTGTGCATTGATTGCCCTCATGAGCAGGGATGGCATTCGGTTTCCCAGGCCCATTTGCATTGATTGCCCTCATGATCAGGGATAGCATTCCGTTTCCCAGGCCTGTGTGCATTGATTGCCCTCATGAGCAGGGATGGCATTCGGTTTCCCAGGCCCATGTGCATTGATTGCCCTCATGATCAGGGATAGCATTCGGTTTCCCAGGCCCTGGTGCATAGATTTCCCTCATGATAAGGGATGGCATTCAGTTTCCCAGGCCTGTGTGCAATGATTGCCCTCATGATCAGGGATAGCATTCGGTTTCCCAGGCCCTTGTGCATAGATTTCCCTCATGATAAGGGATGGCATTCAGTTTCCCAGGCCTGTGTGCAATGATTGCCCTCATGATCAGGGATAGCATTCAGTTTCTGAGGCTCGTGTGCATTGATTGCCCTCATGATCAGGGATAGCACTTAGTTTCCCAAGCCTGTGAGCATTGATTGCCCTCATGATCAGGGATAGCATTCAGTTTCCCAGGCCTGTGTGCATTGATTGCCCTCATGATCCGGGATAGCATTTAGTTTCCCAAGCCTGTGAGCATTGATTGCCCTCATGATCAGGGATTGCATTCAGTTTCCCGGCCCGTGTGCATTGATTGCCCTCATGATCAGGGATAGCATTCCGTATTTGAGGCCCGTGTGCATTGATTGCCCTCTTGATCAGGGATAGCATGCAGTTTCCCAGGCCCATGTGCATTGATTGGCCTAATGATCAGGGATAGCATTCAGTTTCCCAGGCCCATGTGCATTGATTGCCCTCATGATAAGGGATAGCATTCGGTTTCCCAGGCCCATGTGCATTGATTGCCCTCATGATCAGGGATAGCATTCAGTTTCCCAGGCCTGTGTGCATTGATTGCCCTCATGAGCAGGGATGGCATTCGGTTTCCCAGGCCCATGTGCATTGATTGCCCTCATGATCAGGGATAGCATTCAGTTTCCCAGGCCCTTGTGCATAGATTGCCCTCATGATCAGGGATAGCATTCGGTTTCCCAGGCCCTTGTGCATAGATTGCCCTCATGATCAGGGATAGCATTCTGTTTCCCAGGCCCTTGTGCATAGATTTCCCTCATGATAAGGGATGGCATTCAGTTTCCCAGGCCTGTGTGCAATGATTGCCCTCATGATCAGGGATAGCATTCGGTTTCCCAGGCCCTTGTGCATAGATTTCCCTCATGATAAGGGATGGCATTCACTTTCCAAGTCCTGTGTGCAATGATTGCCCTCATGATCAGGGATAGCATTCAGTTTCCGAGGCTCGTGTGCATTGATTGCCCTCATGATCAGGGATAGCATTTAGTTTCCCAAGCCTGTGAGCATTGATTGCCCTCATGATCAGGGATAGCATTGTTTCTGAGGCTTGTGTGCATTGATTGCCCTCATGATCAGGGATAGCATTTAGTTTCCCAAGCCAGTGAGCATTGATTGCCCTCATGATCATGGATAGCATTCAGTTTCCAAGGCCCGTGTGCATTGATTGCCCTCATGATCCGGGATAGCATTTAGTTTCCCAAGCCTGTGAGCATTGATTGCCCTCATGATCAGGGATAGCATTCAGTTTACCAGGCCCATGTGCATTGATTGCCCTCATGATCAGGGATAGAATTCAGTTTTTGAGGCTCATGTGCATTGATTGCCCTCATGATTAGGGGTAGTATTTAGTTTCCCAAGCCTGTGAGCATTGATTGCCATCATGATCATGGACAGCCTTCCGTATCCGAGGCCTCTGTGCATTGATTGCCCTCATGATCAGGGAAAGCATTCAATTTCTGAGGCCTGTGTGCATTGATTGCCCTCATGATCATGGATAGCATTCGGTTTCCCAGAACTGTGTGCATTGATTGACCTCATGATCAGAGATAGCATTCAGTTTCCTACGCCCGTGTGATTGCCCTCATGATCAGGGATAGCATTCCGTTTCCCAGGCCTGTGTGCATTGATTGCCCTCATGAGCAGGGATGGCATTCGTTTTCCCAGGCCCATGTGCATTCATTGCCGTCATGATCAGGGATAGCATTCAGTTTCCCAGGCCCATGTGCATTGATTGCCCTAATGATCAGGGATAGAATTCGGTTTCCCAGGACTGTGTGCATTGATTGACCTCATGATCAGAGATAGCATTCAGTTTCCTACGCCCGTGTGATTGCCCTCATGATCAGGGATAGCATTCCGTTTCCCAGGCCTGTGTGCATTGATTGCCCTCATGAGCAGGGATGGCATTCGGTTTCCCAGGCCCATTTGCATTGATTGCCCTCATGATCAGGGATAGCATTCCGTTTCCCAGGCCTGTGTGCATTGATTGCCCTCATGAGCAGGGATGGCATTCGGTTTCGCAGGCCCATGTGCATTGATTGCCCTCATGATCAGGGATAGCATTCAGTTTCCCAGGCCCATGTGCATTGATTGCCCTCATGATCAGGGATAGCTTTCGGTTTCCCAGGCCCTTGTGCATAGATTTCCCTCATGATAAGAGATGGCATTCAGTTTCCCAGGCCTGTGTGCAATGATTGCCCTCATGATCAGGGATAGCATTCCGTTTCCCAGGCCTGTGTGCATTGATTTCCCTCATGATTAGGGATAGCATTCCGTTTCCCAGGCCTGTGTTCATTGATTGCCCTCATGATCAGAGATAGCATTCAGTTTCCTAGGCCCGTGTGATTGCCCTCATGATCAGGGATAGCATTCCGTTTCCCAGGCCTGTGTGTATTGATTGCCCCCATGAGCAGGGATGGCATTCGGTTTCCCAGGCCCATGTGCATTGATTGCCCTCTTGATAAGGGACAGCATTCATTTTCCCAGGCCCATGTGCATTGATTGCCCTCATGAGTAGGGATAGCATTCTGTTTCCCAGGCCTGTGTGCATTGATTGCCCTCATGATCAGAGATAGCATTCAGTTTCCTAGGCCCGTGTGATTGCCCTCATGATCAGGGATAGCATTCCGTTTCGCAGGCCTGTGTGCATTGATTGCCCTCATGAGCAGGGATGGCATTCAGTTTCCCAGGCCCATGTGCATTGATTGCCCTCATGATCAGGGATAGCATTCCGTTTCCCAGGCCTGTGTGCATTGATTGCCCTCATGATCAGGGATAGCATTCGGTTTCCCAGGACTCTGTGCATTGATTGACCTCATGATCAGGGATAGCATTCAGTTTCCTAGGCCCATGTGATTGCCCTCATGATCAGGGATAGCATTCAGTTTACCAGACCTGTGTGCATTGATTGCCCTCATGAGCAGGGATGGCATTCGGTTTCCCAGGCCCATGTGCATTGATTGCCCTCATGATCAGGGATAGCATTCACTTTCCCAGGCCCATGTGCATTGATTGCCCTCATGATCAGGGATAGCATTCTGTTTCCCAGGCCCTTGTGCAAAGATTTCCCTCATGATAAGGGATGGCATTCAGTTTCCCAGGCCTGTGTGCAATGATTGCCCTCATGATCAGGGATGGTATTCGGTTTCCCAGGCCCTTGTGCATAGATTTCCCTCATGATAAGGGATGGCATTCTGTTTCCCAGGCCCTTGTGCAAAGATTTCCCTCATGATAAGGGATGGCATTCAGTTTCCCAGGCCTGTGTGCAATGATTGCCCTCATGATCAGGGATAGCATTCGGTTTCCCAGGCCCTTGTGCATAGATTTCCCTCATGATCAGGGATAGCATTCAGTTTCTGAAGCTCGTGTGCATTGATTACCCTCATGATCAGGGATAGCATTTAGTTTCCCAAGCCTGTGAGCATTGATTGCCCTCATGATCAGGGATAGCATTCAGTTTCCCAGGCCCGTGTGCATTGATTGCCCTCATGATCCGGGATAGCATTTAGTTTCCCAAGCCTGTGAGCATTGATTGCCCTCATGATCAGGGATTGCATTCATTTTCCCAGGCCCGTGTGCATTGATTGCCCTCATGATCAGGGATAGCATTCAGTTTCCTAGGCCCGTGTGATTGCCCTCATGATCAGGGATAGCATTCCGTTTCCCAGGCCTGTGTGCATTGATTGCCCTCATGAGCAGGGATGGCATTCAGTTTCCCAGGCCCATGTGCATTGATTGCCCTCATGATCGGGGATAGCATTCAGTTTCTGAGGCTCCTGTGCATTGATTGCCCTCATGATCAGGGATAGCATTTAGTTTCCCAAGGATGTGAGCATTGATTGCCCTCATGATCAGGGATAGCATTCAGTTTCCCAGGCCCGTGTGCATTGATTGCCCTCATGATCCGGGATAGCATTTAGTTTCCCAAGCCTGTGAGCATTGATTGCCCTCATGATCAGGGATTGCATTCATTTTCCCAGGCCAGTGTGCATTGATTGCCCTCATGATAAGGGATAGCAAGCAGTTTCCCAAGCCTGTGAGCATTGATTGCCCTCATGATCAGGGATAGCATTCAGTTTCTGAGGCTCATGTGCATTGATTGCCCTCATGATCAGGGATAGCATTTAGTTTCCCAAGCCTGTGAGCATTGATTGCCCTCATGATCAGGGATAGCATTCAGTTTCCCAGGCCCGTGTGCATTGATTGCCCTCATGATCAGGGATAGCATTCAGTTTCTGAGGCTCATGTGCATTGATTGCCCTCATGATCAGGGAAAGCATTCAGTTTCTGAGGCCTGTGTGTATTGATTGCCCTCATGATCATGGATAGCATTCGGTTTCCCAGGACTGTGTGCATTGATTGCCCTCATGATCAGGGATAGCATTCCGTTTCCCAGGCCTGTGTGCATTGATTGCCCTCATGAGCAGGGATGGCATTCGGTTTCCCAGGCCCATGTGCATTCATTGCCTTCATGATCAGGGATAGCATTCAGTTTCCCAGGCCCATGTGCATCGATTGCCCTCTTGATCAGGGATAGAATTCGGTTTCCCAGGACTGTATGCATTGATTGACCTCATGATCAGAGGTAGCATTCAGTTTCCTACGCCCGTGTGATTGCCCTCATGATCAGGGATAGCATTCCGTTTCCCAGGCCTGTGTGCATTGATTGCCCTCATGAGCAGGGATGGCATTCGGTTTCCCAGGCCCATTTGCATCGATTGCCCTCATGAGCAGGGATGGCATTTGGTTTCCCAGGCCCATTTGCATTGATTGCCCTCATGATCAGGGATAGCATTCCGTTTCCCAGGCCTGTGTGCATTGATTGCCCTCATGAGCAGGGATGGCATTCGGTTTCCCAGGCCCATGTGCATTGATTGCCCTCATGATCAGGGATAGCATTCAGTTTCCCAGGCCCATGTGCATTGATTGCCCTCATGATCAGGGATAGTTTTCGGTTTCCCAGGCCCTTGTGCATAGATTGCCTTCATGATCAGGGATAGCATTCCGTTTCCCAGGCCTGTGTGCATTGATTGCCCTCATGATTAGGGATAGCATTCCGTTTCCCAGGCCTGTGTGCATTGATTGCCCTCATGATCAGAGATAGCATTCAGTTTCCTAGGCCCGTGTGATTGCCCTCATGATCAGGGATAGCATTCCGTTTCCCAGGCCTGTGTGCATTGATTGCCCTCATGAGCAGGGATGGCATTCGGTTTCCCAGGCCCATGTGCATTGATTGCCCTCTTGATAAGGGATAGCATTCATTTTCCCAGGCCCATGTGCATTGATTGCCCTCATGATTAGGGATAGCATTCCGTTTCCCAGGCCTGTGTGCATTGATTGCCCTCATGATCAGAGATAGCATTCAGTTTCCTAGGCCCGTGTGATTGCCCTCATGATCAGGGATAGCATTCCGTTTCCCAGGCCTGTGTGCATTGATTGCCCTCATGAGCAGGGATGGCATTCGGTTTCCCAGGCCCATTTGCATTGATTGCCCTCATGATCAGGGATAGCATTCCGTTTCCCAGGCCTGTGTGCATTGATTGCCCTCATGAGCAGGGATGGCATTCGGTTTCCCAGGCCCATGTGCATTGATTGCCCTCATGATCAGGGATAGCATTCGGTTTCCCAGGCCCTGGTGCATAGATTTCCCTCATGATAAGGGATGGCATTCAGTTTCCCAGGCCTGTGTGCAATGATTGCCCTCATGATCAGGGATAGCATTCGGTTTCCCAGGCCCTTGTGCATAGATTTCCCTCATGATAAGGGATGGCATTCAGTTTCCCAGGCCTGTGTGCAATGATTGCCCTCATGATCAGGGATAGCATTCAGTTTCTGAGGCTCGTGTGCATTGATTGCCCTCATGATCAGGGATAGCACTTAGTTTCCCAAGCCTGTGAGCATTGATTGCCCTCATGATCAGGGATAGCATTCAGTTTCCCAGGCCTGTGTGCATTGATTGCCCTCATGATCCGGGATAGCATTTAGTTTCCCAAGCCTGTGAGCATTGATTGCCCTCATGATCAGGGATTGCATTCAGTTTCCCGGCCCGTGTGCATTGATTGCCCTCATGATCAGGGATAGCATTCCGTATTTGAGGCCCGTGTGCATTGATTGCCCTCTTGATCAGGGATAGCATGCAGTTTCCCAGGCCCATGTGCATTGATTGGCCTAATGATCAGGGATAGCATTCAGTTTCCCAGGCCCATGTGCATTGATTGCCCTCATGATAAGGGATAGCATTCGGTTTCCCAGGCCCATGTGCATTGATTGCCCTCATGATCAGGGATAGCATTCAGTTTCCCAGGCCTGTGTGCATTGATTGCCCTCATGAGCAGGGATGGCATTCGGTTTCCCAGGCCCATGTGCATTGATTGCCCTCATGATCAGGGATAGCATTCAGTTTCCCAGGCCCTTGTGCATAGATTGCCCTCATGATCAGGGATAGCATTCGGTTTCCCAGGCCCTTGTGCATAGATTGCCCTCATGATCAGGGATAGCATTCTGTTTCCCAGGCCCTTGTGCATAGATTTCCCTCATGATAAGGGATGGCATTCAGTTTCCCAGGCCTGTGTGCAATGATTGCCCTCATGATCAGGGATAGCATTCGGTTTCCCAGGCCCTTGTGCATAGATTTCCCTCATGATAAGGGATGGCATTCACTTTCCAAGTCCTGTGTGCAATGATTGCCCTCATGATCAGGGATAGCATTCAGTTTCCGAGGCTCGTGTGCATTGATTGCCCTCATGATCAGGGATAGCATTTAGTTTCCCAAGCCTGTGAGCATTGATTGCCCTCATGATCAGGGATAGCATTGTTTCTGAGGCTTGTGTGCATTGATTGCCCTCATGATCAGGGATAGCATTTAGTTTCCCAAGCCAGTGAGCATTGATTGCCCTCATGATCATGGATAGCATTCAGTTTCCAAGGCCCGTGTGCATTGATTGCCCTCATGATCCGGGATAGCATTTAGTTTCCCAAGCCTGTGAGCATTGATTGCCCTCATGATCAGGGATAGCATTCAGTTTACCAGGCCCATGTGCATTGATTGCCCTCATGATCAGGGATAGAATTCAGTTTTTGAGGCTCATGTGCATTGATTGCCCTCATGATTAGGGGTAGTATTTAGTTTCCCAAGCCTGTGAGCATTGATTGCCATCATGATCATGGACAGCCTTCCGTATCCGAGGCCTCTGTGCATTGATTGCCCTCATGATCAGGGAAAGCATTCAATTTCTGAGGCCTGTGTGCATTGATTGCCCTCATGATCATGGATAGCATTCGGTTTCCCAGAACTGTGTGCATTGATTGACCTCATGATCAGAGATAGCATTCAGTTTCCTACGCCCGTGTGATTGCCCTCATGATCAGGGATAGCATTCCGTTTCCCAGGCCTGTGTGCATTGATTGCCCTCATGAGCAGGGATGGCATTCGTTTTCCCAGGCCCATGTGCATTCATTGCCGTCATGATCAGGGATAGCATTCAGTTTCCCAGGCCCATGTGCATTGATTGCCCTAATGATCAGGGATAGAATTCGGTTTCCCAGGACTGTGTGCATTGATTGACCTCATGATCAGAGATAGCATTCAGTTTCCTACGCCCGTGTGATTGCCCTCATGATCAGGGATAGCATTCCGTTTCCCAGGCCTGTGTGCATTGATTGCCCTCATGAGCAGGGATGGCATTCGGTTTCCCAGGCCCATTTGCATTGATTGCCCTCATGATCAGGGATAGCATTCCGTTTCCCAGGCCTGTGTGCATTGATTGCCCTCATGAGCAGGGATGGCATTCGGTTTCGCAGGCCCATGTGCATTGATTGCCCTCATGATCAGGGATAGCATTCAGTTTCCCAGGCCCATGTGCATTGATTGCCCTCATGATCAGGGATAGCTTTCGGTTTCCCAGGCCCTTGTGCATAGATTTCCCTCATGATAAGAGATGGCATTCAGTTTCCCAGGCCTGTGTGCAATGATTGCCCTCATGATCAGGGATAGCATTCCGTTTCCCAGGCCTGTGTGCATTGATTTCCCTCATGATTAGGGATAGCATTCCGTTTCCCAGGCCTGTGTTCATTGATTGCCCTCATGATCAGAGATAGCATTCAGTTTCCTAGGCCCGTGTGATTGCCCTCATGATCAGGGATAGCATTCCGTTTCCCAGGCCTGTGTGTATTGATTGCCCCCATGAGCAGGGATGGCATTCGGTTTCCCAGGCCCATGTGCATTGATTGCCCTCTTGATAAGGGACAGCATTCATTTTCCCAGGCCCATGTGCATTGATTGCCCTCATGAGTAGGGATAGCATTCTGTTTCCCAGGCCTGTGTGCATTGATTGCCCTCATGATCAGAGATAGCATTCAGTTTCCTAGGCCCGTGTGATTGCCCTCATGATCAGGGATAGCATTCCGTTTCGCAGGCCTGTGTGCATTGATTGCCCTCATGAGCAGGGATGGCATTCAGTTTCCCAGGCCCATGTGCATTGATTGCCCTCATGATCAGGGATAGCATTCCGTTTCCCAGGCCTGTGTGCATTGATTGCCCTCATGATCAGGGATAGCATTCGGTTTCCCAGGACTCTGTGCATTGATTGACCTCATGATCAGGGATAGCATTCAGTTTCCTAGGCCCATGTGATTGCCCTCATGATCAGGGATAGCATTCAGTTTACCAGACCTGTGTGCATTGATTGCCCTCATGAGCAGGGATGGCATTCGGTTTCCCAGGCCCATGTGCATTGATTGCCCTCATGATCAGGGATAGCATTCACTTTCCCAGGCCCATGTGCATTGATTGCCCTCATGATCAGGGATAGCATTCGGTTTCCCAGGCCCTTGTGCATAGATTGCCCTCATGATCAGGGAGAGCATTCCGTTTCCCAGGCCTGTGTGCATTGATTGCCCTCATGAGCAGGGATGGCATTCGGTTTCGCAGGCCCATGTGAATTGATTGCCGTCATGATCAGGGATAGCATTCAGTTTCCCAGGCCCATGTGCATTGATTGCCTTCATGATCAGGGATAGCATTCGGTTTCCCAGGCCCTTGTGCATAGATTTCCCTCATGATAAGGGATGGCATTCAGTTTCCCAGGCCTGTGTGCAATGATTGCCCTCATGATCACGGATAGCATTCGGTTTCCCAGGCCCTTGTGCATAGATTTCCCTCATGCTAAGGGATGGCATTCAGTTTCCCAGGCCTGTGTGCAATGATTGCCCTCATGATCAGGGATAGCATTCAGTTTCTGAGGCTCGTGTGCATTGATTGCCCTCATGATCAGGGATAGCATTTAGTTTCCCAAGGCTGTGAGCATTGATTGCCCTCATGATCAGGGATAGCATTCAGTTTCCCAGGCCCGTGTGCATTGATTGCCCTCATGATCCGGGATAGCATTTAGTTTCCCAAGCCTGTGAGCATTGATTGGCCTCATGATCAGGGATTGCATTCATTTTCCCAGGCCCGTGTGAATTGATTGCCCTTATGATCAGGGATAGCATTCAGTTTTTGAGGCTCATGTGCATTGATTGCCCTCATGATAAGGGATAGCATGCAGTTTCCCAAGCCTGTGAGCATTGATTGCTCTCATGATCAGGGATAGCATTTAGTTTCTGAGGCTCGTGTGCATTGATTGCCCTCATGATCAGGGATAGCATTTAGTTTCCCAGGCCTGTGAGCATTGATTGCCCTCATGATCAGGGATAGCATTCAGTTTCCCAGGCCCATGTGCATTGATGCCCTCATGATCAGGGATAGCATTCAGTTTTTGAGGCTCATGTTCATTGATTGCCCTCATGATCAGGGATAGCATTTAGTTTCCCAAGCCTGTGAGCATTGATTGCCATCATGATCATGGACAGCCTTCCGTATCCGAGGCCTCTGTGCATTGATTGCCCTCATGATCAGAGATAGCATTCAGTTTCTGAGGCTCATGTGCATTGATTGCCCTCATGATCAGGGAAAGCATTCAGTTTCTGAGGCCTGTGTGCATTGATTGCCCTCATGATCATGGATAGCAGTCGGTTTCCCAGCACTGTGTGCATTGATTGACCTCATGATCAGAGATAGCATTCAGTTTCCTAGGCCCGTGTGATTGCCCTCATGATCAGGGATAGCATTCCGTTTCCCAGGCCTGTGTGCATTGATTGCCCTCATGAGCAGGGATGGTATTCGGTTTCCCAGGCCCATGTGCATTCATTGCCCTCATGATCAGGGCTAGCATTCAGTTTCCCAGGCCAATGTGGATTGATTGCCCTCATGATCAGGGATAGAATTCGGTTTCCCAGGACTGTGTGCATTGATTGACCTCATGATCAGAGATAGCATTCAGTTTCCTACGCCCGTGTGATTGCCCTCATGATCAGGGATAGCATTCCGTTTCCCAGGCCTGTGTGCATTGATTGTCCTCATGAGCAGGGATGGCATCCAGTTTCCCAGGCCCATTTGCATTGATTGCCCTCATGATCAGGGATAGCATTCCGTTTCCCAGGCCTGTGTGCATTGATTGCCCTCATGAGCAGGGATGGCATTCGGTTTCCCAGGCCCATGTGCATTGATTGCCCTCATGATCAGGGATAGCATTCAGTTTCCCAGGCCCATGTGCATTGATTGCCCTCATGATCAGGGATAGCTTTCGGTTTCCCAGGCCTGTGTGCAATGATTGCCCTCATGATCAGGGATAGCATTCCGTTTCCCAGGCCTGTGTGCATTGATTGCCCTCATGATTAGGGATAGCATTCAGTTTCCTAGGCCCGTGTGATTGCCCTCATGATGAGGGATAGCATTCAGTTTCCCAGGCCTGTGTGCATTGATTGCCCTCATGAGCAGGGATGGCATTCGGTTTCCCAGGCCCATGTGCATTGATTGCCCTCATGATCAGGGATAGCATTCAGTTTCCCAGGCCCATGTGCATTGATTGCCCTCATGATCAGGGATAGCATTCGGTTTCCTAGGCCCTTGTGCATAGATTGCCCTCATGATCAGGGATAGCATTCGGTTTCCCAGACCTGTGTGCATTGATTGCCCTCATGAGCAGGGATGGCATTCGATTTCCCAGGCCCATGTGCATTGATTGCCCTCATGACTCATGATCAGGGATAGCATTCAGTGTCCCAGGCCCATGTGCATTGATTGCCCTCATGATCAGGGATAGCATTCGGTTTCCCAGGCCCTTGTGCATAGATTTCCCTCATGATAAGGGATGGCATTCAGTTTCCCAGGCCTTTGTGCAATGATTGCCCTCATGATCAGGGATAGCATTCGGTTTCCCAGGCCCTTGTGCATAGATTTCCCTCATGATAAGGGATGGCATTCAGTTTCCTAGGCCTGTGTGCAATGATTGCCCTCATGATCAGGGATAGCATTCAGTTTCTGAGGCTTGTGTGCATTGATTGCCCTCATGATCAGGGATAGCATTTAGTTTCCCAAGCCTATGAGCATTGATTGCCCTCATGATCAGGGATAGCATTCAGTTTCCCAGGCCCGTGTGCATTGATTGCCCTCATGATCCGGGATAGCATTTAGTTTCCCAAGCCTGTGAGCATTGATTGCCCTCATGATCAGGGATTGTATTCAGTTTCCCAGGCCTGTGTGCATTGATTGCCCTCATGATCAGGGATAGCATGCAGTTTCCCAAGCCTGTGAGCATTGATTGCCCTCATGATCAGGGATAGCATTCAGTTTCTGAGGCTCGTGTGCATTGATTGCCCTCATGATCCGGGATAGCATTTAGTTTCCCAGGCCCATGTGCATTGATTGCCCTCATGATCAGGGATAGCATTCAGTTTTTGAGGCTCATGTGCATTGATTGCCCTCATGATCAGGGATAGCATGCAGTTTCCCAAGCCTGTGCGCATTGATTGTCCTCATGATCAGGGATAGCATTTAGTTTCCCAAGCCTGTGAGCATTGAGTGCCCTCATGATCATGGACAACCTTCCATATCCGAGGCCTCTGTGCATTGATTGCCCTCATGATCAGAGATAGCATTCAGTTTCTGAGGCTCATGTGCATTGATTGCCCTCATGATCATGGATAGCATTCGGTTTCCCAGGACTGTGTGCATTGATTGACCTCATGATCAAAGATAGCATTCAGTTTCCTAGGCCCGTGTGATTGCCCTCATGATCAGGGATAGCATTCCGTTTCCCAGGCCTGTGTGCATTGATTGCCCTCATGAGCAGGGATGGCATTCGGTTTCCCAGGCCCATGTGCATTGATTGCCCCCATGATCAGGGATAGCATTCAGGTTCCCAGACCCATGTGCATTGATTGCCCTCATGATCAGGGATAGAATTCGGTTTCCCAGGACTGTGTGCATTGATTGACCTCATGATCAGAGATAGCATTCAGTTTCCTACGCTCATGTGATTGCCCTCATGATCAGGGATAGCATTCTGTTTCCCAGGCCTGTGTGCATTGATTGCCCTCATGAGCAGGGATGGCATTCGGTTTCCCAGGCCCATTTGCATTGATTGCCCTCATGATCAGGGATAGCATTCAGTTTCCCAGGCCCATGTGCATTCATTGCCCTCATGATCAGGGATAGCATTCGGTTTCCCAGGCCCTTGTGCATAGATTTCCCTCATGATCAGGGATAGCATTCCGTTTCCCAGGCCTGTGTGCATTGATTGCCCTCATGAGCAGGGATGGCACTCGGTTTCCCAGGCCCATGTGCATTGATTGCCCTCATGATCAGGGATAGCTTTCAGTTTCCCAGGCCCATGTGCATTGATTGCCCTCATGATCAGGGATAGCATTTGGTTTCATAGGCCCTTGTTCACAGATTTCCCTCATGATAAGGGATGGCATTCAGTTTCCCAGGCCTGTGTGCAATGATTGCCCTCATGATCAGGGATAGCATTCGGTTTCCCAGGCCCTTGTGCATAGATTTCCCTCATGATAAGAGATGGCATTCAGTTTCCCAGGCCTGTGTGCAATGATTGCCCTCGTGATCAGGGATTGATTCGGTTTCCCAGGCCCATGTGCATTGGTTGCACTCATGATCAGGGATAGCATTCAGTTTCCCAGACCCTTGTGCATTGATTAACCTCATGATCAGGGATAGCATTCAGTTTCCACGGCCTGTGTGCATTGATTGCCCTCATGATCAGGGATAACATTCAGTTTCCCAGGCCTGTGTGCATTGATTAACCTCATGATCGGGGATAGAATTCAGTTTCTGCGGCCTGAGTGCATTGATTGCTCTCATGATCAGAGATAGCATTCAGTTTCTGAGGCTCATGTGCTTGTTGGCCCTCATGATCATGGATAGCATTCAATTTTCCTGTGAAAACAGAGAAATTGATATGAGGCCGGGAAGCCCAAAGGAAACACACCAACACAGGTTACAAAGAACATACAAAGTGCTTTATTTAAAAGCTACAACAATTACCAAAAAGTCAATTGACAAACGGATAGCTATTCGGCTCTCAGAGTAACAGAACGAACTTCAACGAGAGTTCACTGCGTTAGTGTGAAAGACCTACATTGGGATACTCGTGTTTTTATACTCTTTATCCTGCTCTGGCCAACCCCCTCGGGGGTTAACCATTCTTAGGACCAGGCCTAGGGTTCCTTGCCAGGTCAATCCCATAATGTATGCATTCTGATCAGTTCCGCTGATACAGTTGTTCATTTACACATGGGTCAGGGATAGGACAAGGTCTCAGTTTGCGACCCCAACAAGTGGCCTGCAGGCATATTACTTATTCATGTGTGCGGAGGTCACAACGGCCAGAATCCCACTCGGAATGTCATTCGGCCTCCATTTTGATGTTCAGGGTGACTTCCACATTACAAGAAATCCTAAAATGGCGGCTAAATCCAAGATGGCGATTTACACAGTACATTAAGGTCAAGACCTTGCCGCAGAATCTATTTACGCGATGTTTTAGACAACTTGGCGTAGGCCAACACACATTCAAACAATGCAATAGGAGGTATAATATTATTTCGATTCCGACAGACCCTCCTTTTGGCCTATGCCAAGTGCTAAAATCATTCCTAATACTTTTGAAAATAACTCCATGTGTTATCATCCATAGATTCCGAATCATTGTCTGTAATTTCTATAGCCATTAGGTCGTTCATCAAACCCTCTTGTACTATGAATTCTTTAGATGCTGTATCCGGGGCATATATTTTATGCCCTATTGCGCTCACTGCTTGGGCACAACATCCCCCTAGCATTCCACATATACTTGGGAGGCATTGAAAACAGCAACAAAGGAATAGAAGGATCTCTAAAATAACCAGAATAACGGAAAGCACCTTCCAACCCCAAGATCGTAAAGAATCCCAGAACCAAGTGCTAAGATTCCAGTCTCCTACAGGGATATGTACTTCAGAACTAAGAGCATGCAAGTTCTGTATTGCTTTAAAAATTGTTGGCGAGGAGTCTGGTACGAAAACACAGCAAGTGGACCCCACTAATTTGCATACTCCACCTCGTTCTGCCAAAATGACATCTAATGCCATCCGATTTTGAAGTGCTACCAATCTTATTGCTTTTTGCTCTAAGGTGATATTGTAGAGTATGTCCGTGGTCCGGTTGATCGTTCTCTCCAGTACCCTTGCTAATTCCCTAATGTTCTCTGAGTTTGTTATTTGTCCCCAAAAGGGCACAACTGATTTCGCTATATCTCCCAATACTTTCCCAGGGGTATCTCTGTTCTCGTCTCGCCGTGGGCGAGCCTTAGAAACCTCCAATGTACTAGCTACAAATACCCCGGGTAACAATATTCCTAAATAACAGGTTCCCTGCCAATCCTTGGGCAACCAGGGAAATGCTAAACTACCACAAACAAAATAAACAGCCCCCCCTACATACAGAGGCCTGTTTTCCCCAGTCAAATTTACAATGTTTTTGCAACCTTCAAAATCTCCATTGGCCTAGTGCCATTTCTCTGTACACAGAAGGGAACCGAGTCAGGACTATGATTTATAGAATAAGAAGGAGGTACAGTGTCCTTATTGCCTATCGGAGCCATTTTAAAGGAAATCAGAGTTTGAAAAGGAAGAGATAGTTTATCAGACGGCCTAATAGAAGCGACGTTAGGTTTACTTCTATTTGCGAAAAGCGAGCATCCCAGGGGAGTCAATTGACGTTTCTCGAAATCATTCAGATTAGTTCCATCAAAGTTCCCTGAGATGCTATCATTCCATCGGCCAAAGAATAGTGCTCTAAGAGAGGCATAACAAGCAGTCGTTAAAGGTAGAGGATGTATATACCATCCCAGTCCCTTGTTCCCATGTTGCGGTAAATGAGTACAAATCCAACAATTACTCTTATTAAAAATGGCATGAGTAGCATTCATTACTATCATCAGAGTGTTATTATGATACTTTTGTCTATGTTGGGAGTCTCTAGGGGACAGAGTGTGAAGGTGTACAGAGGGAGTCAAAACAGTTGGTACAATCTCGGTTGGTAGTAAAGGTTTCAGAGGATATATTTCTTCGAAATACCAAAGTCCTACAGCAGCAGTTGCAAAAATAACAATTATCATTATCAAAAAACAACAGTACGTTTTCGGGGCCCAGGCACATTGTTCATTGTCCAATTTGGTCACCCCCTTATTCACAAGTCCAATGCGGGGGGCAGCAGCGGAGGTGGCAGGCATCATAGTTCCTCAATCGACGACCCCAATGTTCGTTGCTGGTGACGCTACGGTCACGCGATTTCTTAGTCCTTCCCAACCATAGCCAGCAAAATCCCTTTTGTTCAACAGAACTTTCTCATAAAAAGAGAATTTTCAATCACTTCCTTTTTCCAGATGCACGAAAAACTCGTGCCGTAGTTTTATTTTCTTCGTCGAATGTTGTACCTGGTGGTACCCAAAATTGTCTGGTCCGGAAGTAAAGTGTCATCACTTCCTGACCGAAGCGACGTGTCGGAGGCGACGGAAGTCGCAGAGCTTGAAACAGTGTTTTCCGGAAGTGATTTTTCAAGAGAGTGCGGAGACGAAATGGACTGTTCCCCAAGCTCCTCAGGCTCAGAGAAATTCTCTGACGCACTCACAGCGCTGTTTGCTACTCCAAGATCAGAGACTGTAGCATCAGCGAGGGGTTCTGCTTCTTCTGTAACGTGTGGCGTCGGGTGAGGAAGTTTCTTGACATGCGTCGCGTGAATCCAGTTCTTCTTTCCAGCCACCCGCACTGCTGTCCTGGTGACCAATAACACCTGGTGGGGTCGCCACCAGCGAGGCGCGAGACAGGAAGACCTCTCATAGGCCTTCACTAGGACCCAACTTCCAGGCTGTATATCGTGTCCTGGGCCCGTGAACCGTACAGGAAAAGCCGAGTGTACCTGGTGATAAATTAAATACAGGTTTTTAGTTAACTGGTTACAGTAGTCTACAAGCAATACATTTTCCACCTCTCTCAGGGCTTTAGGTTTTGGGAGACCCCAAATGTTAGCAGGTCTCCCCATCACTACCTCAAATGGAGAAAGCCCAGTCTTAGTCTGAGGTGTGGTACGCATAGCTAATAACACGATAGGTAAGGCATCTGGCCATTTTAGTTTGGTATCAGCACATGTTTTTGCAAGCTTATTCTTTAAAATACCATTGTGTCTTTCCACCAACCCAGCGCTTTGAGGATGTCTAGCTGAGTGAAATCGTTTCTCAATACATAGGGCTGTGCATATCTGCAAAATTACTGCTGCAATAAAGTGGGGACCATTATCCGACCAAATTATCCTCGGGAGCCCAAATTGAGGAAAGAATTCTTTTACCATAATCTTTGCAGTGGTCATGGCGGTAGCATCTTTAACGGGGAAAGCCTCGACCCATTTACTGAAGGCACAAATAATCACAAGAACATATTTTAGATTATTACATCGTTCCATCTCAATAAAATCAAAATGAATGACCTCGAAGGGAACAGAAGGGGGCCCAAAGCTTCCCCTTGGAGTCACTGTCCCCTTACCCACATTGTGCTGTAGGCAGATCATACAGTTCTGGACGTGCCTCTTCGCAGTCTCCAGAATTTTGTCATTTACCCAAACTTGTTCTAACATTTTCGTAATCTGCTGGGCACACACATGCGTAGGACCGTGTGCCATCGTAACCATTGCCAATACATATGAATCAGGGAGCAACCATTACCCTTCGGATGTATCCACCCAACACCCTTCATCATCCAGTTTCCCCATTCCTTCAGCCCACCTTTTAGATTCTTCTATTGTGGCATCAGTTTGAATATCTCGCACAGACCCAATACCTTCATCCATTATGTAAGCATCTCTCATTTCCCTCAAGGCATACATGTCCGTGCTAAGGTCCGTGGCCGTTTGTCTGGCTATCAAGTCCGCAAAAGCGTTCCCTTTGCCCACATCATCTATGACCTTGCGATGTGCTGCACATTTCATGATCGCTAACTGTTTAGGGAGTGAGAGTGCCGAGAGTAATTGCACTATCAAGGGGCCATGCTGGATCTTGGTCCCATGTGAGGTCAGGAACCCTCTTTCTGACCAGAGCCTTCCAAAGTTGTGAGCCACCCCAAATGCATACTGACTATCAGTATATATATTTACTCTACGCCCTTGGGAAAGTTCACAAGCTCGGGTCAACACTATAATCTCTGCGGCCTGCGCGGAGTTATGCGAAATTCTCTTAGTTTCGACAACTTTGCTCAATGTAGTAACTGCATAAGCAGCTGTAGATGTACCATCCGAAAGTTTGAAGCAGGAGCCATCGCAAAACAGCTCCCCTTCTGCATTATCCAAAGGAGTATCTATGAGATCTATCCTGCCCTTCGTTTCTTGTTCAGTGGTATACAGGCAGTCATGTAATTCTTCGTCACCGCAAACAGTGTTTTGCGGGAAAGGTAAGAGTTCAGCCGGATTAAGAACACAACACCTCTTAATTTGGATGTGAGGGGCAAACAGAATTAGTTCATACCTTGTTAACCGCGCAGAGGTGAGGTGTTGCGTTTGGGTTTTGTTCAATAGAATATCAACAGAGTGAGGTACCATCAAAATCAAATCATGGCCTAGGACCATTCCCTCACTCTGTTTTACAGACGCGGCAGCAGCAGCGACAGCGCGCAAACATCTTAGCAAAGCGCATGCGACAGGATCAAGGGAGGAGGAGTAGTAGCCGCACGGCCTATTCTTCCCTCCGTGTTCCTGTGTTAACACAGCCAAAGCACATCCATCACATTCATGCACAAACAACACAAAGGCCTTGTCATAATTTGGAGTACCCAGAACTGGTGCAGAACATAGCGCGGTTTTGAGAAGCTCAAATGATCGTTGATGTTCCGATTCCCATGGCAGTGGCAGAGAAATGCCCTTCTTCGTCAGAGCCAACATCGGTTTTATCACTAGCGAGAAGTTCGGGATCCACAAAATACAGTAAGAAGCCATACCTATTAGGGCTCTGACTTCCTTCTGTGTATTTGGAACAGACATGCCAGAAATGTGTTTTATTCTTTCAGGTGTCAATCTTCTCCCCTCCTTTGACAGGAGGTAGCCTAAATAGGCAACCTCCTGACAACAATATTGAAATTTTTTAAGCGAAGCTTTGTGACCATTTTTAGCTAGATGAACAAGCAACAGTACAGTGCCTTCTTTACAAGCACTCTCAGAGTATGCAGCCAAAAGCAAATCGTCAACATATTGAAGCAGCGTACAAGTAGGTGGCAATTCAAGGGTGTCGAGCTGCTCTTTCAAAGCTCTACTATAAATGCTGGGACTTTCAGTATACCCTTGAGGTGCCTTTGTAAATGTAAATGAGCGTCCCCCCAAGGTGAACGCAAACAGATATCTACTTTCTTTATGTATAGGAATGCTAAAGAATGCGTTTTTTAAATCCACAACGCTAAAATGCGTAGCCGTAGCAGGGATCATTGTTAATATCGTCGTGACATCGGGCACAATTGGAAATTGTGGGGCGACCACTCTGTTAATAGCACGAAGATCAATTATGAACCGGTATGGAATTGCATTGTCGCCTTTCTTATATACAGGCAAGATCGGACTATTACACAAACTACTTGTAATCTCCTCGATCACCCCACGATGCACAAAATCGGAGACAATGCATTTCAAAGCACGTTCGCCCTCAACTGATATTTTATACTGCGGAATGCGTGGCAGTTTCACTCCATGTTTCAGGACTATTTTAACGGGCTCAATCTGTAACACCCCGACATCATTGTCGTCAACCGCCCACAAACATTCCGGGACAATGCTAAACTCAGGAGAGAAAGGTTGAATCAAAAACGGAGAATTAGGAAGTTGCTGTGGTGAAACCGTCAGCCGTACTCCATCAGAAGAACAATGAATTACTGCGTTCAATTTCTTTAACAAATTCAACCCCAGCAAATTCTCTCCACAATTTGAAGTGAGAAGAAAAGGGCAATGGTCCGTAAAGGGACCCAAAGAAACGGATACCGGTGCAGAAACCGGACAGACAGTTGGTATACCAGAAAACCCTACGGAAACATTTGTTTGCCCTGACAGTGGGATGTTTGGAACCCGAGAATGATCAATGGAGCACTTCTGCGCTCCAGTGTCAATCAAAAACTGGTGTTTCCTATTCCCTACTAATAGTTCAACGTAGGGGCCTTTCTGATTAACAGGAATAGGTGAAGGTTCCAAAGCCTGCTTCGGGCAATCCTAATGAAATAGAGTATTGTCGAAAGGAAGCTCTTCAGAAAGGTAGGCGGCAGAAGGGTGATCAAAGATGTTCCTCGAGTCCACACTCGAGGTCTGATTTTCCCGTGAAAAAGGTTGCTGAGGATCTTGTAAAAGCTGACCTCTATCAGGGCCCCCTGCTCCAGGGCGGCCCCTAGGTCGTCTACCCATAACCCCAAACGCACTGTTTGACCTCTGGCGAAGGACAGGGCACTGTGCTCGCCAATGACCTTCCTGGCGGCAATAAGCACATTGATTAATATTCACAGGACCCAAAGGAGCATTTCCTTTTGGGACATACTGACCTCTAGTCTGTGTCGTGCCTCCTCTGGGGTTTCTAACAATTTGCTGTAATAATACTTTGGTTTTCAAATCTCCTTTCCTTTTTTCAATTTTTTCCTTCTCATTATGAACACGGTTCTCATAATACTGAGCCATGTGCAAAACCTCAGATTGAGATTTTGCCTGCCAAGCGCTCTCAGAGGACATAATCTGTGACTGGATGTCAGGTAACAATCCACGTACAAATTTGTCCACGAACAACCTTTTCCCCGACTCTGTACCTAAATCCTGTCCACTGAAGTCAGAAAATACCTGCTCGAATCTATTAAAAAATTTGGTGGCGCCTTCAGTTTTCCCTTGGACACAGGCCGTAAGCTTGTCCCAAATAATTCTTTTCTCTGGAATTATAGTTTTCAGTTTTGCGACAATTCTATCAGGCAAAGTAAGTATTACCTGTGGTGGTTTCTCACCAGCTGGTCTTTCCCCATCAATTCTAATCATATTAGCCCACGTATCTCCCAACCCCGGCACATCGTCTATTGTCCGAACCTGTTTCCATACATCTACGGGTAGGAGTACAGGGAATAACAAATCAATATCACTCAAGGTGAACACAGAGGACTGCAAGACGGACTCTATTTCTTTGTAAAACCCCATCGGGTTTTTCCTGATATCGGGAACTGATTGTCTAATTGTGTTCACTTCCTGTCGTGAAAACGGGACGTGAACAAATTGCGATACATAATGTGCAGGGATATCCACAGCGGGGGCACCAGTCCCAGCGTTGGTGGGGATCTCAACTTTTGGGACAAAGGTCGGAGGAACCTCTCTCATAGGCAACTGAGATATAGGTACCTCCGGCCGCTTACTAAGCAACAGGGCCAGGTCGAGCGCTAAGGCAGCTGTAGAAGTATCGGGCGAAAAAGCCCTTTTATAAATCCCCAATAATTCTATGGGGCAACTAACCCTTTTTCTTACACATTCTTCTTGCAGGTGCTGTACCATCACCTGAATTACCTTTCTTTGCATTTCTACTGTATACTGACTATACGTGTCATATACTTTGTCTGGCGGAATCGATGAATCCGAGATCCATCAAACCGCATCTTTAGTACAAATTCCTACTTCCTCAGGTGCCGATCTACGGCACGGAAGGAACCGTTTCTGTACATATATTCTATCGTCTTCGTCGTCCTCATCTCGTGACTTTTCAAAGTCTTCCCTAAACCCAAACAATTTTTCAACATGCCCATATACTTTCTGCTCTGTGTCCCTCAAAAGTGCCAAAGCATTCAGATCTCTCACTCCTTGTGGAAGATCTGAATTTTGTAATCTACCCCACATCACACATAAATGAGTCCCCAACCCTTCGATAAAAACATTTTTCTCGGGAAAACTATTGAAATTAGATAATGTGGAAAAAACATCAACTTGATCACCTTTCTCCATGCAATGCTTAGCCCATGCAAACAATTCCTGTTTCTTATCTGCAGAAACAGTACTACGAGTGACAATCTTTGATCCTGCACCTGGATCGACTTCAGTCAATACGGGGCCACTCGGCAGCGGAGGTGTAGGTAAAAATAAAGGTGCAACTATCGGTGTAGAAGGAAGGGGCGGTGCGATAGGTGGAGGAACAACAACCAGAGGACTAGGAACAATAGGTTGTACAGGGGGAACAGGAATAACAACAGGAGCAACAGCAGGAATGGGCAGAGTGCCCAAAATAGGAGCATACAGAGGTGGCGCTGAGGCATCAGGCCTGCGTTCATTTAATAACTTCTCGATAAATTCCTCGGAAACATGGAAATCTTTAGAGGGGTAAATTTTCTGGATCCCGAGTGAAAAAGCTCTATCCATATTTTTAACTGATTCTGAACGCTTTTCTTTATCATATAATAATGCTTTTTCGGCATTTGTTTTATGACGACGTGCATGTTTATCCCTACTTTTAAGCTGCTGTAATGCTTCTTTTTTCCAATTCTGTAAAACATCAAAGGCTGCTGGTCTAGCCTTCTTCTTTAACAAGATCGATTCTAAGTATTCAATACGGGGGATCTCAAAACTACCGTTGATTGGCCACTGAAATTCGGAGGCATGTCTGGTCTGGTCTGTCTGTGCCAAATATCATTAAATACTATACTTCCAATGCCATACTTACAGTACATAGTACATGCCGGCGACCCCTCCTGTGGTGCCGGGCGGCTAAATTCCAAGGATTGTCGATCGCTGCGGAACAGAGCCCTAAAGCAGCTAGACAATTTCCCAGGCATTTCACAAAGAATTGGTGTTACCTGGTCAATAATTGTGTCTGCAGATACAATATGCCAAATTCAAATTGTCAGGGTTAAATTAAGAGCCGGGTCACGACTGCACCTGACCAAACCTAAGGAGGACCGTACGGTTTATCAAAGAACTTACCTAACGAATTTTACCTTGTGTTTGGTGGTTTCGGCAAATCTGCCCGCCTCAAAAATTGGACCCTCGTCAAGATGCCGTGTCAGACCACACGACTATCGTCCAAGGATCGGATCGTGCAGCGCTGCCGAGGTATCGCGTCTCGATCGGTCGGGCCCGCAGAATCACACCGTCCGATACCGGTTTGATAGTCTGCGTCAACCTTCAATGATCCGGCATCAATCTTGAGGGTCCCTATTCGGGCGCCAACTGTGAAAACAGAGAAATTGATATGAGGCCGGGAAGCCCAAAGGAAACACACCAACACAGGTTACAAAGAACATACAAAGTGCTTTATTTAAAAGCTACAACAATTACCAAAAAGTCAATTGACAAACGGATAGCTATTCGGCTCTCAGAGTAACAGAACGAACTTCAACGAGAGTTCACTGCGTTAGTGTGAGAGACCGTACATTGGGATACTTGTGTTTTTATACTCTTTATCCTGCTCTGCCCAACCCCCTCGTGGGTTAACCATTCTTAGGACCAGGCCTAGGGTTCCTTGCCAGGTCAATCCCATAATGTATGCATTCTGATCAGTTCCGCTGATACAGTTGTTCATTTACACATAGGTCAGGGATAGGACAAGGTCTCAGTTCGCGACCCCAACAAGTGGCCTGCAGGCATATTACTTATTCATGTGTGCGGAGGTCACAACGGCCAGAATCCCACTCGGAATGTCATTCGGCCTCCATTTTGATGTTCAGGGTGACTTCCACATTACAAGAGAACCTAAAATGGCGGCTAAATCCGAGATGGCGATTTACACAGTACATTAAGGTCAAGACCTTGCCGCGGAATCTATTTACGCGATGTTTTAGACAACTTGGCGTAGGCCAACACACATTCAAACAATGCAATAGGAGGTATAATATTATTTCGATTCCGACATCCCAGGCCCGTGTGCATTGATTGCCCCCATGATTAAGGAGAGCATTCAGTTTCCCAAGCCTGTGTGCATTGATTGCCCTCATGATCAGGGAAAGCATTCAGTTTCCCAGCCCTTTGTGCATTGATTAACCTCATGATCGGGGATAGCATTCAGTTCTCTGGCCCGTGTGTCTTGATTGGCCTCATGATCAGGGATAGTATTCAGTTTCCAAGGCCTGTGTGCATTGATTGCCCTCATGAGCAGGGATAGCATTCAGTTTCCGAGGCCTATGTGCACTGATTGCCCTCATGATCAGGGACAGCATTCCTTTTCCTAGGCCTGTTGATTGCCCTCATGATCAGGGACAGCATTCCTTTTCCTGGGCCTGTTGATTGTCCTCATGATCGGAGATAGCATTCAGTTTCATGCTGATTGTACCCTTGCATGTCCATGCAGGCTGCACCAATCCATGGCAGTGTTACCATATGAGAAAGTACTCTTGATGGCTTTGCCAGTAAACAAATGCGATAGCACAGTAAGAAAATATGGGCAGACGGATGTACCAAAGTATCCCTGTTTAGCTATGTAATAACAGTTATGTTTACTTTACCATTGATACCCAGTAAAGAAAAATACCAAGTCACAGTAAACATAAACATGTCCAGATTGGCTCTACACCAATAGTTGTGTTTAGCCATGTGGTAACATGTGTCATGTTTGCTTTACTCTTGATGCCCAGTAAAATATTCTGTATCACAGTAAGAAAGTATATGCAGACTGGCTGCACCAGTCTAGCCACATATTAGCACTTATCAGGTTTGCCTTACTCTTGATGTCCACTACAAAATGCCATGTCAGGATAAGAAAGTATGTCCAGACTGGTTTAACCAGTCTAGCCACGTAGTCACACTGATCATGTTCTCCTTACTCTTGATGCCAAGTAAAAATGCCATCCTGCCAGTAGTATCCTCCTGATCCTGCTGAAATGGGATGTCCGCTCTCACGTCGCACACAGATTCATACAACACACAAACACTCATTCACACAACATACTATCTCTCATTTATACAGCACTAAAACAACTCCTTGCGTGCACACATACATAAAACAAACATACACACTCGGGCACATTCATACATGCACACTCAGACAAGCCCCCTCGCCTGCATGCATATGTGCAAACGCCTTACATAAACACATTAAAAAGTCACTTGCCTCCTTCTCGCACCTTTAGAAGACTGTCATGCATGACACAAGACATGATCGGATAGTCCGCCCCACCCAGAGTGTGCCAACAGAAAAAGAGAGGACTCCTCTCCTGTCAGTCAGCACCTAGGTTATTAGTGCAATAATGAGAGGGGCGGGCCAGACTTCCTCTAATTAATGTGCTCGAAGTAGTTTGGCGAGCCTAAAGTGCTGCAGATTGAACATGTTTAATGCACACTTGCTCACAGGCCGGTAGAACAGTACTCGGTGCAAATAAGCACCCAGGTGTACTGTTCCGCCTGTCACTATGAGGAGCGGCGTGCACATGTACGTTTAGATTAACATTCTAAGCCTCCATTAGAATCATGTACATCTCTCAGGGGGATTCCTCCCCACTCCCGCCCTTACAAAGAAGCCACCACTGCACCGCCCTGAAGATTTCAACTGCGCATTCACCTCTTGACATGTTTGCCCACACATATCCCCCTGTCCTCCGGACCTCATGTATTGTACCGCTCCCTTTGCTTGATCACCTCTTACAGATATCACCAAACTGGGGTAGCCTGACTCTGATATTGACTTGATAGGAACCTCAGGGATGATGATAGAGGTATCACACTCACTCATTTCTACGCGTCCCTGAGTGATCTGTCGCTATAAAAGTCCTTGAACTGCAAATATTTACTTTTACTTTCATTTCATGTAGCAAATTTAAGACACTTGACAAACTAGCACCGCAATGTGCAAGAACCCAAACATGTTACCTCATGTATACTGTCCCAGCCTAAGTACACCCTACAGTGTCATCTAAGGCAACAGTTCCATCGTGTGAATCACAAACACTAGCTCAGCCCCTAACACACTAATAGTTTCATACATATCTTTTCGGACCCAGTTTCTTATGTTTTGATCTCCTAAATAGTTAAATGCTTGACATGTTTCACTTCTTCTTGGCAGTCTTGGACATTCTTCATGAGGTGATAAATGATTATATTCTCTCAATAGCCAATGGGCATTTCAAACCTGAAGGTTATTCACTCTGTGCCAGTCAGGCCTGATCATTACACAAATGCCAAGGCTTCTGATCCGCAGGATAGGGCCTTTTCAAACTGGCAACCACATTGCTGGCATGTGTGCTGCCGATCAGCCTAACTTTAGAGGTGTTTGTGTATTTAGCATGAAGCCCACCAAACCTTTTACTACTTATACAATTCTGTCAGCAGAACAGTCACAAACACTATCACAGAACTCCTGGCAATATCGAGTGGAATCCTGCCTGCGGCTGCAGACCCTCGACCAACCCGGAGCAGTCGGGCAAGAGCATGTTGGAGCATGTCTGCATGTGCTCGATAACATGTTTTCCTTAACCTAATCATCTTTTACTGGGAAAGGCCACATTGCATTGTTTCGCGGGTTGCCCAGACTATACCCAAATCCCTCGCATATTTCTGGCATATTTCTGGCACGGCTGGTGTTTCGGACCTTGACGCATATTATCTGTCTGTGTTTTAAGTTTAGATGCAATAGTACACCAGGGCACCACTAAATCTACAGGCGATGTAGTCATATTATTAGGGTAGCTGTGTTGGAGGAGTGGACCAACAGGCACATTCCAGCTGTCTAAACGAGATACACTGTTACAGGTAGCGGCCCTGTTTTATAAATCACACGAGTTAGCGCAATGATGCAATGGCGTGCCATAATGCCTACTTCTTGGCGCGTTTCAATAATAAGATTACATTGAGCGCTCGTGTAGGAGCTGTATCCCTGTATTGCTACAGAGGAGGAGTCACTTTATCACATCAATCCTCCATAGAAATAAATAGAATATGATCATAAACACTTGAATAACCACTGCCATTTTTTATTTAGGCCACAAATCCAGCGATGTTTTGCTTTTCCAGCCAGTGACCCCCCACAGATCATGGTTAAGTCCTGACCAGAGCGAGGGCCTGGATGCCATCATTGGCTGTCCAAAGCACCCCTGCTGCAGCCACCTGCTGAGGGGCCTTGATGCCATTATTGGCTGGACAAAGCTCCCCTGCTGCAGCCACCTGCTGAGGTTCATTGATGCCATTATTGGCTGTGCAAAGCTCCCTGCTGCAGCAACTTGCTGAGGGGCCTTGATGCCATTATTGGTTGTGCAAAGCTGCCCTGCTGCAGCCACCTACTGAGGGGCCTTGATGCCATTATTGGCTGCGCAAAGCTCCCTGCTGCAGCCACTTGCTGAGGGGCCTTGATGCCATCATTGGCTGCACAAAGCTCCCCTGCTGCAGCCACTGCTGAGGGGCCTTGATGCCATTATTGGCTTGGCAAAGCTCCCCTGCTGCAGCCACCTGCTGAGGGGCCTTGATTCCATTATTGGCTGGGCAAAGCTCCCCTGCTGCAGCCACCTGCTGAAGTTCCTTGATGCCATCATTGGCTGGGCAAAGCTCCCCTGCTGCAACCACCTGCTGAGGGGCCTTGATGCCATTATTGGCTGGACAAAGCTCCTTGCTGCAGCCACCTGCTGAGGGGCCTTGATGCCATTATTGACTGTGCAAAGCTCCTTGCTGCAGCCACTTGCTGAGGGGCCTTGGTGCCATTATTAGCTGCGCAAAGCTCCCTGCTGCAGCCACTTGCTGAGGGGCCTTGATGCCATCATTGGCTGCACAAAGCTCCCCTGCTGCAGCCACCGCTGAGGGGCCTTGATTCCATTATTGGCTGGGCAAAGCTCCCCTGCTGCAGCCACCTGCTGAGGGGCCTTGATTCCATTATTGGCTGGGCAAAGCTCCCCTGCTGCAGCCACCTGCTGAAGTTCCTTGATGCCATTATTGGCTTGGCAAAGCTCCGCTGCTGCAACCACCTGCTGAGGGGCCTTGATGCCATTATTGGCTGGAAAAAGCTCCTTGCTGCAGCCACCTGCTGAGGGGCCTTGATGCCATTATTGGCTGCGCAAAGCTCCTTGCTGCAGCCACTTGCTGAGGGGCCTTGGTGCTATTGTTAGCTGCGCAAAGCTCCCTGCTGCAACCACTTGCTGAGGTGCCTTGATGCCATCATTGGCTGCACAAAGCTCCCCTGCTGAAGCCACTGCTGAGGGGCCTTGATGCCATTATTGGCTGGGCAAAGCTCCCCTGCTGCAGCCACCTGCTGAAGGGCCTTGATTCCATTATTGGCTGGGCAAAGCTCCCCTGCTACAGCCACCTGCTGAAGTTCCTTGATGCCATTATTGGCTTGGCAAAGCTCCCCTGTTGCAACCACCCGCTGAGGGGCCTTCATGTCATTATTGGCTGCACAAAGCTCCCTGCTGCAGCCACTTGCTGAGGGCCTTGATGTCATCATTGGCTGCACAAAGCTCCCTGCATCAGCCACTTGCTGAGGGTCTTGATGTCATTATTGGCTGCGCAAAGCTCCCTGCTGCAGCCACTTGCTGAGGGCCTTGATGTCATTATTGGCTGCGCAAAGCTCCCTGCTGCAGCCACTTGCTGAGGGCCTTGATGTCATTATTGGCTGCGCAAAGCTCCCTGCTGCAGCCACTTGCTGAGGGCCTTGATGTCATTATTGGCTGCGCAAAGCTCCCTGCTGCAGCCACTGCTGAGGGGCCTTGATGTCATTATTGGCTGCGCAAAGCTCCCTGCTGCAGCCACTGCTGAGGGCCTTGATGTCATTATTGGCTGCGCAAAGCTCCCTGCTGCAGCCACTTGCTGAGGGCCTTGATGTCATTATTGGCTGCGCAAAGCTCCCTGCTGCAGCCACCTGCTGAGGGCCTTGATGTCATTATTGGCTGCGCAAAGCTCCCTGCTGCAGCCACCTGCTGAGGGCCTTGATGTCATTATTGGCTGCGCAAAGCGTCCTTGCTGCAGCCACTGCTGAGGGGCCTTGATGTCATTATTGGCTGCGCAAAGCTCCCTGCTGCAGCCACTGCTGAGGGCCTTGATGTCATTATTGGCTGCGCAAAGCTCCCTGCTGCAGCCACTGCTGAAGGCCTTGATGTCATTATTGGCTGCGCAAAGCTCCCTGCTGCAGCCAATGCTGAGGGGCCTTGATGTCATTATTGGCTGCGCAAAGCTCCCTGCTGCAGCCACTGCTGAGGGCCTTGATGTCATTATTGGCTGCGCAAAGCTCCCTGCTGCAGCCACTGCTGAGGGCCTTGATGTCATTATTGGCTGCACAAAGCTCCCTGCTGCAGCCACTTGTTGAGGGCCTTGATGTCATTATTGGCTGAACAAAGCTCCCTGCTGCAGCCACTTGCTGAGGGCCTTGATGTCATTATTGGCTGCACAAAGCTCCCTGCTGCAGCCACTTGCTGAGGGCCTTGATGTCATTATTGGCTGCACAAAGCTCCCTGCTGCAGCCACCTGCTGAGGGCCTTGATGTCATTATTGGCTGCACAAAGCTCCCTGCTGCATCCACTTGCTGAGGGCCTTGATGTCATTATTGGCTGCACAAAGCTCCCTGCTGCAGCCACCTGCTGAGGGCCTTGATGTCATTATTGGCTGCACAAAGCCCCCTGCTGCAGCCACCTGCTGAGGGCCTTGATGTCATTATTGGCTGCACAAAGCTCCCTGCTGCAGCCACTGCTGAGGGGCCTTGATGTCATTATTGGCTGCCCAAAGCTCCCTGCTGCAGCCACTGCTGAGGGCCTTGATGTCATTATTGGCTGCACAAAGCTCCCTGCTGCAGCCACCTGCTGAGGGCCTTGATGTCATTATTGGCTGCACAAAGCTCGGAGCTGTGAGTTCCTCAGGAGCATTGGCCTGGGGGTGGGTGGGGGGTGGGGTTCTCACGTGGGGCGGACAGAGGTTGTTTTCTCTTGTACATGCCTGAGTCTGGCCAGGAGCATGGGTGATGCCTGACTCTGCAGGCTGGGATTTACTTACATGTGCGGTCCAGCACACTTTAGCCGCCCTTAAAATACCCGTTTGACTGTTCAGCGTTGTATTTATTTTTCAAAAGGGGCCTTGTATCTGTGCGTAGACTTACATCCCCCCCACCCCATCTAAATGATTATGAATGAACATTTCCACATGTAACATTACTTAGAATGTAAAATGAAGTTATTTCACATAAGGGAACATACAGCCCCCGGGTAGGCATTGTTTGCAATGGAACTTAAAAAACTGTATTTAAAACAAATCTAGATATGTGGCGGAGAAAGTCTCCTATACTAGATGTACTTGAGGTAGAATGTTGGTGCCTATTATTAATCTGCATAACCTAACATGGAATATCATTAACACACCATGACATAACATGGCACAGCATGACATAACACGTGCACAGCATGGTATAGCTTGGCATAACATTAACACACCATGGCATAACATGGCACAGTATGGCATCGCATGGCACAGCATGGCATAACATGGACACACCATGACATAAAATGGCATAACATTAACACGCCATGACATAACATGGCACAACATGGCATAGCATGGCACAGCATGGCAGAACATTAACACACCATGACATAACATGGCATAGCATGGCACAGCATGGCATACCATTAACACACCATGACATAACATGGCACAGCATGACATAGAATGGCACAGCATGGCATAACATTAACACACCATGATATAACATGGCACAGCATGGCATAGCATGGCGCAGCATGGCATTACATTAACACACAATGGCCCTCATTACGACCCTGGCGGAAAGCGACTGACCGGAGCGCCACAGCGTAAATAGCGTTTCCGCCATTGCACGAAGGAGCAAAGTGCGGCCCATTCCGACCCATCGGGCACGAGCACCACGCCACGGCGGAAGTGCAAAGTCCGCGATGGCGGAAATGACCCCAAAACGGCCCACACCGCCGCCGTACGGCGCCCTAGGTGCAATACCGCCACCCCACTTAGCGGTCACCGCAGTGTGCGCCTGCCGGAAAGTACGGTGCCCGGAAATATACGGAAACGGAAGTTAAAACATGGGGCCGGAACGGGAAACATCCCGACGTACACCTATAAATACACTAAAACCACACAACCACTAAAATCACTACCCTGAAACACACCCCAACCCGTCAACCACCCTAGCGAAACCAAGAAAAATGGGAAAAGTAGCGAAGAAAGCGTGCGACCGCAAGCTGCAGGTCCACTTCTCCCGTGAGGAACTCACCGTGCTAACAGAGACCCTCCAGGAGAATGCTGCCGTCGTCTTCTGCACGCAAATGACCAGGACGGCACTTGCAAACAAGAAGGCCATATGGGCTCTGGTGGCACAGCGGGTAAGTGCGGTGGGGACCGCACCCCGCACCCCACAGCAATGCCGCAAGCGATGGGACGACCTGCGGATACGCGTCCGCAGCATACTCTCTGCCAACCGCAACATTGCCACAGCCACCGGGGGAGGTCCTGAATCACCCATCAAGTTGACCCCCTGGGAAGAAATCTGTGCCTCCACCATCGGAATGGAGAGCATAGAGGGAGTCGGAGGGATGGAGAAAGGAGTGCAGACATCCGAAGATTCAGGTAGGTGGGCCAGATAAAACAATGCCAAATCCACACAGTCCATCCATGTGAAGTACCATGCGTCCACATAGTGCAACAGAAACACATGTCCAGGAGAACACCCACACACATCGGCCTGATAGCGCACGTTAAAACCCACAATAAATACATAAATAATTAAAAACCCCAAATACACGCACTACACGTGCAGCAGGCACACCCTAACTGCAGGCTGCCAAACAACTGCACCCTCACTCCACACACAAATCAAAGCACCTCCAAGGCCCCGACCCAAATCACCCTCAGGTACCACCCCAATGCATGTGATACAATGCCATTCCAATTCCCACAGACCCATCAATAACCCTCGCCCTCCTTTACTCCACCACAGGGTCCGATCCAAACGACGAGCTACAGGACACCCCTACCAGCACACCTGCAAAGAGGGCCAAGACCAACGGCCAGAGACCCTCCACCTCAGCTGCACGCATCAAGACACGGCAGCAGCACAAATCAGGTGGCAGCACAGAGGAGGGAACATCAACAGGCACCCCAGCAGCCAGCATGCCCACAACACCACCACCACAGGTCCCCCCAATGGATGCCACAGAAGGCACTGCCTCTGGTGGCAGCAGCACCATAGGTGACACCCCATTGATGGCAGCATGCTCGGACACAGAAAACGGGGATGCCGAAGTCAGATCCATCCATGACCTGTCCCAATCCCCCTGTCTGTCCCATCCCGTACAACATGAGGATACCACGCAGGGGCACCCACAAGACGACGACTGGCCATCCCCCACAAGCCCTGTGGCAAGGCAACATGAGGACAACAGCCCCTCTGTGACACCCCCGCAAATGGCCATGGCCCAGCAGAGGCAACAGTCCCTCGACCAGTTGATCGAACAACAGCAGCAACTGGCCACGCTCCTCAAGGACCATGCTGATGAATGTGGGGGCACTAAGGCAGACATAGAAACATCAACTGAGACACTTAGGGCACAAATCGAGAGTAGCACCGAGAGCCTGAGAGTCCAAATGGAGAGTAGCACCGAGAGCCTGAGAGTCCAAATGGAGAGTAGCACCGAGAGCCTCAGGGGGGAACTGCATGCGACGGCCAAGGACGTATGTGCCGAACTTGCCGCAGTGCGCCGTGTGCTCACTGAGCTCTCGCAAACCCTTAGGGACATGCATGGACGTGAGCAGGCAGACACATCATCCGTTGCAAGTTCCGTCCAGGGCAGCCCCCAACGTAGATCTGGAAGGAACCTGCGCTTCACAGGCAGGGGTGCCCCTGATACCTGCAGAGGGGGCATGCAATAGCGACAGCCCACTGACAATGAGCATCTTTGGACACTGGTGTTCGGGGGGGAGGTAGGAGGGTGGAGGGGGTGTGTTGGGCTCACTTGGGTGGCGGGTCGATAGGGTGTTCAACATGACATCACATATGCCATTAAAAGTGCACGATCAACCAATGAGATGTGTGGACATTGATCTTTGTGTACTAGGCCATCATAGGCGTACAGTCCATGTTGTGCATGTCCCAGACACACGCAGTGCCACGAGTCCCGTGTCCATGTATCAGCCACCAGGCGTGAGTGCTAGAAGCATACATCAATGAGATTCTGACGAATGTCACGGGCCTCCGGTGCCTCGCAGACTCCATGAGGTGCTGCCACATCCCCACCCTCATCATGACCATCTTCAGGTGCTTGCAGTTCTGCGTCAGGGGGCATGGGCACATTTCTACGTACGCACATGTTGTGGAGCATGACACATGCCATCACCATCTTTGCAACCTTCTCATGGCGGTACAGGAGTGCCCCGCCAGACCTGCTGAGGCAGCGGAAACGGCCCTTCAGTAGGCCGAATGCCTGTTCTATGACTACACGGGTACGTGAGTGGGCATGGTTGTAGTCCTCCTCATTCTGGTCCCGTGGGTTCCGGACTGGTGTGAGGAGCCATCTCTTCAGTGGATATCCAGCATCACCTGTATGTGGACGAGAAACGTATGATGTGGAATGCCATTGATACGTACGCACACCCTCCCCCCCCCCTTCCTGCCAGGTCATTGCCAATTCACATACCCCACATCATCATGCATGTAATGAGACTCACCGAGTAGCCAGGATCTGTTCCCTGCGTGTCGCTCCATGTAGCGTGGTATTGTAGAGTTCCTCAAGACCATAGAATCATGGGTTGATCCAGGGAATCGGGCACAACAATGTGTAATGATCCTGTTGGAGTCACACACCATTTGTACATTCAGGGAATGAAATTGTTTTCGGTTGCGGTACTGGGCCTCCATGGCATGTGGGACGACCAATTCAACATGGGTGCAGTCGATGGCACCAATCCAACCCGGTATGCCGGCAAGTGCATGGAATCCCACTTTCGTGTTTGTAATTTCCTGCTCCGAGCGTGGTAGGGAGATGTAGTCGTCTGCGTGCTGCAGGAGGGCATCGAGCACTTGCAATAGTGTCCGTGAGAACAGTGGCTGAGAAATGCCATGCAACTGTCCGACTGTGTGCTGGTAGGTGCCTGTGGCCAGGAAGTGGAGTACAGACACCACCTTCAGTAGGGGTGGGATGGCGGTTGGGCTATCTATCATGCTGACAAGGTCAGCCTGTGTCATGTCCACAATGGCGGCTATGGTGTCCCGGTCCAGACGGTAGAGGGTGTGGATCTGCTCATCAGTGAGGTTGAACGGATGGGCTCGGAGGCGTGGTATTGCGGGCTGCCTGCGTGGTGGTAGTGGCTGTGCTGGTGGGCCTTGCTGGCCCTGCCTTGGCCTCCTCCTCCTCCTGCGTCTCCTCCGTGCGGCTGGTTGTAGTTGGTGTTCGTCTTCTTCTTGGAGTTGGAGCACTTGCAGTGCTATCAGGTCCCTCAGGGCCAACATCGCGAGTCCTGCCGGTAGCATTTCGGTGTGGTTGTGGGAGGAGACTGGCTGTGCAATTTATGTGTTTTCAGGCTGTATGGCCTCCACCTGTGGTGATTCATTCCACCTGTGCAAACTGCTCTCCCCTTTGGCCGAGCACGTCACGCGCACAACGCTGCAATTCGGGGAATGGTACCTTGCTATTGCTATCATGTATTTGTACCCGATGGCCGTGTAAGATTGGATTGATATGTTCATTCTGCTGTGGTCCCATTGTTTCCCATACTATCTGTGCAGTCGCGAACAGACTTGTGAAGGGTCAGTGGAACGTAGTACTCGAGTAACGGTGGGCCCTCATGCATCACTGTACCGAGTTGCAACGACGGGCGGGGCGTCCCATTCGTGGGTGAAGGCAGTTGCCATTTTCACACACAGCCGCACTCGATGGAATAATTAGTGATTTCAAACGGCCACAGATGCCTTTCCGACGTGGTGTTGCAAATGAGGAATTCGAAGGGCGGCGCTTTCGGTTTCCAGCTAGCGGCGAGGAGATGCCCACAGGTCTGACTGCAAATATAACGTTCTATTGTTCAATGTCCTTGAGACAGGGCCCATGGCGAGGGAGCAATGATTGATATGAATAGTTTGGGATGCGCAATAGCTACGTGGGCGATGAGGCCGGCCGTTCCCAAATACATGTTACTTCACAACACTGGAATTACGGGCTGGGGCACTGTGGATTTTGCAGGCTGCATAACGCACAGACTCAATGGATGTTTCTAATGTTATGTGAGTAATTATTCAGGCGTTTTGATCCCGGGATGAGGGAATGATGAATGGATGCATGGGCAGGTGATTTGATACAGAGTTTGCCATGTACAGGGCTTCTTGGGATCTATCCGCCTCCCCTACGCTATGTGATGCAGGGCTGCCATAGTGGGACCATCGTCTATCTGGCCTTGTTGAGCCCTCCCTGTCTCGAGGCGCACACAGACACTTGTGTCCATGCACGTTAACATTCCCATCTGATGGATTCTGTTTTGACAGACGCATGCACAGGTACACTCGTTTGTGATGGTGTTTGCACCTCGATATAGATAGTTATGAGTCGCAAGTGGTTTTGGGGTGGTGATGATCCTTTTGAGTGGGCTAGCATGCATATGGCTGTGGATTTCGTGTGATCATTGAAGTGAGTTGTTCGAATGTGGTACTGATGGCCATTCTGTTCTTTTTCTTTTCTTTTGGTTGACAGGTATCTCCTCCCCTTTTGCCACTGCCATCTGTATGCCACTCCTGCAGATGGATTTTACTCCCGACACCTGCTGCTTCGTGTTAATCAGTGGAGCAGCATTACGATCTTATGGGACGATCGCCAATGGGCCACATGCCCTTACGCAGTACTGGTGGCTCGGAGCAACATTTCGGCCTTTCAGCTGGACTAGTGCCTCCCCATTGGGACGGCCCTGCGGTTCTGTGCGCTTCCATGTTGCCTTTTCGTACGTGAATGTGGCTCTGTGTACCATGGGGAACAGGGCGACACACAAGTAGTGGCTGGTCATTTCTTGCGGATGCAGCCCACAATGGTGATTAGTGTTTTGGAGTTCGTGGCCTGATGGCTGTATGGGCTTGGTGACTTTGATGTGCATAAATTTCTATTCTGATTTGGCCCGTGTAGCGTTTTTCTTTGCAAGTGATGTGGCATATGCCTATTTGGGGGGCGATGTATTGTGAGGAGATCTGCATTGGGTTCCAGCTTCGGGGTTTAGTTGCGTGGTACTGTACTGGGCGCGTTTGCCTACTAAGCCCGTGAGGTCAGGGATGGGGGCTGCCTATATGACAGTTTGAATGTTGTCATGCTCAGGGGCGGGGGATTGGGTTTTGTGTAACAGATGCCGGTCAGCCAGGTGGACTGGTGGAATGATGTGATTATCGGAATATTGCTGGTCACAGGTGCCTGTGTTTGCGTGCGTTTCTTGGTGGGGGACTGTGGTCATGTCCATTGGGATTGCTTCTGTATTCGTGCCATCTGTGCCCTGCAGCTCCCATTGGCCCCTCTTGTGTTTCTTTTGTTCGTTGGCATGCATGGGTGACTTGTACATTTCAATGGTTGCATTGTGACTTCATTGCACCTACGGGGGGTTGTACTTTGTGGGCAGGGAGCGGTGTACAGGCACTCAGTGGGGCCGTTTACGGTTGATTCGCGATGCCGTACTTCTCGCCATGGCGGAATGGTACATTACGCCATGCCTGATGGCGTTAGGTACATGTCCGCTAGGGTCGGAATTGGCGTACCGTTGCACCATGGTGGTGTTTGCGGTTTGGCATGGCGCGCGCGCGCGTGCTTGGTGCAGTTAGCGTTGGCGTTCACTACGGTGTCGCTAATGGCTTCGTACTTTGCGGTGACGGGTCATAGTCGCACCGAGCGCTATTCGATGGCGGTATTGCATTTCCGCCATCGTTTTTCGATTTCCGCCAGGGTCGTAATGAGGGCCAATGGCATAACATGACACAGCATGGCATAGGTTAGCATAATATTGCATGGCACAGCATGGCATTACATTAACACACCATAGCATAACATGGCACAGCCCGGCATAGGTTAGCATAATATTGCATGGCATAGCATGCATACTATAGCACATCACAACTATAGGTGCATGGCCTTGCAGAAGTCTATGTGCTACGCTACCCACTTTGTTATGAACATGTTGTCCAGGAAATGACATTTTTGTCTACAGCTTGCTAAAACTATGTTCATGAGCTGGTTGTTTTTTTAATGAGCTTTTTAATGGTGACACTATGTGCAGTGCCATGAGTGTGGCACCGTAGGCAATGTGTTTGCCTGGCATTACACGGACTGTTGTAGCGTTTTGAACACATCATCTGGGTGCGTTTACAATGCAATGAACTTTCAGAGATGGCAGTAGGTGCAGGGATGCCATTTAACAAAATGGCTGGGGTAGCGGAAGTGACATCACATGACCCTTGACCGCTGATGACATCACAGGACATGATTCAATTTGACTGCACCCCAAGTGACATCACAGGAAGTGATTGCACACAACCTTTCACCCCTTGACAAAACAAGAAGTGGATTCACATAGCATTGTTTCTCAGTACACTAGGAAAAATATGGTTTCAATATTGTAATATGACATACATTTCATACAAGACTTGATCACCATATGGATATCAGAGTGTACAGGCCCATATTATCAAATGACTGTGAATGGAAGCAGACAAGCAACATAACAATCTGGACTATTGTACATCACTCGGGCTAAACTGTACACAGACATAGCATTTCAAAGAGGTAAACCCCAACGGGCAGACACGCAGTGCCTGCGAAGTGTCTGGTCATAGACTGGAAACAGCAACTGACCAACACATGTCCAACCAGAAGACAATCAGAAGCTGGACAGCCTCAGGATTTTACACTTGGACAATACGCACAGGGATTTTCTAGTCAATGGTGCACTTTAAACCATTGCACAGCAACCCACTCCCGCCCGTACCCTAGAGCCTGAATATCCACCAACCGCTTTCCCCACAGGCACCCCACCATCCACTGCAAGTCGTTAAGGGCCCTCTGTCAACAGCTTAAAATGTCTGGCACTCACTCCTGCCCTCCAATGCCTTGCTCCAACACCTTCATGTTTACACAGCGTCACCCTCCAGCAACTTAAGTCTCCAGCATTCTCCAACACCATCAACCTCATGCAAACTGGCAACTTAACTCTCCAGTACCCTCCTTCACCACACCAAAAAGTGGGAGTCTCAATTACCTGCCTCAAAGATCTTATGTCTGCATTCAATGCATAGATTCAACAATTGGGCTCCTGGTTTGGAGCCTATTCTACCCAGGAGAGTTGCTTAGGAAACAAAAGTTACAGTTAAATAGGTCCAAGATCAATTTTGCTCAAAATATACTCCTACTCCTTGTCACCCTCTGCATATATAAAGAAAGAATCACTTTTTCATACTCTGTTTGTGACACCAATCTCGTTTTTTATATCTAGAGTTGTGTAAATCAACATAAACTGGACATTTAAGAGATATGACATCAAATGGTGCTTAACCGGAAGTACAGACAAAAATATTTACAACACACAGAACCAAACATTTTTTGGCAAAACAGCTAATTTGTGTGTGTAAGACAAACTCAATCTCAATTGTGCTTTGTCAGAGAATTCACATATTATAGTATACACATAAACAAGGCCCATTTTATTGTTTTCTTTGGTCCTTTATATCTTGCTTAATGCCTCCTCCAGCTTCTAAGCACTGGAACAGGAACTGAACCCATGTTTCACTGCATCCTCTTGTTCGCAAAGCAAGTGTGTAGCCCCAGAGCTATCACTTAGCAACAGATGGTTTACTTCAAAGGCAGCCTAGCAGATCTGGGTCAGGTCACACAGTGCCAAGGCAGGATTGGTGGCAGAAGTTAATGGGGCACACCCCTCTCCTCACAGGCCTAGTGCTCACGGCATGTGCAAAACAGACAATGAGAAACACTGATGAGATTTGCGTTCATGCTGTGCTGTCACTGAGTACTGCAGACTGCTCTTACCCATTCCCAGCGGGCTAGACCTAGCCCCCATACCCTTTCTGTGGCTACAGTACTGGGTATGAGCTGCACAGACAACCCCGCCTCTGAACCCATCCATTCAGGCATTCTTCACTAATGGACGGCCAACCTGTTAGTGATGGTGGCTTCATGGTTTTTCCTGCATCCCTGTTATTTCTCCTGCTAACGGGGTCTAGATTCCAGATGAAAAAAGCTGTGGCACATTTATCTGCATTTACAACCATCTTTTTCAGGTGCAACACAGATATCTGCTCTTGGCACTGTCTCTTCGTCCAGTGGGCCAGGAGTCACAAGGACAGGTCAAGGGGTAGCAGAGGGCCAGGGGTAGCAGTTGCTACCCCTGGCATCCCCCAAATGACGTCCCTGACCAGGTGCCCCATGTTCTGAGAAGTCTGGGCGATGTTATTGGTGTGATTGCCTAGACATATGACAGTAGTGCTTGGGAAATCCCTACTTCAGTGCAAGGAAGAGATAATAATTAAGTGCTTGAAGGCACGCTTGGGGAAGGCATTTTTATATTACATCAGTTGTCATTTACAGCAGAATTTGAGTCATTAACTCTCAGAACACTACTTATAAATAACATTGGCAGTTTGATGTTGCTGCTTGATAGGGCTAGCTCAAAGAGATCCCAGAATGATGTGTTTTGGGAGGGGAGACGCAGGTATTGGTTGGGTTTGGCCATAGGGATTAGCACGGCCATGTGCTCTCTGGGCTTGATTCACAAGGACTGCACTGGAGCCAATCAGATATGCAACTGCTACCTTACGTCGGACCCCAAAGCATGACATTGATGCACATTCTAGAGGCTGGTGGAACATTCCTGTGTTGCCCAAATGCTTGCCAATCAGCCCAGCCATGTGCAGATATGATCAGATACACGGTATCAGGTGCAGTCCATTTGCACCCATGTGCATGTGACTTCCCCCAGGCCTTTGGGGCCAGTTGGAATCTTTTGCCCCACTTGCTTGGCATGCAGTGCCTGGCATAAAGGCGATTGCTTGAGTGAATGCTCCATACCCTGGAAACGAGTGGTTCTCTTTGCAGGCATCGGCGGCTGCCATTGGTGGGCCTGAGAGTTCCAGAAGTGGGCGCTTCCTTCTTGGGAAGGCCTGGACACTGTCCATTGTGGATCTTGTGACCTAAATGTGGTCGCTGCACTGACCACGTGACAGACGTCAAGTCCTCGCGTTTGCACTCACACAGGGTGTGGGTGTCAGAAGAGCTGAGGGCCTACTTTCCTTGCCGGTGTGCTGAAATACTACACCATCCCAGAATGCACCTGGCCGAGCGAGGCTGAAGTGCCTCTGGTGCCGCTCCGATGGCAAACTCTTTGCAAAACCAGACTTTCCAGTTCCTCGACGCTTGCTGCTAAAATCGAGAATATTAAGTGCGCCTTCCGCCGTGTGAGGGCCTGGGCGTGTCCTTCCAGTGGGGAAAGCAGAACGCGTTACAAGAACCCTGCATTGCACTGCTAGAAGATGGATAAAATGCAGAAAACGTGAACACAACGAACCACAATAAGAGCAAGCAAAACATATGTGCACGCAAAATGAGGTACAAACTGAAGAAAGGGAAGGAAGAAAGAAAGAAGGGAAGAAAGAAAGAAAGAAAGAAAGAAAGAAAGAAAGAAAGAAAGAAAGAAAGAAAGAAAGAAAGAAAGAAAGAAAGAAAGAAAGAAAAAGAAAAAAACCCAAGAGTGATAGGAACACAAAAGCATTAAGAGAGAAAAAGTAAGAATAAAAGAAGGAAAAAAGAAAAAGAGAGAATGAAAGAAAGAAATATATATAAAGAGAAAATAAAAAGAAGACAGCACGTGAAATACAGATTTCGAAAGTGAAGAACAAGACAGAATTATAAAAATGATAAGCATCAGAGAAAAATCATTAAGACATTAAGAGAATTGTAAAAGGAAGAAAGAAAGGAAGAGGAGAGGAACTATAGCAAGGTGGAACCAAAAAAGAAAGAAAGCAAGAAATAAATGTACAAAAAGCGAAGAATAAAGAAGGAAGGAGAGAGAGGTGGGCAGGTGACGCAGGATAATGGAAGCCGAGAGACAGGAGGAAGGAGACATTTGGATGAGGTTTACTGCATAGCTAAAGGTTACACAAACATCTTGTAATTCTGTGCACACACGGCGTGTGTAAATAGCTTCTGGACACAAGGCTTGGCGCTGCCCAGGCTCCAAGCTGAGCTTTTCCTGGCATTGTTCTCCCACAGGTGGCGGATAAAGCTGCAAGGAGATTCAGGGTGATGGGGGGTGGGGAGTCCCTTGGCAGCCCCTGAAAAGCAGCCTGTTCTAGATTGAGACAGGCTGCAGAGGACAGAGCAGGCCAAGCTGGCTTTACTTGGGAAGCGGCCACTTGAATTAAGAAGGAATTAGGGATCACCAAGTCCCTTTCTTTTCCTAATCCTGTTCTGGGGGTGAAGCGAAAAGTGCAAAGGAAAGCCGACTTGTAGAGAGGTGTATACATTTCAACAAAAAATGCTTTTCACTAGGCCTCATTGTTCTTCTATGTTTTATTTATGGCTGACAAGACCTGTACTATTAACAGAATTCTCTATAGAGGCAGCTGAGCTTTCTATAGGTGAAACAGTGCTGTTCTCTGAACAGGGGAACATGTGGTAAATCATTGTGTAAACCCTTTCCTGCTGTTAACGCATGCTTGGCTGCTACGTCATCATGTCCTGCTGTGAACATGTGCTCGGCTGTTACGTCAGCCCGTCCTGCTGTTAACGCATGCTTGGCTGTTGCGTCATCACGTTCTGCTCTGCAAACCAAAGGTGCAGTGGGAGAATGAGAGCGGAGCCGGCCTTGCGCACGTCTCCCTCATTGATATTCGCGCATCAACCGGCTGTCGGCTGAGAGAGACATTATACATGCTACACTAGAGTATCCTGCAGACACATCAAGCCTCATCTTCATGTCCAGCCTTGATGCAATTACAATCTCAATAGCGACGACTGAAGGCAAGTGTTATGCAGGAATGTGTTACTGTGCCTTTAAGGCATACCCACCTGTGTTGGAGGGAGAGAATCCCACTGGGTTTCCTCAGTTCTGTTAATAAAGTTATAGAGAGCAGTAAACCTGTGTCTCATGTTGTCCTTTATGTATATGAGTCCCAGTCACTTCCTGGTAACAACTGCCAACAAGGCCGGTGAAAGCTGCTAAACCAAGCCCACTCCAATGAAAGACCAAAAGAAATATTGAGGCTTAGTACCACCAAAATGAAATCCGCCAATCCATATTTCTAATAGATTCCGACTGTTTCTGTTGATCATGCAATAGTGCTTTTTCAGCATTTGTCATGTGTCTACGTGCATGCTTTTCTTTACTTTTAAGTTGCTGCATAGCTTCCTTTCTCCAATCTTTAATTGCATCAAATGCTGCAGGCCTACTCTTTTTCTTCAACCATATAGATTTTAAATACTCTAGGTGAGCAATTTCAAAACTGCCATAGACTGGCCACTGAAATTCGGAAACATGTCTAGTCTGTCTGTGCCAAATATCATTAAATATGATACCACTTAGGCTGTACTTACAGTACATTAAACAAGCCGGCGACCCAACGGGTGGCGCCGGTTCGCCATGTCCCAAAGAATATCTATCTCTGCGGAATAATACCCTGAAACAGGATGACAATTTCCCAAGCATGTCAGCTTACTGGTGTTACCTGCGTCGTTTGTATTTGCAAACACAAAACTGCAACCAATATCAGGATTCTTAGGAATCGGGGCACGACTCACCTGATTTCAAATAAAAAGATCTGATCAGATTTCAAAGGATCGTCGTGGCTGGCGATTTCGACAAAAATACCTGCCTCGATATGGGGACCCACGTCAAGATATCCTCTTGAACCGCTTGCTCACCGTCCAGGGATCGGATTGTGCAGTCGTGCTGAGGTGTCGTGTCTCTTGCAAGGGGCCCCTTCGCTCTTCGATCCCAGTCTGTTAGCTGCGTCTCCTGTTCCGCGAGGTGACATCAATATTGAGGGTCCCTATTCAGGCGCCATCTGAAAGACCAAAATAAATATCGAGGCTTAGTACCACCAAAATGAAATACGCCAATGACGAGTTCAGAGATGCATGTATATTTTATTCCTTTTCAGATACAGATAGCTATCTGGCTCTCAACACCTCGCAGTGTGTACCAGCAGATACCATGAGGGGAGAGAGTGCTGGACATCACAAAATAGGCATCTTTTATACATAATCCCGGTTACATCTTCCAGCCATTCTTCAAATTAAACACTTGTTCGGGTTCATACCCAGGTTACATGTCAAATACAGCAATATTGTTTCTAAACACTTGACATGTTTTTCCTATACATCAAATACAATGCTGACAAACTTTGTTCTGTCTGGTCATGTTGATCTTTCCTTGTTCTTAAGCTTAAAGTAAGTTCAGTTTCAAGAAACGAACACAATGGGTTTCTGCAAAGGCACACGGTTTTAGTTGTTCAGCATTCAGTTCTACTGTTTGAATAAGGATGAAGCTATTGGTGCATACAACATCTAAATTGCAGTTCAGTTCAGCTCCAAGGTTTCTTAGCACAAGACAAACATTCTGCTGTCAGCAGTCACAACATGTTTACACAGTACAAAGTTCATCTTTTCCTCAGCTCGAGCCGAAAACATAGTTCAACATGAGACAGAAAACAGGAGTTTTAATCAAAATGGCGGATGTTTCTAAAATGTCGGCGTAGTCAAATCTTATTCAGGTCTATTCAAACGCGGTTTTCAGTAAAATGCAAATGTGCTTAGGCCAATGCTCATAATCAGACGGTATTATGCAAATATATGGTTTAACAAACCCTCCTCTTGACCTAAGCCAAGAGCATTACTAAAACATTAGTTTTATCCAAAAGACCATGCATCAATGTCAGAACATCTCGAACAAATTACTTTCTTCAAAAATATCAATCGCCATTAACTCTTTGATGGTAATATCCTGCATTACTAAGGCATTGGTAGCTTTTTCGGGCATATGTATCTTAGGTCCTAATGTACCAATTACTTGTGCGCAACTCCCTCCTATCATTGAACAAATGACAGGCAGACATTGTATGCAACAACACCAGAATAGTATAATGCCAAGGATTATCATAAGAACGGCAAAGACTTTCCGAAGCCAAGGATCGCAACAAGTCCCAGAACCATGTGCTAATATCCCAGTTTCCCTCTGGGACATGTACTTCAGTACTTAGGGTATGTAGATTCTGAATTGCCTTAAATATGGTAGGGGAGGAATCGGGTACAAAAACACAACATGCAGATCCCACCATTTTGCATACCCCACCACGCTAAGCTAGAATGATGTCTAACACCATCCTATTTTGGAGGGCTACTAATCTAATTGCTTTTTACTCTAGCGTCATGTTATACAGAATATCAGTGGTCCTGTTGATGGTTTTCTCCAATACCCTTGCTAATCTTCTGATATCCTCAGAGTTCATTATCTGTCCCCAGAATGGCACAACGGATTTGGCAACATAACCCAAGAATTCTGAAGGAGTATCACCATTCTCATCCCGCCTGGGATGAGCTTTAGAGACTTTGGCGGTGGTGGCAACATATACTCCTGGCAACAATATACCCAAGTAACAAATACCCTTCCACTCTCTGGGTAACCACGGATAGGCCTCATTGCCACAAACAAAGTAAACAGGGTCACCTACATACAAAGGTCTATCCTCACTGATCAGATTTGCAATGCTAGTACAATCCCCACATGTACACATTGGTTGAGAGCCTTCACTTTGTATGCAGAATGGGACAGAGTTGGGACTATGATTGATAGTATAGGAAGGAGGCATGGCATCCCTATTGCCTACGGGAGCCATCTTAAAGGAAATCATTGATTGAAAAGGTCTAGAGAGTCTATCAGAAGGCCTAATAGAAGCAACATTGAGCTTGCTCCTATTTACAAAGAGAGAACATCATAAAGGTGTTAAAACTTGTTTCTCAAATTCATTAAGATTAGTCCCGTCAAAATTCCCAGTGATACTATCATTCTAATGGCCAAAGAATAATGCCCTAAGTGAGCCATAACAGGCAGTGGTTAAAGGAAGAAGATGAATATACCACCTCAGTCCCCTTTCCCCATGTTGCGGCAAATGTGAACACACCCAGCAATTTGTCTTATTCAGAATCGCATGAGTAGCATTCATAATCATTAAACGCGTGTTATTAGGATAGCCCTTTCTATGATGAAAGTCTCGCGGAAGAAGAGTGTGCAAATGCACGAAGGGTGGAGACACGGTGGGGACATTTGCAGCAGGCAACAGACTATCAAGCGGATGTACACTTTCGAGATACCAAAATCCAAATGTAAATATGCCTATGAAACAAACTGCTATTGTGACCAGCAAACATTGGGTCCTCAGGGACCATGACCCTTGATGGGCAGATTCATCATTAAACAAGTGATCAACGTCTTTTTCAGTATGAGAGGCTTTCAAAGTGGGCATTCTTTCTCAGAGTCCATTAAAAAGCCTCTCCGTTAGGCTTTTCTAGTTCATCCGATGGTGGCTCCTGACCATGTGGCCTTTGTTGATTGAAGGTAACTTTGCCGTTCCCAGCTTCTTATTTAATGCAGCAGAGGAATAATGAGGGACTGGCTCAACAATGGTTTGCTGTGGGTTTCTTGTGGGCACAGCATTTGCTGCACTTTCAGTTTGATTCTGTTATCGCAGATCGTACCTTGAGACGCCAGGTACGGTGTGATCTGCGAACAAAGTGTTGTTGTTTCCTGATGACAATGAGGAAGGAGAAGCAAGATCGCTCAACGGTGAAAAAGAATTCGAAGAAGAAGCAACAATTTCCACAGGCCCCGTGGAATCAGGAAGGACTTTCGTAAACAAAACAGCAGTCTCCCCATGCCCCACGGGCTCAGGAAGGATTTCCGCTACACTTTCAGTATCGGTTAGAGCAGGCTCATTGTGAACATCAGGATAAACAATTCCCTTCTCCTCGCCTTTGTCGTAGGGCAGAGGAAAAGGAATTATTTTTACGTGTGTCGCATAGATCCAGTTCTTCTTGCCTGCCACTCGTACTGCGGTCTGCGTAGCCAAAAGGATTTGGTGCGACCCCTTCCAGCAAGGTATGAGATAGGAGGCTCTTTCAAAGTTCTTGATCAAGACCCACTGGCCAGGTCGGAGTCGATGACCTGGACCCTCGTATTTTACTGGGAGGGCTTCTTGCACCTGTTGATGAATCAAATGCAAGTTTTGAGTTAACTGGTCAGATTAGTCAGAAAGAAGCAAATGCTCAATATTCTTTAGCAGTTTGGGTTTTGTTATATTCCATGATTATCTGCATGATAATTTCATAGGGGGAGAGCCCTGTCTTAGATTGTGCAGTCATCCACATTGATAATAAGGCTATTGGTAGGGCATCAGGCCACTTCAAATTACTATGCACACAGACCTTGACTATCTTGTTCTTCAGTATGCCGTTATGGCGTTCTATAAGTCTGGCACTCTAAGCGTGCCTGGCCGAATGGAACCATTTAACGATCTGTAATCCTGCGCATACTTGCAGGATGACAGCAGTGATAAAATGTGGTCCATTGTCTGATCAAATGACTCTCAGCAAATCAAACCTGGGAAAATATTCCTTCAGCACGGTTTTCCCCATTGACATTGCTGTGGCATCTTTTAGTGGAAAAGCTTCAACCCATTTACTGAAAGCACAGATGACTACCAGAACATATTTATAGTTCTGACAATGCTCCATTTCAATAAAATCAAAGTGAATAACCTCAAAAGGCATGGAGGGGGACCAAAACTACCCTTTGGTGTCTGTGGTCCTTTCCCAATATTATGCTATAAGCATATCATGCAATTTTGGACAAATCTATCAGCAGTCTTTTAAATATTATTATTGTACCAAACAGGATCCAACAGTTTGCAAATCCTGTTGGCACATATGTGTGTTGGACCATGAGCCATTGTCACCATAGCAGTAACATAAGCATTGGGCAGCATCCATCTTTGTCTTTCAGTATCTACCCAACAACCCTCATCATCCAAAACCACTGAACCCTCAGCCGACTGTTTAATTTCATCTGGAGTCTCATCAGCCTGAATTTCTTTAATACAACCAATTCCTTCATCTATCATACAAATATCAGTGACCCCTTTTCGTGGGTCCAACACATACATGTTTTAGTGTAAATCAGTGGCAGTCTGTTTGGCTATTCTGTCAGAAAAAGCGTTTCCTTTTCCTACGTCATCCGTCACCTTCTGATGCGCGGCACACTTCATTATTGCTAACCACGTAGGAAGCGCAAGTGCTGAAAGTAACCGAACTACTAAAGTGCCATGCTGAATCTTTGTTCCATGCAAGGTCAGCGAAACGTCTCTCAGCCCATGGTCGTCCAAAGTTGTGCACTACTCAGAAGCCATATTGGCTGACTGTGAATATATTTACACTAAGCCCTTCAGATATTTCACAAGTTCTAGTCAACACAATAATCTCTTCTGCCTGCGCAGAGTTATGCAGAATTTGTTTGGTTTCCACAATGGTACTTAATGTGGTGATTGCGTAAGCAGCAGTGGATGTACCATCCGGGAGTTTAAAGCAGGAGCCATCACAAAACAGCTCCCCTTGTGGATTCTTTAGAGGTGTATCACTTAGATCAATTCTGCCCTTAGTTTCTTGCTCTGTGGTATAGAGGCAATCATGTGACTTCTTGTCACTACAATCAGTTCCTTGCGGAAGGGGCAATAGTTCGGCCAGATTTAATTAGCTACAACTCTTAATTTGGATATGCGGAGCAAATAGAATCAGCTCGTACCTTGTTAGTCGTGCTGATGTGAGATGTTGTGTCTGTGTTCTGTTTAGTAGAACATCTATGGAGTGGGGTACCATCATGGATAAAGAGTGACCTAAAACCATACCCTCACATTGTTTCATAGATGCAGCGGCAGCAGCTACAGCTCTCAAACATATCGGCAAAGCGCATGCAACAGGGTCTAACGTGGAGGAAAAATAACCCCACAGTTTATTCTTGCCCTCATGTTCCTGCGTCAAAACAGCCAAAGTGCATCCATCACATTCATGTACATACAACACAAAGGCCTTTTCGTAATTTGTTGTGCCCAAAACTGGTGCTGAACACAACGCAGCCTTTAGCAGATCCAAAGCATTCTGGCAATCCATGTTCCACGGTAAAGGCAAAAAAATGCCCTTCTTTGTCAGTGCCAACATAGGTTTTATCATTAATGAAACATTTGGGATCCACTGTCTACAGCAGGCTTGTTCAACCTTTTTGAATGTGGGGCCGAAGCATTCACTTTTTGTCACCCAGTTGGCCGGCGAGCCAAAAGTCAACCCCCTGACCCAAAGCAGTATATTCAAAATCGATGGTGTGACCTTTGACACAATAGCATCAAAGGCAGTGATAGCCATGCAGTACCAAAGGTTAGTTTCTTGTGATTTCTTCCAGTGTGTATGTGTTGATATTTTTCTGAAATAGTGGGGGCGACCGAGCATAGCGAGGGAGCTATAACGATCTAGGGAGAGTTGGGGGGAGGTCACCCCCCAAGATTTTTTTTCCAAATGTGGGGCTGAAATGGTGCATTTTGCAGCAGGAAAAGTGACCAAAAAGCCATAAGTTTACAATCAGTTCTAAAGGGGAACATGTACATTCCATGTCACCAACAAGAACATTGTAGAACACAACACATTTTAATGATCAATGTGTCCACAGTGTAAGACAGCACTGTCACTGATGTAACACATTGGCATGCTGGTTGTGCCCAAAATATGCCTCTGAGCAACATGTCTATGCTGGCTGTTCCCAATTTAGGCCAGCATTGTCCAGTACAAAGCATGATTGATGCTGCCTGAGCATGTGCAGTGTGCCCAATACATATGCCAGCTTATCTCTGTAATACATTACTTCTGTGTTAATGATTGATGCTGTCTGTGGAGTGTGCCCAATACATATGCCAGCTTATCTCTGTAATACACATTCATTACTTCTGTGTTAATGATTGATGCTGCCTGTGAAGTGTGCCCAATAAATATACCAGCTTATCTCTGTAATACACATTAATTACTTCTGTGTAATGAAAGAAGCATACTCCTATTCAAAAGATAAAATGTGGAAAAGTGATCACCCAAAGGTGAACCCAATTAAAGAAACGCAATGTGAGCACAATCTAAAAGTATTAAGGACTTTTTTTATTGCACGATTAGTAACTTGTTGATAAACCTTCCTGAACAGGTTAAACCACGCAATCGAATGAGAAACGGAAGTAAACATAAGCCAAAATAGTGGCCACAGTGGGTTTTATACTACATCTGGGATAATCAGCTCCAAATACAATGGGGCAAGATTGCCAATTCTCCTGTCTTGTGCATATTAAGTCTTCCAAAAGCATTCAGCACAGTTAAGAATTCCAAGAATTCTACTAACACTGCACATGTTTTCAGTGTGACACTTGGCATTGTTTTTGTTCGCACAAATTCTCAATATCTGCTGGCACACTTGAAGTGGCAATGCAGAATATTCCAGATAGGTGTCCATCCGTCAAAAATGATCTTGACTTTGGTTTTATGCTCTTCAATTTTGAGAAAAGCTGTTCACAGCAGTACGTGCTTCCAAAAAGTGCAATGAACCGAAGTGCATGATTTGACAGATTTGGGAAAGAGTCCCATGTAATGTATTTACTATAAAATGTATGCAGGCTATGTTCAGAAAAGGCTCTCTTCAGGTCGCCATTACTTTGCATGTCAATTAATTCCATTTGAAACATGTCAGGAGCATTGGTGACATTAGTACCAAACGGATCTGCAAAAATCTTCAGCTCATCACTGTGCTCCCTGAAATCTGAAAATCGGTTTTTAAATTCATCCAAAAGATTCCCAATCGGTGCAGAATACTTGTCATGGTTGATGCTGTGAGCAGATCTAGTCATCAGTACTGTGAAATGAGTGGCATTTCTTTCATTCAGCAGTTTCTGAAACAGTTCCAGCTTATTAACGAAGGATTGGAGGTGCTCATACAGCCTGTTCACAAACTGATCCTTCTCTTGCAGTTTTATATTCAGGTCCGAAAGATATTTTGTTATGTCAACAAGGAATGCCAAGTCATTCAACCAGCTATCATCATCCAAGAAGCTGACATCTTTCCCTTTGTTCGTCATGAATGTTTTAATTTCATTAAGCAGTGACCAGAATCTGGATAGTGTGGCTGCCCTGCTAAGCCAACAAACTTGGCAAAAGTACTTAACATCATCATGGTCTGCTCCCATCTCCGCAAGAAATGCTTGGAACTGTCTAGGATGAAGCCCTTTGACCGTATGAAATTCACTGTAGGAACAACCTTTTCCATCACAAGCGTCATCTCCAAGGCCTTTGTGCACAGTTGTTCCTTGTGAATAATGCAGTGATGCGTAATGACATTCTGGGGAACTGACTTTGCCATTAAACTGCCAAATCCATTGTGTTTGCCAATCATAGCAGGGGCCCCATCAGTTGTCAGACCACAGAGTTTGTCCTCTGGCAGATTGAATTTCAACAAGACAAGTTTCACTTCATTGAAAATGTCTTGTCCTGTTGTTTTGCTTTTCATTGAACATAGGTCATGTAGCTCCTCAACAATTTGGAATTCTTTGGTCACTCCTTGTACAAAGATCGCCAGTTGGCCGGTATCACTCACATCTGTGCTTTCATCCACCCCCTATCTGTGAAACTGACAGGCACCCAATCTTTTCGTCAGTGTGTCTGCAATGTTTGATGATAGGTCATCTACTCGCTAGCAATTGTCTGATGTGAGAGACTGATTTTCTCCACCATTGCTTGTTTGTCAGGGAATGCCACAGATGTAAATATTCCCAAGCAATCTTTGACAAATTCTCCATCGGACAATGCTTTTCCTCTCCTCGCTATGGCCTCGGATATCAAGTAACTTATCTTGGTTGCTGCCTCAGATTTCTGCCTGCTAGCTTTGAAGAAAGATTTTTGCCCGATCAGGGTCTGCTTCAGTTAGTTCACCCGATCAATCCTAATCTGGCCAATCAGGTTGTCAAATTCAGTGGCATGTTTTGTAGTATAATGCCACTTAACGTTGTATTCCTTGCAGACAGCTACTTTTTCCTGGCAAATTAGACACGGGATGTTCCCCCTTTGTTCCAACACAAAGAAATCCTTGGCCCAACTATCCTTGAAAACACGACATTCCACATCAATATTTCTTTTAATCTGATTCGCCATCTACTGAGAGTTGGGTAGGTTTTAGTCATATGAAAACTATGTTGTCACAGGCCCATTATATTAAAAACAATTCAAACTTACTTGTATTACTAAGTAATAATGTTGTGGTTTTAATTTAGGCAGAACATTGGGCCACACTGTATGGCATGATTAAAAAAGCCTCACTCATAGTATTGTCCCACCAATCTATAAAAATACCCAAAGAGAAGCAGTGTTTGGCATGTGATATACAAGTCAGTGGGGGTGGGTGTGGACACAGGATGTGGCACCCTTGTGATGCTACTTAAATATGAATGAATGCAAAGGAATGCTCTTATTCTCATGTGGCAGGCAGCCAGAGGGGAGCTGAAACACTAAAATGCCACTGAAAAATTAATAATTCCTCTGTCAGCTTTGTTCTAACGCAGATAAACTCAGAGGATATTGCTCTTACCTGGTGGAGGGCAGAGAGGGAGGACAACGATAGTATTAGGTGAACCGGAAAAGTTGTTGCTGCGGCGAGCTGATAGAGTTGGAGGTGGCCTTGCTTAATCAACAAATTATGCCTGTTGAGGAGAACAACAACTTGTTTTATTTGTTACGTCATGCTTGTTTCCAGAGTCTTCCAGCTTTGTAGTGCTGCAAATTAAAGGCAAGGCTATTAACCAGTACACATAATATCATTATATAAGTGGGGAGGCGCAATTCTTTCACAATGCTTCTTTCCCAAACTATATATCAATTCCACTTCGAACCACTTTCATGGCACTGGTGATTAGGTACTTCACTATGCAGATAATAGTTTTGACCAGTGTTGTCAAGTAAATATTCTGTATCTATATTGACCATGTCCCCAACTTTTGCCTTTGGCCCCCTCTGTGACCCTCGTAAATTTGATTCCTGGTGATGCCACTAGATTGACCAACTATGGGGGTTCATGATGAGCAGGGGGCACAATTAGTGAGCTGCAACTAGATCCATTGCAGCCTGTTAGTCTGCTACCATAGGTGACTGGTCCTCTATAGGTCCTCACCCAAAATATTAATGACAAAGTATCATTCTTTCTGCTGCGGTTTTTGTAGTTGGGTGAAATTAAAATAAGCATAAAACGATTTTGTTATATAAGAAAAGACAGATGCCTTGGAGGTGGCTTGAACCCTGTAACATTTTTGACCAAATAAATAAATAAACCTCTGCCACGGCCCGACATTGCAGAAATAAATAAATTACTCGGGTACACGGGCCCGACAAACATTGAACAATAAATAAATAAATAAATAAACCGGGCCTGTAACTGCCTCTGGCAGTAACAGTGCTCCGCCATGGCCCTGTTTATTTATTTATTTGTTCAATGTTTGTCGGGTAAACATTGAACAAATAAATACATAACCCGGGCCGTGGCCTGCAACAAAACAAAGAATAAAAAACTTACCAGGCCTCGGTCACCGTGATGCTGAGCTGGGCTGGGCAGGGCTGGGCTGCTGGATCACACACAGCTGGCTGCAACAGAAGTGTGAAGGTGGTGCCGCTGGCACGGTATGCCTTCACTCCACCCATAAACATTACATATTGTGATTTCCATTGGCTGAGAAACAGCCAATGGAAATACTGTGACCATGCACGTTTCTTTTTTTTTTACTATGACGTACCTTGCATGGCAACAGTATTTCCATTGGCTGTTTATCAGCCAATGGAAATCACAACCAATGCCGGCTTGTTCATGTTTGATTCCTTTCTTTGTCTGTTCAGCCTAGCGGGCCACATGAAATGGCTTGGAGGGCTGCATTGTGGCCCGCGGGCCATATGTTGGACAACCTTGGTCTACCTTATGAAGCCATGCCTATTAAAGCTCTGACCTCTTTCTGTGTATTTGGGACAGACATGCTAGAGATGTTTTGTATCCGTTCAGGTGTCAATCTTCTTCCCTCCTTCGACTGGAGATAGCCTAAATAGGTGACCTCCTGTTGACAATATTGAAACTTCTTCAATGAAGCCTTCTGCCCATGTTCTGCTAAATGAATAAGCAGTAACACGGTACCTTCCTTGCAAGCAACTTCAGAATCTGCAGCTAGAAGCAAATTGTCTACATAATGTAACAACGTACAATTAGAAGGTAACTCAAGCGTATCAAGCTGTTCTTTCAATGCTCTAGTACAGATGCTTGGACTCTCAGTGTACCCTTGTGGCACATGAGTGAATGTAAACGAGCATCCCCCTAGGGTAAACGCGAACAAATACCTACTCTCAACATGTACAGGAATACTGAAAAAATTATCTTTCAAATCCATAATACTAAAATGTGTAGCCATAGCTGGAATCATGGTCAATATTGTAGTAACATAAGGTACAATCGGAAACTGTGGAGCAACAACCATATTAATGGCATGCAAGTCAATAATAAACTGAAAAGGAATTGCATTATCCCCTTTTTTATAAACCGGTAGAATCAGACTATTACACACACTCCCTGCAATTTCCTCAATCATGCCAATATGTACAAAATCAGAAATAATACTTTTGAAAGCCTGTTCACCTTCAACCGAAAACTTACACTGCGGAGTACGCAGCAATTTAACACCTGGTTTCAACACAATTTTAACTGGTTCAATTTGTAAAATTCTGATGTCATTATCATTAACTGCCCATAGACATGTTGGAACTCTATTTAATTCAGATGGTAAAGGTCTAGACAAAAATTGTGGAACGGAAGTTTGTTGTGGCGAAATCGTTAAATGCTCTCCATCCAGAGCACAGTAAATTACAGCATTCAATTATTTTAATAAATTTAATCCCAACAAATTTTCCCCACAATTTGTCGTCAGAAGAAATGGACATGAATCAGTGAATGGCCCCAGTGAAATCGGTACCGGCTGAGAAACCGGACTAACCACTGGCGTACCAGAGAACCCTACAGAAATGTTGTTCTGCCCTGAAAGTGGAATATGTAGAACCTGTGAATGATCAATAGAACACTTCTGTGCTCCCGTGTCTATCAAAAATAGACATTCCCTATTCCCTACCTTCATTTCAATGTAGGGGCCCTTTCTGATCGACGGGAATAGGTATTGGTTCCAGACTCTCCTTCTGACTGTCCTCACGGAACAGTATATCATTAAATGAAAGATCCTCAGAAAAATAAACAGTCGAAGGATTATCGAAAATGTTCCCACTATTAACAATTTGTTGCTGATTATCCTGTAACAGTGCCTGTTGATTCTGTGCAAACTGACTTCTACCAGGACCCTTTATCCCAGGACGGCCTCTGCATCCTCTACCCATGGCACCATGTCTATTTGATCTCTGCTGAAGGATTGGGCATTGTGATCGCCAATTACCTTCCTGTCTACAATACGCACATTGGTTAATGTGTACAGGACCTAGTTGTGCATTACTCTGTGGTGTAAATTGGCCTCTAAACTGTGTATTCCCACCTCTGGCTCCTCTAGCTATTTGCTGCAATAATACTCTAGTTTTCAAGTCTCCCCTCTTCTTTTCCACCTTCTCCTTCTCTGTATTAACATTATTCTCATAGTACTGAGCCATATGTAATACGTCAGACTGTGATTTCACTTGCGAAGCACTCTCAGAAGTCATAATCTGTGACTGGATTTCAGGCAACAATCCGCTCACAATGTCAGGAATGGCACTCTGTCAAGAGTGGCGCAGGGTACCCATGTAGGGTTTGGGTGGCTGTGCTGAGGTAAGGTAGCAGATAAGCACACACAGCAGGAAGTTCAACAAGAAAGAAGAGTAGGAAACTGTAGCTGTGAGCCAAAAGGGGCAAAAGATACAAAGGTACAAACAAACTGGATTCCCTCTTGGGGTGTATGCTGAAATGGGAAAGAGTGTTCCACGAACCTTATCAAACTCCAGTCTTCTGCACAGATTGCTATAACAGAGGCCCACGCTGTATGCTCATGGCTGGGAACAACAGCAGTGGGTGTCTGTAACACTGAAAACGCGACAAGGGAAGGGTCAGAGGTTGCCTGCCGGAAACCAACGGGCAAGCTCTGTACAAAGGGATTACATAAAACACATGAGAAGACAAGAACAGATATATCCAGCGAAAAGGAAGTCAATGAGCAATCTAGCAGAAGGAAATAAAGGAAAGACAGTTAGACTGAAGTAGATAACTAAAGGTGTAGTACAGAGGACTCAAGGAAGAGAACAAGGGAGAAGCAGTCAGGAAAACAGAAGGACTGCAAAGTAGGAAGCAGGTCTGCAGTCAAGAGTGGCACTAGGTGCAGGCAAACTGTAGTGGACTGCGGAGGACTGTAGTAGGCTGAAAGGCAGGGAGTCCAGAAGAACAGGACAGAGAGAGATTAGTAGTAGGCGACAGACAGAGAGCCCAAAAGAATAGGGCCGCTAGGTAGGGAGCCCAGAGGAGCAGGGCTGTATGCAGCTAAGTGTAAAACAGGCTGTACTGCAGAGGAGTGTAGCAAGCCGCAAGGCAGGGAGCCCAGAGGACACGGGCTGTAGGCAGCAGAGCGAGCAGGCGGCAAGGAAGGAGCCCAGAGGACAAGGGCTGTAGGCAGCGAAGAGGTGCAGGCTGCAAGGTAGGGAGCCCAGAGGACAAGGGCTTGGAGACAGCAGAAGGTTGCAAGCTGCACGGTAGGGAGCCCAGAGGACAAGGGCTATAGGCAGCCGGAGTGAGGCAGGCTGCAGGGCAGGGAGCCCAGAGGACAAGGACAGTAGGCAGCCGGAGTGAGGCAGGCTGCAGGGCAGGGAGCCCAGAGGACAAGGGCTTGGAGACAGCAGAGGGTTGCAGGCTGTAGGGCAGGGAGCCCAGAGGACTAGGACTGTAGGCAGCCGGAGTGAGGTAGGCTGCAGGACAGGGAGCCCAGAGGACAAGGACTGTAGGCAGCCGGAGTGAGGCAGGCTACAGGGCAAGGAGCCCAGAGGAGCAGGGCAGCAAGGAGTGAGCCCAGAGGAGCAGGGCCGCTGACTGTAGAGGGCTGCAGAGGACTGTAATAGGCTGCAAGGCAGGAAGCCCAGAGGACAAGGGCTGTAGGTAGAAGGCAGCGGAGCGTGATCGGCTGCAAGGCAGGGAGTCCGGAAAGGGCACTGGATCAAAACAGGATAATGCAGCAACAGGAACAGCATACAAAGTAGCGGGTCAATGCAAACAGGAGCCGGGGAGATCTCAAGATGCAAGACAATGTGCTCCTGCAGGCAGCTGCTTATATACAGCCCTGCCCTGTTCTGAGGCAGGCTAATTGACAGCACTTGTAGCAGCACACCTGAAGACAATCTGCCTCCTCCCTCTCTGGTCCTGAGCAGGTGGAAGCAGCACTGGCCACTAGGGCCTCTGGGGATTGTGGTCCCAATAACGATGAATGAGAATAGCCAGGAATTGAGGACTGCAGCCAGGTGCATTATGGTAAATTTTTTTTTTTTTTTTTTTTTTTTTTTTGTGTGTTGTTCATTTAGAACTTTACAAAAGGGGGATGAAGAAAAAAATAACTTTCACTGAAGTAACTTTCACTAAAGTCCAGAAAATGTCCAGTAATTTCACGAGAGGTGAGGCTGTTTGGACTCTATCCTCTGCATGGTGAGTTGGAGAATTTTGGTTGAGGCTAGTAACCAACAGTTTCGGTCCCCACCAATCAGTCTGTTCCAACACGTTGCTTCGTCCCATCCATATTCTTCTGGGCTAAAGTGCTTTATGTAGGCTGATCTTAAGTCTAGGGTTGCTGGGCATGAGTATGGTAAATGTAGTTAATTGTATAAAATAAGAAAGAACCAAAGTTGAGCAAATGGTAATAAAAGACCAAGGCGTGAAAAGGAGTTGTTCAAGGAGTATTAGGAGGATAAATGAGTACCAAGTAGTCCATGATGGTTGCCAATGCGGGCGCCAGCGGCGCGGGCATGACACACAAACTTGTCTACAAATAGCCTTTTCCCTGACTCTGTACTCAAGTCTTAACCGCTGAAATCTGAAAATACTTGCTCAAATCTGTTAAAAAACTCTTTATACTATATTATCCAATCCCTGCCTGATCATCTACAGTTCTAATCTGCTTGCATAAATCAGCAAGAGGATCACGGGAAAAAATAAATCTATATCACCCAACATAAAAACTGATGAATGCAAGACAGATTCAATTTCTTTATAAAATCCTGTTGGATTCTTCCTAATATCTGGAATTGTTTGTCTAATGTTATTCACTCCCTGTCTAGAAATCGGGACATGAACAAACTGAGAAACATAATGTGCTTTGGCAGTAGTAGCAGGTGTTCCTGCTACAGCATTAGCAGAATTTCTACTTTTGGAACAAATGTTTGAGGAACCTCCCTCATCGGCAATTGTAAAGTAGGCAAATCTGAACGTTTATTAAGCAACAAGGCTAAATCAAGTGACAAAGTAGCTAAAGCAGTATCGAGCGAAAATGCTCTCTTATAAATTACCATTAAATCTGCAGGACAACAAACCTTTTTTTTCATAAACTCATCTTGTAGATACTCTACCATCACCTGTAACGCTTTCCTTTGCATTGCCGGAGCATACTGACTAAACGTGTCATACAATTCAATGGGAGAAATTGAAACATCTGATATACATCTAAGAACGTCTCTTGTGCAAATGCGCATTTGCTCGCTCATTGGTTTCAATGCAGGAAGAAATTGCTTCAGCACATATGAGGCTTCCTGTCCATTACCATCCATCTCATCTTTCTGTAACCGATCTAGCTCCCGCTTAAACTCAAATACCTTCTCAACATGCTCATGTACTTTGTCGGCAGTGTCCCTTGACCGAGCAAGGACATTCAAATTCCTCAATCCCTGTGGGGCATTTGTGTCCGTTAGATTGCTCCACACATCAGCTAAATGCGTTCCCATCCCTTCTATCAAAACAGTCTGTTCAGGAATACTTTCTTGGACAGAACTCTCAACTAAAACAGCTGATGCATCGCCTTCCTCTATGTACTTTTTAGCCCACATATACAATTCTCTTTTTCTAGCTTTAGATACTGTACCACGAGTCACCATTCTTGAATCTGTTCCCGCCCCTTCAACCTCTATAAGTGGAGCAGAACCACTTGGTAAGGAATCAATAGGTAACTGAGGCAATACTATTGAAGCTGGAGGCAAAACTATGGGGACGGAAATTGTCGGTAAGAGGGGAAGTGCAGGAAGAGGAACAACAACAGGAAGAGGAACTACAACAGGAGGAGGAAAAACAACAGGGAGAGGCACATAGGGAGGAGGTGCAGTTGCAACAGTTCTACGTTCATTCAACAATTTGTTGATTAGTTTGAAGTATGAAAATCTTGAGATGGATATATCTTCTGCACCTCAAGTGAAAAAGCCCTATCCATATTTCTAATAGATTCCGACTGTTTCTGTTGATCATGCAATAGTGCTTTTTCAGCATTTGTCATGTGTCTACGTGCATGCTTTTCTTTACTTTTACGTTGCTGCATAGCTGTCATGATGCCTGCCCCCGGAAGACCAGACCAGGTCCAGCAGCCCCGGAAGCAGGCATCATGCCACTTGGAGCATGCCCAAAAGCCCCAGTTAGGGGCTGTTTGGGTGCAGTCCTGGCGCCTATGGCGCCAGGCTCATAAAGATAAAGTCAGTCCTGGCGCCATGGGTGCCAGGCTCATTATTGATAACTTACCTGAAGCAGACCATGCTGCATACTCACCTGAGGCAGACCATGCTGCATGAAGACTCAAGCCAAATGAGGCTTAGGAGGGACTATTTTACTGAAGGGACTATTTTGTTACTTGGGTGGGGCTGTGGAAGAATACTTACCTGGATCTTCTTCCAAGGCTACTTAAACCACGCCCGGACAGCCACACGTGCTTGCTGCAGCATAACGCTCACCGTGTTTTCAGCAGCTCCAGTCTTCAGCCACGCCCGCTTCAGTCCTGGGACTCCTGAAACAAGAAGAAAAGAAGGATAAAGGTTAGAACAGGAGTTTTAACTTTAATTCTTACCTGAATCCTGATCCATTTCGCCACGGAGCTGAAAGACAGAAGTCTTTGAAGCATTGCTTCGCATTCCTACGGCGCCGCGCTGAACTCACCTGCTTGGCAGTACTTCAGCATTCCATCACGCTCTCTCCATCTCACGGCCGCCCTCCGACACCTAAGGAGACAAAGACAGCAAGGTGAGCAAGGGGACTCTCTAAGGCTATACAAGCTACCCCCAAGGACTTACCTGATTTACCACGGGGGGTACTCACCTCATCTCGGGTCGGCGCAGTCAACTCTGCTTCATCGCCGTACCCCGGCCCCTAAGGGGAAAACCACAATAGACTTACCTGAATCTTACCAATTGCCATTTGGAAATCTTCGAGTGGATTAATCGGCAACCTGCAAGGAATCGGACAGAGTGAAGATCAGACATTTGAACTCTTATGAACAATTGGACTTTAGAGTCAATACTGGAACTCACCAATTCCTCTACGCCAGTGAAGTAACTGGTCATCAACGTGCCCCTGCGGTCGACGCAGGATGGAGAGCTCATCCTTCCAAACCATCAGGTGAGACTAAGGAGGGGACATCAAGAGTGATCTGTGGGAAGACAACGGGAGTGGGGAAGGTGGGTTGACACTCAATTCCACGGGTGGTTAATTCCCCTTCTCCTTTGCAGAAGAATATTCCTGCGAGCCAGACAAACTAGGCAGAGCGGGCCAGTCCAGTCAGTCATCTCGGCGCTACACGTCACACTGGTGGAAACAACAGCGGCCCAGTTCCGGTCGACGCCCCCGTGGGAACCAGGTGAGCGTAACAGAACGCGAAGCCTACCCACAAATACCCACCTGGGCGTCATGGAGACCTCGGAAACTGATCACTTGGCCCAATTATTAGGGGAATTAAGGGCCGAAGTGCATTCCGCTCACCAAGAAACCAATGCCCTCAGGAGGGAACTTATAGTGTCAAAAGAACGAACTGATGAGTTGGCCAGACAACTATTACAGAGCCAGGCTGGACAAACACCTCTACCAGGACTTGGGGAAAGTCCAGCTCCTGTACCATCGAGTAACCCGGTGCAGATCAATTTACCTGGAGCCGTTCCTTTGGCTCCGCCTGAACGCTTTGCCGGAGACCCAAAAGGGTTTGCAACATTCATGAATCAATGCCCCTTGCACTTTTTATGTAGACCTGGAGCTTTCCCAAACGATCAGGCGAAGGTAGCCTTTGTACTGTCATATCTCAGCGGCAGTGCGGCGGATTGGTCCATTCCACTAGTTAACCAGGATGACCCGATTGTTCGAGATTTCCAGGGTTTTCGAACAAGCATGGAAAGACTATTCGCCCGACACTCCCGAGGACAGGCTTTGGACAACAAACTTTTATCCCTACGGCAAGGTAACCAGGATCTTTTATCTTACATTGCAACTTTCAATAGATTAGTAGCGGAAACCGAATGGCCAGAAGCCAAGCGAATCACATTATTCCATCGAGGACTTCAGGGAGAACTCAAAGATGTTTTGGCCCAAATCGTGAACCCGCCTCAAGACTGTGCTGAATATATAGATCTAGTGGTCCAGCTCGATCACAGACTTCAAACCAGGAAGGCTGACCGAACCAAGTTTGAGAACAGGCTGTTGGTTAAAACCCACGTAAGCTCCAAGGGAGTAGATGTCTCAGAACCTATGCAAATCGGGGGGGGGTTAAAGGACCTTTAACCCAGAAGGAAAGAGATAGAAGACGGCAACTGCAATTATGTTTATATTGTGGAACTACTGGTCATTTTCTTCAGAACTGCCCTGTAAAACCACCCAAGAAAGTTATAGGAGCAGCAGACGAAAACCATGTGAAATCTGACTCGGGAAACGACCACGCCCGGCAAGCGTAGAGGTCCGCTTGCCGAGCTTAAAGAAGGACACTCTGACCTCGCATTTCACCATACCCATGGTCCTTGTAGATCCAGAGCAGCCATCACGCATGCACGCGGTAAAGGCGTACGTAGACAGTGGAGCCATAGGAAATTACTTGGACTGGGAATTGGCTACCAGGATGAATCTATCTCTCACCCGCAAGACCACGGGCGATGTTGTCACCACTGTAGATGGAACGGAAATTGCCTCTGGACCCGTAACTCATTCCACTGCAGAGATGACATTGCTGAGTCAAGATGGGCATTGAGAGGCTATGGTGTTTGACTTAATCAAAGCCCCACAGTTTCAGCTGATCCTGGGGATACCTTGGTTGGAAAAACATAATCCCTGTATTGATTGGCGAGAGAAGAGACTAACCTTCCCAGAATGTGCTCACACCTGCTACCCAAGGAAAACTCAAAACTCAGTCCTGGCCCCAGTAATTCCAGTAGCCATACAATTACCTGTTGAATACCAAGACTTTCAGGATGTCTTCCAAAAGGAACAGGCAAACACCTTACCACCTCACAGATCGTATGATTGTCAAATAGATCTTGTACCTGGAGCACAACCACCTTGCAGCAGAATCTATGCCCTTACGGAACCCGAAAATCTTCATTTGCGCCAGTACCTAGACCAGTACCTTGCTAATGGCTTCATTCGCCCGTCCAAATCCCCTGCATCTTCAGCTTTGTTCTTCGTACTGAAAAAGGAAGGCGACCTTAGAACATGTATAGACTACTGCGCACTGAATCAGATAACCATCAAGAATCAATACCCACTGCCTTTGATCCCAGAACTACTAGACCAGGTGAAGGACGCTTGTATATACACGAAACTAGACCTTCGGGGGGCATATCATCTGGTACGTGTCAAAGAGGGTGACGAATGGAAGACTGCTTTTCGCACCAAGTACGGACTATTTGAGTACCAGGTGATGCCCTTCGGACTATGCAATGCACCAGCAGTCTTCCAGTTCTTCATGAACGATGTCCTCCGAGAGCTTATCGACGTTTGTGTGGTCGTTTACATCGACGACATCTTAGTATACTCTTTATCAGAATCTGAGCATGTAAAACACGTCCGAGCAGTCCTAGAGAAGTTACGCCAGCATGAATGATATGCTAAACTGGAAAAGTGCATCTTCCACACTACGGAAGTGGAATCCCTTGGATTTATTCTGACCCCGAGAGGAATCCGGATGAATACACGAAAAGTGGATGCCATTCTTAATTGGCCTTCGCCAAGTTCAATCAAAGGAGTTCAAAGCATGCTTGGCTTTGCCAATTTCTACCGCAGGTTTATCCCGGACTTCTCGCACATTGTACATCCCATTACAACGCTATTGCGAAAAAACAAACGCTTTGTGTGGACAGAGGAAGCCGAGAACGCCTTCCAAGAGTTAAAAGCTAAATTCACATCTGCTCCCATTTTAAGACACCCGCGCCCCGAGCTTCCCTACATAGTGGAAACAGATGCATCCAGTTCAGCCATGGGAGCAGTCCTTTCCCAAAAGGATCCCGAAACTAACCAGCTTCACCCAGTGGCGTTTTGGTCAAGAAAATGTTCAGCCCCCGAATTAAACTATGCCATAACCGACAAGGAGCTGCTGGCCATCAAGTCCGCCTTCAAGGCTTGGCGGCACTATCTACTGGGTGCCAGACATACCATCACGGTCATCACCGATCACCGCAACTTACAATACCTAAAGACAGCCAAAGTCCAATCTTCGCGCCAACTCCGTTGGGCTTTGTTCTTCGCCGAGTTTGATTTTGTAATAACCTATCGACCAGGTTGTAAGAATGGTAAAGCAGAAGCCTTGTCCCGGATTGGAATGGGAGAAGCAGAAATAACTTTAGAACCCGTAACCTGTAACCCATAATTCCGGAACAGAGAATCCTTGGCCTGACATCCATACAGACACTGGAGGACATTCAAAACAAGATCCACCAACTCTTTGATTCCGTTGCCCTACAGGACTGGGCAAAGAAAGGTCCAGAGTACTCTGTCATCGATGATTTACCTTATTACCAAGGCCGTCTATTTTTACCGCAAAAGGAACTACAGGAACTTGTCATTTCCCATTACCATGACACCTTAATAGAAGGGCATCCGGGTATTGCAAAAACTGTAGCTAAAATTAGGAAGTAATTTTGGTAGCCCACCTGGCGAAAGGATGTCAAGTCATTTGTCATGTTTTGTGGCATTTGCGCACAAAATAAAGGGCAAAAGAAAAAACTTGCTGGATTATTGCAACCATTAGACATACCACCTACCCCTTGGCATACCTTGTCATTAGACTTCATCACGGATTTACCCCCGTACCAAGGTTACAATACCATTCTAGTTATTGTAGATCTTTTTTCTAAAATGGCCCACTTCATTCCTTTAAAAGGGATACCTTCAGCTTCAATCCTGGCCAAGGAATTCCTTGAAAATGTTGTCCGCCTGCATGGCTTTCCTTCAGTGTTAATTTCATATCGGGGCAGTCAATTCATTTCACATTTTTGGAGGAAATGCTGCCAACTGGCACAAATTGAAGTTAGGCTTTCGACCAGTCACCACCCTCAGACCGACGGTCAAACAGAGAGGACCAACCAGACTCTTGAACAGTACCTCCGTTGTATGCTACATCAGTCTGAGGGGAATTGGAAAGACATTCTGTGGATCACAGAGTATGCGTACAATAATTCCGTACACTCAGGAACTGGACAAAGTCCTTTTTTTACCATTCATGGGCACCATCCTCGAACCTCGGATTTGGACTTACCCCAGCATTTAGAGATGCCCGCAGTGGACCATCTCCATGCTGTTATTACACAAGCCTTTAAAGAAGCAACCATCCATTTGCAAAAGGCTAAGGAAAAATACAAAAAGGATGCGGATCAGCACAGAAGTGAAGCTCCTCAATACCAAATAGGGGACCAAGTATGGTTAGCCACTAAGCACTTACCACTCAAGGGGACTCGGACCTTTAACCCCAGGTATTTGGGACCTTTTTCTGTCATGGCAATTATTAACCCAGTGGCCGTCAAGTTGGACCTACCTGCTCATATGCGAATCCATCCCGTCTTCCACGTGTCTCTTTTGAAGCCAGTGCAACCAGGAACTAGGCTAACCACTCCACCTGAACCTATCCTCATAGACGGGGAGCCCGAGTTCGAAGTCAAGAATATTTTGGACTCAAAAAGAGTGAGATCAAAACTCTTTTACCTAATTGACTGGAAAGGTTATGGTCCGTAGGAAAGGTCTTGGGAACCTAGTGACCACGTGCATGCACCTCGTTTAGTGAAGAGGTTCCATCGGGAATTTCCAGACAAACCACGGCCAAAGGGGAGAACGACTTTAGGAGGGGCCTTGAGGGGGAGTGCTGTCATGATGCCTGCCCCCGGAAGACCAGACCAGGTCCAGCAGCCCCGGAAGCAGGCATCATGCCACTTGGAGCATACCCAAAAGCCCCATTTAGGGGCTGTTTGGGTACAGTCCTGGCGCCTATGGCGCCAGGCTCATAAAGATAAAGTCAGTCCTGGCGCCATGGGCGCCAGGCACATTATTGATAACTTACCTGAAGCAGACCATGCTGCATACTCACCTGAGATAGACCATGCTGCATGAAGACTCAAGCCAAATGAGGCTTAGGAGGGACTATTTTACTGAAGGGACTATTTTGTTACTTGGGTGGGGCTGTGGAAGAATACTTACCTGGATCTTCTTCCAAGGCTATTTAAACCACGCCCGGACAACCACACGTGCTTCGCGTTATTCTGCTTGCTGCAGCGTAACGCTCACCGTGTTTTCAGCAGCTCCAGTCTTCAGCCACGCCCGCTTCAGTCCTGGGACTCCTGAAACAAGAAGAAAAGAAGGATAAAGGTTAGAACAGGAGTTTTAACTTTAATCCTTACCTGAATCCTGATCCATTTCGCCACGGAGCTGAAAGACAGAAGTCTTTGAAGCATCGCTTCGCATTCCTACGGCGCCGCGCTGAACTCACCTGCTTGGCGGTACTTCAGCATTCCATCACGCTCTCTCCATCTCGCGGCCGCCCTCCGACACCTAAGGAGACAAAGACAGCAAGGTGAGCAAGGGGACTCTCTAAGGCTATACAAGCTACCCCCAAGGACTTACCTGATTTACCACGGGGGGTACTCACCTCATCTCGGGTCGGCGCAGTTAACTCTCCTTCATCGCCATACACCGGCCCCTAAGGGGAAAACTACAATAGACTTACCTGAATCTTACCAATTGCCATTTGGAAATCTTCGAGTGGATTAATCGGCAACCTGCAAGGAATCGGACAGAGTGAAGATCAGACATTTGAACTCTTATGAACAATTGGACTTTAGAGTCAATACTGGAACTCACCAATTCCTCTACGCCAGTGAAGTAACTGGTCATCAACGCGCCCCTGCGGTCGACGCAGGATGGAGAGCTCATCCTTCCAAACCATCAGGTGAGACTAAGGAGGGGACATCAAGAGTGATCTGTGGGAAGACAACGGGAGTGGGGAAGGTGGGTTGACACTCAATTCCACGGGTGGTTAATTCCCCTTCTCCTTTGCAGAAGAATATTCCTGCGAGCCAGACAAACTAGGCAGAGCGGGCCAGTCCAGTCAGTCATCTCGACTCTACACGTCACACTGGTGGAAACAACAGCGGCCCAGTTCCGGTCGACGCCCCCGTGGGAACCAGGTGAGCGTAACAATAGCTTCCTTTCTCCAATCTTTAATTGCATCAAATGCTGCAGGCCTACTCTTTTTCTTCAACCATATAGATTTTAAATACTCTAGGCGGGCAATTTTTAAAACTGCCATAGACTGGCCACTGAAATTCGGAAAAATGTCCAGTCTGTCTGTGCCAAATATCATTAAATATGATACCACTTAGGCTGTACTTACAATACATTAAACAAGCCAGCGACCCAACGCGTGGCGCCGGTTCGCCATGTCCCAAAGAATATCTATCTCTGCGGAATAATACCCTGAAACAGGATGACAATTTCCCAAGCATGTCAGATTACTGGTGTTACCTGCGTAGTTTGTATTTGCGAACACAAAACTGCAACCAATATCAGGATTCTTCGGAATCGGGGCACGACTCAGCTGATTTCAAATAAAAAGATCTGATCAGATTTCAAAGGATCGTCGTGGCTGGCGATTTCCACAAAAATACCTGCCTCGATATGGGGACCCGCGTCAAGATATCCCCTTGAACCGCTTGCTCACCGTCCAGGGATTGGATTGTGCAGTCGTGCTGAGGTGTCGTTTCTCTTGCAAGGGGCCCCTTCGCTCTTCGATCCCAGTCCGTTAGCTGCATCTCCTGTTCCGCGAGGTGACATAAATATTGAGGGTCCCTATTCGGGCGCCATCTGAAAGACCAAAAGAAATATCGAGGCTTAGTACCACCAAAATGAAATACGCCAATGATGAGTTCAGAGATACATGTATATTTTATTCCTATTCAGATACAGAAAGCTATCTGGCTCCCAACACCTTGCAGTGTGTACCAGCAGACACCGTGAAGAGAGAGAGTGCTGGACATTACAAAATATGCATCTTTTACACACAATCCCGGTTACATCTTCCAGCCTCTCTTCAAATTAAACATTTGCTAGGGTTCATACCCAGGTTACATGACAAATACAGCAATATTGTTTCTAAACACTTGACATGTTTTTCCTATACATCAAATACAATGGTGACAAACTTTGTTCTGTCTGGTCTTGTTGATCTTTCCTTGTTCTTAAGCTTAAAGTAAGTCCAGTTTCAAGAAACGAACACAATGGGTTTCTGCAAATGCACACGGTTTTAGTTGTTCAGCATTCAGTTCTACTGTTTGAATAAGGATGAAGCTATTGGTGCAGACAACATCTAAATTGCAGTTCAGTTCAGCTCCAAGGTTTCTTAGCACAAGACAAACATTCTGCTGTCAGCAGTCACAACATGTTTACACAGTACAAAGTTCATCTTTTCCTCAGCTCGAGCCGAAAACATAGTTCAACATTAGACAGAAAACAGGAGTTTTAATCAAAATGGTAGATGTTTCTAAAATGGCGGCGTAGTCAATTCTTATTCAGGTCTATTCAAACGCGGTTTTCAGTAAAATGCAAATTTGCTTAGGCCAATTCTCATAATCAGACGGTATTATGCGAATATGGTTTAACACCGACACGTACTGTCGAAGACCGACATCCGTGTGTGCAACGCGCCGGTGTGTGCTCACACAACACTGAAGCACTCACAAAAGTGCTGTGAAGTCCAGTGGTCCCGCCGGATTCACTTTCCTGGAGGCTGGGTGATCCCGCCCGCCTGTCCTTGCCTTTCCAGCAATCCCGCTGGGTGTGCACATCCTGAGGGTGATCCTGCCCACTTACGCCTGCATTGGCACTCCTGCCACCCACAGAATACTGGTGATCCTGCCGTGGCACAGATCCTGTCCCTCACTGCGCCCCGAGGTGTGTTTTGTCTCAGGAGCGACGGATTGTTTTCCTGCTTCCCTGCCTCACCTAGTGCCGTAGTGCCAGCGGTCCTGCAGCGGCCCCCCCACCTTACAACCAGGTGTGCACAGAGGTTCTGTGCTCCAGCTAGGATCCTGTGAGCGTGCAGCCCACCAACCAGACACACAAGGTCTTGCCTCTACCCCAAGGTAGGGGATATCTTCATTTCCTCGTTTCAAACGGCAAATTCCAAGGCTCGCTCAGAGAGGAGCACAGAACAAGATTGCACCTGGTGTTATGTTTGGTCCCCAATATATCCAGCATGAGTCCTGAGGCGCAGGGTGCAGAGGCCCAGCAGCCTGCCATGGCTGCCACGTCCAGGGTGGTTTTCCTGTGGAGGCCGCTCCCCTTCAACCTAACGCTTCAAAATGACAAAGGCCCGAGATGGCTAGAATGGGTTAAAGAGTTCCAAGACTTTCGAGGACACGTCCCCAGCCTTACCTGACATTCTCACCAATCTTGTAGGTAAAAAGATCAAAGCCGTCATAAAGACTATCCCTGAAGGGGAAAGGGACACCTATGAGCAACTAGTTGAGGCACTGAACAGTAAGCTTGTCATCCAACCCAACTGCGATTATGAAAGGTATATGTTCAATCAATGCACGCAACAAGCGCAAGAGATTGTGGATGAGTTCATTACGCAGCTTCGCCAGAAAGCGGCTCACTGCAAATTCTCTGAGTTCTCGGAAGATGAGGCAATTAGGCTTTGCGTGATTGATGGGTGCCTCTCCCCCAGTTTTTGGAAATAGCTTTTAAAGAAACCCCTCCCCATCGATGAGGTCATACAGATGGCCAGGATTTTTTAAGGGGTGGATGCTCAAGCGGTGTCCATTGAGAGCGTCCCCACAAAGAACAAGAAAAAGAATAGCTAGTGGCATCGGTGCAACCGCAGAAGCAGGGCGACATGCCACCACCTGCTTATCAGACCCCCTACCAGCAACCAAACAGGCCCCAGAGTCTCTGGTACAGGCGTGGGCTGGCTTTTCCACACACAGCTGGCCTCATTACGACCAAGGTGCTAATGGGTTAACGGCGCCGTAAAAGGCTGCGGCGCCGTTAACCTATTAGTGCCTAATTACGAGGTCCCTTTGCGGGACCCGACCTTAACGGCTGGTTTTACCAGCCATTAAAGTAGGGACCCGCAAAGGGACCTTGATGCTAAGTACAGTGCCGCAATTTGCGGCACCGTACTTAGCGCCTTCCCCATTCCCATTGAGCCCTATGGGGCAAAAATGGGAATGGGGAAGGGCCATGGCGGTATGGGGAATTACCACCCCGCCAACCTCGGAAAGGGGTGGTAATTCCCCATCCCGCCATGGCGGACACCGGCATGGACCATGGTGCTAATAGCACCATGGTCTTCCGCTAGGGTCGTAATGAGGCCCAGGGCCTCATTACGACCCAGGCCCTAATGGGTTAACGGCGCCGTAAAAGGCTGCCGCGCCATTAACCTATTAGCGCCTAATTACGAGGTCCCTTTGCGGGACCCGACCTTAACGGCTGGTTTTACCAGCCGTTAAAGTAGGGACCCGCAAAGGGACCTTGGTCCTGAGTACGGTGCCGCAATTTGCAGCACCGTACTTAGCGCCTTCCCCATTCCCATTGAGCCCTATGGGGCAAAAATGGGAATGGGGAAGGGCCATGGCGGCATGGGGAATTACCGCCCCGCCAACCTCGGAATGGGGTGGTAATTCCCCATTCCGCCATGGCGGACACCGGCATGGACCATGGTGCTAATAGCACCATGGTCCTCCGCCTGGGTCGTAATGAGGCCCACAGGCATGTTCCCTGCACTCACTCAACAGTGCTCAAATTGTGGCACGGAGGCCCATTTACAAGTAGTTTGTCACAGTGGTTGAAGTGGGCGGGAGCGGTCGGGAGCGGTGCTCCTATACTTATTTTAATTAAGTTTTACCGTTCCTATACTTTTATTTTAAAAAGAAACCGTTCCGGAATGGTTTTGTTTTAAAATAAAAGTGTAGGAAGAAGTTGAAACTTGCACTTTCAGTGCCCTGCACTGAGCGTCCCCTTAAGCAGCAGGCACATGTTTTTTGGGGTATTTATTGTGCGTGGGAGGGGGCGCAGCGATGGGATTTGTGGGGAGCGGTGCAGGCCAGTAGGGAACATAGTTCCACTACTTCTTTTCGTACACTTGACCACTGGTTTGTCATGAGGACAAATGCATGGAGACAGGGCAACAGCACTTACCTGCCAGCCCACAGCAGAGACAGACCAGAACAACGGTACGCACCGGGCCCTCTGAGCTACGTGAGGGCAGTAGAGGAATCGGTTGTTGACATCTACGCTCAAGGGGAGGACCAACTCTCCCAGCATACACGCTATGGAGACGAATACAATGACCCACAATAGCCGCTGTACGGATATGCCACACATCCAGCAGACAAGTGCTTTGGATACCAGCCTGATTTCAACCAAGAGTACCCAGATGAATATGTCAATTTGATACAAGACAGCCAGGAGGCTGAAGAAGCACCAAAGGTGGCCATCAACATGGGAAACAAAATACACCTGTTTTTGATTGACAATGGAGCAACTGTCAACATTATGGGGGAACAAAAATTCCTACAATTAGGGGGGATACGCTGTCCAAGTCTCGAGCCCACATTTTCAATGGGGTGCCTCTCACTCAGTACACATTGCTCCACAATGGTTGATCCATAGAGGCCACAATCCACGTTATGCGAAGCCCCCCAAAAAAACAATACTTCCTCAGCTACAAGACCACAAACCAGTGGGCCTCATCGACATCCACTATCATGCCTCAGATGCTGCCAGTCCTCAACAAGCCTATGGAACCCAAGAGACTCGATATGCATGCTCACCACAATGCCATTGTCCAAAGACACCATCCAAGCCCGGTTCCCGTGCCTATTCCAGGGGCTGGGCAAGCTCAAAGGTAAAATAGTAAAACTGCACCTAGATGAGACGGTCACACCGGTCCCCCAACACCCACGGAAAGTAGGTTTCCATCTATAGGAGATTGTGTCCCAGGAACTTACAAAACTGCTATAAAATGACATTATTGAATGGGCCACAGGGCCCGTGCCTTGGATCTCCCCACTAGTGGTGGTCCCGAGAGAAGGCGGCAGGGTAAGGCTGCACATCGACATGCAGGTCCCGAACACGGCAATACAACGGGAGCGCCACGCGGGCCCTAGTATTGAGGACATGTTTGTGCAATTGAACAAGGCCACCACATTTTTGAAACTTGACCTCAACCACAGGTACCATCAGTTGGAACTCCACCCCAACTCAAGAGTGATCACCACTTTCCCCACTCATGATGGACTCTTTCGATACAAGAGATTACATTTCGGCATCTCCTCCGCCGCAGAGATATTACAGGAGGCCATACGTCAAGTGATTCTCCCCACCAAGTTGGCACTAAACTACAGTGACGACATCCTGGTGTTTTGTACTTTGCAAATGGAACACAACCAGGAACTACTGTAGACATGTAAGGCCCTACAAAGAGTGGGGCTGACCCTCAACTTGACAAAATGCAACATCAATAAATGCAAACAAAGATTCTTCAGCCATATCTTCTCGGACGCTCGGATGGCCCCCGACCCAGACAAAGTGAGAACCATCGCCAGCAAGGCTGCTCCCACACAAATGACAGAGGCTTGTTCATTCTTTGGAATGGCTGGTCATGGTGCTAGGAACTCCAACACTATACCTCACAAACTGAACCGCTCTGTCGCCTACTGCAGAATTATGCCACATTTGAGTGGACGGATGAGTGTCAGAAGGTGTTCATCAGCATTAAAACTGCACTGGGGGAAGCAAAGCTTAGCTTACTTTGACCCCGAATGGCATACTGAGATAATTGTTGATGCAAGCCCCGTCGGCCTAGGAGCCATCCTCGTGCAGGAGAAAGACAAGGATTCACACCCCAAACACATTGTGGTATATGCAAGCAGGGCGCTGTCCCCCAGTGAACGGGCATACTCCCAGGACGAGAAGGAGAGTCTCACCGCAGTCTGGGCATGTGAACACTTCCATAACTTCATCAATGGCAAGACCTTCACGCTTGCCACCGACCATCAAGCTCTCCTCTCATTGTTTGGCAACCCTCGCACCAAGACGCAGAATCTGGCAGACTAGATCTCACGCCACCCAGGGGGGGCAGACGACATGGAAAGGTGACACAGAATACATCAACTACGTCACGGCCAATGCAATGCCACCTACACTCACACTGGAAACGCTGGCACATTTATTTATTTTTTATTTTTTATTTATTACATTTATTACTCGCCCAGACCCGGGGGTATCACGGTGAAAAGTTTCAGATGAATTCTCACATATTTATACAGTGTTGCAGTTACGGACAGATAGTCAAAACATATGTACTGAAGTTACACATAGGGCCTCATTACGACCCTGGGGGATGGACCATGGTGCTAATAGCACCATCGTCCATGCCGTTAACTTTCCGACTCCGCCATGGCGGAATGGGGAATTACCACCCCATTCCGAGGTTGGCGGAGTGGTAATTCCCCCTTCCGCCATGGCCCTTTCCCATTCCCATTTTTGCCCCATAGGGCATAATGGGAATGGGGAAGGCGCTAAGTACGGTGCCGCAAATTGCGGCACCGTACTTAGCACCAAGGTCCCTTTGCGGCATGGTTTTTAACGCCTGCAAAAAGCAGGCGTTAAAATCACCATCCCGCAAAGGGACCTTGTAATCAGGCGTTAAGGGTCGGCGCCGTTTACGGCGCCGTAAAACCCTTAACGGCTGACTCGTAATGAGGCCCATAGTGTCTTAAGTCATATTTCAAAAGCTAAATTACACTGGGTCAAAAGTAGCAACTCACAATTCATTTAAAGGGTAGGCTTGAAGCGTACTAATACTGGAGTCAAGCAGGACTAGTTGGGGTTACTATTTGTTAAATAACCAGGTTTTCAGTGCTTTTTTAAATTTTAGTAGAGAGTCCTCATTTTTGATGCTGAGGGGTCGTGCGTTCCAGTGCGATGGGGCTAGGACTTTGAACTGCATCCTCCTGCTCTACAGTATTTATATTGAGGAACCTCCAGAAGGGCCAGTTTACTGGATCTAAGTTGCCTAGAGGAGATTTTTTTCTTGACAGTGTTATTGAGGTAGCTGGGTGATTTGTTAGTGATGCATTTATGGACAATGCTAAGTGTTTTGAAAATGATTCTTGCTTCAATTGGCAGCCAATGATTTTCTCTTCTGATGCTAGATATATGTTTGGATTTCTTGATACCTAGTGCCGCTCTAAGGGCTTTGTTCTGTAGCAATTGGATTTTGTTTAGGTTGGTTTTGGAGGTTCCTAGGAAGAGGATGTTACAATAATCCAATTTTGTTAGGATCAGGGCTCTAGCCAGGGTGATGCAATTTGTGGGGGTGAGAAATTGGCGACTGAGTGCAATGAGTTTTGCTGTGTAGGCTCTGGACGAGGAGAGGGCAGCTACTTGTTTGTGCATAGAGAGGTTAGCATCAATATAAACACCAAGGCCCTCATTACGACCCTGGCGGAAATCGCGGTGCAAAATGCACCATGGAGCACGGCGTAAAGCTGCCGATAGCGCCATGGGGGTTGGCGGATTTTCCGCCCCATTCCGACCTTGGCGGGGCGGTAAATCCCCATCCCCCATTTTACCCTTCCCCATTCCCATTTTTGCCCCATAGGGTATAATGGGAGTGGGGAAGGCGTTAATTACGCCACCTCAAAATACTGTGGCGTAATTAACGACAAGGTCCCGTAGCGCCATGGATTTCTCCGTCCGGAAAAACCAGGCGGAAAACGCTCCATGGCGCTACGGAATCTCGTAGTAGGGCGGACGGGTCCGCCGCGAATAACGCTGGCGTAAACCCACTCCGCCAGGGTCGTAATGAGGCCCCAAGAGTTTTAACTTGTTTGAGTACCGGGATCAGTGTGCCGTCAATGTTGATATGGGAGTAGTCAGAGTGGAGGGTGCTTATTCTTTTTTGAGAGCCCACGATGAGGACCTCGGTCTTCTCATCGTTGAGGCAAAGGCTGTTTAGAGCCATCCAGTTTTGGATTATTGAGTAGACTTTGTTGATGGTGTGGGTGTCTTGGGTGTAGTCACCTGTAATGGGGATGAGGATCTGGGTGTCATCTGCAAGGCTGGTGTAGATGACACCCATATCGTCAAGAGCCGAGAATAGGAGTTTAGTGTATGCATTATAAAGGGTGGAGGAGAGGCAGGATCCCTGGGGTACTCCAATGGGTACTACTATGGGGTCTGCTGCATGGTTTCCGATGGCCACTCTGGATGTACGGCCCGTTAAAAAGGATTTGATCCACTGGATGGCATTGTTGGAAAAGTTAAAGTCCTTTTTTAGAGTGTCACATAATTTATTGTGGTCGACTAGGTCGAATGCTGCTGATAGGTCCAGTAGCAGTAGGTTGGATCATTTCCCTGAGTCTCTGATGGAGTCCAGTTGGATTTTCAAATCCAACAGGGCTGTCTCAGTACTGTGGTTAGGCCTGAAGCCAGATTGTCTAGCTCCTAGTAGGTTGTTGTTGTGTTCGAGGTGAGTTTGTATTTGGTTGTAGGCTATTTTATCAATGATTTTAAGTAGAAAGGGGACAGTCGTTATAGGCTGGTAGTTCATGGGCACTAAAGGGTCCAGAGTAGGCTTTTTCAATAAGGGGGTGACCCATGCTGCTTTGATGCTGGCTGGGACCTGGTTGGTGTGGAAGGAGGCATTCACAAAGTTAGTAATTATAGGTGTGAGGGTAGGGGCACATAATTTAATTAAGTGCGCCGGGAAACATGAGCCAGCAAAACACTCCTTCATGGTGCTGGCCGCACAACTGATCATTCCATTCTCGCGGACAGACTATGTAGCGCCGCGCATTTCTCTGCGTCAGCTGCTGGATGGGTACAATCATTACTATCGGATCGTAAGGTCAGAGTCTTCTTCCAGGAGTCGATGGCAGAAGAATTCCTGATCACATGTGGCATACCACAAGGTTCCTGGGTGTCACCAACCTTGTTTAATATCTTCATGCTCCCAATATTCGACCAGTTGGATGCAGCGGGGTCCATTTATGCAAACTATGCCGATGACACCCAGTGTCTTGTGCCACTCTCAGGAGGTTATGATCTGGACTCTATCTCCCTAAACCTCGCCTATGGTCAAATTCAAACTTGGATGCAGGCCAGTAGGCCTGCACTCAATGACCCCAAAACTGAGATAATGGTGGTAGGAACTGATCCCCAACGACATCAACTTAATCAAGAGTATTGCCAATTCGACTTTGCAGGCTGCTCCATTAAAACCCAATCCTGAGTCAAGACTCTGGGAGTCCCCCTAGACCAAGACCTGTCTATGAAGGCGCAGGTGAGCAGCCTAGTGTCTTGCACATCATACTATCTGAAGCTGCTGGCTTCCCTTCCTGAACACCTCTAACTGTGCCATGGCTGCACGCGTCGTCATAGGGGCAAAGCTGGATTATTGTTCCAGCCTGCTGCTCAGGATTGCCAAAGGGGAGCATGCCTGGTTGCAGGTCATCCAGAACAATGTTGTATGCATTGTTAAGGGGCTGCAGAGAACAGACCATGTCTCGTCGGCCAGAAGAGCCTTACACTGGCTCCCTGTGAGCCGCCGCATTCTGTTTTGGGTGCACTGCATTACCCATCGCTGCCTCAATGGCCAGGGCCCCGAGTTCTTGGCCAAATGTCTTTCTTGGCTGCCTGCCCTCAGAACACTGCAGTCTAATAACACGTCTCTTCTAGTCACCCTAAGGACCAAACTCACCTGTGTGGCAGAAGGGTCCTTCCCCCGTGCAGCCCCTAGGCTCTGGAACACTCTTCCACCTGATCTGCGAAGTTGCACTTCGCTTTCCATCTTCAGGCGGGACTGAAAACTATTCTATTCTGCTGATTTAATTTTCTTCTGACCTGCCCGTTCTGAATTTGATTTTGTTATTTGTTGTCTGCCTTGCTGTCTTGTTTAGCGCTTCTATGCCCCTGGGCTTCGTATTTGCGCTATATAAATAAAATAAAAAAATAAAAACCTGGAGGGGAGAGTATTGCAGGCAATTGGCCCCGCACCCTGAAGCAAATAGGACAGAGGTGGAGCACCTAGCAACGATACACAAAGAGCTAGCCGCACTGAACGACTCAATCCTACTCAGAGGATGCAGGCTTGTGATTCCACCAACACTGAGGAAATCAGTCATCCAGACAGCTCATGAGTGTCACGGAGGGGCTGGAAACATCAAGAGACACCTAAGGCAGCATGTATGGTTTCCATACATGGACCCACACATAGAGGACATCATGCGACAGTTTTTGTCCAGCCGGTGCACAGCCAGGAGTGACCCTCCAATACCGTTACAACCTACCACATCCCAGAGAGGTAATGGGGCAGAGCTGCAGTCAATTTCTATGGCCCGAGGAACACCAGAGAATACTTTTTAGTCTTCATCGATGAATTCTCATGGTTTCCCATTGTGAAAAGAACATGTCAATGGCATTCTGACAAGTGGCGGCCCTCATCGATGAAGTATTCAGTGAATGGGAAATCCCTAAGACCATCCAGTCGGACAATGGGCCCCTGTTCAACAGCCATGACTTTGCAACATTCGCTCGCCATTTGGGATGCGGCCACCAGAAGATAACACTCAGATGGTCCCAAGTGAATGGGATGGTTGAAAGATTCATGTCCTCCATCAAGAAAACCATTCAGCGTGCCCACCTTGAAGGCAGATCTCCACACCAAGCACACTGCAGCACCCCATGAAGCCACGGGAAAATCACCTTCTGAGATTAGGATGGCGTGCCAAGTGAACACCGGGATCATTAACATTCCCCCAGAGCGAGGAAACATGGACACTGAGAGAATCATACAAGACACCGCTAGGAAGCAACAAGACCAAGGAAAGGAGGAATTGACAGTTGGAGACAAAGCCCTCGTGAAGCAACAAGTACAAAGGCAAACAGACTCTCGATACGGATCGCTCCCGCTAAACCTCATAGCGATCAAGGGATCCATGGTGACCGCAGGAAGCGAAGGGCAGGAAGTGACAAGAAATGCATCCCAGGGAGAACGCCAGTGAGAGCATGGAGCATGAGATGGACAAAGCTGAGCCCATGGATGAGCCGTGGTGCCCTGCGCCCACCTTCGGTGAACGTGAGCGAGATTTGCCACGAGGGCAGCCTGAGGAAGCAGACTCGGGCAGACATGCTCGTCCCCAGTGGGCGATCAAGAGGCCATGGCGTTTGGTACAGGAATGCTGAACCCGACTAAAGAATATTTGTACTGGTGTGATGTTATTGGGGAATGTGTTACTGTGCCTTTAAGGCATACCCATGGGGGCAGGAGACACATGGGTTGGAGGAGGAGGAGGAGGGAGAGAAACCCACAGGGTTTCCTCAGTTCTGTTGATAAAGTTATAGAAAGCAGTCAACCTGCATCCTGTGTGTTCCTTGATGTATATGAGGCCCAGTCACTTCCCAGTAACAAGAGGGAGAAACAGGAAAACGCACAGAAATTCATTTGAGCAACTCGCAGGGAGTCACATGTCCTCCACCCATCTTTCTTTTTTTTTATTTGCATTTTTAAAGCGCTCACACAGCCCGGGGGCATCGAGGCGCTGTTACGGAACATGTCTTAGTTGCGTATTTATAGCATGCTTGATACCCAGAGGTTTCTAAGCGCGGACCCGGGGATCGAACCTATGCTGCTCCACTGTCATCTTGCTTCCAAGGCGAGCATGCTGCCGCTGAGCTATCCTCCCGCCTTTCTACAAAGTCCAGCTGAGCCACCGCTTCCATGGAATCATTGGAAGTCCCAGTTCCACATGTGCTTAGAGGCAGTAGATGGGGCAGAGTTTGCACCTGAGGGGAAGTCTGCACTCCTAAGGAACGCATTAGTGATGGAAGGCCAAAGGTTACTCGCTCTAGCTCAGGTAGCAAGGACACCAGATGTATCAGCTCGTGATGACTCCCACGAAGAGGCAATGGACAGGTTAGAATCCAGATGTGCAAGAGTTCCTAACATAGTACTAGAACCCCATAACCTCTACATCAGGCTGCAATCAACGTCAATAGATGACTTTGTCACTGCGCTTAAGGAATTAGAGAGCATGTCCGCTTTTGAGAACATGGCTGACCAGCCCACCATGGATCAACTGATAGTGCGGTTGTCAGGACACAATCACCCACAAAGCCAGCAAATGAAAGGGCAGGGATTCCACTCTAGAACAAGCCATCACACGGAAGATGGGTGCACAGTGAGGAGATGGCCCAAGAGGCAAGACCGAGAAAGAGCTTAAACTGAGCGAAGATCATGGGAAGAACCTCCAAGAAGACGCCCTCCAGACAAGAGACGGACAGAAAGAAATTGAGACTGTTTCAAACGTGGAAATGGCAACCACATCGCTAGCCAGAGGACAGGAGCGTGCCGAATGTCACTGCCAGGTGCACCGCCAGGAGATGTACTGTGGCAAAGGTACAAGACAATCCAGAAAATGAAGAACCAAATGACAATTGGAACAATTAGTTCTCAACATTGAAAGCAACGGCAACACAAGCAAGAAACCTTACTGCAAAATCACGATCCACAAAAGCGGAACCAATGTGCTCGCAGACTCTGGTTCATATTGCACGATTTTACCCAAAGAAACATACTTTAGATTATTTCCAAAGTGCAAAGGCCCTTCACACACCAGACATCAATCCAGGAGCCTATGGTGGCCACACAATTGCCCCAATTGGCTATAGGAGAAGCACAGTATCTTTAAAAAAAACTCAATGCCATCATCAAAGTGCATGTCTCTGAGAAGGCCCTGCAGTGCTGGGCTGGGACGACCAGACTTCTTGAGTTCAAGTGGGACCCGTGCTCCAGAGAATATGTCTGCATCATCCAAGAACAGTCAGCACCAGACTTGCTAAACTCTCAGAGAGAGATTTTTTGCAAATAATCAGGGATGATAAAACAGTATGTCCACAAAGCAATACTGTGCATGAATGCTACACGTGTGAAACATAAGGTCAGGCCAGTTCCCCTAAGAGCATGCTAGGAACTCAAGTCATTACTTGACAAGTTCAAGATGCCAAGATATACACAAAATTTGATTTAGAGTGCTTATCATGAAATCTGTCTTCAATCAGAGTCCAAGCATCTCACAGCATTCGTGACCCCAGAAGAGACTTTCCAACATATGTGGATGCCATTTGGTCTCTCTTCTATGGTAGCAGCCTTCCAAAGACTCATCGCCAACTTGCTTAAGGACATTCTTCACATTGCAATTTTTGAGGGCGACTTTCTGGTGTATGTTCTGATGATGATTCCCATAGTTCTACTCCTGGCCAAGTCATACGCACACTGAAAGACAGTTGACCCTTTCTGCCCAAGGAGAAATGCATTTTCACGAAGTCAGAGGTGGAATACCTAGGACACACACCATTTGTGTTGCGGGAATCCCAAAGTATCGTTGGTTGACCATGAATGCTCCAGACTAACCACGAAAGAGCAACTCAAATCAGATCCTTTATGGGATTGTTGGAAGTCTACATGAAATTCGAAGAGGAGTTCTCCACTAGAACTGAACCACTCAGACTCATCTTGAAGGACACATACACTGTACGAATGGTCACCAGTGTATCAGGGGTCCTCCGGTCCCACCATATTAAACATTGTGGTAAAAAAGGAGCACACACCGGTCAAGAAACAAGGTATACAGTCTTTTCACTGAAACATTTTTCATCGAAAGATGTTTCACCAAAAAATGTTCATTGAAAGATTTTTTCATAGAAAAAATCTTTCAAAGAAGGTTTTTATCAAAAATATATATATATATATATATGTTTGGGTCGGGTAAAGGGTAACATTTTGAAAATAGGGGTTTGGGAGGGACCCCCAATGAAAAAGAATATTTGGGAATGTTTGGGGTGTTTTAAAGGGCAGAAAACAGGGGATTGGGGGGTCCAATTAAAAAAAAGAATTTGGTAAATTCAGAATACAGGTTTTCGATGAATAGTGTCATGAATCTACATTTGGTGAAAAAGTTTTCAATTAAAAATGTTAATTGAAACTTCTTTTCGGTGGAAAAAATTCTGTGAAAAGACATGTCACTGAGAAACAACTGTGTTTATTACAGCTCAGCGAGCACAAATCAGGCATAACAGTGGACTGGAACTGATTGGTGAGAGCTTACGTCTGGGCTTACAGCTAGCATTAGTTATACTGTGATTACAATGGTGAAACCATTAGAAACAGTTGCAGCTCAGGATGTTCATATTTTCCATGGTTCCCAAGAAACCCATTGGCTAAACTATATCATATCCTTAGAGCTTCTCCACTACTTTGACTGGGCAAGGTATGTATAGCTGAAATACCATCTCTCCTCCTCCTCTTTGTTGGAGAACAGCTGTTAATCCAATACTCTAGTTAGCTTAAATCTTGGGTCGATGCAGAGCACTGTGCGCCATTCCATATTGTCATTGTCTGTCCCACACAAGATCAGCATGACCTTACGTACTATTATCCCCTCTAGCTGTGGCACGAGTGTGGTACCTTTCATGTCGTCGCTTCGACATTGTGGTCTGAACCAGAATTCTGATGCCAATCAGAAACACCTTCTCTTGTATTCCCGGGACCCATCCCAGCAGTATCTCCACTCCGTAAAAACCATGCTCGGGTACATGGGTTGGCCTTCGCAATGTGCTTTGAGCGTGTGCTGCTCACAAGAGCACAGCCATTCAGGTGTAGTAGGCGCCTGGTGTTGTGCATACCATCCCTGTCTCTGTGAATGATATGGTGGCATTCAAATTGCTGAGTAAATCGCTCCCTAGTATGTTGATGGGAGTGTCTTTGGAGTACAATAGTTGAACCACGATATGTTGTGTCCCTATTGTTAGTGGCAAAACCTTTGTGACTGGAACCGCGACCACCGCCCCAGAGAAGCCTTGCAAGTCCATGACCTTGTTTGACAATGGGAAACCCCTTCTCGTATTCTGGATTTTGTTGCAACTGTGTCTATGAGAAAAGAAAATTCCCTGGGTCCTATTTTCACTGCTACCTCGAGCTCCTTGCCAGGGACATGAGTTACTGCTAGGACTGGACAAACTCAAGCCCTCTGTGGGCCCCCCTATTGTTGCGTGTTGCCCTGCCGGAAAGGGAAGGGGATTCGCCCCACAAAACTCACCCCAGTATAATGGGGTACCACATTCTGCCCTAGAAGCACAAGGCCCCCGCTACTTCTGTTGGGGTCTGTGTTGTAGCTGAGGTCCCTGCGCCCCTCAGATACTTGTGGTGCTCTCTGCTACAAGGACATCTGTCCCTGCTGCATCAGGGCTACATGAGGCTGTATCTGCTGCCGCTGCAGCCGCATCGTGACCCCTCCTTGCTGCTGTGACAGTTGCATTGCCTGTGCTTGTCTACAAAAGGACAAGTGTGTGCAACATGTCCCATGTTTTCACATTTGAAACATGGCCAAAATACCCTGTATCCTACCCCTTTATGTCCTTTCCTTCCTCATTGCTGGTACCCTTGCCTCATGGGGAAAATAATCCTGTGCATATAATTTCCCTGCAGCAACATTCCCCACTGCAGTATGTACTGCGACGGCACATAGTCCCCTGGTTGTGGTGTGTGTCCTATAGAAAACTATCCCTGTGGGGAAGGTGCCAATGTGGCAGCATCAGGAACAAGCAGTGCCCCTTCTAGGGTATACTTTTCCAGCTTCTTTTATACCAATTTGTTTTCTGCTTTCATGGCATTCTCGGCCGCCTGCCTCTCACTCTCCTGTTTTCGTTTGCAATAGTGCACTATTGTTGCCTGTATTCCTGGCCAGCCCTTAGCATCGATGCCCACATTCCTATCTAATGCTGTTTGTACTTCTGTCGGCAGTCCCTTTATCGATATATAATAAATCAGGGGTACGCATTCATCCCAGGACATTCGCGTTTCCTGTGTCCACAGATCCTGCACTCTTTTTACATACTCTGCTGGGTCATCGTCGCTTTTCATTTTGTGGGCCATTACTGTCCCTAGGTCATAACTGTCAGGATACATACTTCTCAGTACCTCCCAGACGTGTGCGCCACAGTTATTAAATGGAGCTCCGTCATGGGCATTTGTGCTTAATTTCACCCCTTTGTACCCTGCCTGTTTGCATATTTTGTCTTCCTGCTCTCCTATGATTGCTGCAAATAAACTTTTCATGTCCCCTATGGTCAATGTCACCCCAGCCATCTTTTTCTCAAGTGCCTGTATCCATTTACTGGCCCCTGCCATGAGGGAGGGCTGGCTGCATATTAGGTTATCTCTGTCCATCATCTGCCATGGCACATATTGTGCACCCCCTCTCTATTTCTGTAGCAGTGGCATTAATCTTGTCTTTGGACCTCTCCCTTCCCCTCCTTTGGTGCCCTAAATTAATCCCATTTTCACCTTCCCTATTCTACTCCAGAGGGAGCTGGAACAGTCCCTTCCACTTCTGTTACTGTCCTGTAGTTTTCACTCTCTCCTCCCCCTCTCCTTCTTTTATCAGGGGTCCACTCATCACAGTCCCACCAGTCCATTCTCCCCCAGCAGTGCTGCATCTGAGGCTGCATTGTCTTCGTTCCCTCCTTCCTCCTCTTTTTCTTCCCGTCTTCCTCCTCTTCGTCTAATCTGAATTGTATTCTCCACGTTAGCCATTCCCCCTTATCGCCCTTAGTTTTCCTCTGCACCTCCCTCCTCTTCTATCACTCTTCTTGCTTCAAAGAATAATGTGCCCACACGCTGTCGCATATTCTTTTGTATGTCCGCTAAGTATTTCCTCTCTCCCCTTTTGTGCAGTTCATCCCTTCATGCATCTCTGTCCTTTGTGTACCCCTCTGCGGGCAATAATGATGGATAAACACCGTAGTGCGGGGCAGAGAGCTTGTTCCACTCCTCCTGTAGTCTCCTCTTCCTCCTTTTTCACTTTTTCCCCTCTTGATATGATATATGTTATGTTATAATGAGTCATTTATAACGCGCCTGTACACAAGTGTTTCTAAGTGCAACAGATATACCTTCTCATATTTGTTAACGAAATACAAGGGCTCTAATTTGAAACATGGACAGAACATATTTTGGGCTCTGGAAAGTACACAAAGAAACAAGGAGTCTCCTCAGGCTCACTCACCCCACCCACTGAGAGCAGGCAGCGCCCAGGACTAGGCCGACCTTCATGAACTCGGCATCTGCAGGGCCTCTTCATTGATGCGCGTTGGTCAGGTCTGTGGTCACTGGACCTGTGTCCCAGGGAGGGCGGTCTGGATAACCTCAGCTAACGGGGAGGACCGAGGATCTCGCTGGGGCCTCCAAAAATGTATCAGGGGTCCTCGGGGCCCACCATATAAAAATTCATGATCAAAACGTAGCACACACTGGGCAAGAAACAACGCAGAACAAACATGCATAACAGCTAAAGACGAAACCATGCAGAGTGTAGGAGAAGAACCCGGAAGAAATGCAGAAAACACTGAAGGGTGTGGAAGAGAAACGTATACCCGGTCAGGAGAAGAGAGGCCAAAATGAAGGAGACCTGTTCCTGAAAGGTTCAGTCAGTATGAATGATTGGGGATGATGTAATGAGGTGCCTGTGACGTCCGCGAGTTCTGCTACGCCCCATGACTGCATGGTCCTTCATGGGTGACTTTATATAACTCAAGTAGCATTGTTTCCTCCAGTTTCCTTTTCCTAAAAATTGTATCTCTGATTTTCATTTGCAAGATCAACAACAGCCCTGGTAAAATCTAAAAACACAACAAATAAATAAATAGGCAAACCATAGAAATTAGAGCTAAATAGAACAAAACAAGAAGAATAGAACTAAGAGCAAACACAACCTTTGCTGTCATAGAGTTCTCAGACCCCATTTGGAGCGTACCCAGCTGGAACTTCAAAAGAATAAGCAAGACCCATCAAGTCCCACCAGCATCAATCCCTCAAGAGTCACAGGAGGCTTAACAATGGGACAGAGTTGAAGGAGGTGCCAGAAATTATACTAAAGAGAAGTGTTTAAACATTCCCGGTCTGGGAAGCAGCTTTTCTTTATCTCTTAAATGTCCAATCAACAGCGACCTGATCCTAAAATCTGCCAGAAGCTTATTGTCTGGCAGAGCAGGAATCTTTTCCACAGCCAACACCTCCCAAATCTCGACCCACCAGTAATTAGGGTGAATAAGCTGGAAAAGTGCAAGAGAGAAGTGATGTGCTGTTGGCAGCATCAGCCCGGTGGGTCTGTTGGCTGGGCATGGGGTGTTTTACGGCCGGTAGTCGTCGTGTGCTGTTGTGCAAGTCTATGTGTGGTTTGTTTTGTTGTTGCAGTATAGTGAAGTTTGTGTGGATTGCTGTGTTTAGGTTTGTGGTCGTGTCTGGTTAGAGTTTCAGAGGTGTATGCAGAGGGATGAAGTTGTTAGTGGATTGGTTAGTTGGCATTGCTGTCCTTGCAATTGTGTCTAGGTGTGAGGCCTGCTATCATTCACTACTCCATCCAAGCGTAGCACCCGCCATCACTCACAGCTTCATCCAAATATAGCACAGGCGAACACTCACAATCCCATCCATGTCTCTATCTAGATGTGACGAGGGCTAAAGTTGAGGATGACACCTAAGTGTGGCACCTGCTAACATTCATATTTCTATCTAGGTGTGACGGAGGCCAAAGTTGAGGATGACATCTGAGTGTGGCACCTGCTAACATTCATATTTCTATCTAGGTGTGACGGAGGCCAAAGTTGAGGATGACATCTGAGTGTGGCACCTGCTAACATTCATGTTTCTATCTAGATGCGACAGGTTTAAAGTTAAGGATGACACCTGAGTGTGGCACCTGCTAACATTCATATTTCTATCTAGGTGTGACGGAGGCCAAAGTTGAGGATGACATCTGAGTGTGGCACCTGCTAACATTCATATTTCTATCTAGATGCGACAGGTTTAAAGTTGAGGATGACATCTGAGTGTGGCACCTGCTAACATTCATATTTCTATCTAGATGCGACAGGTTTAAAGTTGAGGATGACATCTGAGTGTGGCACCTGCTAACATTCATATTTCTATCTAGATGCGACAGGTTTAAAGTTGAGGATGACATCTGAGTGTGGCACCTGCTAACATTCATATTTCTATCTAGATGCGACAGGTTTAAAGTTGAGGATGACATCTGAGTGTGGCACCTGCTAACATTCATATTTCTATCTAGGTGTGACGGAGGCCAAAGTTGAGGATGACATCTGAGTGTGGCACCTGCTAACATTCATATTTCTATCTAGATGCGACAGGTTTAAAGTTGAGGATGACATCTGAGTGTGGCACCTGCTAACATTCATATTTCTATCTAGATGCGACAGGTTTAAAGTTGAGGATGACATCTGAGTGTGGCACCTGCTAACATTCATATTTCTATCTAGGTGTGACGGAGGCCAAAGTTGAGGATGACATCTGAGTGTGGCACCTGCTAACATTCATATTTCTATCTAGGTGTGACGGAGGCCAAAGTTGAGGATGACATCTGAGTGTGGCACCTGCTAACATTCATATTTCTATCTAGATGCGACAGGTTTAAAGTTGAGGATGACATCTGAGTGTGGCACCTGCTAACATTCATATTTCTATCTAGATGCGACGGGTTAAAGTTGAGGATGACACCTAAGTGTGGCACCTGCTAACATTCATATTTCTATCTAGGTGTGACGGAGGCCAAAGTTGAGGATGACATCTGAGTGTGGCACCTGCTAACATTCATATTTCTATCTAGATGCGACGGGTTAAAGTTGAGGATGACACCTAAGTGTGGCACCTGCTAACATTCATATTTCTATCTAGATCCAACGGGTTAAAGTTGAGGATGACATCTGAGTGTGGCACCTGCTAACATTCATATTTCTATCTAGGTGTGACGGAGGCCAAAGTTGAGGATGACATCTGAGTGTGGCACCTGCTAACATTCATATTTCTATCTAGGTGTGACGGAGGCCAAAGTTGAGGATGACATCTGAGTGTGGCACCTGCTAACATTCATATTTCTATCTAGGTGTGACGGAGGCCAAAGTTGAGGATGACATCTGAGTGTGGCACCTGCTAACATTCATATTTCTATCTAGGTGTGACGGAGGCCAAAGTTGAGGATGACATCTGAGTGTGGCACCTGCTAACATTCATATTTCTATCTAGATGCGACAGGTTTAAAGTTGAGGATGACATCTGAGTGTGGCACCTGCTAACATTCATATTTCTATCTAGGTGTGACGGAGGCCAAAGTTGAGGATGACATCTGAGTGTGGCACCAGCTAACATTCATATTTCTATCTAGATGCGACAGGTTTAAAGTTGAGGATGACATCTGAGTGTGGCACCTGCTAACATTCATATTTCTATCTAGATGCGACAGGTTTAAAGTTGAGGATGACATCTGAGTGTGGCACCTGCTAACATTCATATTTCTATCTAGATGCGACAGGTTTAAAGTTGAGGATGACACCTAAGTGTGGCACCTGCTAACATTCATATTTCTATCTAGGTGTGACGGAGGCCAAAGTTGAGGATGACATCTGAGTGTGGCACCTGCTAACATTCATATTTCTATCTAGATGCGACAGGTTTAAAGTTGAGGATGACATCTGAGTGTGGCACCTGCTAACATTCATATTTCTATCTAGATGCGACAGGTTTAAAGTTGAGGATGACATCTGAGTGTGGCACCTGCTAACATTCATATTTCTATCTAGGTGTGACGGAGGCCAAAGTTGAGGATGACATCTGAGTGTGGCACCTGCTAACATTCATATTTCTATCTAGGTGTGACGGAGGCCAAAGTTGAGGATGACATCTGAGTGTGGCACCTGCTAACATTCATATTTCTATCTAGATGCGACAGGTTTAAAGTTGAGGATGACATCTGAGTGTGGCACCTGCTAACATTCATATTTCTATCTAGATGCGACGGGTTAAAGTTGAGGATGACACCTAAGTGTGGCACCTGCTAACATTCATATTTCTATCTAGGTGTGACGGAGGCCAAAGTTGAGGATGACATCTGAGTGTGGCACCTGCTAACATTCATATTTCTATCTAGATGCGACGGGTTAAAGTTGAGGATGACACCTAAGTGTGGCACCTGCTAACATTCATATTTCTATCTAGATCCAACGGGTTAAAGTTGAGGATGACATCTGAGTGTGGCACCTGCTAACATTCATATTTCTATCTAGGTGTGACGGAGGCCAAAGTTGAGGATGACATCTGAGTGTGGCACCTGCTAACATTCATATTTCTATCTAGGTGTGACGGAGGCCAAAGTTGAAGATGACATCTGAGTGTGGCACCTGCTAACATTCATGTTTCTATCTTGATGCGACAGGTTTAAAGTTGAGGATGACACCTGAGTGTGGCACACGCTAACATTCATATTTCTATCTAGGTGTGACGGAGGCCAAAGTTGAGGATGACATCTGAGTGTGGCACCTGCTAACATTCATATTTCTATCTAGATGCGACAGGTTTAAAGTTGAGGATGACATCTGAGTGTGGCACCTGCTAACATTCATATTTCTATCTAGGTGTGACGGAGGCCAAAGTTGAGGATGACATCTGAGTGTGGCACCAGTTAACATTCATATTTCTATCTAGATGCGACAGGTTTAAAGTTGAGGATGACATCTGAGTGTGGCACCTGCTAACATTCATATTTCTATCTAGATGCGACAGGTTTAAAGTTGAGGATGACATCTGAGTGTGGCACCTGCTAACATTCATATTTCTATCTAGGTGTGACGGAGGCCAAAGTTGAGGATGACACCTAAGTGTGGCACCTGCTAACATTCATATTTCTATCTAGATGCGACAGGTTTAAAGTTGAGGATGACACCTAAGTGTGGCACCTGCTAACATTCATATTTCTATCTAGGTGTGACGGAGGCCAAAGTTGAGGATGACATCTGAGTGTGGCACCTGCTAACATTCATATTTCTATCTAGATGCGACGGGTTAAAGTTGAGGATGACACCTAAGTGTGGCACCTGCTAACATTCATATTTCTATCTAGATCCAACGGGTTAAAGTTGAGGATGACATCTGAGTGTGGCACCTGCTAACATTCATATTTCTATCTAGGTGTGACGGAGGCCAAAGTTGAGGATGACATCTGAGTGTGGCACCTGCTAACATTCATATTTCTATCTAGATGCGACAGGTTTAAAGTTGAGGATGACATCTGAGTGTGGCACCTGCTAACATTCATATTTCTATCTAGGTGTGACGGAGGCCAAAGTTGAGGATGACATCTGAGTGTGGCACCAGCTAACATTCATATTTCTATCTAGATGTGACAGGTTTAAAGTTGAGGATGACATCTGAGTGTGGCACCTGCTAACATTCATATTTCTATCTAGATGCGACAGGTTTAAAGTTGAGGATGACATCTGAGTGTGGCACCTGCTAACATTCATATTTCTATCTAGATGCGACAGGTTTAAAGTTGAGGATGACACCTAAGTGTGGCACCTGCTAACATTCATATTTCTATCTAGGTGTGACGGAGGCCAAAGTTGAGGATGACATCTGAGTGTGGCACCTGCTAACATTCATATTTCTATCTAGATGCGACAGGTTTAAAGTTGAGGATGACATCTGAGTGTGGCACCTGCTAACATTCATATTTCTATCTAGGTGTGACGGAGGCCAAAGTTGAGGATGACATCTGAGTGTGGCACCTGCTAACATTCATATTTCTATCTAGGTGTGACGGAGGCCAAAGTTGAGGATGACATCTGAGTGTGGCACCTGCTAACATTCATATTTCTATCTAGATGCGACGGGTTAAAGTTGAGGATGACACCTAAGTGTGGCACCTGCTAACATTCATATTTCTATCTAGGTGTGACGGAGGCCAAAGTTGAGGATGACATCTGAGTGTGGCACCTGCTAACATTCATATTTCTATCTAGATGCGACGGGTTAAAGTTGAGGATGACACCTAAGTGTGGCACCTGCTAACATTCATATTTCTATCTAGATCCAACGGGTTAAAGTTGAGGATGACATCTGAGTGTGGCACCTGCTAACATTCATATTTCTATCTAGGTGTGACGGAGGCCAAAGTTGAGGATGACATCTGAGTGTGGCACCTGCTAACATTCATATTTCTATCTAGGTGTGACGGAGGCCAAAGTTGAGGATGACATCTGAGTGTGGCACCTGCTAACATTCATGTTTCTATCTTGATGCGACAGGTTTAAAGTTGAGGATGACACCTGAGTGTGGCACACGCTAACATTCATATTTCTATCTAGGTGTGACGGAGGCCAAAGTTGAGGATGACATCTGAGTGTGGCACCTGCTAACATTCATATTTCTATCTAGATGCGACAGGTTTAAAGTTGAGGATGACATCTGAGTGTGGCACCTGCTAACATTCATATTTCTATCTAGGTGTGACGGAGGCCAAAGTTGAGGATGACATCTGAGTGTGGCACCAGTTAACATTCATATTTCTATCTAGATGCGACAGGTTTAAAGTTGAGGATGACATCTGAGTGTGGCACCTGCTAACATTCATATTTCTATCTAGATGCGACAGGTTTAAAGTTGAGGATGACATCTGAGTGTGGCACCTGCTAACATTCATATTTCTATCTAGGTGTGACGGAGGCCAAAGTTGAGGATGACATCTGAGTGTGGCACCTGCTAACATTCATATTTCTATCTAGGTGTGACGGAGGCCAAAGTTGAGGATGACACCTAAGTGTGGCACCTGCTAACATTCATATTTCTATCTAGATGCGACAGGTTTAAAGTTGAGGATGACACCTAAGTGTGGCACCTGCTAACATTCATATTTCTATCTAGGTGTGACGGAGGCCAAAGTTGAGGATGACATCTGAGTGTGGCACCTGCTAACATTCATATTTCTATCTAGATGCGACAGGTTTAAAGTTGAGGATGACATCTGAGTGTGGCACCTGCTAACATTCATATTTCTATCTAGATGCGACAGGTTTAAAGTTGAGGATGACATCTGAGTGTGGCACCTGCTAACATTCATATTTCTATCTAGATGCGACAGGTTTAAAGTTGAGGATGACATCTGAGTGTGGCACCTGCTAACATTCATGTTTCTATCTAGATGCGACAGGTTTAAAGTTGAGGATGACATCTGAGTGTGGCACCTGCTAACATTCATATTTCTATCTAGATGCGACAGGTTTAAAGTTGAGGATGACATCTGAGTGTGGCACCTGCTAACATTCATATTTCTATCTAGATGCGACAGGTTTAAAGTTGAGGATGACATCTAAGTGTGGCACCTGCTAACATTCATATTTCTATCTAGGTGTGACGGAGGCCAAAGTTGAGGATGACATCTGAGTGTGGCACCTGCTAACATTCATATTTCTATCTAGATGCGACAGGTTTAAAGTTGAGGATGACATCTGAGTGTGGCACCTGCTAACATTCATATTTCTATCTAGATGCGACAGGTTTAAAGTTGAGGATGACATCTGAGTGTGGCACCTGCTAACATTCATATTTCTATCTAGATGCGACAGGTTTAAAGTTGAGGATGACATCTGAGTGTGGCACCTGCTAACATTCATATTTCTATCTAGATGCGACAGGTTTAAAGTTGAGGATGACATCTGAGTGTGGCACCTGCTAACATTCATATTTCTATCTAGATGCGACAGGTTTAAAGTTGAGGATGACATCTGAGTGTGGCACCTGCTAACATTCATATTTCTATCTAGATGCGACAGGTTTAAAGTTGAGGATGACATCTGAGTGTGGCACCTGCTAACATTCATATTTCTATCTAGATGCGACAGGTTTAAAGTTGAGGATGACACCTGAGTGTGGCACCTGCTAACATACATATTTCTATCTAGGTGTGACAGGTTTAAAGTTGAGGATGACATCTAAGTGTGGCACCTGCTAACATTCATATTTCTATCTAGGTGTGACGGAGGCCAAAGTTGAGGATGACATCTGAGTGTGGCACCTGCTAACATTCATATTTCTATCTAGGTGTGACGGAGGCCAAAGTTGAGGATGACATCTGAGTGTGGCACCTGCTAACATTCATATTTCTATCTAGGTGTGACGGAGGCCAAAGTTGAGGATGACATCTGAGTGTGGCACCTGCTAACATTCATATTTCTATCTAGATGCGACAGGTTTAAAGTTGAGGATGACATCTGAGTGTGGCACCTGCTAACATTCATATTTCTATCTAGATGCGACAGGTTTAAAGTTGAGGATGACACCTGAGTGTGGCACCTGCTAACATTCATATTTCTATCTAGATGCGACAGGTTTAAAGTTGAGGATGACACCTAAGTGTGGCACCTGCTAACATTCATATTTCTATCTAGGTGTGACGGAGGCCAAAGTTGAGGATGACATCTGAGTGTGGCACCTGCTAACATTCATATTTCTATCTAGATGCGACAGGTTTAAAGTTGAGGATGACATCTGAGTGTGGCACCTGCTAACATTCATGTTTCTATCTAGATGCGACAGGTTTAAAGTTGAGGATGACATCTGAGTGTGGCACCTGCTAACATTCATATTTCTATCTAGGTGTGACGGAGGCCAAAGTTGAGGATGACATCTGAGTGTGGCACCTGCTAACATTCATATTTCTATCTAGATGCGACAGGTTTAAAGTTGAGGATGACATCTGAGTGTGGCACCTGCTAACATTCATGTTTCTATCTAGATGCGACAGGTTTAAAGTTGAGGATGACATCTGAGTGTGGCACCTGCTAACATTCATATTTCTATCTAGATGCGACAGGTTTAAAGTTGAGGATGACACCTAAGTGTGGCACCTGCTAACATTCATATTTCTATCTAGATGCGACAGGTTTAAAGTTGAGGATGACATCTGAGTGTGGCACCTGCTAACATTCATATTTCTATCTAGATGCGACAGGTTTAAAGTTGAGGATGACATCTGAGTGTGGCACCTGCTAACATTCATGTTTCTATCTAGATGCGACAGGTTTAAAGTTGAGGATGACATCTGAGTGTGGCACCTGCTAACATTCATGTTTCTATCTAGATGCGACAGGTTTAAAGTTGAGGATGACATCTGAGTGTGGCACCTGCTAACATTCATGTTTCTATCTAGATGCGACAGGTTTAAAGTTGAGGATGACATCTGAGTGTGGCACCTGCTAACATTCATATTTCTATCTAGATGCGACAGGTTTAAAGTTGAGGATGACATCTGAGTGTGGCACCTGCTAACATTCATGTTTCTATCTAGATGCGACAGGTTTAAAGTTGAGGATGACATCTGAGTGTGGCACCTGCTAACATTCATATTTCTATCTAGATGCAACAGCTTTAAAGTTGAGGATGACATCTGAGTGTGGCACCTGCTAACATTCATGTTTCTATCTAGATGCGACAGGTTTAAAGTTGAGGATGACATCTGAGTGTGGCACCTGCTAACATTCATATTTCTATCTAGATGCAACAGGTTTAAAGTTGAGGATGACATCTGAGTGTGGCACCTGCTAACATTCATATTTCTATCTAGATGCGACAGGTTTAAAGTTGAGGATGACATCTGAGTGTGGCACCTGCTAACATACATATTTCTATCTAGATGCGACAGGTTTAAAGTTGAGGATGACATCTGAGTGTGGCACCTGCTAACATTCATATTTCTATCTAGATGCGACGGGTTAAAGTTGAGGATGACACCTAAGTGTGGCACCTGCTAACATTCATATTCCTATCTAGGTGTGACGGAGGCCAAAGTTGAGGATTACATCTGAGTGTGGCACCTGCTAACATTCATATTTCTATCTAGATGCGACGGGTTAAAGTTGAGGATGACACCTAAGTGTGGCACCTGCTAACATTCATATTTCTATCTAGGTGTGACGGAGGCCAAAGTTGAGGATGATATCTGAGTTTGGCACCTCCTAACATTCATATTTCTATCTAGATGCGACAGGTTTAAAGTTGAGGATGACACCTAAGTGTGGCACCTGCTTACATTCATATTTCTGTCTAGATGCGACAGGTTTAAAGTTGAGGATGACACCTAAGTGTGGCACCTGCTAACATTCATATTTCTATCTAGGTGTGACGGAGGCCAAAGTTGAGGATGACACCTAAGTGTGGCACCTGCTAACATTCATATTTCTATCTAGATGCGACAGGTTTAAAGTTGAGGATGACACCTAAGTGTGGCACCTGCTAACATTCATATTTCTATCTAGGTGTGACGGAGGCCAAAGTTGAGGATGACATCTGAGTGTGGCACCTGCTAACATTCATATTTCTATCTAGATGCGACAGGTTTAAAGTTGAGGATGACATCTGAGTGTGGCACCTGCTAACATTCATATTTCTATCTAGGTGTGACGGAGGCCAAAGTTGAGGATGACATCTGAGTGTGGCACCTGCTAACATTCATATTTCTATCTAGATGCGACAGGTTTAAAGTTGAGGATGACATCTGAGTGTGGCACCTGCTAACATTCATATTTCTATCTAGATGCGACAGGTTTAAAGTTGAGGATGACATCTGAGTGTGGCACCTGCTAACATTCATATTTCTATCTAGGTGTGACGGAGGCCAAAGTTGAGGATGACATCTGAGTGTGGCACCTGCTAACATTCATATTTCTATCTAGATGCGACAGGTTTAAAGTTGAGGATGACATCTGAGTGTGGCACCTGCTAACATTCATATTTCTATCTAGATGCGATGGGTTAAAGTTGAGGATGACATCTGAGTGTGGCACCTGCTAACATTCATATTTCTATCTAGATGCGACAGGTTTAAAGTTGAGGATGACATCTGAGTGTGGCACCTGCTAACATTCATATTTCTATCTAGATGCGACAGGTTTAAAGTTGAGGATGACATCTGAGTGTGGCACCTGCTAACATTCATGTTTCTATCTAGATGCGACAGGTTTAAAGTTGAGGATGACATCTGAGTGTGGCACCTGCTAACATTCATATTTCTATCTAGATGCGACAGGTTTAAAGTTGAGGATGACATCTGAGTGTGGCACCTGCTAACATTCATATTTCTATCTAGATGCGACAGGTTTAAAGTTGAGGATGACATCTAAGTGTGGCACCTGCTAACATTCATATTTCTATCTAGGTGTGACGGAGGCCAAAGTTGAGGATGACATCTGAGTGTGGCACCTGCTAACATTCATATTTCTATCTAGATGCGACAGGTTTAAAGTTGAGGATGACATCTGAGTGTGGCACCTGCTAACATTCATATTTCTATCTAGATGCGACAGGTTTAAAGTTGAGGATGACATCTGAGTGTGGCACCTGCTAACATTCATATTTCTATCTAGATGCGACAGGTTTAAAGTTGAGGATGACATCTGAGTGTGGCACCTGCTAACATTCATATTTCTATCTAGATGCGACAGGTTTAAAGTTGAGGATGACATCTGAGTGTGGCACCTGCTAACATTCATATTTCTATCTAGATGCGACAGGTTTAAAGTTGAGGATGACATCTGAGTGTGGCACCTGCTAACATTCATATTTCTATCTAGATGCGACAGGTTTAAAGTTGAGGATGACACCTGAGTGTGGCACCTGCTAACATACATATTTCTATCTAGATGCGACAGGTTTAAAGTTGAGGATGACATCTAAGTGTGGCACCTGCTAACATTCATATTTCTATCTAGGTGTGACGGAGGCCAAAGTTGAGGATGACATCTGAGTGTGGCACCTGCTAACATTCATATTTCTATCTAGGTGTGACGGAGGCCAAAGTTGAGGATGACATCTGAGTGTGGCACCTGCTAACATTCATATTTCTATCTAGGTGTGACGGAGGCCAAAGTTGAGGATGACATCTGAGTGTGGCACCTGCTAACATTCATATTTCTATCTAGATGCGACAGGTTTAAAGTTGAGGATGACATCTGAGTGTGGCACCTGCTAACATTCATATTTCTATCTAGATGCGACAGGTTTAAAGTTGAGGATGACACCTGAGTGTGGCACCTGCTAACATTCATATTTCTATCTAGATGCGACAGGTTTAAAGTTGAGGATGACACCTAAGTGTGGCACCTGCTAACATTCATATTTCTATCTAGGTGTGACGGAGGCCAAAGTTGAGGATGACATCTGAGTGTGGCACCTGCTAACATTCATATTTCTATCTAGATGCGACAGGTTTAAAGTTGAGGATGACATCTGAGTGTGGCACCTGCTAACATTCATGTTTCTATCTAGATGCGACAGGTTTAAAGTTGAGGATGACATCTGAGTGTGGCACCTGCTAACATTCATATTTCTATCTAGGTGTGACGGAGGCCAAAGTTGAGGATGACATCTGAGTGTGGCACCTGCTAACATTCATATTTCTATCTAGATGCGACAGGTTTAAAGTTGAGGATGACATCTGAGTGTGGCACCTGCTAACATTCATGTTTCTATCTAGATGCGACAGGTTTAAAGTTGAGGATGACATCTGAGTGTGGCACCTGCTAACATTCATATTTCTATCTAGATGCGACAGGTTTAAAGTTGAGGATGACACCTAAGTGTGGCACCTGCTAACATTCATATTTCTATCTAGATGCGACAGGTTTAAAGTTGAGGATGACATCTGAGTGTGGCACCTGCTAACATTCATATTTCTATCTAGATGCGACAGGTTTAAAGTTGAGGATGACATCTGAGTGTGGCACCTGCTAACATTCATGTTTCTATCTAGATGCGACAGGTTTAAAGTTGAGGATGACATCTGAGTGTGGCACCTGCTAACATTCATGTTTCTATCTAGATGCGACAGGTTTAAAGTTGAGGATGACATCTGAGTGTGGCACCTGCTAACATTCATGTTTCTATCTAGATGCGACAGGTTTAAAGTTGAGGATGACATCTGAGTGTGGCACCTGCTAACATTCATATTTCTATCTAGATGCGACAGGTTTAAAGTTGAGGATGACATCTGAGTGTGGCACCTGCTAACATTCATGTTTCTATCTAGATGCGACAGGTTTAAAGTTGAGGATGACATCTGAGTGTGGCACCTGCTAACATTCATATTTCTATCTAGATGCGACAGGTTTAAAGTTGAGGATGACATCTGAGTGTGGCACCTGCTAACATTCATGTTTCTATCTAGATGCGACAGGTTTAAAGTTGAGGATGACATCTGAGTGTGGCACCTGCTAACATTCATGTTTCTATCTAGATGCGACAGGTTTAAAGTTGAGGATGACATCTGAGTGTGGCACCTGCTAACATTCATGTTTCTATCTAGATGCGACAGGTTTAAAGTTGAGGATGACATCTGAGTGTGGCACCTGCTAACATTCATATTTCTATCTAGATGCGACAGGTTTAAAGTTGAGGATGACATCTGAGTGTGGCACCTGCTAACATTCATGTTTCTATCTAGATGCGACAGGTTTAAAGTTGAGGATGACATCTGAGTGTGGCACCTGCTAACATTCATATTTCTATCTAGATGCAACAGCTTTAAAGTTGAGGATGACATCTGAGTGTGGCACCTGCTAACATTCATGTTTCTATCTAGATGCGACAGGTTTAAAGTTGAGGATGACATCTGAGTGTGGCACCTGCTAACATTCATATTTCTATCTAGATGCAACAGGTTTAAAGTTGAGGATGACATCTGAGTGTGGCACCTGCTAACATTCATATTTCTATCTAGATGCGACAGGTTTAAAGTTGAGGATGACATCTGAGTGTGGCACCTGCTAACATCCATATTTCTATCTAGATGCGACAGGTTTAAAGTTGAGGATGACATCTGAGTGTGGCACCTGCTAACATTCATATTTATATCTAGATGCGACGGGTTAAAGTTGAGGATGACACCTAAGTGTGGCACCTGCTAACATTCATATTCCTATCTAGGTGTGACGGAGGCCAAAGTTGAGGATTACATCTGAGTGTGGCACCTGCTAACATTCATATTTCTATCTAGATGCGACGGGTTAAAGTTGAGGATGACACCTAAGTGTGGCACCTGCTAACATTCATATTTCTATCTAGGTGTGACGGAGGCCAAAGTTGAGGATGATATCTGAGTTTGGCACCTCCTAACATTCATATTTCTATCTAGATGCGACAGGTTTAAAGTTGAGGATGACACCTAAGTGTGGCACCTGCTAACATTCATATTTCTATCTAGATGCGACAGGTTTAAAGTTGAGGATGACACCTAAGTGTGGCACCTGCTTACATTCATATTTCTGTCTAGATGCGACAGGTTTAAAGTTGAGGATGACACCTAAGTGTGGCACCTGCTAACATTCATATTTCTATCTAGGTGTGACGGAGGCCAAAGTTGAGGATGACACCTAAGTGTGGCACCTGCTAACATTCATATTTCTATCTAGATGCGACAGGTTTAAAGTTGAGGATGACACCTAAGTGTGGCACCTGCTAACATTCATATTTCTATCTAGATGCGACAGGTTTAAAGTTGAGGATGACATCTGAGTGTGGCACCTGCTAACATTCATATTTCTATCTAGGTGTGACGGAGGCCAAAGTTGAGGATGACATCTGAGTGTGGCACCTGCTAACATTCATATTTCTATCTAGATGCGACAGGTTTAAAGTTGAGGATGACATCTGAGTGTGGCACCTGCTAACATTCATATTTCTATCTAGATGCGACAGGTTTAAAGTTGAGGATGACATCTGAGTGTGGCACCTGCTAACATTCATATTTCTATCTAGGTGTGACGGAGGCCAAAGTTGAGGATGACATCTGAGTGTGGCACCTGCTAACATTCATATTTCTATCTAGATGCGACAGGTTTAAAGTTGAGGATGACATCTGAGTGTGGCACCTGCTAACATTCATATTTCTATCTAGATGCGATGGGTTAAAGTTGAGGATGACATCTGAGTGTGGCACCTGCTAACATTCATATTTCTATCTAGATGCGACAGGTTTAAAGTTGAGGATGACATCTGAGTGTGGCACCTGCTAACATTCATATTTCTATCTAGATGCGATGGGTTAAAGTTGAGGATGACACCTGAGTGTGGCACCTGCTAACATTCATATTTCTATCTAGATGCGACAGGTTTAAAGTTGAGGATGACATCTGAGTGTGGCACCTGCTAACATTCATATTTCTATCTAGGTGTGACGGAGGCCAAAGTTGAGGATGACATCTAAGTGTGGCTGATATTCACAACACAGATGTATTTCACTGTGTGCCTGCATTGGCCTAGACACAGGGGATTGTTGCATTTCAATGTTCCCACCACAGGCACAGCTAACAGCTACCAGTTTTATGTCCAGTGAATTACCCCTGCCTAAGAAACTCTTCCCCCTCCCCTCTGGAGTCCTCCCCAGTCTCTGCATGTGTACCCACCAGTGCCCATCCTGCGACCCCCCCCCCACCCCTTCCTGTCACTTGGACAGCTGTGTGCATCATGGCATCTACTGTGCCTATCTCTCAGCTGTAATACATATGTTCCTTATTTCTGCAAAGTCTTTGGTGCTTTCTTTTGTGTTCCCACTTTCTAGTGTAACCTGCCTGTTATTGCCAGGGGGGACACAGTGCGCATACACAACGACCCTCACTGGCATCTGTTAAGTCCCTTGCCAAAAACGGTGGCCCTGCCTGGGGTCTCTCTCATGGCCTCCCCGATGTTGTCCTGACTTCCACTTCTGCAATGTCTAGGGAAGCTTTAAGGGGCGTTGTATCAGCTAAGAAAAATCTTGTGAATACTCTTATTCTGGTGAATCTAGAAGATGTGTGTGCTCCTTCACAGAAGTGAGACCATAGGCCTCATTACACGGATGGCGGTAGGGATTTACCGGTACCGGTAAAATACCGGTACCGGTAAATCCTTACCGCCTTACTACGAGGTCCCTTTGCGGGTTGGGGGATTTAACACCTGCTTTTTGCAGGCGTTAAAATCCAACCCGCTAAGGGACCTCGGAGCTAATTACGGCACCGCAAAATTGCGGTGCCGTAATTAGCGCCTTCCCCATTCCCATAGAGCCCTATGGGGCAGAAATGGGAATGGGGAAGGGCAATGGCGGAAAGGGGATTTACCGCCCCTCCAACCTTGGAATGGGGCGGTAAATCCCCTTTCCGCCAAGGCGGTGCCGGTATTTTACCGGCATGAGCCATGGCGCTAATAGCGCCATGGCTCACCGCCTACCGGGTAATGAGGCCCCATGAGTCCTCCGAGAACCGTACTGCCAAATCTTGCTCCCACTTACATGACGGGGGATCGGCTGGATGGCAATTTTTACGTTACTTGCACATGAAGAAACCTTTCCTCCTATCAAAGACTCATCCAGCGTTAGTTGAAGGACCCTGGACTCTCTACTGTACTGTTCAGGATCCAATGCCGTAGTTGTACATAATGGAAGTACTCCTCCTTACCCAAGGGGAATGTAGCTTTACATGTACTAAGATATGCCTGCTTCTAGGTGGCACCTGCTTCTAGATGGCACCTGCTTCTCTATGGTCCCCTCTTGATGTTCTCATGCTGCCTGCTTTCTGCTAACTATCCTCGCTGCTAAATCTGTACTGCTTGTCACTCGTGACAAAGGACCAAATCCCCCATTAGCACCCGGGGCGGGCAGCCAACCAATCAGGTTGCCCTGATCGTGGGCTGAATTCCACGATCTCAGCCCAGGTCCCAGCAGTGTAATGGCTGCTTCCCCCACCATGCCATCTTCCCCCCACTGTCCCCTCGGTTCTGCGCCCTCTTCCCACATTGTACTCGTCCGTTCCACACACTCATCCGCTCTACGTAGTTATCCGTTCCACATACTTATCTGCTCCATACACTCATCTGCTCTCTACACTCATCCGCTCTCCACATTCATCCGCTCCCCACACTCATCTGCTCCCCACACTCATCCGTTCTCCACTGCCATCCGCTCTCCACACTTATCCGCTCCCTACGCTAATCCGCTCTCCACACTCATCCACTCTCGACACTCATCCACTCTCCACACTCATCCGTTCGCCCCACTCAGCCACTCTCCACAACTCAGCCGCTCTCCACACTCAGTCGCTTTCCACACTCAGTCGCTCTCCACACTCAGTCACTCTCCACACTCATCTGCTCCCCACACTCACCCGCTCTCCACACTTATCCGCTCCCTACACTCATACGCTCCCTACACTCATCCGCTCCCCACAGTCATCCGCTCCCCACAGCCATCCGCTCTCCACACTTATCTGCTCCCTACGCTTATCCACTCTCTACACTCATCCGCTCCCCCATTCATGTGTTCCCCCCACTCAGCCGCTCTCCACACTCAGTCGTTCTCCACACTCAGTCGTTCTCCACACTCTGCTGCTCCCCACACTCAGCTGCTCCCTACACTCACCCACTCTCCACACACTACACTTATCTGATCCCTGCGCTCATCCGCTCTCCACAGTCGTCCACTCTCCACGCTCATCCGCTACCCACACTCAGCCCCTCTCCACACTCAGCCACTCTCCACACTCAGCCGCTCTCCACACTCAGCCACTCTCCACACTCAGCTGCTCCCCACACTCACCCACTCTTCATACTCAGTCGCTCCACACACTCATCCGCTCTCCACAGTCATCTGTTTTACATCTTCATCCGCACTCCGCACTCATGTGCTTCCCACAGTCATCCGTTCCCTACGCTCATCCACTCTCCACACTCATCCGCTCTCCACACTCATCTGCTCTCCACACCCATCTGCTCTCCACACTCATCCGCTCGCCGCACTCATCCACTCTCCACACTCATCCGCTCTCCACACTCATCCGCTCGCCACACTCATCCGCTCTCCACATTCATCCGCTCTCCACATTCATCCGCTCTCCGCGCACATCTGCTCTCCACGCTTATCCTCTCTACATGCTCGTTCGCTCTGACACCTTCATCTGGTCTAAGCGTTCATCCAGTCTATACGTTCATCCATTCAGTATAGTCATCAGTTCTACACCCTCCTGCGTTCTATTCGCTACTCTGTATTTACATACTCATCAACTCTACACAAACTCATCAACTCTACACGCTCATCTGCTCTACACACCCAACCACTCTACACACTCATTGGCTTTAGTATGTTCATCTATTCCATCCGATCTCCATAGTCATTTGATCTTTCTAATCGTCTGTTCTTCCACTCCTGCACTCTTCCATTTAGTGCAATTATCTGTTCTATACGCTTCATCCATTATAACTATTTCATCTATGTCATTCACTACGTTACCTCCTCATTCATTATGTCCATTTTATCAGTTTAGATCTCCTTACTTTCCCAATGATTTATTCCTATTATCCACTTTACTGTTTTGATCTACATTACTTGTTTAGTTCTGTTTGTCTTTCTAGTTTACATTCAAGTTTATTAGCTGTCAATTTCTTGCTTGAGGTAGCTTTCTGGCACCTGCTTCTAGGTGGCACCTGCTGCTAGATGGCACCTGCTTCTAGATGATATGAGATGGCACCTGCTTCTAGGTGGCACCTGCTTCTAGATGGCATCTGCTTCTAGATGGCATGTGCTTCTAGGTGGCACCTGCTTCTAGGTGGCACCTGCTTCTAGGTGGCACCTGCTTCTAGATGGCATGTGCTTCTAGGTGGCACCTGCTTCTAGATGGCACCTGCTTCTAGATGGTGCCTGCTTCTAGATGGTGCCTGCTTCTAGATGGTGCCTGCTTCTAGATGTCACCTGCTTCTAGATAGCAGCTGCTTCTAGATGGCACCTGCTTCTAGATGGCACCTGCTTCTAGATGGCACATGCTTCTAGGAGGCACATGCTTCTAGATGGCACCTGCTTTTAGGTGGCACCTGTTTTTAGATGGCACCTGCCTCTAGGAGGCACCTGCTTCTAGGTGGCACCTGCTGCTAGATGGCACCTGCTTCTAGATGGCATCTGCTTCTAGATGGCACGTGCTTCTAGGTGGCACCTGCTTCTAGATGGCACCTGCTTCTAGGTGGCACCTGCTTCTAGGTGGCACCTGCTTCTAGATGGCATGTGCTTCTAGGTGGCACCTGCTTCTAGATGGCACCTGCTTCTAGATGGTGCCTGCTTCTAGATGGTGCCTGCTTCTAGATGTCACCTGCTTCTAGATAGCAGCTGCTTCTAGTTGGCACCTGCTTCGAGATGGCACCTGCTTCTAGATGGCACCTGCTTCTAGATGGCACATGCTTCTAGGAGGCACATGCTTCTAGATGGCACCTGCTTTTAGGTGGCTTCTGCTTTTAGATGGCACCTGCTTCTAGGAGGCACCTGCTTCTAGATGTTACCTGCTTCTCGATGGTACCTGCTTCTAGATGTTACCTGCTTCTAGATGGCACCTGCTTCTAGATGTTACCTGCTTCTAGATGGCACCTTCTTCTAGGTGGCACCTGCTTCTCGATGGCACCTGCTTCTAGGTGGCACCTGCTTCTAGGTGGCACCTGCTTCTGGATGGCACCTGCTTCTAGGTGGCACCTGCTTCTAGGTGTCACCTGCTTCTAGATGGCACCTGCTTCTCGATGGCACCTGCTTCTAGGTGGCACCTGCTTCTAGGTGGCACCTGCTTCTAGATGGCACCTGCTTCTAGGTGGCACCTGCTTCTAGGTGGCACCTGCTTCTAGATGGCATGTGCTTCTAGGTGGCACCTGCTTCTAGATGGCACCTGCTTCTAGATGGTGCCTGCTTCTAGATGGTGCCTGCTTCTAGATGTCACCTGCTTCTAGATAGCAGCTGCTTCTAGTTGGCACCTGCTTCTAGATGGCACCTGCTTCTAGATGGCACATGCTTCTAGGAGGCACATGCTTCTAGATGGCCCCTGCTTTTAGGTGGCACCTGCTTTTAGATGGCACCTGCTTCTAGGAGGCACCTGCTTCTAGATGGCACCCGCTTCTAGATGTTACCTGCTTCTAGATGGCACCTTTTTCTAGGTGGCACCTGCTTCTCGATGGCACCTGCTTCTAGGTGGCACCTGATTCTAGGTGGCACCTGCTTCTGGATGGCACCTGCTTCTAGGTGGCACCTGCTTCTGGATGGCACCTGCTTCTAGGTGGCACCTGCTTCTAGGTGTCACCTGCTTCTGGATGGCACCTGCTTCTCGGTGGCACCTGCTTCTAGGTGGCACCTGCTTCTAGATGGCACCTCCTTCTCGATGGCACATGCTTCTAGGTGGCACCTGCTTCTAGATGGCACCTGCTTCTCGATGGCACCTGCTTCTAGGTGGCACCTCTTCTAGATGGCACCTGCTTCTATGTGGCACCTGCTTCTAGGTGGCACCTGCTTCTAGATGGCACCTGCTTCTAGGTGGCACCTGCTTCTAGATGGCACCTGCTTCTAGTTGGCACCTGCTTCTAGATGGCACATGCTTCTAGGAGGCACCTGCTTCTAGATGGCACCTGTTTCTAGGTGGCACCTGCTTCTAGATGGCACCTGCTTCTAGGTGGCACCGCTTCTAGATGTTACCTGCTTCTAGATGGCACCTGCTTCTAGGTGGCACCTGCTTCTAGATGGCACCTGCTTCTCTATGGCACCTGCTTCTGGATGGCACCTGCTTCTAGATGGCACCTGCTTCTAGGTGGCACCTGCTTCTGGGTGGCACCTGCTTCTAGATGTTACCTGCTTCTAGATGTTACCTGCTTCTAGATGGCACCTGCTTCTCGATGGCACCTGCTTCTAGATGGCAGATGCCTTCGATGAAGATGGTGCAATGACAGTTCCCACCAGGGTGGCAAAGAGTCAATCACGTTAATTTAACTGAATAACCTGAGCTTCAGGGTGTCTGGTGGTGAGGTCGAGAGCCTCCCGCCTAGCCCTTCACCCATACCTGTCTCTGATGAAGACCACCAGACAGGGAAGCCACTGCTCCAGTCCCAACTGCGATTCTTTGACTCTCGCCAAGGCCGGTGAGGACCCACCACGAGCTGGGCGATTGCCAGTGATCCCATGGTTCAGGCCTCCATGCAGGGGCAGCGGTCTCCCCCGAAGGGGCTTGGCACGCCACGAGCTCCCAACCCCTGCCTCTCGCACTGCAGAATCCAATATGGAATTGCTTTTCCACTAAGCAGTGGCTTCAATTTAGGCGTCCATTGAAACCAGGTTTCTCCTTTTTTCCAAAGGGCACAGCTGCCAGGTTGCCCTGTGTCATGCGTGACACCTCGAACCAGTCCTGTTTTTCCCATTGCATGCCGGGACTTGTAGGCCCATACTTACATTGGAGAAAAAATAAAACGTTAGGTCCCACCATACAATGGAAAAAAAAAAAAACTGGCTCGGCATGTCACACATGAGCCAAGGCAACTTGCCATCTATGGCTGAGGCGCAGGGAGCAATGCCTCCGCGCCCGCCTTGCTTATTTTAAAAGAATGACTTTTTCTTACCCATTTACTTTCCTTTTCCCTGAGCAGTGGTCTCTTCTCCTTGTTCCGTCAACTGTGTAATTGAAGAGGCGCATCCTAGTTCGTTTTGTCCTCCATTGTACTTTTCTCCGATCTTAAAGGTTCTAAACTTGTATGAAATAATTCGTCTATGAGCTCTGTCTGTTCTTTTATTTAAGGCATCGTCTTTGTGTTTTGTGGGCTATACTTGTATTGAAAAAATATGACATCCATATTTTTACATTCAAGCAGGGTGTGGGGAGCATCGCGAGACTGCGATTGCGCACGCGCGCGACTTCCTGGTTAAGCACTAGACTAGAGCAGTGGTCTTCAAACATTTTGGCCGGGGACCCCTTGGAGCAACATTTGGGCAGGCCGGGACCACCCAAAAATGCCAAATGGACAGCATGTATATATGACATGACAAGTTATTTATAACACACTTAATACTCAGAGGTTTCTAAGCGCGGACCGGGGGATCGAACCTGTGTTGCTTCGTGTCGTCTTGCTTCCAAGGTGAGCATGTTGCAGCTGAGCTAGCTGTCCTCCCGGGTTGTCACCACTATTGTGTGCTGTCACCACACCCTACTCCCAGTATAGTCCCTGGGCACCCCCACCTGCTCCCATCACAGTCGCTGGGCTCCCTCATCCCACTCCTACCCAGTCCCTGGGCTCTCCCCACCCCATCACACACCATGGGCTTTCCCCACCCTGCTCCCACCACTATCCCATGGTTCCTGCCCATCCTTCTACCACCACACTCCCTGGGCTCCCGCTCCCGTTCCCAACCGAGTCCGAGGGCCAGTGGCGGCTGGTGCATTTTTGAAGTGGAGGGGCATAACTATTTCCCCCAATAATGCCTAAGCGACTGAGTGTAGTGAGGGAGCCTGAAGCAATCAAGGGAGGATTGGGGGTTTTCCCACGTGATTTCTTTTTTTAAATAATGGGTTAAAATGTTGCATTGTAGAGCATACTTTAAAAAAAGAAATGGGTAAATAGCCAAACAGTTTGCAATTGGTGCTGGGGGGACCAGGGTGCTGGCGTGACATTTTTTACCGGACATCTATGATAGATGTCCAGTAGAAAAATACCATCCCTGTCCGCTGGGCCCCACTGGGCCTAACACAATCAACATGATTATGTGTGTATGCAAGGCGCTGGAGTGCCAAAGGGGAAAGCAAGGTATTTTGACTGGACATCTTTGATAGAAATCCAGTAACAAAATACCATCCCTGTCACCTGGGCTCCACAGCGCCTCAGAATGAGAGCTGATTTTGTCAGGGGGCAGAGGGATTTTGCAACAAAGGCATTTAGGCATTTTTAAAATGCCTTTGTTGTACAACCCTCCCTCGCCCCTCTATCCACCACTTGCCAAAATCAGCTCAACGGACCAAAACAAACTAACACACACACACACACACACACACACACACACACACACAATCATACAGCAATCACTTTATCATTCACACGAGCAAACATCACCATGCACTCACTCATAACACAAGCATACACATGTTTAAATAAAAAAATGAACATAAACGTACCTGGGTGCTGAAACGCCCTGTTCCATGCTGCTCTGTCCGTATGTGCGAGGAGGCGCAGGTGCTCCCCATCGCACATTCACTGGGCTGGCTCCTTATCTCCTCCACAATGGGTGAGGGGGCCACTGGGTGGGCGCCCCCTCACCATTATGGATAAGCCGCCAGGCTCGCGCTGGCCTATAGGGCATGCATGTATCAAAAATGGAAACTGCTAGTGTGGACCATTTAAAATGGGCACCTTTTTGGCCAATCTGGGCCAGTTTGGTGAGTTACTTCACTATGCAGTTAGTAATTTTGACCATTGTTGCTTAATAAATATTTTTTCAATATCACAATGTACTTACACTTCAACACAAAGCACCCCCTTGGGTACTATTCAAACAGTCTGTGACTAAAGGAATGAATATCCATTTACAACTGGGGGCCACTTTCATTGGTGCCTGAGACAGTTTCAGGCTTCTGCCCGACCACGTGAGCCGCCCCTGCCACCTGTGTACGAGTGCGATAGAAATAAAATATCATATCATTTCTTCCCATCTAAAAAAAAAAACTTTTAATTTTTTTTTTTAGATGTCATGCTGGGACCCACAGTTTGAATACCACTGGACTAGAGTGAGAGAGCAGGCCGGGGATATATGGACGTCCCCCAGCGCTGCTCACGCACTCAGTCATATAGTATACAAGAGTCTAGACATCAAGTATAAAGGAGCCCAGTTCTTACTTCCCCCTGCTGCAGCAGTGAAGGCTGTGTGAAGGACTTCCCAAAGCCTTTCACGCCTAACCTGCAGTCCAGTCACCCATGCACCACCACGCAGGGGTTTACAGTGGGCTTCAATTGCCACCTGTGGCCACAGGGGGAGCTGTGGTTATCGTCTTGTCCTCGGAATTAGACTTTTAATTTACTTCATGGCTGCAGGAGAGCCCCGTTCCCGCTCTGTGCAAGAATGTTTGCAGGCCTCCCGACACACGTCACTTCCTGCTATTGAGAGACCTTCCTTCCGGGATTCCCAGCTGGACTCTGGATCAGGTTTTCAGCGAGTGCTCTCCCCCGAAGGATCTTTACTTATTCTCTTTCCCAGTATCTCTTCTACTGTTTCTCCTTCGAAGACTCTGACTTTTACCTACTCTCTTTTCTTAATATATACAACGTTAATCTCCCAGAGGTGTCCTGTTCATGTCACTCAACTCTATGGACGGACTCAGTGGCTTCCTATTATGCCTCACTCTTTTTCTTGTTTTAACAAGCAGCAGGGGAGTTGCTAGGTCTGGAAAAGACCCGGGGCTACGCTGATGTCGGAACTGTCGGGACTGGGGGCTAGCTAGCCTGTTGGCTGTAGCTCCTGAGATTCTATCCGGGGCTACAACCAAAAGATCAGGGGCTATAGCCCCCTTAGCCCCCCCCTAGCAACGCCCCTGACAAGCAGTAAGAAAATGCACCGGAAAAATAACAAAGCCCCCTAGCCCGTAACGGTCTACTAGTTCTCTAAACCCTGGCAATGTCTACGTGACCCTATAAACCGCAGTTTCTACAGAGGTGGCCCTCCTCCCGTACTCCTCCCTCTTTTCACCACTGCTCTGACCAAGCCAGTGACCGTGTCAACATACCAGCAGCAGCGCCAAAACACCCAAGAAACATCTCCATGACCAGGAGCTAGGATTTCCAGTCCTAGAAGTACCTCCTTCAGCAAAAGCACAGAACGGTGAGGCATTAACAGGGTGGGATAATACTCATCTGTCTGCCAGTAATAGAATCGTAATCCTCCTTCAAAAAAATGTGTTCTTTTCTATGAGAAATTAGGATTTAAACTGGACGAGGAGACTCAATATATTGGTGCCTGGACTTGTGAGCCAAGCGCTGTTGCACTGCACACCATGAACTGTTGCACTGCACACTTTCCAAATTACAATATTTAATATAGTGCTAGCCACACACCTTGCCATTTTCTGTCAACCTTCTCTTAGCAAAGAATTTTCAAAAGGGCATCCACTATATGAACTGAACATTTACAAACCCCCTAAAATGCATGCTGGCACGCTTAGTCATTTTCCTTAATTAATGGCACACATCTACTTTGCATTGCATTTTTTGCACAATTCTTGCCAGAGTTATAGCAAAATGGTAGAACATTACCATTTCCCAGAATGCCATGCTTGACACAGATGACCACTTTTCAGTTCCATACACACCCCACGCAGCATGCATACTTTCCAACTATCTATAATGCGACCACAGAGCTTGCCCTCCATCATTCCTTCCTTCCACTGCTTTCAGTGCAATCATTTGCCCCATACTGGGCTGCTGCTGTGTTTGGGCAGCACTCACATTGAGTGGAGTGAGATTGCCTTAGAGATGGTGAGGTGCCAACTGCCCGGTGACTAAGAGGCGGTGGAGAGGAACCAAGAGCCAACCTGGGGGGACTCCCTGGTGCCGCGCCTCCGCGTCTCCTAGTCGCTGGTGGGGGCAGAGCATGGGTGGCCGGCTGTTAAATCCATCGCATCACGGGCAGTGTGAGGGCAGACTCCCTAACTTAAAGAGTCCAACATTGTATTACCGTTCCTCAGGGCCCTCCCCAGAAGTTTGCAAGCATGCATTGGGCACTTCTGTTTGGGGCTATATGCTGAAGTTGTAAACCTGCCTGGCAGCCAGGGTGCTGCTCATTAATAGTAAATATCCTGGTTCGCACGCAAAGGTTTCTGGGCAACAGCTCCCATATACGTGGGCACCTACACTGGCAACTGGAGTGAGCCCCCCTCCGGCTCATCCAGGTGGTAAACCACCCGGGTGCCATAGTTTCTTCCACTTCAATCTCTGGTGTTTCTTTGTTTTCCCACAGCGAGAACAAATCACAATGGCAACCTGAATCACCCGTCTGGACTGTGCAAATGGCGGGTGCACAGGCGCTGCACTATACCTGATATGCAGATTCCAGCAAGATCAGATCAGAGGTGGTCCTCAAACTCCACCTTAACCCAAGAAACTGCATCTCTGTAGCCCTCTGTGTTCTCTTCTGGCTCCCAGACTCCCCCTGGATCCGCTTCAAGGCACTTAGGGATGCCTACCAAGCATTGCAAAGCATGGGCCCAGTGGCTGACATGCACCAAGGCGTAACCTCTGTCCAACAGCTGCCCACAGAATGGCAGAGACACCCCATGAGAAACTTCCTTCTGAAGGCAGACTGCAAACTCTTGCAAACTGAATGACTTCGCCCTGACGCTGTGCTGCTTCCCTTGCTCTCTACCCTGATAGTAAACAGTGAAAGGCGGTGGATTTCTCCAGAGCACCTGTTCTGCAGGGACCCTTGCACTGAGATGTGGGGAGACCCATGTCCTACCAAAGATAACAAGACTCTCAACTGCGCCCCTGGCTCCCACCCTGTCTCTTAACTCTCTGCTGGGATGTACCACCTAACCACAGGCCACTAAATGCCACTATCCATATCTGGATACCCACGCCCACAGATGGCATCCAACACATTTCATCTCTCTGCTGGCATTAACTCTATCGCTGCAACCAAGATTCAGAGCAGCCACCCATGCGCAGAACGATACATAGCTGCCGGTACATATCCAACAGTACATAGCCATGGGTACATGGCCACCGGTACATAGCCACCGGTTCATAGCCAATGGTACATATACATAGCCACCAGTACTAAGCCACCAGTACATAGCCACTGGTACATAGCCAATGGTACATAGCCACCGCTACATAGCCAATGGTACATAGCCACTGGTACATAGCCACCAGTACATATCCACCGGTACATTGCCGCCGGTACATAGCCACCTGTACATAGCCGCCGGTACATAGCCACCGTTACATAGCCAATGGTACATAGCCACCAGTACATAGCCACCGGTACATTGCCGCCGGTACATAGCCACCGGTACATAGCCACCGGTACATAGCCACCGTTACATAGCCAATGGTACATAGCCACCAGTACATAGCCACCGGTACATAGCCACCGGTACATAGCCACCGGTACATAGCCACCGGTACATTGCCAATGGTACATAGCCACCACTACATAGCCAATGGTACATAGCCACCGGTACATAGTCACCGGTACAAAGCCGCCGGTACATTGCTGCCAGTACATAGCCAACGGTGCATAGCCAATGGTACATATACATAGCCACCAGTACATAGCCACCGCTACATAGCCAATGGTACATAGCCACCAGTACATAGCCACCGGTACATAGCCAATGGTACATAGCCACCGGTATATTGCCGCCGGAACATAGCCAACGGTACATAGCCACCAGAACATAGCCAATGGTACATAGCCACCAGTACATAGCCACCGGTACATAGCCAATGGTACATTGCCACCGGTACATTGCCACCGGTACATAGCCAACGGTACATAGCCACCAGTACATAGCCACTGGTACATAGCCAATGGTACATATACAAAGCCACCAGTACATAGCCACTGCTACATCACCAATGGTACATAGCCACTGGTACATAGCCAATGGTACATAGCCACCGCTACATAGCCAATGGTACATAGCCACCAGTACATAGCTACCAGTACATAGCCACCGGTACATTGCCGCTGGTACATAGCCAACGGTTCATAGCCAATAGTACACAAATATAGCCACCAGTACATAGCCAATGGAATATAGCCACTGGTACATAGCCAACGGTACATAGCCACAGGTACAAGGCCACGGGTACATAGCCACCGGTACATAGCCAGTGGTACATATACATAGCCCCCGCTACATCGCCAATGGTACATAGCCACCAGTACATAGCCACTGGTACATAGCCAATGGTACATAGCCACCGCTACATAGCCAATGGTACATAGCCACCGCTACATAGCCAATGGTACATAGCCACCAGTACATAGCCACTGGTACATAGCCAATGGAATATAGCCACTGGTACATAGCCAACGGTACATAGGCAACGGTACATAGCCACTGGTACATAGCCAATGGAATATAGCCACCGGTACATAGCCAACGGTACATAGTCAATGGTACATATACATAGCCACCAGTACATAGCCACTGGTACATAGCCAATGGTACATAGTCACCGCTACATAGCCAATGGTACATAGCCACCAGTACATAGCCACCGGTACATTGCCGCCGGTACATAGCCAACGGTTCATAGCCAATGGTACATATACATAGCCACCAGTACATAGCCACTGGTACATAGCCAATGAAATATAGCCACTGGTACATAGGCAACGGTACATAGCTACAGGTACATGGCCACGGGTACATAGCCAACGGTACATAGCCAATGGTATCTAGCCACCGGTACATAGCCAACGGTACATAGCCAGAGGTACATGGCCAGCAGTACATAGCCACTGGTATATAGCCACCGGTACATAGCCAATGGTACATAGCCAATGGTATATAGCCACCAGTACATAGCCAACGGTACATAGCCACCGGTACATAGCCACTGGTACATAGGCACCGGTTGCGGATCATCGAGCAGAACCATCTGATATTCAGCCTTGTAGGGACACCTCTTATTCTTAAACTATGGCAATCAGACTCCACTCCAGGAATTTGCATTACAACTCTATTAAGGCCATATCAACAGCAGGTGCACGCTATTAAAGACCCAATCAGAAAGCATAAGTACAATAATATGAATAGGAATATAAGAGGTGTCCTTCTTCTAAACACTGCCAGAACAAGTGGCATTCTGACCCCATTTAATGGTAACTCACTGACCCAGAAAGGGCAGTGATTAGTGTTCGTCTACCAAATAAAGTATACTTACATATTTGCGCATGGAGGTCGTCAATGACAACCTCTCAGCCAATCAGACTGTACAGAGACCATTCAATAACTACTGGTAATGACTGCCGTTTGAACATTCTGCCTTCAAAAGTAAACAGGGAAACAACAATGCTAGATTTCTTTCAACAAGACATTTCCTCTCTGGGAAGAGCTTTTTTTATACTGCAACATTTTACTTGACAAAACAAGGAGAAACCTAAAACGTGGGCACATGCTTTCCCTTTCTTATATAGAAATAGTTTACTTTTGCATGACATCTAATGTATGCTCATGTTAATCCTGCTCCAGTATAATCAAGTTTGCAATTTAAATGCTTAACGTATAAAGACAACCCAATTTAAATATTACAAACTAAAAACACATTTAATTTACTAACTCAGTTTGTCTATTTACTGTATTCGCTATTAAAGTAACGTTTTCACTTCACCAGAAAAACTCCAAGACATGTACTGTTCTTGCCATTATGTACTAATAGCCTTATAGACGTCAGCAGGGGTCATTATTGCTTGTGATAATGACACGTTCCAAACATAACTTGGTGGTGGGTCATTATTTCACGATAGCAACCTCTCTCTCGGTCCATAAGGCTATATTAGTCTCTTCCAACTACTCTCGGGCCCCTTAAGTTACAGATGGCCAGATTGCCTTATGTGGAGCCTCAGTCATCTGTGAAATGCCCCTAAGTCCAGAGGAAATGGCTGTCCTGATCTCACACATTATTTAAAAGTTCAGGCCATTCTTAGCCTTTATTGCTGTACTCGATTAATGGTAACACATCTCTACCGCTTTACTAACTGCCTAACAGCAAAACCAACCAATGATTCTTGTGATGAATCCTGCCGAGTAATCACTGATCCCCCGCCTAAAGACTCTTCCCGTGTGGCCAGGGGAAGGCTGCCGCTTCTTGATCCTGACCCTGGGGTGGTATTCTGAGGGTGGATCACATGGCAGGAGATGGCTGTCGGGGAGAAGTGGTGACTCCAACAGGAGGGACACAGTATTCTTCACTATCCTGTGAAGAAGACCCTTTAATTCCAGAGTCCCTGATGGCATTTTGTCATTATTCAGAGCCCTTCAGTGGTAAAACCCTGAACCCCTCTTTTGTTAAACATTCCAGACAAAACAAAAAGCACTCTTCATGTGTACCTAACACACCTAAGATACATTTAACATCTACTGTTTATGGTGGTTGTTGTTTAAACAAATGTATCAAGCAATCCAACTTAAAACAGTTTAAAATTCCTACGGACTCCAAGTCCCAGAAAGCCTTAATTACTGAGATGAAGAAGAGGTGTAAGGCGCCAATGTGGAATGAAAGTAACATCAAGTACAACATGCTGTCTAGTTGTCAGGTTCATAAGCACCCCCGGTCACTCTGGGCTGATTACCCACCTTCCCGCACCCCTATTTCAAGTCATGTCCCCCATGGCAGAGGAATCCCTCCTCCCCTGTTCTTTGACTCCCCCTGAGGCCAGGCACCCCGGTACAGTTATAGGATCTGCTTTTCCTGTGTCTGTATCAAGTGCCACCATGGGGCGGCAGGGTGTTCAGTTTCTTGAATTTCCTGGAGCCATGGACTCTCCTCCTGTCTCTTGAGGACCCTCTCTCTCTGCTCCTCCCTCGGCGGCTTCCCCGGAGGGTTGTCTTTGTCCTCTTGGTCTTTCTATATATTCCTGAATTTCGTATTTAATATCTTCTTTGGAGATCAGCTTGGCTTGCTGACCCATGTATTCAAAAGTCAGAGAGAAGGGGTAGCCCCACTGGTAGCGTATCCCCTTTTCTCTTAGCCATTGTATCAGTGGGGCACACATCCGTCTTCTGGCCAGGGTGGATGAGGAGAGGTCCTGGAAGACTGAGATTACTGCATTGTTGTATGTAATTGAGGACGCCTTCCTGGCTTCCTCTAAGATCTTCACTTTTTCTGCGTAGGAACAGGACGGATCATGGACCTCCAGTTCTACCACCGGCTCTGTGTGCTCTGTCTATGGTGGGTTTGTTTGTTGCTCCATCACCAAACAGTAATCAGACTATTTCTTTGACGGTCCGGCAAATGTCTCTCTCTCTGTCTCACCCTCCACCTCTGGAAGACCGAAAAACCTGAGGTTGTTCCTCTGCTCCTTGTTATCAAAGTCGTCCATTTTGAGGGCTTTCTCCTTGTCCCTCCTCTCTAGGGCTGACAGTCTGGTGTCTATCTGTGCTCCCAGAATATCCACTGAGGATTGATTAGACTCCAGACCCAGGATTCTGGCCTCCATCTTGTCCACTCTCTTGTCGATCTTATCCACTCGTTGGTCCAACTTTTCCAGTCTGTGCCCTATGTCGGCTCCCATTTCTCTAATTTCTTGCATCAACGCTGCAATGTCTTGTTTACTAGACATGGTGCCTCATTACGAGAATGGAGGTAGCCATGGAGCTATTAGCACCATGGCTGCCTCCGTTCCGGGCTCCATTACCGGGTTCCTGCAATGGGGACTTACCGGGTTACTCCGACATAGAGGACCCAGTAATTCCTCCTTGCAGGAATCCATCCCCATTCCCATTTCAGCCCCCATAGGGCTCAATGGGAATGGGGAGTGAGGTAATAATGGGCAGATTACATCTGGCCCGTTATTGCCTCCCTCTTCCCCTCGCGGGACCCGGAAAGCATGCCTGGTTTTACCAGGTGTTAGGAAAGATTTCTTAATTATGGGTAATTTTCCTTCCATGTGGCAACCCCTAAACTTTTTGCTGTTGTTTTTCACCATGATCTAGACTTTGCCAGAGATAAGAGGGGGCTGGAAACGCCACTACCATGTCGATCTCCTGAGTTCTCACGAACAAAGGAATACAGGAGCCAAGTATCCTGCAACCAAGAGGCTGGACCGAGGAATCGCTGGTGACCCGCTGAAGGACTGCTCCTCTGCACTGCTGTCGCCTTGTGAAACCCTTTTCACCTTTGATCGAACCAGAAGGCCTGTACTGGTACTTCGACCCTTGGAATAGCGGGAACAGCTATTCTCGGCATCTTCACCATCTCCTGCCAGTAAGCCTTTGGAAGCGTCTCTGGGCCATCCAGCTGACTGACCATCTTACACGGGAGTCTTGCTCTGTAACCGCCGCCAGGTTGTGTAGTATTTCGAGTCCTTGTCACTCTCACACGCTTCGTACACTTGGCGTTCCCAGGTCTGAAGTGAGTAGTGTACATTTGGCTCAGATACACACGGCCGCTCCGTTGCCCTGCTGTGGTAACAAACTGTGCGGGTTTCCTCGATTGGGACGTCTTTTTACTCAACTCTGCTGCTGCAGACTCAACGCGACGACGAGACGCTCCCTGCTCTTCTGAACCTGCCAGCTGCTGAAACTGACGCGGAGAATTCTGGGTCTGCTTGCATCGGGGACCGGTGAGTAGCATAGCTAGGAACTGGTCGCCCTCCTGCAGGAGCCCATAGCTTTTCCCCGCTGTGTCAAAACAGCACCCTTTTCTGTACTCGCGCTCTGCTTCTGCCCACAGTGGAGGCTGCGCTTGAGGCGCGGAACTTGTTCTTCGTTTGTGCACTAAACTGAACTGCCTGATTTCCCTCGAAGAGCTTCCCCTTTTGTCCGTTAGCACCAGCGTGTGCAGGTACTTTTGAGCACAAGGCTCCACTCTTCGCAGGGCTCGGACTTCCATTTAGTTAGGTGTCTCTGAAGGCAGACTGGGTCTAAGCATTATTTCGCACTGCCTGTTTTCCCTCCCTTTTAGGTGGACTACACATTTCGTGCATCTAACGCTTGAGACTGTCGTATTTGTATATATATTGTGTTGATATGGTATGTGTTGGTTTACTATTGTTATATTGTGATTTTCTCGCTACGGTCATTGTTTTAAAGGCCTTGGAATAAATGTGTATATATTTTTAATATAACACCTGTTTGGAGTAGTTTGTAAGTGTCCTTGCTTTGTGTGCTCATTGCGGGCTTTCAGTCACCCTCACCCCTCTTGAGACCTAGTCTTGACCGCCGCGATCGCTACCTTGATTGGTCTGGCTTGTCCAGAGGTTACCCTGTTCCAAGAAACTAGGTTGGCCTTCTGAACCTCTGCGCCTCCGGGACAGAGTTCAGAAATCCGTCTTAACACCAGGCGTGCAATCTGGGTCCTGCGATTGGGAGGCTCGTAATCGGCGCTCCCGGCATGAAGGGGGCCGGTGCTGTACCGGCCCCCTGCATTACGGGAGTGCCAGCCTTATAATGAGGCCCATGGTGTTTGCCAGGTCCGCCATCTCCCTGACTGTTGTATTTACTGGTTGTGCCGGGCCCCCCAGATACGGAAATTCCTGTAGGGCCACACTCCAGCTCATCCAGGGCAGCCAGGTGTGTGGTGGTAGACAATTCCTGGGGGGTGGACTTTGTGTGGGGCCTCCTGGGTACTGGGATTGTCAGAGAATTGTGGCGGTCGGATGTATCAGTGTAGGTTTGTGATCTGGTGGGGTTACACTTCTGGGTAGCGTATCCGAACCTTTTGAGTGTTTGCCCCATCTGTTGTGGGCTCGGGGTGTGCTTGTGCGGTCACTGGTGGGGCGCCAATGTTAAAGGTATCTGGCTGGGGTACCGGGGTCCCTTCCCAGGGTCTGGTGCCTGGGCAGCAACGGAATTGGGCAACCCCCTTCTTACGCTCAGTGTCAGTGGTTGGACACTGCTTGTATTACCTTTCTTGACTTGCAGGCCCAATTCTACCACAGTGTAGTGCGCCCTGCTTCTCCCCACCAAGGGGTCACAACCTCTCTTCCCCCTTCTGGGGGGTGCTGCTTGTGAGTCCAACCCCACAGGGGTCTCTGGGCTCAGTCCTGGGCCCATTCTGGTGGTTCACCGGGGTTAGAGCGCAAGTCCACAGCTGTGTGGGTTCTCCTGGGGTGTCCCTACTGTTTTAAATTCACTTTCTTCTCCCTGTGCTCCGGGTGGTGGGAGGATCCAAGGGGTTCCTCCGCTCCAGATCAGGTCAGGGTGGGGGGGGGGTTTGCAGGCTCCCCCCCGGATTCCTCTGAGGTTGTGTTTGCAGTGTCATGTGGGCCGCACCCCGGGGGTCTCTCCCTCCGGGTGTGCTGCCTCTGGATCCCTGACGGCTCTGCTGCCCTCTGGAGTGTGGGCTCCCCGGGGCCTGAACCAGCGGCCTTCCAAAGGGCCACGTTAGGAGGGGGTGAGGTGTGGTGACACACTGTCCTTCCCGGCCCACCGCGCTCTTGCTCCAATGCGCACAGGAGCTGAGGGACTGCTCTGCGAGGCCGGCGTCTCCCAAACTGCTGTCTGTGGGGAATCGCTTCGGGGCTCCTTGGAGCGCAAGCCCAAGATTTCCCCCTGTGCACTGTGTAATGAGGCACCGCATGGGGTCGTCTGTTCGTCCGTACGTTGGCTAAATGGGGGGCTCAGGACCCTTTAGACCTGATTTTGACGGAGCAGCACAGAGAGCTCAGAACATCTCTGCACCCCCTGGTGGCCACTCCATGTTTACTTTATTATAGATGTTTGGCAAAAATGTCATGCCACAGGAAGTAATTACTAGACTGGCTGCACACAAATGCCAATCTAGACAGGTAATAACACTTATCATGTTTACTTCATTATAGATGCCCAGAAAACTGCCATGATGCAGTAAGAAATTACTAGACTGGCTGCACACAAATTCCACTGTAGACAGGTAATAAAACTGATCATGCTTACTTCATTATAGATGGCCAGAAAAATATGCCAGGACGCAGTAAGAAATGACTAGACTGGCTGCACCCAAATGCCACTATAGACTGGAACTAGCACTTACCATGTTTACTTTATTATAGATGTCCTGCAAAAATGTCATGCCACAGGAATTAATTACTAGACTGGCTGCACCCAAATACCAGTCTAAACAGGTAATAACACTTATGATGCTTACTTCATTATAGATGCCCAAAGAAATATGCCTTTATGGTGTAAAAAATAACTAGACTGGCTGCACCCAAATGCCAGTCTAGACAGGTAATAGCACTTATCCTGCTTACTTCATTATAAATGCCCAGACAAACATGCCATGACGCAGTAAGAAATTACTAGACCGGTTGCACCCAAATGCCACTCTAGACAGGCAACAACACTTATCATGCTTACTTCTTTATAGATGCCCAGAAAATATGCCCTGACACAGTAAGAAATTACTAGACTGGTTGCACCCAGATGTCAGTCTAGACAGGTAACAACACTTATCATGCTTACTTCATTATAGATACCTTGTAGAAATTTCATGCACATTAAGAAAGGACTAGTTTGCTGTGCCAAAATGCGAGTCTAGGCAAGAATAGCACATATCATGTCCGCTTTATCATGGATGCCCATTACATGATAGCACCCCACCTGCTCCACCCTCCTGACACATCCCCTCTCCCTCCCACTCTCCTCCAATGCCAAAATCAGCCTGTTGGCCCAGCAGTACCCCCGTGTCCCTCATCCTCATCCCAATACTTACGTATGAGGCAAGGTGTTTCATAGGCAAGTACTGGTACGAGAAAGAGTAGGACTATGAGTAATGAAGATAACGGGTAAATAATAGGTATTGAATACAAGCACACCATTCACATACTTATTTACACTGTACCCATCCATCATTCACTCACATACCCAGCCACCCACTCATCATGCACTCACCCGCACACATTACATAACATACATATACACACACACCCTTTCATGCACTCAGGTTTGCACCTTTTTACCTTTCTCAAAATCTATTGCTGTTCCAAGGAACTGCGTTCTTACTGCACGCTGGCCTCTCTGTCTCCCATTCTGTACGCTCGCAAGGCCTGCCATGCACAGAGCGAGGGATTCAGAGCGTCCCATGTCCTGTGGCGGCATGCAGGCTCTTCTTGAAGTCCTTCTGGCTTCAAAAAGAGATTACTTCCGCTTCAGAAATAGTTTTTTTTTAAGTTAGACTTACTTAAAAAATAAATGAATGTAAAGAGGGCTCTCATCTGAGAACCCTCTTTACTTTTGGTTTCTCTCTGCCTCTGCAACCCACGGGGTCGCAGAGGCAGAGCCAGGAGTCACACAGGAGTAATCCCTTATAATCACCCGTTCCCAGGGCTGTATCTGGTTGTAACGGCCCAGGGACTGTCGCTAAAGGCCCTAGCTATAATTGGGCCTATTGACTCGGACTTCAGGTGGTCACCAACCAGTTCAGGCTGAAGAACAGGTCAATAAAAGGAAAGATACGTGCAAGTGAGGAAAGCATGGAAGTGATGGAAAATGAGAGGGCACTTTGTGAGTGCCCCAATATGTTTATATCATGCCAGAGTCGGATGTTATCATTAGTGTGTCAAAGAAATAGCCAGCTCTCTCTTAAAAGATTTAAAATATTGACATTTCTCCAGGAGTCAATGACATAACCCAAAATTCACAGTCAAAGAGTTTAAAGAAATCGCAGATGCAGGCAGATGTTTAAGAGAAAGTTCTAATAGACTGGTCCATCTCTAGCGCACTTTGTTATGTTGGGTTCCTGGGATGTATTTCCTACACCTCGGAAATCTGAAGGATCTCAAGTACTGCTGGTGTTTCCGAAAGAGAGGGAGTGCGATGAGATCATTTGGTAGAGAAGGAAACCATAAAAGAGCTTTAGCATGTAGACCGGAAGTACCATGAGCTCTGTATGCGGGTCTGTCTCTACGGGTCTTGTGTCACGAACATAGAGTCATTTGTGTGGCTTCTGTGATGTTGTGGCCGGGACGATTGTGTATTATGTAATTGGCCTAGCATTCTGGTCTGTCATATATAATTTTCAGTGCCTGCTCCTTAATTTTTCTTCTTCTCTTCTGTTTACTTTACACAAATAAACAGTGCTCTTAAGTTTCCCGTGGCCATGCGCGTTCCCGTGGCCATGCGCGAGAAGGCCATCCAGTCCAGTTTTCTCCCTTTGGATTCTGGGATTGTAGTTTTTTCTTCCCCATTAAAAAATGTATTAACATTTGCCAGAATTCCAAGCACATACAGGACCGAGTGGGTTTCTCACCATGGCCAGGAGGAACCTGAGTGCTCTATAATTAATTACCCCTGTTTATGGTTCGTAGGATCCATGACACCACACATCACCACCCCTATGTTTACCAGTCTCCACTCCCGCCGTTGTCTTCCTGTTGTGCAGTAGCACCTTGGAGCGTATCTCATGCGTAGAATGGAATTAACATAATTAATGACCTCAGACCCAAATAACCGGACAGACTTAAAGAATATGGCAAAGTACTACTTTATTGTCCCCTCAAATAAAGTAGGGAAATCTTGTGACCTTACAAAATACAGCTCACTCACTCTTGGTTACTTTTCTCTTACACAAAGACTTTATACTTCGATGTACGTCGGCGATGACGTCATCCTACATGGAAAACAGTAAAATCTAAGGGAGGGATTGGGTAGGGAAACATATACATCTATTCTATAGAGAAGTGTTTATAACATCATTGGTTGCCCCTTTTCTAGTAGGCACGCCATGGAATACGCATACTACGGATTATAAAAATAACAGCAGATTGGCTCCTGCAACATTGTATAGCCACTCGTGATTGGTTGCCATACTCTCCCAGTCTTGCACATTCGGCTCGCTAGCAGCACGTGAACAGAACGAAACACAGGTGCAGAGAACAACGTCAGACCACTTGCCACTTTGGTCAATTAGCCTACCATCTCTCATCAGCTAGACCATGAGCCAAGGCTTCTCCTTTTTAGTTGACCTTGCTGACTGTTTTCTTCTATGGGATTTTTAAGGGAGTCAGGGTACACCACTAGCTTCGTCAGAGGCTTAATGAATAGACCTTGTTTCTGAGTCTTGTATCACATGTTAGTAGACCACGAATCTGCCCATTTCGACCTGTTATTTACTGCTTATTTGATTTAATTATGCTGGGTGCTATTACTTCTCTTGTCCTCTGGAGACTTTGTTGCTCCATCTTAATTGTGCTTTCTGCACTCTTGATTATCCAATACTTGGACTTGCAGATGTTTTCACTTTTCCTTAATCTAAGAGAAATGTGCTCATCGATCATAGCTTATCCTGGAGACCTCCGTTTGTACTTTCCAGTTATGTCTTGGTGTGTCAGCATTAGTCTTAGTAAAACAGATATTCTGTGTTCCTCGCAGGAAGTTGCTTTCTGCCACGTTTCTGATCTGCGGCTCTGGTTTGTCGCTAAGGTAGTTTTGACACAATCTGGCGTCCATCTTTTCATCATGGCTGCTTTCCTCACGTTATACTTTCTACTGCAGCAAGCTTCTATGTAACTCTGCTACCGTGCGTTCCTGAATATATACATTTGTTGAGCTTCAACTCACTTGTCTTCTCGGCATAGATGATTTCTTCATCTCTTTATACTTGATGACTTTGTTGCTTGTATTACGCCTTCATTCTTTGAGTATTCTTATATCGTTTCTGTGCGTTATCGAGTCTTCCCTTTATGTCGTCACTTTACTCTGGTCTGATATCACTTACAGCTCTTCTATGTCTAATGGTGTATACCGACATCCTTCCACCACTTCAGTTTGAGAGTACATTCGATACGGATGTCTGAGTGCATGACATCTCTCATATTTTCAGTGCGGTATTGGGACGATACCTGGTGCCATGCACATACTCTTCCTGCTTTACTTCCAGTGTGACGGAGGTGAGGGGGCGGGCACTAGAGATGACGTCATCTGCTCCTCTACATTATAAACTCACCTTACTCTGCTCGGATAAACACACCAACATTTGTTTTCCAAATGCCTCCTCGTGGGAAACCTACTAACCCAGGGGTACTACCTGTGCGCCCCACCCCTTCATATCAAACACAAGCTAGTTTGCACACATGCACGAAAGTGAGAAATGCATCGCCCCTCCTCCGTGGAAGTAAAAACAGATTCCCTGCACAGTGTCAGCCGTGCAAGAACGCATGTATTGCCTCTGTTGTTTTCTAAAGTTCCTGCTGGCTCGCCCGCCCCTCCCCCACTGCTATCATAATTCCACACGGTTCCCACGTGCCGCCTCCCTGCTCTGCACCTTGTGCAGTGTGGTAATCCGCACATCTCCTGAAGGCACTCATCCCTAATTACATGCTGCAGTACAGCAGCTTCTGTGCTCCAGGTATTTCAAGGTAATACAGTCCAGGGAATTAAATCCGCCTTTAGCCAAGCGAGCAGGCACCAGCTGCCGCAGCCGCACCTTCTTGCTATAGAGGCTGGGGAGTATCCAGCATTGCAAGAAAGGGGATCAGGCCACGAAACAAGTCCTGCTCCCTTCCCCCAAATGCAGTGGTGCGATTCTATACGGTGTCACCCACCACTGCCCCAATCTACTTGTTTGGTAACATTAGTGGCAGATGCCTTTCAACGCATGCACATACCAAAATAATCAAAAATAAAACTATAGCACCAGTACAGATGCAGGACACTCATCTGTTAGAGCTCTGTGGGTCAAAATACACGCACAGCTAATCTGCATATGTAGTTTACCAACAAAGCGACTTCCCACAAAAGACATTGCAAGGAGCATCGTCAGTCTTTGATACTTGAAGGCGCCATGCAAGTGACTTTAGAATAAGTTGCCATAAGTAAGCCAAGTGGCAAATAACCCTGTGGTGCAAAATACCTAAACTGCACTATTATTATATATGGACCAACCCTATAGTAATTAGGCTTTAAAAAAAAAAATAACAGCATGATATATTAACATAAGCCCTGAAGTGAATCACTTACAGAGCTGCAGATAAGACAGTGTGATTAAATGATTTGCCCAGGATCACACACTTTGGTTGAATGGTGAAACCAGGAAGTGGAAAATGTAAGTAACTGAATACATCTTCCCAGGTTTAGTTGATGTATGTGCTTGAATAATACTTTATTTATTGCAATGCCTTGGAAGCAAAGCACATTTCATAATAAACAAGCTTTACACAATATACATCCTCATAGAAATATGTTGAGTAATACGGATATGGCTTTAGTTTTAGTCTCCCCATCCTGAATGCAAAGTTGCAATAGCATTAATGTGAGCCTAACGACCCCCATTGGGTTTTAAAGCCATAGCCATTATTTCATTAAGCATGCAGCATTAGGTGGGTTTGTTAAGTGCACATTAATGCTATAATGTATGTTATAATGTATGCACCCTTCTTGCTTCTGATCCCCCCATTTACATTTTGTAAGGGACAAAAGACCCTGCTAATAGTCCCCCTCCCTCCCATCAATACTTAATGGCTCCCATTGTGATGCTCTATTGACACAGAGCAATATGACACGTCCTCGGAAGAAACGCTCCGATGCCCTGAGCTCCGCAGGACATTGTCGTGATAAAAGGACGCCTCTCCTGTTTGCCACCCTCATTGACAATGAAGGTGCCGAACGGGAAAGGTGTCCTGCTGCCAGGACAGTGAGCGTGCTGAGCAGGAACACCTTCTGCTCAGCACCCTCATTGTCCTGCCAGCGGGACCCCTTTCCCATTCAGCACCCTCTTTGACAATGAAGGTGCCATACAGGAAAGGTGTCCTGCTGCTAGGACAGTGAGGGTGCTGAGCAGGAACACCTTCTGCTCAGCACCCTCATTGTCCTGCTAGTGGGACCCCTTTCCCATTCGGCACCCTCTTTGACAATGAAGGTGCCATACAGGAAAGGTGTCCTGCTGCCAGGACAGTGAGGGTGCTGGGCAGGAACACCTTCTGCTCAGCACCCTCATTGTCCTGCCAGCTGGATCCCTTTCTCGTTCGGCACCCTCGTTGTTAATGTGGGTGCCGAACGTGAGGGGTTTCCCGCTTCCAGCTTCCAAATGTCCCGGTCTGGCTAGTGAAAGTGTCACTGGGGGGGGGCAAGCTGCCTCCCCTGACCCCCAATCCCCCTCATTACGCCACTGTACAGAGGGACAGTGTTATTAAAACCTCAGGGTCTTGACACACACACTACAACAGAACAACTAACCGTTGCACCTGTGATATGTTTCAAGGTGCACTGCATAAGTGAACTCCCTGACTTATACACCACTCTGGAAAAAGCCACAGTTTAGCAATTCGATGTCCGGTGTCCCAGGGCCATGGCGTGGGAAAGGCAACATACCCTAGTATTACCCCACTACCTGCCAAATTCTGCCACCGTAGATGAACTAAATCTCAATCCTAATAAGGCCACGGTTCTTCTCCAGTGCTGGCTTTCCCTTTCTATCAACATTATCAATTACACATATTGTGTAATGTAGATCAGGGTTCGAGATTGCTGGGTGCTAAGTATCTCCTGGTTATAGCCTAGGAGAGCCTGGTTGGCTTGACACCTTGGCCTGTGCCAAATGAACTCTGGATGTTTGGGAATGTATATAAAGGAGCATTAAGAAACATCTAGAAGGGGACGCTAGAGAGTTACATTTAAACCAATTTAGACAGGCGGCAAAGAGGGAAATTTGTTTTCTCACCAGTCTGGTATTGGCCCGTAAATATGGTGAAATAGACGGGCCTTAGCTTGTCTGTAAAGGGGGCACGGAACTGCATGAACGTAGCCGCACTGAAAGGGGAGAATGGGCTACTACGCACTACCCCACACAAAATCTTGCTGGTATTGCGGGCGTATTATGCCGGGCTAAACACCCAGAATGAGATGGTTGGGACGTCGGATTTACAGGCTTATGTACAGGAGTGCCATCCGGAGAGCTCGGCTGAAGAAGCCAGTCCCAAATCACAGTTGAAGAAATCATAGCGGCTATTAGAGATCTTCCCACGGCTAAGTCTCCTGGCTCGGATGGTCTGAGTGCCGAGTTCTATAAAAAGTTTGATCCTCGACTTGCAACGCATATGGTGAGGGACTGGGAGTAGGCCTATACAGAGGGACTATGCCTCCGTCATTAAACGAAGCCCTGATTACCTTAATTTTAAAACTGGATAAAAATCCAGCCCGTTATTCGCTGCTTAACCTGGAAACAAAGATTTTTGCCAGAGTATTGGCCACACGCCTCTTACAGCATGTCACTCACTGCATCAGTCAGGAATTCTTCCGGGCAGGTCAACAGCCCTAAATATTCAAAAAATGTTTGCTGTCCTAGTTCAGATTGATCCCTAGGTTCAAACAATGGCTGTCCTGCTCGATGCTGAAAAAGCGGTCGACTCCCTTTCATGGAGATATGTGTTCTCAGTTCTGGAGGCGATGGGTCTGTTGGGCTACTTCCTAAAGATTGTCCAACTACTATCTGCAGGTCCCACAGCTAGACTGCACGCTCTGGGTGCTACCAGAAAGTCCTCTAATCTGGGGAGGTGGAATAGACAGAGCGGCCCACTATCGCTGCGTCTCTTCGCCATTGCGATGGAGCCTTTGGCGATCAGGCTATGACGATTGCATGCGGAAAGGGAACTGGCAATGGGTGGCAGGAGACAAGTAGTCTCACTATATGCAGACAAATATTCTATTATATATCTGGAACCCCAGAGAGAACCTGAAGCCATTGACCGATGGGGTGACTTGGGTCGGGTCGTTCTCGAGGTTGAAAATAAACTGTACTTATTCAACCCTGCTCCCATTAAACGAGAACACAAGCTGCCTGCCAGACATCAGAGACTATAGATGGGACAGATCTTCAGTGAGGTACTTGGCCGTAGTACTCAACCGAGACTGCACACGAGTGCTGGCAGAGAAACGCTGGCCCGTATTAACCAGATTTAAACATAAGGTGGTGTAGTAGAAATTATTGCCCCACTCAGTCTGGGGCAGGGTCTCCTCTGCTAAAATGCTTAGACTTCCCAAAATGCTTGATTTATTCCAAACTATCCCAGTGTTTCCGGGCAAGGAGTTTTATCGGCAGCTCCGATCCCTATTGATTCAGTTGGTCTGACACCTCAAGTCTTCAGTTCGGTGGGAGGTCCTCACTAGGCCGTTTGAGCAAAGTGGCCTCTCTGCTCCTGATATGGAGTTATAGTACTTAGCAGCCCAGGCCCACTCTGCATCCTACAGGTTGCCAAGCAACCCTCCGCACCCACCTCTCTGAGCGGAGCGTGCGTTGGTATATTCCATGCCCTACCATCATTGTTGATCTCCAGGGGCAGACGAGATGACCCACTGAACTGTACGCTAGATGCCTGGGCACGAATTATATGCTGAACGGGAGATAAGACACAGTATGTACCAGAGTTTGGGCTATGGGGTATCTCAACCTTGAAGCCCACGTGCGACAGGTGGATAGCGGACTCCTGGACTAGACTGGGTATCATGCATTTGGGAGACATGTACCCTGAGGGAATGTTTGTCTCACATTAACAATTTACCTACAAGGTTGGTGGGGGCTTTGGCCCATTTTTCAATATCACCGAATGGGAGAGGCTTTTTGTAGATGGGATCCTGTTTTTCTGGCTGTGCTTGAATCGTTCCCTCTTTTGAGATACATAGTTCTGTCCTCTGGGTGTGGGCATATAGTCTTGGCGCTCTATAAACTGGCGCAGGTTCATCTGGCAAAGTGCCATGTATGCGCCAAACTCAAATGGGAGCGAAATCTGGAGGTCCCCATGGAAGACGAGCTATGGCACGGCATATATACTGTGAAGGCATCATGAAGCAAGACGTAGACAAAAGATTCAGAAATAAAAATAAAACACTTTATTAACTTAAAGGTCAGGATGGGAAAAGGCCTTTCTTGCCCTATGCTAGGGGGGGATTTCCCTACCTAAATGAAACTAAGGAAAGTGTGAGTCAAAGAGTTCAACTCAGGAATCTGTCTGTGTCCAAAACCTATACTTCCCCTCATAACTAAATCTGTACGATGTGTCGGGATGTCAGCAATTAAAAAAGAACAGTGTTCAACATATAGTGTTGAGCTGCTTTCAGCTCGCAGCCTCCTTTCAGCTCCCTTCCCCAAATGTAAAAAAGTTCCACAAAAAGTCTCAAAATGACCTTCCTTGGACTCAAGGTGGTAGATTTGGGGTTCCCTTCCCCAAGTTCTCAGCAACACAGTTCAAATACATGGGAAGCTTAAGACTCCGTTCTCACTTTCAGCAAATGTCTCAAAGCTCAAGGGTTCCCTTCCCCAAAATTTAGTTTTGTTGAGCAACATAGTTCAAAAGAAAATATCCTTGTCTTCTTAGTAGTAATTTCCAAAGTTCAATTACCTCTGCTTTCAAATATTTGCTCTGTAGTTTGTAGCTTTCACACACGTTGGTATCAATATTCCTTTCTCTTGTTTAGTTTTTAAAGTTCCACTGTACATCAAGCTTCAGAATCTTTCGTTTTGCTTATTCTTTAATGTGACATTTATTTTAGATCTCAGCATATAGTGGTTAGCTTATTTTTGAGGTTCTGTTCCCTTTTTGGATTCAAAAGATCTTCATTCTGTTTGTTGGTAAAGTTTTGATTCAGTTCGGTATTCAATAATTATGGGTTTTGTTTGTGGCTCATTTTCACTTTATCTGTTGTTCAATATTCATTTACTTTGCTTTAATTGAATTGCCTGATGTTCAGAGACCTTAGAAAAAGTGTTTCTTGACACACACGACCACTCCGATATGTAAAGCGCTTTGGCGTATAGCGCTATATAAATCTAATAAATACAAATAAATACAAATACAAAGTATTCCTTGCAGTTCAGTAATTGACAATGAAAGGACCAGAGACTTTCGAAAACGTGCTTGATGTGCGACCACTCCGATGCCAAGTATTCCTGAAAAATAGAGTTCATAAACACGCGCACCGCGTTTCTCATGTACTGGTTGCTTTAGCAGTTCTGGCTTCAGCGCAGTTCACACAGCCTTCTGTATTTGATGGCAGGGTTCCAGCTCCTGTCCCTTAGACACTTCTGTGTAGACCCTTCAACACAGAGGAATTAACACATCAAACATAAGGGAAATGGGCAGCCATCCCACACGGCTCCCTTCACCCCGTTCAGTCGGCTCCTGGAGTCCCAGCTCCGACACCACGCTTCCATGGACCGACTCTGTCTGCAGTCCCCAGCGTCTCGGCGTCCTGGTCCAATAAGATACCCTGCTGCTTGCACCAGCCTTCTTGCTGCTTCTTCTGCCTGTCGCTCTCTTCCCTGCTGAGCTGGTCTCCTTTCATACACCTGCCCCTGGGCAGGCTGCAGGTGTAAATGTCCAATTAGGCCTCCCTGACTACAATCAAAGGGATATGCCTGACCATCACAGCTTCTCGCAGGCAACTTCCTCGTCCCAGTACCATAGTGGTAAAAGAGTATACTCTTCATTGCTCTTAGTTGCCTCTTCTTCGTCCCAGTACTGTCAAGGGTCAATTGCGGAGAATTACGGGGAACTGGCTTATAACAGCCCATGAAGGTTGGGGAAGGGTTGAGTTGATTGTCACTAGTGAAAGGGGGATACCATGTCTCATCCAAGTGCACCCCACTGCCAGTCCCCAAGAACCCTCCAGCCAGGTGATCTTCCCTTGCTTCTCCACCCTCAGGGTCGGCATCCAATAGCAACAGCCTTTCCCTGGCCACCTGTGCAGCGTATCCAAGGGGTCTAGGAGTGAGAATACCCTAAGGCTTCTCACACTACATATACTCGCAAGGTGACAATAAATGCTAGGTACGAGCTCATAGAGTGTGAGATATTGCACTGGGCCTTTACGACTCCTGCGAGACAGGCCAAATTTGACTCTGAGCATGCCTGTAAGAAATGCGGGGAGGAGGGTGTGTGATTCTTCTATATTATATGGTCCTGGCCACTGTTATAGTTCTACTGGGTGGGCATACTTGGAAGTGATTATCAAAGTGATGGGAAAAGCGGTTCCTGCTCAACCCTTAGTGTGCCTTCTGGGGGGGAATTGTGTCTGAACCCTCCAGAAAACTCCTGGCAATGTGCCTCATTATGGCCAAGCGACACATTCTGTTCTCGTGGTCAGGGGAGTTGCTAGGTCTGGAAAAGACCTGGGGCTATGCTGATGTCGGAACTGTGGGGACTGGGGGCTAGCTAGTCTTTCGGCTGTAGCTCCTGAGATTATATCCAGGGCTCCAACCAAAAGATCAGGGGCTATATCCCCCTCAGCCCCCCCTAGCAACGCCCCTGCTCGTGGTCACATCGGGCTCCTCGAACGAATGACGAATGGCTGAAGGATTTAGTTTGGGCCGCAGATATGGAGACAAAATACAGGAAAACAAGTACCACCAGGATCACGACCAATGGATGTATTGTCCAAACTTGGGATGCTGCTCGAGACTGTGTTAGTAGCTGACCAAAGACATCAGGACTGCTGAGGAAGTTGATGCCGCCTCCTGTGGTGCAGGCAAATTCTTATATACTCTGACACTAATTGTGGAACACTCACAGCCTTGAACTGGAGTCTTCCAGCCCTTTCAGATGAGGTAGCAATACCCTTGAGATGGATGTGGATGCAGAAGTTACTCAAACATCAATAATCGAAACGACTCCGGTAGTTGGCAAAAAGATAACTGTTTTAATATCAATTATCTAAAATAGGGAGTACAACTGACATTAATGGACGTCTCAGCGTAAGATCTCTCAATGAATCTTAAAATAAAGCATTCTTTTACAGCAAAAAAATTGTCATAGGTGACGTCAACCTACGTATTGTTAACGTCATCCTATGTGGCAAACTACAAAAACCTAGTGAAGAAAATGATTGGTTCTTAAATAACCTCTAAGTATACGATCCATACTCCTCTAGAGGAGTGAAAAAAAGTGATAGGCTTTTTAACATCAGGTGGGGCAACTAAGCCCTCCCCTTAAACAGGTCACTATGAACGTCACTAAATACACAACGATCCATTGGCTACACAAACTATACGACCCTTAATCACACAGCCCCCTACCATTGGTTGGCACTCTAACCTCTGTTAGTATTTTTCCACCTACTTTAGCAGCACACAGACTGGGCTTCCAGGTGCTGGTGAGCTAGTCTTCAACCATAGCTTCCCTCCAATTAGCATATTCATCTATCATCACCTCAGTAGTCTGCTGTCAATTAGGGCTTTGAACTTGTCCTTGGGGGTGTTCTTAGCTCTGGAGAATTCAGGGGAGTGAAGGCAAGCTCTGCCCTCATGCGTAGGTATGACCATCATGTTCGTCCAACTTCATCCTTCCATGTGACTGAAGATCACCAAATCGAGCCCTAGTGTATTTAAAATACTATTTTCTAATAGACCTCTGACGTCTTCCTTGTTTTTGTCCATGCCTTCTGAACAGGAGCTCTGTTCTTTCACACGATTTAGATCTAATGTCTGCTCACTCCAGCCTGATAAACCTTGGCTTCTTGGCTCATCCAGTCTCGCCTTTCTGAGATTCACTTTGTATTTTACTTGTTTTCTAACTGCGACACACTGGAAACAAGTCCTTCCTTCTTCTTCTATAGTAGGTAGTGGAAACATCCATTATTTACTGACTTCTATATATATATATATATATATGTATATATTGGCACATGCCGCAATCTATTCACTACTTAGCTAGCCTCAAGAATATTTCATCTGCTTGCGTTTCTTTGCATCTGTACATGTGTAATCTTCATCAGTTCTGTAGCATAAGTTTCTTCATCTTGATCCCAAGATGTCACTTAACTTTGATACTTTCTTGATGCCTTATATAATATCTGCATTCTCCAGTGTCTGCATCTCTTCTGTGTACATAAGCTTGGCTCTGCATAATGTCACCATTCTTCTTTGCGATTCATTGGTCCTGCTTCTTCTGGGATTTCATTCTAATGGCGATCATACTTTCTTGTATGCAAGTATGGTTTCCTCAATGGGAACCTTGCCTCCAGGATTCTCCTCGGTATCAGTATTTTCACTGGTACCGCACATGTCTCACACTCTGGTTCCCAACATATGGGCAATATGGGCAAAGTGGTTGAGGTGGGGGTACTAAGCTCCTTCTCTACACTCCCCCCTCTGGGCGATACATCGACCACTCTCCCATCATCCTTCTTATCTAGAAATCCTCTTCTTTGGAATCCATATTTTTATTACTCCCTTCAGGCACCCAGCGGATTTCAGATGCTCATCCTTGTTCCATGTCATGAGCATGATCTGTCCACTTGGACTGCAATAGATCCATCTTTTCACATACATATTATGGTTCTTTGGATACAGGAACTTCGTTCCCTCAGGTGCATGAATGCTGGCCTTCACAAAGTCTCTGATTTCTTCATCTGTCAAGTCTCTGGCTTTTGATCCTGACTCAACATCGATCATGATTTTCATCCCCATGGTTTTCTTTGCTGACTTCTTGCATTGTGAGATTATTATCTTGATCACACAGAATCCAAGCATCACTAAAAATAACAGGGCTCCAAGGAACTTGAACATGTCTGCCATCCACTGTGAAACCCAAGAAAAAAGTGATCCAAAGTAGCTGTCATCAGCAATGTCTTCTACTTCGTCTATCATCTGGCCATGGAGCTTCGTTAGCATCTCTTAGGCCTCTGTCAAGGTGCCATTCTTGTCATCATGAGAAGGTATGAACGTGAAACATGATTCTCTGATGTTTGCACAAACACCTCCATCCATAGCTGTGATCATGTCCAGGACATATCTATTCTGGAGAGTCATCAGTCGTATGGCTCTCATCTCTTCTCTGATAGCATTGAATCCCTTTATGGTTGTGTTGATCGTCTGCAGCAATTTCCATCTGGTAATCTGCAGCCATTTGGTATTTGCTCCTACCTGGATTCTCGGTTTGAAGATCAACGTAAATACTGATGAAGTCTGGCTGAACAGTTTGTGTTCATAAGGGATAGAGCCAAAAGCCTCTATTGACCTGGCAGAGAAATAGTTCTCCCTCTTCATTCGTTTAATCAGCTCCACGTGTCTCTTCTTTCTCAGGTGAGCATCTGCTTTCGGGAAACTGTCGAGGTTCAAATAACTTTTAGGAACCACCAATGCTGGAACATGAACATTCACCAGTGTGCATATTCCTCCCCAATCTTTGGGTAGCTTCATATTAGCTTTAGATCCACAAGCCCAATAGTGATCCATGATCACTGCTGTCCCAATGTTCATTCCTGATGCTTCAAAGATACGACCACAGTTCTGATTCTCTCCAACTTTTCGTGTGCCATTGTTTCTGAAGCACAGCTTTGTGCTTTCCAAAGGCACTATCTGCAAGGGTCCTCCTCTGTCTTCAACCGAAGTCAGTAGTTTAGCAAGTTTTGACCATAATGGCTTGCACAGCACTTGAGCATTTCAAATAGATGATTCAGGAACTACCACCCAGACTCTGCAGATAACCACTCCTTCTTCCCAGCCAGATGGTGATAACACTGGCCCCCAAATATGCATCTTGCCTCTGTTCTTCCAGATTCAAATTTCTTCAGCAGACTTTCTTTGACTGTCAAGTCTTCTATTTACTTCCCATCTGATTCCAGCTCCTTTTACTGCAGGCTGTTTGTATCTGATCACATGATTCTTCGTATGATCTTTTAGTCTTGTCTTTGTATCTTGGACATAGTCTTCTTCATCTGGATCTGTCCATTCAGTTGCCCATTTGAGATAGGCATCTCGGCCCATGAACTGGGCTTTTGTACGACAGAATTCTATGTGTGAAAGACAATGTGCTGTCTGGACATCTATTTCAATGGCTATGAAGATCTTAGACTTCCCCATGCTATTAGGCAGGACTGCACATACATAGTATTCCTCCTTTGAGGTTCTCCTTCCCACGTCTTTCATATGCTGATACCATATGTTATTCCCCAAATGTGCTGTACTATCCAGGTAATCATTGAGCTCATGATCATCCTCCCTAGCACTTCTCTTAGATCTTGTTCTTTCTTATGAGCCTCTATAATCATCTCATGAAGTATGGCAGCATAACCCTTCCTTACTGGACCAATCATAGAACCATTTGTCAGTGGACTGGGCGATTTTACATGTACTACCTGTGTAGGAGAACATTCCAGAAGTTTCATCTTATCACCATAATATTTAGGCATAAAAATGTCTGCATATTCTCCATACATGATCTCCCTCTAAAAGGTAACCTAGGCTTATCCATTACAGAACCAGGTGGCCTGGTGTGTATCTCTAGCGTAGGAACCATCACATTAGGTCTTGGCTGCCTAGTAGTTTCCACATCTGGACCCTCCTTCTGTACAGGAAGATGCACAAGAGTCTTTGCTCCATTCATGTCTATATAGTAAGCAGTGCATACTGTGAGAGCAGTATTCCTATGAACAAGATAAACATGTAAATTATACACAGATAAGACCATTTGCAGCAATAGCTTTTTGCCCATCGTCAACGTCTCTCATGATCTGCCATACGTAAGTTACTATTGATGCTGCCAATTTAATTTTTAAGGAAGAAAAAACAAATCTTTAATGGGGGAACATCATGCACTACTTCTGAAGCTGCTGAATTGACTCCACATGTTCCTCGATCAGCTACAGCTGGATTATACGATGATGAACAAAAGTTCCCAGTGGAGACCATGAACTGGCCTCTTACCAGACGACGTGAGGCTTTTACCTTCAGCATGAAACAAAGTTCCTCAATCAGTAAACCTTTGGATCTTCTTCCTCGAAAGTCTCATTCAGTTCTCAGTGTTCTCTCAGAGTATCCGTTCACTTGTATTATGATGTCTCTCAATATTTCATTGAGAGCTGTATTGTTCCTCGGATATCTCAGGAAGGTTCTGACATCAGTTTGTCTCCCAACAAGATACAGACATTCCTCAATTAGATAGTAGAATACCAAACTGACCAGTCTATGTGCATTATCCGGTGATAGGGACATTTGTGTTTTCTCCACTGAACTCAGGGAGCTGAAGAATTTGTTCAATGATAGCTGCAAGCAATCTCCTCTTGATTGGACCATTCTTAGGATCTTCCAAGAACAGGTGAATGCTAGTAGTTCTCCCCACAAACGCAGGCTAAGCACGCAAAATGAACAGAAAAACTGCAAGAACGATGCGTGATACATTGTCATTGGGCACCACCGTAGGGCCCTCTGAAAAGAAATTCAATGGGAAAGTAATCGGGGAACTGCTCCCTCTTCCAGTCATCAAAAAGGAACTCCAGATCTGGCATATCTGTGTTTTTCAATCAAGGCTTAAGCATGCCTCAGTCCAATGTCAACATACTCCTGTGGCTCAAGAACAAATAGCTTCCCTTAACTCCTTTTTTTGTGACGGAAAAGAGTGTCCCAAAATAAGCCACAGTCCAAGATATTCTTTATCTTTACTCAACAGCTTCTGCGCGCTTCTTCCTCATCATAGACATGGTCTGCACATACTGTGGTTCTTCCCTGATGTTTACTTCCCATATGGTTGTGGATGAAGGGGGTTCTCCAGCATAGATCTTCACGTCTCTGAGCAATATCCAAGCGCATCTGCCTTATACCTTGACTGCAGACAGTGTAACGTCCTCCAATATGAAGGAGCTGTTAAAACGAGGCTTGTGACACCTTCTAGTGAAGTTGCGGATTAGGACTGCATCTCTGGGGAAAGGTTTGGGAAGACATACCTCTTTAACTCTTTTGCTGTAACATCTCCTTCTGTGTTCCGAGTTGCCCCACACCCCTTCCGCTTGAGCTGATCTGAAATGACAGAGATACTTGAAGTCATGCATGTAAAATAATCATGTAACTCCTTCCCTAACAATTCTGCTGTTTGTCGAGCATCACTTCTAGTTCTAGACCTAGGTGTGACAAGTGTCCTCATTCGCCTGCCTGTCACTATCTTGTGGGGGCTAAGATGGTGGTCTGAACCTGGCTGATTTCTGAACGCATACAAAGCCAGTGGTAGACAATGCACCCATCCTTTCTTCAGGGTAAGCTTCAATTTGGCTATCCTCTCTTTAAGCAAGCTGTTGAGTCTCTCACAGACCCCATTCGCATGCTGGTAATACGCTGATGAAAACCTGTGCCTTATTCTAAGCAACAAGCTTATTTGCTCAAAGACGTCGTTAACAAAATGAGGGCCATTTTTTGATCTCAGTACCTCACATATTCACCATTTAGGAAACACTTCTTGTGCTAAAAATGTAGCTGCACAGGTGGAGTCTGCATGTGTACCCGGTCCAGCTTCAATCCACCTCGAAAAAGGACATACCACTACTATCATATATCTGTATCCATTGCATACTTGCAGCATCTCGACATAGTCGATATGCAAATGCTGAAAGGGTCCAGTAGGTCTTGGAATAACTCCTCTAATTGTGCTCAATGTGTGCCCAGCAGTAAACCTTTGACATACGATACAATTTACTACATAAAATGCAACGTGTTCTACTATATTTGGAACAAACCCTTCCTCCGCTATTGTTGCGGTCAGGCTCTCTCTAGTAACATGCCCAGGGTAGTGTAGCTGATCCAACGCTACCCTTAATAAGGCTACAGGCATCACCGGTTTACCAGTGCTGTCTTGTCACCACAATGCTTCAGAAGGGTTTAAAGAACACCCTCTGCGCGTCCACAAGTCTTTCTCATCTTGATGTGCTCCCCCTTGGATATCTGCTAGCTGAACCCTAGACAAGTTATTATAACATTTAGACACACTCATCATCACCACCATACTTACATTCACATCAGGCATATCAAATGACATAATCATTTCTGAACATGCAATTCACTTGGCTTCCTCATCTGCTTTTTGATTTCCACATGAGATAAAATCTGCTCTCTTCTTGTGTGCTGCACATTTAACTACTGCGATGGCTACTGCGAGTTGTAGTGCTTTAATGAGTCTGTCCAATAAGTCTGTGTGTTGCACTGGAGTGCCGTCCGCTCAGAGGTAACCCCTCCTTTTCCAATGTGCTAGCCCTGCGTGCACTGTTGACGTCACAAAGGTGGAGTCACTGTACACAGTTACTTCCTTGTCTACGTGTCTTTTGAGTGCGATAATCAGCACCACAAATTCTGTAGCCTGTGCTGAAAAGTGAGATGGTAGCTGTGCACTTATCAATACTTCAAACTCTCCATTGGCCGTGTGCTTCACTACAGCGGCACCTGTATTTCTTTGCACGTCATTTTGATTGATTCTAGAAGAACTGCCAATAAAAAGAATCTTGTCAGCTGCCAACGCATTGTACTTCACCCTCAGGAGTTCATCATAGAACTCCTCATGGTTCGAGCAATCATGTGCATGCTCATCCTCTGCCAGTGTTTCTGCTGCCAACATGGCAGGGTACACTATTCTGCATCAAACTATTTTAATCGCCAGATTTGAAATGACTACCTCGTTGGCAGAAGCCCTTTGAGATGTCAACGTGCCTTTAGGCTTTTCCAAAAGGGCAAATAATGCATGCTCAATAAATAACGTCATAGGACACCCGATCACTATTCTAGTATCCTTCTCAATGGCGAACTCGATGGCAGCCAAAGACTGTTTACAAGGAAAATGACCTCTCATTACTCGGTCTAGGATCTCACTGTAATATGCAAGGGGCTTGTACCCCAACATGGTTCTCTGCGTGAGTACTGCTGTCATAACAGTGCCATTCGTATGTGAGAACAAAAATAATTCCTCAGTATAATTGGGAATCCCTAAAACTGGAGCTATGAAAATTGCATTTTTCAGCTCATCAAACCCTTCTTCCATTTCCTCAGTCCAAACATTTTTTTCCTGATTTGCCTGTGCTTTCTTCAGAGCTTGCAACAAGGGCCTTTTGTATGAACTGGAACCAAAGACCCATGCTCTTACATAGTTACATAGTCCCAAAAATCTCTGCATGTGCTTTATCGTGAGTGGATTTGCTGTTTTCAAAATAGTCTCAGCCCTTTCAGGAGTAACCTTCTTTCCTTCACATGAAATTAACTTGCCTATGTACAGCACTTCCTCTTGACAGTTATCATGCAAATCAGAGAACCATGAAAATACTGTGTTACTTGACACGTAGTGAAGAATATTTGTGCTTCCCACCAATCAGACCCTCTGGACGTCTTAATTATACGTACAGAAGGACAAATTGTTTGGAATATGGACCCCACGGAATACCAGGCTGAAAAGAAGGAAAATGCACTGTTAATGACAATATAATCATTCTGGGCACACAGTCTAATCTCACCAAACTAGGCCAGGATTACTCTGCCTTTGAGATCGACGGGAATACTATTCAGGTAGCCAGGGAAATGAAGACTCTAGGTTTTCATCTAGATGCCACCCTCTCCTTCAACAAACAGGTGAATTCACTGGCCTCAGCCACAGCTTACACATGTAAGCTCATCAGAGCAGGTAAATACTTTACCTCAAACAACAATTGCATGATCTTAGCTAGAGCTCTCATTCTATCTAGACTTGATTACTGCAATGCTTTATATATTGGGGCCAACATAGATCCTACATAGAATACAAATTCTACAAAATAATGCCTTGAGAGCAGCTCTTGGTATCTCCAGACGATCACATATCTCTAAGATAAGGCGTAATAACAACTGGTTGTCGACCCAAGACAAATTCTTACTGAAAGTGGCCTCCCTCACAGATAAAGCCCTGAACAATGTGGCTCCTCCCTATCTAACCGATAGATTTGTAGAAAGAAGATCCTCCAGACCCTCAAGAACCTCCTATGCCAACACACTTATCATTCCAAGATTCAAATTGACCAAGACCGGAGGTGCCAGCTTCCCCGTCCGGGCAGACCAAGTATGGAACTCACTTCCCCACACTACACGTGAAGAGAAATCCTACCTTAAATTCAGATCCAATTACATCAACCACCTGAAGCAGTCGATCAACTAGCCAGTGCCTCCTTCCCCCCACCAACCGCCAGATACTTTGCCTGTAACCTGTATAATATCCTGTATATAATTTACTGTATTACTGCTACTACCTGTATATTTTATTAGCAATATGTGTAATTATGTGTAATCATGTAACTATGTAACCTAAGCTTTGCATATCTTGTACTGCTGCACCCTCTTACCCTCTGGTCTGGTGTGCATTATAAGTGAATACAACAAACAAACAAACAAACAAATATTGAACAATAGTGCAAAACAAAAGAATATCCAAACCCTTCCTAACATGTACTGGACGATTGACTTGACTCAGAATAGTGGAACAGAGAGCCAGGAAGTGTTGAATCTAAATAATCAAAGCAAGGTATCAGCAAGGTTATTTCACCTGAATATACTAAATATAAAAAGTAGGAGGGGATCTTATCTGTGAATCCGAAGACAAGAATCAAAACAGATGAAGAACCAGTGAACCAAATATTGATGATGTAGACTTCGGTGAACCAAAGGCAGTATTATAGTTGTATGGTAAACAGTAACCAAGAGTCTCCCTCGAAGCCTGCGTTCGCGTTTCATCAGATGGAAAAGAATTAACGAAAAGTTGCTCCCTCGGTGCGCGCGTTCGCGCCCTAGGAGAAAGGTTGAATAAAAGAAAAACAACTCCCTCGGTGCACGTGTTTGCGTCCTCAGAATAGTTCCAGCAAACAGAAAAGTTGCTCCCTCAGTGTGCGTGATCGCGGTTATTCTGAATACTAGAAAATAGATGTCCAGCTGCTATCACAGAGTTCAGGGACAGCAGGAAACCAAGAAACAAAAGAAGCACTTGGAGTTACAAGAACCGAAAAGCAGGTAAGGAACAAGTTAGGGGAAAAGGCAAAGGCAGGTTGTGGACGTTCTGAATTCAAAAATACCAGTAAGTCATCAGTAACCAGGCAACAAGTTTGACAAGGGCAAAATGTAGGCAAAATCCAAAGGCAATAGGCAATAAAGTCGGCAACGAAAGATTCCAAGACAACAATAAGGCGTACTGGGAAAGTTCAGAAGCGCCGTTTCCCTCTGGAACGGCACGTATAAGGACCAGATCACGTGACACTTCGGATCCGACCCAAGCGTAACGGATGCCAGTGTTTTCATGGGAACCGCCATCTGTCCATCAGCCGTCCGCTACAAAGGGTTTTGCTTAAAGGGAAAGTACGCTTAATAGCGGTATAGTGAAAATGGCCTAGGTTCATTCTGCTACCCTGTTTTTCTGCACAAGAGGAAGGCAATTTCCTTTGCCAAAACCATGAACCATGACAATAGTACTGCAATTTCTCCTTGTCTACTTTATATCCTTTTTCTGCAAGAAAAATCATTAGCTAGATGGAGTTGCATCTGCACTCTTCCTCTGAGGTGCTACAGACCAATATGTCATCCACGTACTGCAACTCAACACTTTCTAAATCAATATTACTTAAGTCCATCTGCAGGACTCTATTGAAAATCGATGGAGACTCCCAGTACCCCTGGGGTAAACAAGTGCTTTTCAGGTTAGCTTGTCTGAATGTAAATGACGTCAAATCTTGTCAGTCTTTATGCAATGGGGTTGAGAAAAATGCATTTTTCAAGTCAATCACAGTGAAATATCATGCCTTAACAGGAATATTACATAAGATTGTCGCCGGATTAGGAACTAGAGGGAGCTCAGCCTTTACAATCTGGTTAATTGGTCTCAAATCTTGCATTAAATGCCACAACCCTCCTTTCCCTTTTTTCCACTTTGTATTTATTGAAATTTTTCAATTGGATACATTGTTGTATTACACTGTGGCTCTGACGTCACTAGGATGCCCTGCTCCATCATAGCAGATATTGTCTTAAAAATACCTTCATCAGCCTCTCGAGACATGGGATACTGTTGTCCTTGAGGTAAAATTGCTCCTGGTTTCAATTTAATCTTCACTTCTCCAACCCGCTTCAATAGACCTTTGTCATAAGGACCTTTAGTCCATAACGAGACTAGCACCTTTGCCATGTCGTCATCAAAATATTCAGGAAGCTTTCGTGCTTGCATCATTTTCTGAGGATCCTCACGTTTAATTGCTCTCACCCAATAAGTAATGCTCATCTCAAATATACATTTGTCACCTGATGGATGGTCTCCAAACATATCCTCATCAGTGACATCAGTTAATCTCTAACCTTCCCCAATGGCAACCACTGTGCACCGTCGTCTGCCGTCATGATCATTTCCATCAAGCAAAGTCATTTCTCCTTGCACTATGGCTGCTTGTAATTCTAAAGGAAAGATTAGCCCTTCCTCTTCAGCCATAGGTATCTTTTGCCTAAACAAAAAATCATCAGGTATTCCCATAGTCCTGCCTACTAAGCCTGGCAGCCATGTTAACAGAATGCGTACCCCATAATAGAAACTTCTGATTCTAACGGTACTCCTCACATGACCACTTGTCCTGTAAATGCCATACCAAATTCACTCACGTTTAAATAATGCATTCCTGGCATTGAATACACTATGCCTTAATCGTTGAACGAAATCGTCATGTTCAACTTGGAAATTAAATCTCGACCTAATATATTGACAGGTGTCTGCCTTAAATATTGCAATGGCACAGACATGTCACACTCTCCTATAGAGACTGGCAATGCGTTAGTAAAAGGAACTCTGCTCATAGCTCCTGTGAAATCGAGAGTATTCATGACATTTCTAGACATTGAAAATGTCCCCTCTCGTATGCATGAGCGTGGTGAACCCGTGTCTAATAAAAACGAAGAAGCTTTGCCTCCTATATTGATGTCAACCCTCGGTTCCTCTTGAGGATTAGGCGTCACAGATAGTATGGAACACATCAAGTCTCCCCGTGTGCTGTCCTATTGTGGATACATTCTCATCCCCTTACCTGTGAAAGGATTCCCTCCATCAGCAGTGACACCCCCTATTCTAGGAGTCATTAATTGACCCGTATTTGTGCTCTGCTGTATCTGCATTGGTGACTGCTGTGACTGCCTTGTGGCGGATTAATTAGTGCCTGCTGTGCTTGGAAGTCTGACAGCATTCTCGGCACTTGTGTCTGCTGCACTGTTTGATTCTGAGCAAACCCATCTCCACTCTGCAGCGAATATGCAGGCAGGCTTATAGTCCCCCCTCTTGAGAACTGGCCATTCTGCACAAATCCTTGACTTCTACATATGTGAGAAAAGTGCCCTGTCATACCACATGTCCAGCATACAGAAGGAGGTCTCCTACTTTGCTCCTCATTCATGTTTTGACTATTGTTCTGTTGGTACGCTCACCTGGTATCCAAGGGGCCGTCACCCAGCCCTGGTTGGATGATTTGCACTCTTGAACCCTCTCCCGGTCCCTTGGTAAGGCCTCTGGTTAAAGATGGGTCTGCAATATAGGAGAGCTGGATTCAATACCAGATTGTCTTTATGTTTTCCCACCTCCCTTGGCCTCAACTCCTTCCTCCCACTTGGGCCCTCTCCTCACCTTAATATTGTAAAAGGTGGATTCTCCGTCCTGCTCCTCGTGGCAGGGGCGCGTAGATGTGGGGGGCGTGCAGCGACCAAGTTACTTCACTGGTGCAAGCCCCCCTGTGGGAATCCAGGCCTGCTGCGACTCCTGAGGTTTGCTGCTTTACAGTCTTTATATCCAGTTACTATGTTCCTCTTAGTTTGAATAATAATGTCTTGCTTCTTTCCTTTTAGGTATGGAAAGGTATTTTGGTGTTGTCATGCAGTTTGAAGATGAGCATGGGCCGGTAGGTGAAAGCGCGGTGTGTGCAATGCTGTCCGGTGAGTAATGCGCGATGCGCTGTGCTGTTTCGCCTTTTATATTGCTAACCTGTGTCTTTTCTCTCCTTGCAGGTTGCGATGTTCCTCGCAGAGCGCCGTAATGTTCCATCAATGATACTGACCAGGAGATGACTACCCAGGTAAGAATTGTGTGGCTTTCTTCATTCGGGAGGAAACGTGAGTAAACACTTACTAATGTTGTCTTTCTTTCTCCTCTTTCCAGGTTATGGTATTCCAGGATGCATGTGGTGCCGGATGATGGAGTTTGTACCTTCAGGTGAATGGAACTGAAGTCAGCGATGGATTGAAGACAGGATACTGTTCCAGGTAAGTTTCGTAGTGTTCTTTCTCTCTCTGCAGGTCCTTGGTTTTAGGTAAACTGGCATCAAAGAACTGGACACGGTGAGCGTTACTCTGCCCACAGCAGAATAACGCAAAGCATGTTCTGCCGTTTCGGTGCGGTTTAAATAGTCTCAGGTAAAGTAGTCCAGGTAAAATAGTCCCAGGTCTGCCACACCCAAAGTAGTCCAGGTAAAGTAGTCCCAGGCCTGCCACACCCAAAAGACTAGACCGCATAGCTCAGTTCCTTGTAACTGAGCTATGTTTGTGCCTCCATGTTGGCTGAACTCCCCCAAGTTAAATAGTCCCAAGTAAACAGTCCCATTCTAATGTTGGTCTTCATGTTGGTTATGAGCCTGGCGCCAAAGGTGCCAGGACTGACTCCAAGAGAGTCTTGGATGAGGTTTTAAGGCCTTTGACCTAGCCCTAACTGGAAGGCTAACTTGCCAGTGAGGGCCAGGGGCAAGGGTCATGACAGCACTCCCCCCCCCCCAAGGCCCCTCTCACGGTGGCACTTCTGCCTGGTCCTGGTTTGGCTGGGTAATTCTGATGGAACTTTTTAATTAAGCGAGGTGCATGGATGTATTCACTAGGTTCCCATGATCTGTCTTGAGGGCTGTATCCCTTCCAATCAACTAAGTAGTATAGTTTGGATCTGGTGTATTTTGAGTCGAGGATATCCTTTACTTCAAACTCTGGATCTCCGTCAACTTATACTGGTTTTGGTGGTGTTGTAACCTGAGTACCGGGTTGTACCGGTTTCAGGAGTGATACGTGAAACACAGGATGAATCTGCATAGTGGGTGGTAGGGCTAATATAACTCCCACTGGATTTATTAAGTATTCAATAGAACAAGGCCCCAGATATCGGGGACGAAAGGTCCGAGTCCCTTTTATGGGCACATATTTTGATGCTAACCAGACCTTGGGCCTTATCACGAGTTGGGCGGTAAAGCCGGTGCTAATAGCGCCGGCGGTAATAGCCCTACCACCAAACCACCGGCGCTAATAGCGCCGGATCACGGGTTTGACGGAACAGGTATTGCCCATTCCACATTGAGCCCATTTGGGAATTCCCCATGACCCATTGGGCTCAATGGGGAAATTTCACGCACTTACCGCCGGCGGATTTCCCAACGGGGGTAAGAGCGCGAAAGTTCGGCGGATTTACCCCCAGCTAAGAGCTGGGGGGAAATAAGCCAAAGCCGTGATTTGGTGGACCCTTAAATGCAGTGGTAATAGCGCTACCGCCACATTTAAGGGTTACCGCCAAACTCGTTATGAGGCCCCTTGTCTCTAATTTGATAGATGTTGGTCAGTGTATTTCTTTTGTCTGTTCTTGGCATGGAGTAAATGTTCTGCTGCTTCTCTGAAGGCCTGGGAAGTAGTCGTATGTAGGGTTTTAACCGCTGGCATTTCCAAAGGGGTTGGGAGATCCAATTCTGAAGTGTGTGGATGTCTACCATATATAGTGTAGAAAGGGGTTTTTCCAGTGCTGGTGTGTAATGAATTATTATAGGCATATTCAGCTATCCATAACAAATCCTTCCAATTTCTTTCCACTTGATGTAACATGCAACGTAAGTATTGCTCGAGGGTTTGGTTTGTTCTTTCTGTTTGGCCATCTGTTTGAGGATGGTGACTTGTGGATAGTCGAATGTCAATTTGGGCCATTGAACAGCATTTTCTCCAGAAGTTGGATACGAACTGACTACCTCGATCTGAGATCAAAACCGATGGAAAGCCATGTAGCCATACGATTTCCTCCAGGAATACTTTTGCTAAATTGGATGCATTTGGAAGACTCTTCAAAGTAATAAAGTGTGCCATTTTAGAGAACAAGTCTACAACTACTAAAATGGTGTTGAATCCTTGACTGGGAGGTAGATCTGTAATGAAAGCAAGGGACAGTGTGTGCCATGGTGCAGGAGGAATTTCCAATGGTTGGAAAAGACCAGCTGGTTTCTGCTTTTGGGAATTGTTTTGTGCACACGTACCGCAAGATTGGATAAATTGTATGATGTCTTTACGCCATGTGGGCCACCAATAATTTCGTTTTACTTTAGCTAGAGTTTTGGCAATTCCAGGATGACCTTCAATCAGGGAGTTGTGATAACCCGAAATAACCTGCTCTTGTAAATCTTTACTTGCCAAGTATAGACGTTTCCTAAAATATGGTAACTGGTCTTTAATGGTGTAATGTTCTCCTTGAGTACACCACTCTTGTGAAAAAAGTGTGATCCACTAAGAGTTGGATCTTGTTTTGGAGTTCAGCCTGTGTCAATGTTGTCGTAGGGCTCCAGGAATTTGTCTTATGGAATGATGGCTACTGGATCTGGAGTTATGTATACCTTTTCATCAACACCCATGCGGGACAAGGCGTCAGCCTTTCCGTTTCGGACTCATGGCCGGTAGGTGATCACATAGTCATATTCAGCAAAGAAAAGAGCCCACAGCAGTTGACGGGAGGATTGAGTCTTTGCTGTTTTTAGGTATTGCAGGTTTCGATGATCAGTTATGAGCGTGACAGTATGTCTAGCACCAGGGAGATAGTGTCGCCATGCCTTGAAAGCTGATTTTATAGCCAAGATTTCTGTGTCTGTGATAGCATAGTTGAGTTCGGGAGGTGAGAATTTTCCTGACCAGAAGGCCACAGGGTGTAACTGGCCAGTTCCTGGGTCCCTTTGTGAGAGAACAGCTCCCATAGCCATGCTAAAGGCATCTGTTTCAACTATATAAGGGAGGTCTGGGCGAGGATGCCGTAGAACTGGAACAGACGTGATTTTTTTCTTAAGTTCTTGAAAGGCCTTCTCTGCTTCTTTGGTCCAATGGATCTTTTTATTGTTTTTTCACAATAGTGATGTAATTGGATGTACTATTTGGGAACAATCTGGGATGAATCGGCGGTAAAAGTTTGCAAAGCCCAACATACTCTGGATTCCTTTAAATGAAGTTGGTGACGGCCAGTTAAGAATGGCATGTACCTTGTGCCTATCCATTCTAATACCTTTTGGTGTGAGGATAAAACCGAAGAACTCCACTTCGGTGACATGAAAAGAGCCTTTTTCAAGTTTAGCATAGAGTTTATGTTGGCGGAGTTTAGTAAGGACGGAGCGGACATGCCTGACTTGGTCTTCTTTTGTAGCAGAATACACTAAGATGTCATCAATGTAAACCAGGGCGCAAACGTCAATTAACTCCCGCTAAACATCATTCATAAAGTACTGGAATGCAGCAGTAGCATTGCAAAGTCCAAAAGGCATTACCTGGTATTCACACAAGCCGTATTTGGTACGAAAGGCGGTTTTCAATTTGTCTCCTTTCTTCACTCGAACAAGATGGTACGCCCCCTTAAGGTCCAGTTTGGTATAGATTTGGGCGTCTTTGACTTGATCCAATAATTCGGGAATAAGGGACAGTGGATAACGGTTTTTTACTGTGATCTGGTTTAATGCATAATAGTCGATGCAATTCCTCAAATCTCCTTCCTTCTTTGGTACGAAGAATAAGGGACTGGCTGCCGGTGATTTAGATGGGCGGATAACTCCATTTGCCAGGTACTGATCAAGATAAGATTTCAAATGTAGGTTTTCTGGTTCAGTAAGTGCATAGATTGTACCACAAGGAATTTGCGCACCAGGTATAAGGTTAATCTGACAATCGTAGGGCCTGTGCGGTGGTAGAGTATTGGCTTGTTCTTTCTGGAACACGTCTTGAAAATCTTGGTATTCATTTGGTAGAGTACTAGTCACACCTAGTACAATCGCCGCCGTACTAGGAGTAGCAGATGTACATACGTCTGGTTTCCCCTTTTCTTGGTAATAAAAGGTGCAAGCACAATCATTGGAAAAGGCCAACTTCTTGGCACGCCAATCCATTAGAGCGTTGTGAGCTACCAACCATGGCATCCCTAAGATTAGTCGAAACTGAGGAGCTTTGATGAGGTCGAATGCAATAGATTCTAGGTGTCCATCCTGGCACAGTAGGGTTAGTGCTGCTGTGCATTGGGTTACTGGTCCGGAAGCTATTTCTGTCCCATCAACTGTAGTAACTTTTTCAGTAGTTGACTTAGACTATCTCTGCTGCCAGATCTTGGTCTACATAATTCCCAACTGCTCCGCTGTCTATGTATGCTTCGACAGCATGCATCCGAGAAGGTTGTTGGTGATTGATCAAAATTACTGGTAATGCAAAGTGTGAGGTCCGTGGCTCATCCTTCTTGCTCGACAAGCAGACCTCTACGCTTGCCGGGCTTGGTAGTTTTCCGACTCCTTGTTATTATCTTCCTTCTCTGTGGCTCCAACAGTTCTCCTTGGTGGTTTCATTGGACATTCTTTGAGGAAGTGGCCTGATTTTCGGCAATATAAGCATAATTTCTGTTGCCATCTCTTCTCTCATTCAGTTTTAGTTAAAAGGGGCTATACACCTCTGATTTGCATGGATTCTACCGTGTTTTCCAATGTACGTGGAACATTATCCTTTGACCGGATATACACAACTCGAGTGTCTAACCTTATCCGGTCTGCTTTTCGGTCTTGTAATCCGTGATCTAATTGCACCACAAGGTTGATGAATTCTCCTCAGTCTTTAGGTGGGTTAACCACTTGAGCAAGGACATCCTTTAGTTCCCCTCATAGACCCCGATGAAATAGTGTGGTCCTTTTTTTCCTCAGGCCACCCAGCTTCAACGACTAGTTTGTTAAATGTTGCTATATATGTAAGCAAGTCTTGACTTCTTAGACGGAGTGACAAATGTTTGCTGTCTAATGCTTGGCCTTGGGTATGACGAGCAAAGAGTTTTTCCATTTCCATCTGGAAACCTCCAAAGTCATGTAACAATGGGTTATCCTGACTTGGTACCGACCAATCCGCAGCACTGCCACTCTGATATGACAAGACAAAAACAACCCGCCCTTGGTCGTTAGGAAAAGCCCCAGGTCTGCAAAGGAAATTAAGACGACACTGGTTCATGAACGTTGCGTACTTCTTGGGGTCTGCTGTAAATCGTTCAGGTGGACATAAAGGAACTGCCCCAGGAAGGGTTATTTGTACTGGATTGGTGGAAGAAGTTGGTACAGGTGCTGGCGGAATGTTACCAGGCAACGGGGTCTGTCCTGCCTGTGATTGGAGCAATTGCCTACTTATTTCGTCGGTACGATCCTTCATAACAATCAAATCCCTCCTAAGAGCGTTGGTTTCTTGCCTGGCTGAATGTACTTCAGCGCGTAATTGTCCCAACAACTGAACTAACAGGTCAGTCTCTGAAGACTCCATGACGCCCAGGTGGATAATATTATTGAGGCTTTGCATTCTGTTACGCTCACCTGGTATCCACGGGGACGCCACCCAGCCCTGGTTGGATGATTTGCACTCTCAAACCCTCTCCCGGTCCCTTGGTAAGGCCTCTGGTTAAAGATGGGTCGGCAATATAGGAGAGCTGGATTCAATAAGAGATTGTCTTTATGTTTTCCCATCTCCCTTGGCCTCAACTCCTTCCTCCCCCTTGGGCCCTCTCCTCACCTTAATATTGTAAAAGGTGGATTCTCCGTCCTGCTCCTCGTGGCAGGGGCGTGTAGATGTGTGGGGTGAGCAGCAACCAAGTTACTTCACTGGTGCAAGCCCCCCTGTGGGAATCCAGGCCTGCTGCGACTCCGGAGGTTTGCTGCTTTACAGTCTTTATATGCAGTTCTTATGTTCCTCTTGGTTCGAATAATAATGTATTGCTTCTTTCCTTTTAGGTATGGAAAGGTATTTTGGTGTTGTCATGCAGTTTGAAGATGAGCATGGGCCGGCAGGCGAAAGTGCAGTGTGCGCGATGCTGTCCGGTGAGTAATGCGCGATGCGCAGCGCTGTTTCGCCTTTTATATTGCTAACCTGTGTCTTTTCTCTCCTTGCAGGTTGCGATGTTCCTCGCCGAGCACCGTAATGTTTCAGCAATGATACTGACCGGGAGATGACTACCCAGGTAAGAATTGTGTGGCTTTCTTCATTCGGGAGGAAACGTGAAAAAACACTTACTAATGCTGTCTTTCTTTCTCCTCTTTCCAGGTTATGGTATTCCAGGATGCATGCAGTGTCGGATGATGGAGTTCGTACCTTCAGGTGAGTGGAACTGAAGTCGGCAATGGATTGAAGACAGGATACTGTTCCAGGTAAGTTTTGTAGTGTTCTTCCTCTCTATGCAGGTCCTTGGTTTCAGGTAAGCTGGCATCAAAGAGCTGGACACGGTGAGCTTTACACTGCCCACAGCAGAATAACGCAAATCATGTTCTGCTGTTTGGGTGCGGTTTAAATAGTCTCAGGTAAAGTAGTCCATGTAAAATAGTCCCAGGCCTGCCACACCCAAAGTAGTCCAAGTAAAGTAGTCCCAGGCCTGCCACACCCAAAAGACTAGACCGCATAGCTCAGTTCCCTGTAACTGAGCTATGTGTGTGCCTCCATGTTGGCTGAACCCCCCAAGTTAAATAGTCGCAAGTAAACAGTCCCATTTTAATGTTGGTCTTCATGATGGTTATGAGCCTGGTGCCAAAGGTGCCAGGACTGACTCCAAGAGAATCTTGGATGAGGTTTTAAGGCCTTTGACATGGCCCTAACTGGAAGGCTGGATTGCCAGTGAGAGCCAGGGAAAAGGGTCACGACATCTGTGAGTTCTGAAACACACTTTTATTGTTCTGGAAGTTTCCCTGATTATTCTGGAAGCCTCCTTGATTGTTCTGGAAGACCCTACCTTGAAAGCCTCCCCTTCCCTGTGGTACAAATCCACTATTATTTTGATCGAACAGCCTTTGGTTAATTCACCTGCGGCGTGTTTGCTACTTGCTGTGAACCCGACCCGTGTCCACTAGGTAACATCGCCCCTTAAATGGCCTACTTTGACAGTTTCTTCTGAACTAACTTTGCTTCTTCACATTTCCTAACATCTTCTTTTTTTAAATTCTTCTCTTGTATTTATGACCATGGCTTCGCTTCCATGCCCACCGATTTCTTGAGCTGCTCCTGCACTGACTCTGGCAGCCCTTGGCACAATATTTGATAAAATACAGGTGTAGATTTCCCCTAATATTCCCGTGTCTCCAAGGTCCACCCTGCTCTTGGAAATTCTGAATGTAAACAAGTGGATCTTCCCCTTCCTGCATCTTTTTTGCCATTATAGCTCCCATGTCTGACATGTCCGGATACAGTACTCTAAGTGCTTACCAGACCGCCGCCCTACAGTTATTGAATGGCGCTCCATCGTGAGCAGTGTTTATCGTGGTAACACCAGAATACCCTACTCTTGACCAAACGTCATCAGCCCTCTCCCCAAGGATAGCAATCAGGAGACCTTTAATGTCCCTTATAGCTAACATGTTTTCTCCTGTCATTTTCTCTAACTCATGTATCTATTTCCCAGCGCCGGAAGTTAAACTCGGGAGTTTACACCTTAAATGATCCTTATCTATATGTTGCCAAGGTATATACTGTGGCCTAGCTCCTCCCTTTTCTAACAAAGGAAACTGTGAAATCCCAAACTCACATTCGTCACCCATCGTCTGTCTATCCATAACAGGGATAATGGTTCTACTCCGCCTTCTACCTGGCAGCCACCTTAACATGCTCACATATGGTGGCAAGTACCCCCTCTCACCATGGCGTCGCCCTTTAGGTCAATCTAGCTGTGTCAATGATTCTGACGTCCGAGATTTGGGTTGGTCTAGATCTGACCATCTTACTTTCTTTTCCATTGAAAAACACCCTTCAGGGCCACATGTGTCACCTTCCTCTTCCCCACGGAAGGTTGCTCTATCTTCGTCTGACATATCCTGTCCCCAACTCGTGTGACTCCTCTTTTCTTCGTCTCTATTCAGAGTCAATCTATCTAAAGACAGCTCCTTTGGCTCAAAACTACATGAGGCTCCCTCTTCATCCTACAGCTGCATACTCTCGAGTCGATCATTTTTGCCCTTCTCTTGCAATACCTTCTTAGTCCGCATATCATGATAGACTTTATTGATAGCATCCCCAATGCTTCTCGAGTGAAACTCATCCTCTAGATTTGCTCTAGACAGACCTGCTATTGGCTCATGTGCTGGGAACAACTCTTCTATGTCTTCCCATGACACTACTGGATTAGGATCCATTAATTCCTTTTCCATACGATCAATATCGCATGCTCTTTGCCTTCTCTTTCGTTCTAGCTCATCGTCAAATTCTCTTTGCTTTCTTGATTCCACTCTTACCCTGTCTTCCTCTTTTCTCTTCATGTGCCTTCTCTCATTTGCCCTTCGTATTTCTTCATCTCTACGTCTTTGCATTCTCTTATCCCTTAATTTCTGTTTCTCTTCCTCCATTCTTTTCCTTGCTATTCTTTCGCGTTCTTCGATTACCCTCCGTCTGTTGTCATATTTTCTCTGCTCCTCTGCTCTTTCTTGTTTTCTCAATTGCTCCTCTAGATACAACTGTTCCCGTCTTTGTCTATCCTTTCTTTTCGTCCCATCTTCTTTCAATCTTTCCTCTCTTTCTTTATCCTTTTTATCTTGCTCATCTCGATCTTCCCTTTGCCTTATGTCCTCGATGCTCTTACCATCAAGTTTGCGAAAAATCTGACCACCCATCCATTTGTTCTGTATAAGTGCTAACTCATCAGTCTTACCTTTTTCTCCTTTCCATCTTTTTATTTCTCGTCCTATATCTAAGGATGAACTTGGTTGTTCACTTCTTTCTTTATAACGACTTTCCTTGATTACATCTCTCTCAGTATTTATCTGTGGGCCCTTGGCACTGTTTTTTAACAGGCGACTCATATGCCGACTTGCTATACCCTGCTTCTGCCTTGAGCTCCCTTATTGGGTACAACTCATCATCTTTCTTACTATCGCCGTCTGCTTCAGGTGCGGCGGGTGGAGCAGAAGACTCCTCACCCCCTTCTGTGCATGCATTAAGTATCCAATCTACAGGAGGTGGCTCTTCTCTCTCCTCCTGGTACATTTTCCAGAACTCTAAGCTCGCTAATCGTTTTTCTAACTTTTTCCCTGTATGTGCAGCATGCAAATATGTCGTCATATGCTGCAAAACTGCCATGTATAGTTATCTCCCTTGTGACCATGGCATGAGCATTTTGTCTGCTGTGTCCTTCACCCACCCTGTACTGTCTAAGCTTGGGTGCGTGCTTGGGTAACTGCTTGCACAGATGTATAAGTGGAGTAATATCCTCCATTTTGACTCGTCACTCTTGACTGTCAATACTCAACTTTACTCTTTGCCGATTTTTCAAAAATATGTTTAAAAAACAAAACAATATGAGTGTGCACCAATCGTCGCAGGCTCCAAACCCTCTATATCATGTGTCTTACTTTACTCTATGTTTTCACTAAACACCGTTAGTTTAATTCCAACAAATAAATAATGAATTCTCAAATCACGTGTTTCCTTTTTTCGTGTCTATCAATTCCTCTATTGTTTTTTCACCATATTTAGTCACAGAAAACGAACAGACAAATCAACATGCTCACAGTCTTCTCTTTAAGACACGTCTTGCCCCTAAAAATACTCCGATATGCGATGTAAGTTGCCCTCTTTAAACTTGTCTTTAACCAAGTTCGTGGTCTACATCACCCTTCCATAGGGCTCTAGGTGCGACATCTTCTGTGTTCTTTAAAATGCAGGAAATCTGCGCGTATCCTTTATCGTGGCCTCTCTCATGATACCTCTTAATTGCTCGACCTCTCCTCAAGTCAATTACTTAATATCCATCATTTCTCAAGTTACTTTACTCCAGCCTCCCTCCGTTACTCGTTTTCCCCTTATTACTTTGTTCACCCACTGCCCATTCACACTTTTGCCACCTCACTCAGTTTTACTCACCATTCATGTTTTCAGCTTCTGACTCTCAGGATCGTACGCTTCCTCAGTAGCCTCTTCAACCTTCCATCCATTCAGCTTCCTGTAGACACCGGGAGGGGATTCCGATGGAAACCGGGGGATTCGTCTCAACCTTGCTTGCAAGTCTAAAGTTTAAAAACTGATACCGCTATCTACATGGAGCTTTGCGTCCTAGGCAGAGGTCGTGCGATATTTCCGGGACCCCAAAGCCTACTCTTTCGATGGATATCTAACCATCCTCTCAGCTACCACGTGAACTGGAGTTTTCCAGCCCTTTAAGATGAGTTAGCAATACCCTTGAGATGGGTGGGGATGCAGAAGTTACTCAAACATCAATAATCAAAATTACTCAGGTAGTTGGCAAAAGGATAAATGTTTTAATATCAATTATCTAAAACAGGGAGTACAACGGACATCAATGGATGTCTCCGTGTAAGATCTCTCAATGAATCTTAAAAAAAGCTTTCTTTCATAGCAGAAAATCGTCATAGGTGACGTCAATCTACGTATTACTAACGTCATCCTACGTGGCAAACTGAAAAAGCCTTGTGAAGAAAGTGATTGGTTCTTAAGGAACCTCTAAGTATGCAATCCATACTCATCTACAGGAGTGAAAAATAGTGATAGGCTTTTTAACATCAGGTGGGGCAACTAAGCCCTCCCCTTAAACAGGTCACTATGAACGTCACTAAATACACAACGTTCCATTCACTACACAAACTATAGGACTCTTAATAACACCGCCCCTACCATTGGTTGGCACTCTAACCTCCGTCAGTACTTTTCCACCTACGTTAGCAGCACACAGGCTGGGCTTCCAGGTGCTGGTGAGCAAGTCTCCAACCATAGCTTCCCACCAATTAGCATATTCATCTATCATCACCTCAGTAGTCTGCTGTCAATTAGGGCTTTGAACTTGTCCTTGGGAGTATTCTTAGCTCCGGAGAATTCAGGGGAGTGAAGGCACGCTCTGCCCTCATACGTAGGTGTGACCATCATGTTCATCCAACTTCATCCTTCCACGTGACTGAAGACCACAAAATGGAGTCCTAGTGTATTTAAAATACTATTTTCTGATAGACCTCTGACGTCTTCCTTGTTTTTGTCCATTCCCTCTGAACAGGAGCTCTGTTCTTTCACATGATTTGTATCTAATGTCTGCTCACTCCAGCCGGATAAGACCATGGCTTCTTGGCTCATCCAGTCTCGCCTTTCTGAGATTCACTTTGTAATTCACTTGTTTTCTAACTGCGACACACTGTAAGAGAAGCCTTCCTTCTTTGGCCCCGTTCTGCTATAGTATGTAGTGGAAACATCCATTATTTACTCACTTATATATATATATATGTATATATTGGTGCATGCCGCAATCTATTCATTACTTAGCTAGCCTCAAGAATACTTAATCTGCTTGTGTTTCTTTGCATCTGTAAACAGGTAAACTGACTTGACATCTTCATCAGTTCTGTAGCATAAGTTTCTTCATCTTGATCCCAAGATGTCACTTAACTTTGATACTTTCTTGATGCCTTATAGAATATCTGCATTCTCCAGTCTCTGCATCTCTTCCATGTACGTCAGCTCGGCTCTGCATAATGTCACCATTCTTCTTTGATATTCATTGGTCCTGCTTCTTCCGGGATTTCATTCAAATGGCCATCATACTGTCTCGTATGCAAGTATGGTTTCCTCAATGGGAACCTTGCCTCCAGGATTCTCCTCGGCATCAGTATTTTCACTGGTACCACACATGTCTCACACTCTGGTTCCCAACATATGGGCAATATGGGCGAAGTGGTTGAGGTGGGTGTACTTAGTTCCTTCTCTACAGCCTTGTATTAGTCATTACTTGAGAACTGCAATGTATGCTTCTCTGAACCGTTGCACTATGACTCACCTCTGTCTCCTTAAAGCATTATCAGTTGTATGCAATGGACACAGTTATAGTTTGCCCAAGAATTGTTTTGAAAGTCAGACTAAAGGGGTTGTTAATCTTGGGATCACTACAAAATACTGCGTATTCGAAAACACTGAATGCGAAACTGTCAAAGATTTTGCTGCACATTCTATGGGTTAAGGTATTACATTATGTGAGGGGATTATGGTACATGGGCGGCGGGGGGTCTACCCCCTCATGTACTTGTACAAAAAGAAAAATGGAATTCAACATTTTCGAATCTGGTATTTGGAATTCGCAGTCCTCAGACAGATCCGTTAATATTTATGGGAAGAGGGCAAGGCACAAGGCAGTGCCAGCAGATTCCAGGGTTGCATTTGCCAATCCATTTGTAGTTTGAGGGCGCACGTCCCCGCATGATCTGCTCGGGGTTTCTCTCGGCCTGGGGCGGCTCTTTGATGGGGACTCTATGCCCACATTGGGCCGGTAGGATTCCCCCCACACAATCGGGCCCCCGTCTTGTATATGTGGGATTGCACTTCTTGGAAGTAGAGTGTCAGTTCTTATTCTGAATTATTATTTGCTATTTGGGATTTTGCATCGGTTCCCTAAATGTCGGAACACCATGAATTGTTTTGCAATCCTATTAATTCTAAGTCGGATCATTCGATTGGGTTGCGGGGCTTTTCTTCTGGTGGCTGTATCTGGAACATTGAGAAGAACGCGTATTAAGGGAGCACCGGACACTTGTTGGACCCTCATGAGCTATTGTGCACAAACGATCACCCAATACTGAGCAAGTGGTGAACTCATGGTGTCTCTGTGGTGCCCACACTCTGAACTGAACCTTGCTTTGTTCCCTTTAGGCCCCAATCTCTTGCCTTTTCCAGAAGCACGTCCTTCACACTATTCCTGCCATTATGAGAGTGAGGTTCCACGTTGAGGGCTTCCTTGTAATTTTCAGGGTACATATACTAGACTGGGTCAGTGCGGTCAAGCAGTTTCATTTTTTTCTTAAAGCTGTAATAATTGCCTAGTAACTCATTTCACGCTGCGCGGAAGGGGTGGGGGCTTGCGAAGAACCCTTAATCGGATGGTACAGAGAAATAGGGCAGGTTTTCTATTGTGAAAAAACAATCTTGACTGTCCAAGAGCTGGCAGTGATGGCAACGAAGATGCAGGGATTATTTTTATATTGTTTTAGATAAAAAAAAATTTAAGTTCCTCTCAGTATTCTTCCATGAATTTTATATGGGCCTTCGCCCCACTTATGACCTTCTTTTGCACAATAAAACATGACTACGTGCAGGACATTGTGCCCAAGATCACAACAAATGGGTCTTGTTCCAAGCTTCGCAATCCTACCATCACTGGTCGCTAACTCTGAGGCGTGTTTGCGAGAGATGGCCCACATTTCCCGAATCCCATTTCACTGAAGCGCAACAACACCCTTGAAGTTTTATTGGGGAAGATGTTTCCTACATCTGGAAAAATACCATTCACAAAATCCTGCGGTGTCTGTACTGGCCTGGCGCCCTCTCCGTCACACAGCTTGGATAGCACAACAGATGTTATCCATAATACTTTGCATTGTTGAGGCAATAGAGCTGTCATGTCGTCTTCTTAAATGAGGGTGTCGATACGTTTACATGTGTGGGTTAAGGTGTAAATGGGGATGGGCTGGGGGTAAGGGCTGTAGTGAAGGGGTAAGGTTGGCGGTGACCCCCATAAAAATACATTTCGATGTAAACTGTCGCAAAGCAATGACCACAAAGTGATCTACTCCTGGAAATGACATGGAACCGGGAGAGGGAGAAAGACAGAAAAGTGAGTGCTCCAGATGGGGTGTGACAGACAGCGAGAGAGAGGGAGGGAGACACAGTTAGCTGGAGCGGAAGAGAGGCGGAGAGAGTGGGGTACTTGGCATGCTGGCATTAGCCTGAGTCACTGCCCCAGCTATGCATGCCTGCACACGTGATAATATACCCAACCTCAAGAGGCTTCCTCGCTCAGTACATGCCATCCCTCGGCACTCAGACAGTGAGACTGACGCTCAGCCCAGTCCTGCTTTCCTTCATCGTTTTGCAGGAATGAACCTCTCGCTGCTCGTGTAAGGCACGCCCCGTGCACTCCAGCCAACCATTGGACGAATGCGCTGAAAGAGAGGGGCTTTAATGTGTGCACTGGGGATCTAGAGGCCATAGAAGTAAAACCGACCTTTGCACTAGTGCAGGGCCCTCTCTAGATAGGGAGGCCCCAGAGACCGTTCTGGGTACAGCCCGAGCATGTTAATAATGTCCCACCAGCCAAGACCTTACAGCAAATCTTACAAGTGGCTGCTGTCTCTGGCAAGATCAAAGGCTTGGGCACTCGAGTGCAAAGCTATGTGTGCGCCCAGATTTGCAGGTCCAAATTCAGTAACATTGGGACTTGCAGTGACAGGTGTGTTGCGCTTTTTACGCTCATATGACTTCTGAGTTTATCAGTTTGGTTTTTGTAATGAATAGTGTGTGAGGCAACAGGTAAGAGCATCTTCCTTGAGTTTATTGACATGCTGTCAATTTTTCAACTCCATAATCCTAGGGCTGCCCCTATGGCTAACCTGTCTGCTTGGTACCAACCGCAAACAGCCTAGAGATGTTCATATCTGTACCAACCGCAAACAGCCTAGAGATGTTCATATCAGTGCCAACCGCAAACAGCTGATAGATGTTCATATCCGTGCCAACCGCAAACAGCCTAGAGATGTTCATATCGGTAAAAACCCCAAACAGCCTAGAGCTGTTCATATCCATGCCAACCGCAAACAGCCTAGAGATGTTCATATCCGTGCCAACCGCAAACAGCCTACAGATGTTCATATTAGTACCAACCCCAAACAGCCTAGAGCTGTTCATATCCGTGCCAAAGGCAAACAGCCTAGAGATGTTCATATCCGTGCCAACCGCAAACAGCTTAGAAATGTTCGTATCCGTGCCAGCCTAGAGATGTTCATATACGTGCCAACTGCAAACAGCTTAGAGATGTTCATATCCGTGCCAACCGCAAACAGCCTGGAGATGTTCATATTGGTGCCAACCGCAAACAGCCTAGATATGTTCCTACCCGTACCAACCCCAAACAGCCTAGAGATGTTCATATCGGTACCAACCGCAAACAGCCTAGAGATGTTCATACTGGTACCAACCACAAACAGCTTAGAGATGTTCATATCAGTGCTAACCTCAAACAGCCTAGAGATGTTCATAACTGTACCAACCACAAACAGCTTAGAGGTGTTCATATCCGTGCCAACCACAAACAGCCTAGAGATGTTCATATCGGTGCCAACCGCAAACAGCCTAGAGATGTTCATATCAGTGCCAACTGCAAACAGCCTAGAGATTTTCATATCCGTGACAACCACAAACACCTAGAGATGTTCATATCGGTACCAACCGCAAACAGCCTAGAGATGTTCATCCGTGCCAACTGCAAACAGCCTAGAGATGCTCATATCCGGGCCAACCGCAAACAGCCTAGAGATTTTCATATCAGTGCCAACCGCAAACAGCCTAGAGATGTTCATATCGGTACCAACCCCAAACAGCCTAGAGATGTTCAAATCCGTACCAACCGCAAACAGCCTAGAGATGTTCATATCTGTGCAAACACAAACAGCCTAGAGATGTTCATATCAGTACCAACCTCAAACAGCCTAGAGATTTTCATATCGGTACCAACCGCAAACAGCCTAGAGATGTTCATATCCAGGACAACCGCAAACAGCCTAGAGATTTTCATATCAGTGCCAACTGCAAACAGCCTAGAGATGTTCATATCGGTACCAACCCCAAACAGCCTAGAGATGTTCAAATCCGTACCAACCGCAAACAGCTTAGAAATGTTCGTATCCGTGCCAGCCTAGAGATGTTCATATCGGTGCCAACCGCAAACAGCCTAGAGATGTTCATATCAGTGCCAACTGCAAACAGCCTAGAGATTTTCATATCCGTGACAACCACAAACACCTAGAGATGTTCATATCGGTACCAACCGCAAACAGCCTAGAGATGTTCATCCGTGCCAACCGCAAACAGCCTAGAGATGCTCATATCCGGGCCAACCGCAAACAGCCTAGAGATTTTCATATCAGTGCCAACCGCAAACAGCCTAGAGATGTTCATATCGGTACCAACCCCAAACAGCCTAGAGATGTTCAAATCCGTACCAACCGCAAACAGCCTAGAGATGTTCATATCAGTACCAACCTCAAACAGCCTAGAGATTTTCATATCGGTACCAACCGCAAACAGCCTAGAGATGTTCATATCCAGGACAACCGCAAACAGCCTAGAGATTTTCATATCAGTGCCAACCGCAAACAGCCTAGAGATGTTCATATTAGTACCAACCCCAAACAGCCTAGAGATGTTCATATCCATACCAACCACAAACAGACTAGAGATGTTCATATCCGTGCCAACTGCAAACAGCCTAGAGATGTTCATATCTGTGCCAACCGCAAACAGCCTAGAGATGTTCATATCGGTACCAACCGCAAACAGCCTAGAGATGTTCATATCCGTGCCAACCACAAACAGCCTAGAGATGTTCATATCGGTGCCAACCGCAAACAGCCTAGAGGTGTTCATATCCATGCCAACCGCAAACAGCCTAGAGATGTTCATATCGGTGCCAACCGCAAACAGCCTAGAGATTTTCATATCAGTACCAACCTCAAACAGCCTAGAGATGTTCATATCCGTGCCAACCGCAAACAGCCGAGAGATGTTCATATCCGTGCCAACCACAAACAGCCTAGAGATGTTCCTATCGGTACCAACCGCAAACAGCCTAGAGATGTCCATATCAGTACCAACCACAAACAGCCTAGAGATGTTCAAATCCATGCCAACCGCAAACAGTCTAGAGATGTTCATATCCGTGCCAACTGCAAACAGCCTAGAGATGTTCATATCTGTGCAAACACAAACAGCCTAGAGATGTTCATATCAGTACCAACCTCAAACAGCCTAGAGATTTTCATATCGGTACCAACCGCAAACAGCCTAGAGATGTTCATATCCAGGACAACCGCAAACAGCCTAGAGATTTTCATATCAGTGCCAACTGCAAACAGCCTAGAGATGTTCATATCGGTACCAACCCCAAACAGCCTAGAGATGTTCAAATCCGTACCAACCGCAAACAGCTTAGAAATGTTCGTATCCGTGCCAGCCTAGAGATGTTCATATCGGTGCCAACCGCAAACAGCCTAGAGATGTTCATATCAGTGCCAACTGCAAACAGCCTAGAGATTTTCATATCCGTGACAACCACAAACACCTAGAGATGTTCATTTTGGTACCAACCGCAAACAGCCTAGAGATGTTCATCCGTGCCAACCGCAAACAGCCTAGAGATGCTCATATCCGGGCCAACCGCAAACAGCCTAGAGATTTTCATATCAGTGCCAACCGCAAACAGCCTAGAGATGTTCATATCGGTACCAACCCCAAACAGCCTAGAGATGTTCAAATCCGTACCAACCGCAAACAGCCTAGAGATGTTCATATCAGTACCAACCTCAAACAGCCTAGAGATTTTCATATCGGTACCAACCGCAAACAGCCTAGAGATGTTCATATCCAGGACAACCGCAAACAGCCTAGAGATTTTCATATCAGTGCCAACCGCAAACAGCCTAGAGATGTTCATATCGGTACCAACCCCAAACAGCCTAGATATGTTCATACCCGTACCAACCCCAAACAGCCTAGAGATGTTCATATCGGTACCAACCGCAAACAGCCTAGAGATGTTCATACTGGTACCAACCACAAACAGCTTAGAGATGTTCATATCAGTGCTAACCTCAAACAGCCTAGAGATGTTCATAACTGTACCAACCACAAACAGCTTAGAGGTGTTCATATCCGTGCCAACCACAAACAGCCTAGAGATGTTCATATCGGTGCCAACCGCAAACAGCCTAGAGATGTTCATATCAGTGCCAACTGCAAACAGCCTAGAGATTTTCATATCCGTGACAATCACAAACACCTAGAGATGTTCATATCGGTACCAACCGCAAACAGCCTAGAGATGTTCATCCGTGCCAACCGCAAACAGCCTAGAGATGCTCATATCCGGGCCAACCGCAAACAGCCTAGAGATTTTCATATCAGTGCCAACCGCAAACAGCCTAGAGATGTTCATATCGGTACCAACCCCAAACAGCCTAGAGATGTTCAAATCCGTACCAACCGCAAACAGCCTAGAGATGTTCATATCTATGCCAAACACAAACAGCCTAGAGATGTTCATATCAGTACCAACCTCAAACAGCCTAGAGATTTTCATATCGGTACCAACCGCAAACAGCCTAGAGATGTTCATATCCAGGACAACCGCAAACAGCCTAGAGATTTTCATATCAGTGCCAACCGCAAACAGCCTAGAGATGTTCATATCGGTACCAACCCCAAACAGCCTAGAGATGTTCAAATCCGTACCAACCGCAAACAGTCTAGAGATGTTCATATCTGTGCCAACTGCAAACAGCCTAGAGATGTTCATATCCTTGCCAACTGCAAACAGCCTAGAGATGTTCCTATTGGTACCAACCGCAAACAGCCTAGAGATGTCCATATTGGTACCAACCCCAAAAAGCCTAGATATGTTCAAATCCATACCAACCGCAAACAGACTAGAGATGTTCATATCCGTGCCAACTGCAAACAGCCTAGAGATGTTCATATCCGTGCCAACCGCAAACAGCCTAGAGATGTTCCTATCGGTACCAACCGCAAACAGTTTAGAGATGTTCATATCCGTGCCAATCGAAAAAAGCCTCGAGATGTTCATATCCGTGCCAACCACAAACAGCCTAGAGATGTTCATATCCGTGCCAACCGCAAACAGCCTACAGATGTTCATATCGGTGCCAACCACAAACAGCCTAGAGAGTTTCATATCGGTACCAACCTCAAACAGCCTAGAGATGTTCTTATTGGTACCAACCGCAAACAACCTAGAGAAGTTCTTATCCGTGCAAACCGCAAACAGCCTAGAGATGGTCATATCCGTGACAACCGCAAACAGCCTAGAGATGTTCATATCCATGCCAACCACAAACAGCCTAGAGATGTTCATATCGGTGCCAACCGCAAACAGCCTAGAGATTTTCATATCAGTACCAACCGCAAACAGCCTAGAGATTTTCATATCGGTACCAACCGCAAACAGCCTAGAGATGTTCATATTCGTACCAACCACAAACAGCCTATAGATGTTCATATCGGTACCAACCGCAAGCAGCTTAGAGATGTTCATATCAGTGGCAACCGGAAAAAGCCTACAGATGTTCATATCGGTGCCAACCGCAAACAGCCTAGAGATTTTCATATTGGTACCAACTGCAAACAGCCTATAGATGTTCATATCGGTACCAACTGCAAACAGCCTAGAGATGTTCATATCCCTACCAACCACAAACAGCCTAGAGATGTTCATATCGGTACCAACCCCAAACAGCCTAGAGATGTTCAAATCTGCACAAACCGCAAACAGCCTAGAGATGTTCATATCCGTGCCAACCGCAAACAGCCTAGAGATGTTCATATCCATGCCAACAACAAACAGCCTAGAGATGTTCCTATCGGTACTAACTTCAAACAGCTTAGAGATGTTCATATCAGTGCAACCGAAAAAAGCCTAGAGATGTTCATATCCCTGCCAACGACAAACAGCCTAGAGATGTTCATATCCGTGCCAACCACAAACAGCCTAGAGATGTTCATATATGTGCCAAATGCAAACAACCTAGAGATGTTCATATCTGTACCAACCGCAAACAGCCTACAGATGTTCATATCGGTGCCAACCGCAAACAGCCTAGAGATTTTCATATCGATACCAATCTCAAACAGCCTAGAGATGTTCATATCGGTACCAATCGCAAACAGCCTAGAGATGTTCATATCTGTGCCAACCGCAAACAGCCTAGAGATGTTCATATCGGTGCCAACCGCAAACAGCCTAGAGGTGTTCATATCCATGCCAACCGCAAACAGCCTAGAGATGTTCATATCGGTGCCAACCACAAACAGCCTAGAGATTTTCATATCAGTACCAACCTCAAACAGCCTAGAGATGTTCATATCCGTGCCAACCGCAAACAGCCGAGAGATGTTCATATCCGTGCCAACCACAAACAGCCTAGAGATGTTCCTATCGGTACCAACCGCAAACAGCCTAGAGATTTTCATATCGATACCAATCTCAAACAGCCTAGAGATGTTCATATCGGTACCAACCGCAAACAGCCTAGAGATGTTCATATCCGTGCCAACCGCAAACAGCCTAGAGATGTTCATATCGGTGCCAACCGCAAACAGCCTAGAGGTGTTCATATCCATGCCAACCGCAAACAGCCTAGAGATGTTCATATCGGTGCCAACCGCAAACAGCCTAGAGATTTTCATATCAGTACCAACCTCAAACAGCCTAGAGATGTTCATATCCGTGCCAACCGCAAACAGCCGAGAGATGTTCATATCCGTGCCAACCACAAACAGCCTAGAGATGTTCCTATCGGTACCAACCGCAAACAGCCTAGAGATGTTCAAATCCATACCAACCACAAACAGACTAGAGATGTTCATATCCGTGCCAACTGCAAACGGCCTAGAGATGTTCATATCTGTGCCAACCGCAAGAAGCCTAGAGATGTTCCTATCAGTACCAACCCCAAACTGCTTACAGATGTTCATATCGGTGCCAACCGAAAAAGCCTAGAGATGTTCATATCCATACCAACCGCAAACAGCCTACAGATGTTCATATCGGTGCCAACCGCAAACAGCGTAGAGAGTTTCATATCGGTACCAACCTCAAACAGCCTAGAGATGTTTATATCGGTACCAACCGCAAACAACCTAGAGAAGTTCATAACCCGGCCAACCGCAAACAGCCTAGAGATGTTCATATCCATGCCAACCACAAACAGCCTAGAGATGTTCATATCGGTGCCAACCGCAAACAGCCTAGAGATTTTCATATCAGTACCAACCGCAAACAGCCTAGAGATTTTCATATCGGTACCAACCACAAACAGCCTAGAGATGTTCATATCGGTACCAACCGCAAGCAGCTTAGAGATGTTCATATCAGTGGCAACCGAAAATGCCTACAGATGTTCATATCGGTGCCAACCGCAAACAGCCTAGAGATTTTCATATCGTACCAACTGCAAACAGCCTAGAGATGTTCATATCGGTACCAACTGCAAACAGCCTAGAGATGTTCATATCCCTACCAACCTCAAACAGCCTAGAGATGTTCATATTGGTACCAACCCCAAACAGCCTAGAGATGGTCAAATCCATACCAACCACAAACAGCCTAGAGATGTTCATATCCATGCCAACCGCAAACAACCTAGAGATGTTCAAATCCGTACCAACTGCAAACAGCCTAGAGATGTTCATATCCGTGCCAACCGCAAACAGCCTAGAGATGTTCATATCCAAGCCAACTGCAAACAGCCTAGAGATGTTCCTATTGGTACCAACCGCAAACAGCCTAGAGATGTCCATATCGGTACCAACCCCAAACAGCCTAGAGATGTTCATATCCATACCAACCACAAACAGACTAGAGATGTTCATATCCGTGCCAACTGCAAACAGCCTAGAGATGTTCATATCTGTGCCAACCGCAAACAGCCTAGAGATGTTCATATCGGTGCCAACCGCAAACAGCCTAGAGATGTTCATATCGGTGCCAACCGCAAACAGCCTAGAGGTGTTCATATCCATGCCAACCGCAAACAGCCTAGAGATGTTCATATCGGTGCCAACCGCAAACAGCCTAGAGATTTTCATATCAGTACCAACCTCAAACAGCCTAGAGATGTTCATATCCGTGCCAACCGCAAACAGCTGAGAGATGTTCATATCCGTGCCAACCACAAACAGCCTAGAGATGTTCCTATCGGTACCAACCGCAAACAGCCTAGAGATTTTCATATCGATACCAATCTCAAACAGCCTAGAGATGTTCATATCGGTACCAACCGCAAACAGCCTAGAGATGTTCATATCCGTGCCAACCGCAAACAGCCTAGAGATGTTCATATCGGTGCCAACCGCAAACAGCCTAGAGGTGTTCATATCCATGCCAACCGCAAACAGTCTAGAGATGTTCATATCGGTGCCAACCGCAAACAGCCTAGAGATTTTCATATCAGTACCAACCTCAAACAGCCTAGAGATGTTCATATCCGTGCCAACCGCAAACAGCCGAGAGATGTTCATATCCGTGCCAACCACAAACAGCCTAGAGATGTTCCTATCGGTACCAACCGCAAACAGCCTAGAGATGTCCATATCAGTACCAACCACAAACAGCCTAGAGATGTTCAAATCCATGCCAACCGCAAACAGTCTAGAGATGTTCATATCCGTGCCAACTGCAAACAGCCTAGAGATGTTCATATCTGTGCCATCAACAAGCAGCCTAGAGATGTTCCTATCAGTACCAACCCCAAACAGCTTATAGATGTTCATATCGGTGCCAACCGAAAAAGCCTACAGATGTTCATATCCATACCAACCGCAAACAGCCTACAGATGTTCATATCGGTGCCAACCGCAAACAGCGTAGAGAGTTTCATATCGGTACCAACTGCAAACAACCTAGAGATGTTCCTATCAGTACCAACCCCAAACAGCTAAGAGATGTTCATATCGGTGCCAACCGAAAAAGCCTAGAGATGTTCATATGCATGCCAACCACAAACAGCCTAGAGATGGTTATATCCATATCAACCGCAAACAGCCTACAGATGTTCATATCGGTGCCAACCGCAAACAGCGTAGAGAGTTTCATATCGGTACCAACCTCAAACAGCCTAGAGATGTTCATATCGGTACCAACCGCAAACAACCTAGAGAAGTTCATAACCGTGCCAACCGCAAACAGCCTAGAGATGTTCATATCCATGCCAACCACAAACAGCCTAGAGATGTTCATATCGGTGCCAACCGCAAACAGCCTAGATATTTTCATATCAGTACCAACCGCAAACAGCCTAGAGATTTTCATATCGGTACCAACCACAAACAGCCTAGAGATGTTCATATCGGTACCAACCGCAAGCAGCTTAGAGATGTTCATATCAGTGGCAACCGAAAAAAGCCTACAGATGTTCATATCGGTGCCAACCGCAAACAGCCTAGAGATTTTCATATCGGTACCAACTGCAAACAGCCTAGAGATGTTCATATCGGTACCAACTGCAAACAGCCTAGAGATGTTCATATCCCTACCAACCACAAACAGCCTAGAGATGTTCATATCGGAACCAACCCCAAACAGCCTAGAGATGTTCAAATCCATACCAACCACAAACAGCCTAGAGATGTTCATATCCATGCCAACCGCAAACAACCTAGAGATGTTCAAATCCGTACCAACTGCAAACAGCCTAGAGATGTTCATATCCGTGCCAACCGCAAACAGCCTAGAGATGTTCATATCCGTGCCAACCGCAAACAGCCTAGAGATGTTCCTATTGGTACCAACCGCAAACAGCCTAGAGATGTCCATATCGGTACCAACCCCAAACAGCCTAGAGATGTTCATATTCATACCAACCGCAAATAGACTAGAGATGTTCATATCCGTGCCAACTGCAAACAGCCTAGAGATGTTCATATCTGTGCCAACAGCAAACAGCCTAGAGATGTTCCTATCGGTACCAACCGCAAACAGCTTAGAGATGTTCATATCAGTGCCAACCGAAAAAAGCCTAGAGATGTTCATATCCGTGCCAACCACAAACAGCCTAGAGATGTCCATATCCATGCCAACCGCAAACAGCCTAGAGTTGTTCATATCCGTACCAACCGCAAACAGCCTACAGATGTTCATATCGGTGCCAACCGCAAACAGCCTAGAGAGTTTCATATCGGTACCAACCTCAAACAGCCTAGAGATGTTCATATCGGTACCAACCTCAAACAACCTAGAGAAGTTCATATCCGTGCCAACCATAAACAGCCTAGAGATGTTCATATCCATGCCAACCACAAACAGCCTAGAGATGTTCATATCGGTACCAACCGCAAGCAGCTTAGAGATGTTCATATCAGTGGCAACCGAAAAAAGCCTACAGATGTTCATATCGGTGCCAACCGCAAACAGCATAGAGATTTTCATATCGGTACCAACTGCAAACAGCCTAGAGATGTTCCTATCGGTACCAACTACAAACAGGCTAGAGATGTTCATATCCCTACCAACCACAAACAGCCTAGAGATGTTCATATCAGTGCCAACTGAAAAAAGCCTAGAGATGTTCATATCCCTGCCAACGACAAACAGCCTAGATATGTTCATATCGGTGCCAACCGAAAAAAGCCTAGAGATGTTCATATCCGTGCCAACCACAAACAGCCTAGAGATGTTCATATCCATGCCAAATGCAAACAGCCTAGAGATGTTCATATCTGTACCAAGCACAAACAGCCTACAGATGTTCATATCGGTGCCAACCGCAAACAGCCTAGAGATTTTCATATTGGTACCAACCTCAAATAGCCTAGAGATGTTCATATCGGTGCCAACCACAAACAGCCTAGAGATGTTCATATCGGTGCCAACCGCAAATAGCCTAGAGATGTTCATATCCATGCCAACCTCAAACAGCTTGGAGATGTTCATATCAGTGCCAACCGCAAACAGCCTAGATATTTTCATATCAGTACCAACCTCAAACATCCTAGAGATTTTCATATCGGTACCAACCACAAACAGCCTAGAGATGTTCATATCTGTACCAACCGAAAACAGCCCAGAGATGTTCATATCGGTGCCAACAGCAAACAGTTTAGAGATGTTCATATTGGTACCAACCCCAAACAGCCTAGAGATGTTCAAATCTGTGCCAACCGCAAACAGCCTAGAGATGTTCGTATCCATGCCAAAACACAAACAGCCTAGAGATGTTCCTATTGATACCAACCGCAAACAGCTTAGAGATGCTCATATCAGTGCCAACCGAAAAAAGACTGCAGATGTACATATCGGTGCCAACCGCAAACAGCCTAGAGATGTTCATATCCGTGCCAAACGCAAACAGCCTAGAGATGTTCCTATTGGTACCAACCGCAAACAGCCTAGAGATGTCCATATCGGTACCAACCCCAAACAGCCTAGAGATGTTCATATCCATACCAACCGCAAATAGACTAGAGATGTTCATATCCGTGCCAACTGCAAACAGCCTAGAGATGTTCATATCTGTGCCAACAGCAAACAGCCTAGAGAGTTTCATATCGGTACCAACCGCAAACAGCTTAGAGATGTTCATATCAGTGCCAACCGAAAAAAGCCTAGAGATGTTCATATCCGTGCCAACCACAAACAGCCTAGAGATGTTCATATCCATGCCAACCACAAACAGCCTAGAGATGTTCATATCGGTGCCAACCGCAAACAGCCTAGAGATTTTCATATTGGTACCAACCGCAAACAGCCTAGAGATGTTCATATCCGTATCAACCACAAACAGCCTAGAGATGTTCATATCGGTACCAACCACAAGCAGCTTAGAGATGTTCATATCAGTGGCAACCGAAAAAAGCCTACAGATGTTCATATCGGTGCCAACCGCAAACAGCATAGAGATTTTCATATCGGTACCAACTGCAAACAGCCTAGAGATGTTCATATTGGTACCAACTGCAAACAGCCTAGAGATGTTCATATCCCTTCCAACCACAAACAGCCTAGAGATGTTCCTATCGGTACCAACTGCAAACAGCTTAGAGATGTTCATATCAGTGCCAACTGAAAAAAGCCTAGAGATGTTCATATCCCTGCCAACGACAAATAGCCTAGATATGTTCATATCGGTGCCAACCGAAAAAAGCCTAGAGATGTTCATATCCGTGCCAACCACAAACAGCCTAGAGATGTTCATATCTGTACCAAGCACAAACAGCCTACAGATGTTCATATCGGTGCCAACCGCAAACAGCTTAGAGATGTTCATATCGGTACCAACTGCAAACAGCCTAGAGATGTTCAAATCCCTACCAACCACAAACAGCCTAGAGATGTTCATATCGGTACCAACCCCAAACAGCCTAGAGATGTTCAAATCCATACCAACCACAAACAGCCTAGAGATGTTCATATCCATGTCAACCGCAAACAACCTAGAGATGTTCAAATCCGTACCAACTGCAAACAGCCTAGAGATGTTCATATCCGTACCAACCACAAACAGCCTAGAGATGTTCATATCTGTACCAACCGAAAACATCCCAGAGATGTTCATATCGGTGCCAACAGCAAACAGTTTAGAGATGTTCATATTGGTACCAACCCCAAACAGCCTAGAGATGTTCAAATCTGTGCCAACCGCAAACAGCCTAGAGATGTTCATATCCGTGCCAAAACACAAACAGCCTAGAGATGTTCCTATTGATACCAACCGCAAACAGCTTAGAGATGCTCATATCAGTGCCAACCGAAAAAAGACTACAGATGTACATATCGGTGCCAACCGCAAACAGCCTAGAGATTTTCATATCGGTACCAACTGCAAACAGCCTAGAGATGTTCATATCGGTACCAACCGTAAACAGCCTAAAGATGTTCATATCCGTACCAACCACAAACAGCCTAGAGATGTTCATATTGATACCACCCCCAAACAGCCTAGAGATGTTCAAATCCATACCAACCGCAAACAGCCTAGAGATGTTCATATCTGTGCCAACCGCAAATAGCCTAGAGATGTTCATATCCATGCCAACCACAAACAGCCTAGAGATGTTCCTATCGGTACCAACTGCAAACAGCTTAGAGATGTTCATATCAATGCCAACCGAAAAAAGCCTAGAGATGCTCATATCCCTGCCAACCACAAACAGCCTAGAGATGTTCATATCCGTACCAACCGCAAACAGCCTACAGATGTTCATATCGGAGCCAACCGCAAACAGTCTAGAGATTTTCATATCGGTACCAACCTCAAACAGCCTAGAGATGTTCATATTGGTACCAACTGCAAACAGCCTAGAGATGTTCATATCCGTGCCAACCGCAAACAGCCTAGAGATGTTCATATCATTACCAACCGCAAACAGCCTAGAGATGTTCATATCCGTACCAACCACAAACAGCCTAGAGATGTTCATATCGGTACCAACCGCAAACAGTCTAGAGATGTTCATATCGGTGCCCACCGCAAACAGCCTAGAGATTTTCATATCAGTACCAACCTCAAACAGCCTAGAGATGTTCATATCCATGCCAACCGCAAACAGCCTAGAGATGTTCATATCCATGCCAACCGCAAACAGCCGAGAGATGTTCATATCCGTGCCAACCACAAACAGCCTAGAGATGTTCATATCGGTACCAACCGCAAACAGTCTAGAGATGTTCATATCGGTGCCAACCGCAAACAGCCTAGAGATTTTCATATCAGTACCAACCTCAAACAGCCTAGAGATGTTCATATCGGTACCAACCGCAAACAGCCTACAGATGTTCATATCGGTGCCACCCGCAAACAGCGTAGAGAGTTTCATATCGGTACCAACCTCAAACAGCCTAGAGATGTTCATATCGGTACCAACTGCAAACAACCTAGAGATGTTCCTATCAGTACCAACCCCAAACAGCTTAGAGATGTTCATATCGGTGCCAACCGAAAAAGCCTAGAGATGTTCATATGCATGCCAACCACAAACAGCCTAGAGATGTTCATATCCATACCAACGGCAAACAGCCTACAGATGTTCATATCGGTGCCAACCGCAAACAGCGTAGAGAGTTTCATATCGGTACCAACCTCAAACAGCCTAGAGGTGTTCATATCCATGCCAACCGCAAACAGCCTAGAGATGTTCATATCGGTGCCAACCGCAAACAGCCTAGAGATTTTCATATCAGTACCAACCTCAAACAGCCTAGAGATGTTCATATCCGTGCCAACCGCAAACAGCCGAGAGATGTTCATATCCGTGCCAACCACAAACAGCCTAGAGATGTTCCTATCGGTACCAACCGCAAACAGCCTAGAGATGTCCATATCGGTACCAACCCCAAACAGCCTAGAGATGTTCAAATCCATACCAACCACAAACAGACTAGAGATGTTCATATCCGTGCCAACTGCAAACAGCCTAGAGATGTTCATATCGGTGCCAACCGCAAACAGCGTAGAGAGTTTCATATCGGTACCAACCTCAAACAGCCTAGAGATGTTCATATCGGTACCAACTGCAAACAACCTAGAGATGTTCCTATCAGTACCAACCCCAAACAGCTTAGAGATGTTCATATCGGTGCCAACCGAAAAAGCCTAGAGATGTTCATATGCAAGCCAACCACAAACAGCCTAGAGATGTTCATATCCATACCAACCGCAAACAGCCTACAGATGTTCATATCGGTGCCAACCGCAAACAGCGTAGAGAGTTTCATATCGGTACCAACCTCAAACAGCCTAGAGGTGTTCATATCCATGCCAACCGCAAACAGCCTAGAGATGTTCATATCGGTGCCAACCGCAAACAGCCTAGAGATTTTCATATCAGTACCAACCTCAAACAGCCTAGAGATGTTCATATCCGTGCCAACGGCAAACAGCCGAGAGATGTTCATATCCGTGCCAACCACAAACAGCCTAGAGATGTTCCTATCGGTACCAACCGCAAACAGCCTAGAGATGTCCATATCGGTACCAACCCCAAACAGCCTAGAGATGTTCAAATCCATACCAACCACAAACAGACTAGAGATGTTCATATCCGTGCCAACTGCAAACAGCCTAGAGATGTTCATATCTGTGCCAACCGCAAGAAGCCTAGAGATGTTCATATCCATACCAACCGCAAACAGCCTACAGATGTTCATATCGGTGCCAACCGCAAACAGCGTAGAGAGTTTCATATCGGTACCAACCTCAAACAGCGTAGAGATGTTCATATCGGTACCAACCGCAAACAACCTAGAGAAGTTCATAACCCGGCCAACCGCAAACAGCCTAGAGATGTTCATATCCATGCCAACCACAAACAGCCTAGAGATGTTCATATCGGTGCCAACCGCAAACAGCCTAGAGATTTTCATATCAGTACCAACCGCAAACAGCCTAGAGATTTTCATATCGGTACCAACCACAAACAGCCTAGAGATGTTCATATCGGTACCAACCGCAAGCAGCTTAGAGATGTTCATATCAGTGGCAACCGAAAATGCCTACAGATGTTCATATCGGTGCCAACCGCAAAAAGCCTAGAGATTTTCATATCGTACCAATTGCAAACAGCCTAGAGATGTTCATATCGGTACCAACTGCAAACAGCCTAGAGATGTTCATATCCCTACCAACCTCAAACAGCCTAGAGATGTTCATATCGGTACCAACCCCAAACAGCCTAGAGATGTTCAAATCCATACCAACCACAAACAGCCTAGAGATGTTCATATCCATGCCAACCGCAAACAACCTAGAGATGTTCAAATCCGTACCAACTGCAAACAGCCTAGAGATGTTCATATCCGTGCCAACCGCAAACAGCCTAGAGATGTTCATATCCAAGCCAACCGCAAACAGCCTAGAGATGTTCCTATTGGTACCAACCGCAAACAGCCTAGAGATGTCCATATCGGTACCAACCCCAAACAGCCTAGAGATGTTCATATCCATACCAACCACAAACAGACTAGAGATGTTCATATCCGTGCCAACTGCAAACAGCCTAGAGATGTTCATATCTGTGCCAACCACAAACAGCCTAGAGATGTTCATATCGGTACCAACCGCAAACAGCCTAGAGATGTTCATATCCGTGCCAACCACAAACAGCCTAGAGATGTTCATATCGGTGCCAACCGCAAACAGCCTAGAGGTGTTCATATCCATGCCAACCGCAAACAGCCTAGAGATGTTCATATCGGTGCCAACCGCAAACAGCCTAGAGATTTTCATATCAGTACCAACCTCAAACAGCCTAGAGATGTTCATATCCGTGCCAACCGCAAACAGCCGAGAGATGTTCATATCCGTGCCAACCACAAACAGCCTAGAGGTGTTCATATCCATGCCAACCGCAAACAGTCTAGAGATGTTCATATCGGTGCCAACCGCAAACAGCCTAGAGATTTTCATATCAGTACCAACCTCAAACAGCCTAGAGATGTTCATATCCGTGCCAACCGCAAACAGCCTAGAGATGTTCATATCTGTGCCAACCGCAAGCAGCCTAGAGATGTTCCTATCAGTACCAACCCCAAACAGCTTATAGATGTTCATATCGGTGCCAACCGAAAAAGCCTAGAGATGTTCATATCCATACCAACCGCAAACAGCCTACAGATGTTCATATCGGTGCCAACCGCAAACAGCGTAGAGAGTTTCATATCGGTACCAACCTCAAACAGCCTAGAGATGTTCATATCGGTACCAACTGCAAACAACCTAGAGATGTTCCTATCAGTACCAACCCCAAACAGCTTAGAGATGTTCATATCGGTGCCAACCGAAAAAGCCTAGAGATGTTCATATGCATGCCAACCACAAACAGCCTAGAGATGTTCATATCCATATCAACCGCAAACAGCCTACAGATGCTCATATCGGTGCCAACCGCAAACAGCGTAGAGAGTTTCATATCGGTACCAACCTCAAACAGCCTAGAGATGTTCATATCGGTACCAACCGCAAACAACCTAGAGAAGTTCATAACCGTGCCAACCGCAAACAGCCTAGAGATGTTCATATCCATGCCAACCACAAACAGCCTAGAGATGTTCATATCGGTGCCAACCGCAAACAGCCTAGAGATTTTCATATCAGTACCAACCGCAAACAGCCTAGAGATTTTCATATCGGTACCAACCACAAACAGCCTAGAGATGTTCATATCGGTAGCAACCGCAAGCAGCTTAGAGATGTTCATATCAGTGGCAACCGAAAAAAGCCTACAGATGTTCATATCGGTGCCAACCGCAAACAGCCTAGAGATTTTCATATCGGTACCAACTGCGAACAGCCTAGAGATGTTCATATCGGTACCAACTGCAAACAGCCTAGAGATGTTCATATCCCTACCAACCACAAACAGCCTAGAGATGTTCATATCGGAACCAACCCCAAACAGACTAGAGATGTTCAAATCCATACCAACCACAAACAGCCTAGAGATGTTCATATCCATGCCAACCGCAAACAACCTAGAGATGTTCAAATCCGTACCAACTGCAAACAGCCTAGAGATGTTCATATCCGTGCCAACCGCAAACAGCCTAGAGATGTTCATATCCGTGCCAAACGCAAACAGCCTAGAGATGTTCCTATTGGTACCAACCGCAAACAGCCTAGAGATGTCCATATCGGTACCAACCCCAAACAGCCTAGAGATGTTCATATCCATACCAACCGCAAATAGACTAGAGATGTTCATATCCGTGCCAACTGCAAACAGCCTAGAGATGTTCATATCTGTGCCAACAGCAAACAGCCTAGAGATGTTCCTATCGGTACCAACCGCAAACAGCTTAGAGATGTTCATATCAGTGCCAACCGAAAAAAGCCTAGAGATGTTCATATCCGTGCCAACCACAAACAGCCTAGAGATGTCCAAATCCATGCCAACCGCAAACAGCCTAGAGTTGTTAATATCCGTATCAACCGCAAACAGCCTACAGATGTTCATATCGGTGCCAACCGCAAACAGCCTAGAGAGTTTCATATCGGTACCAACCTCAAACAGCCTAGAGATGTTCATATCGGTACCAACCGCAAACAACCTAGAGATGTTCATATCCATGCCAAATGCAAACAGCCTAGAGATGTTCATATCTGTACCAAGCACAAACAGCCTACAGATGTTCATATCGGTGCCAACCGCAAACAGCCTAGAGATTTTCATATTGGTACCAACCTCAAATAGCCTAGAGATGTTCATATCGGTGCCAACCACAAACAGCCTAGAGATGTTCATATCGGTGCCAACCGCAAATAGCCTAGAGATGTTCATATCCATGCCAACCGCAAACAGCTTGGAGATGTTCATATCAGTGCCAACCGCAAACAGCCTAGATATTTTCATATCAGTACCAACCTCAAACATCCTAGAGATTTTCATATCGGTACCAACCACAAACAGCCTAGAGATGTTCATATCTGTACCAACCGAAAACAGCCCAGAGATGTTCATATCGGTGCCAACAGCAAACAGTTTAGAGATGTTCATATTGGTACCAACCCCAAACAGCCTAGAGATGTTCAAATCTGTGCCAACCGCAAACAGCCTAGAGATGTTCATATCCATGCCAAAACACAAACAGCCTAGAGATGTTCCTATTGATACCAACCGCAAACAGCTTAGAGATGCTCATATCAGTGCCAACCGAAAAAAGACTGCAGATGTACATATCGGTGCCAACCGCAAACAGCCTAGAGATGTTCATATCCGTGCCAAACGCAAACAGCCTAGAGATGTTCCTATTGGTACCAACCGCAAACAGCCTAGAGATGTTCATATCCATACCAACCGCAAATAGACTAGAGATGTTCATATCCGTGCCAACTGCAAACAGCCTAGAGATGTTCATATCTGTGCCAACAGCAAACAGCCTAGAGAGTTTCATATCGGTACCAACCGCAAACAGCTTAGAGATGTTCATATCAGTGCCAACCGAAAAAAGCCTAGAGATGTTCATATCCGTGCCAACCACAAACAGCCTAGAGATGTTCATATCCATGCCAACCACAAACAGCCTAGAGATGTTCATATCGGTGCCAACCGCAAACAGCCTAGAGATTTTCATATTGGTACCAACCGCAAACAGCCTAGAGATGTTCATATCCGTATCAACCACAAACAGCCTAGAGATGTTCATATCGGTACCAACCGCAAGCAGCTTAGAGATGTTCATATCAGTGGCAACCGAAAAAAGCCTACAGATGTTCATATCGGTGCCAACCGCAAACAGCATAGAGATTTTCATATCGGTACCAACTGCAAACAGCCTAGAGATGTTCATATTGGTACCAACTGCAAACAGCCTAGAGATGTTCATATCCCTTCCAACCACAAACAGCCTAGAGATGTTCCTATCGGTACCAACTGCAAACAGCTTAGAGATATTCATATCAGTGCCAACTGAAAAAAGCCTAGAGATGTTCATATCCCTGCCAACGACAAATAGCCTAGATATGTTCATATCGGTGCCAACCGAAAAAAGCCTAGAGATGTTCATATCCATGCCAACCACAAACAGCCTAGAGATGTTCATATCCATGCCAAATGCAAACAGCCTAGAGATGTTCATATCTGTACCAAGCACAAACAGCCTACAGATGTTCATATCGGTGCCAACCGCAAACAGCTTAGAGATTTTCATATTGGTACCAACCTCAAATAGCCTAGAGATGTTCATATCGGTGCCAACCACAAACAGCCTAGAGATGTTCATATCGGTGCCAACCGCAAATAGCCTAGAGATGTTCATATCCATGCCAACCGCAAACAGCTTGGAGATGTTCATATCAGTGCCAACCGCAAACAGCCTAGAGATTTTCATATTAGTACCAACCTCAAACAGCCTAGAGATTTTCATATCGGTACCAACCACAAACAGCCTAGAGATGTTCATATCTGTACCAACCGAAAACAGCCCAGAGATGTTCATATCGGTGCCAACAGCAAACAGTTTAGAGATGTTCATATTGGTACCAACCCCAAACAGCCTAGAGATGTTCAAATCTGTGCCAACCGCAAACAGCCTAGAGATGTTCATATCCGTGCCAAAACACAAACAGCCTAGAGATGTTCCTATTGATACCAACCGCAAACAGCTTAGAGATGCTCATATCGGTGCCAACCGAAAAAAGACTACAGATGTACATATCGGTGCCAACCGCAAACAGCCTAGAGATGTTCATATCCGTATCAACCACAAACAGCCTAGAGATGTTCATATCGGTACCAACCGCAAGCAGCTTAGAGATGTTCATATCAGTGGCAACCGAAAAAAGCCTACAGATGTTCATATCGGTGCCAACCGCAAACAGCATAGAGATTTTCATATCGGTACCAACTGCAAACAGCCTAGAGATGTTCATATTGGTACCAACTGCAAACAGCCTAGAGATGTTCATATCCCTTCCAACCACAAACAGCCTAGAGATGTTCCTATCGGTACCAACTGCAAACAGCTTAGAGATATTCATATCAGTGCCAACTGAAAAAAGCCTAGAGATGTTCATATCCCTGCCAACGACAAATAGCCTAGATATGTTCATATCGGTGCCAACCGAAAAAAGCCTAGAGATGTTCATATCCATGCCAACCACAAACAGCCTAGAGATGTTCATATCCATGCCAAATGCAAACAGCCTAGAGATGTTCATATCTGTACCAAGCACAAACAGCCTACAGATGTTCATATCGGTGCCAACCGCAAACAGCTTAGAGATTTTCATATTGGTACCAACCTCAAATAGCCTAGAGATGTTCATATCGGTGCCAACCACAAACAGCCTAGAGATGTTCATATCGGTGCCAACCGCAAATAGCCTAGAGATGTTCATATCCATGCCAACCGCAAACAGCTTGGAGATGTTCATATCAGTGCCAACCGCAAACAGCCTAGAGATTTTCATATTAGTACCAACCTCAAACAGCCTAGAGATTTTCATATCGGTACCAACCACAAACAGCCTAGAGATGTTCATATCTGTACCAACCCCAAACAGCTTAGAGATGTTCATATCGGTGCCAACCGAAAAAGCCTAGAGATGTTCATATGCATGCCAACCACAAACAGCCTAGAGATGTTCATATCCATACCAACCGCAAACAGCCTACAGATGTTCATATCGGTGCCAACCGCAAACAGCATAGAGAGTTTCATATCGGTACCAACCTCAAACAGCCTAGAGATGTTCATATCCGTGCCAACCGCAAACAGCCTAGAGATGTTCATATCGGTGCTAACATCAAACAGCCTAGAGGTGTTCATATCCATGCCAACCACAAACAGCCTAGAGATGTTCATATCGGTGCCAACTGCAAACAGCCTAGAGATTTTCATATCAGTACCAACCTCAAACAGCCTAGAGATGTTCATATCCGTGCCAACCGCAAACAGCCGAGAGATGTTCATATCCGTGCCAACCACAAACAGCCTAGAGATGTTCCTATCGGTACCAACCGCAAACAGCCTAGAGATGTCCATATCGGTACCAACCCCAAACAGCCTAGAGATGTTCAAATCCATACCAACCACAAACAGACTAGAGATGTTCATATCCGTGCCAACTGCAAACAGCCTAGAGATGTTCATATCTGTGCCAACCGCAAGAAGCCTAGAGATGTTCCTATCAGTACTAACCCCAAACAGCTTAGAGATGTTCATATCGGTGCCAACCGAAAAAGCCTAGAGATGTTCATATCCATACCAACCGCAAACAGCCTACAGATGTTCATATCGGTGCCAACCGCAAACAGCGTAGAGAGTTTCATATCGGTACCAACCTCAAACAGCCTAGAGATGTTCATATCGGTACCAACCGCAAACAACCTAGAGAAGTTCATAACCCGGCCAACCGCAAACAGCCTAGAGATGTTCATATCCATGCAAACCACAAACAGCCTAGAGATGTTCATATCGGTGCCAACCGCAAACAGCCTAGAGATTTTCATATCAGTACCAACCGCAAACAGCCTAGAGATTTTCATATCGGTACCAACCACAAACAGCCTAGAGATGTTCATATCGGTACCAACCGCAAGCAGCTTAGAGATGTTCATATCAGTGGCAACCGAAAATGCCTACAGATGTTCATATCGGTGCCAACCGCAAACAGCCTAGAGATTTTCATATCGTACCAACTGCAAACAGCCTAGAGATGTTCATATCGGTACCAACTGCAAACAGCCTAGAGATGTTCATATCCCTACCAACCTCAAACAGCCTAGAGATGTTCATATCGGTACCAACCCCAAACAGCCTAGAGATGTTCAAATCCATACCAACCACAAACAGCCTAGAGATGTTCATATCCATGCCAACCGCAAACAACCTAGAGATGTTCAAATCCGTACCAACTGCAAACAGCCTAGAGATGTTCATATCCGTGCCAACCGCAAACAGCCTAGAGATGTTCATATCCAAGCCAACCGCAAACAGCCTAGAGATGTTCCTATTGGTACCAACCACAAACAGCCTAGAGATGTCCATATCGGTACCAACCCCAAACAGCCTAGAGATGTTCATATCCATACCAACCACAAACAGACTAGAGATGTTCATATCCGTGCCAACTGCAAACAGCCCAGAGATGTTCATATCTGTGCCAACCGCAAACAGCCTAGAGATGTTCATATCGGTACCAACCGCAAACAGCCTAGAGATGTTCATATCGGTGCCAACCACAAACAGCCTAGAGATGTTCATATCGGTGCCAACCGCAAACAGCCTAGAGGTGTTCATATCCATGCCAACCGCAAACAGCCTAGAGATGTTCATATCGGTGCCAACCGCAAACAGCCTAGAGATTTTCATATCAGTACCAACCTCAAACAGCCTAGAGATGTTCATATCCGTGCCAACCGCAAACAGCCGAGAGATGTTCATATCCGTGCCAACCACAAACAGCCTAGAGGTGTTCATATCCATGCCAACCGCAAACAGTCTAGAGATGTTCATATCGGTGCCAACCGCAAACAGCCTAGAGATTTTCATATCAGTACCAACCTCAAACAGCCTAGAGATGTTCATATCCGTGCCAACCGCAAACAGCCGAGAGATGTTCATATCCGTGCCAACCACAAACAGCCTAGAGATGTTCCTATCGGTACCAACCGCAAACAGCCTAGAGATGTCCATATCAGTACCAACCCCAAACAGCCTAGAGATGTTCAAATCCATACCAACCGCAAACAGACTAGAGATGTTCATATCCGTGCCAACTGCAAACAGCCTAGAGATGTTCATATCTGTGCCAACCGCAAGCAGCCTAGAGATGTTCCTATCAGTACCAACCCCAAACAGCTTATAGATGTTCATATCGGTGCCAACCGAAAAAGCCTAGAGATGTTCATATCCATACCAACCGCAAACAGCCTACAGATGTTCATATCGGTGCCAACCGCAAACAGCGTAGAGAGTTTCATATCGGTACCAACCTCAAACAGCCTAGAGATGTTCATATCGGTACCAACTGCAAACAACCTAGAGATGTTCCTATCAGTACCAACCCCAAACAGCTTAGAGATGTTCATATCGGTGCCAACCGAAAAAGCCTAGAGATGTTCATATGCATGCCAACCACAAACAGCCTAGAGATGTTCATATCCATATCAACCGCAAACAGCCTACAGATGTTCATATCGGTGCCAACCGCAAACAGCGTAGAGAGTTTCATATCGGTACCAACCTCAAACAGCCTAGAGATGTTCATATCGGTACCAACCGCAAACAACCTAGAGAAGTTCATAACCGTGCTTTCCGCAAACAGCCTAGAGATGTTCATATCCATGCCAACCACAAACAGCCTAGAGATGTTCATATCGGTGCCAACCGCAAACAGCCTAGAGATTTTCATATCAGTACCAACCGCAAACAGCCTAGAGATTTTCATATCGGCACCAACCACAAACAGCCTAGAGATGTTCATATCGGTACCAACCGCAAGCAGCTTAGAGATGTTCATATCAGTGGCAACCGAAAAAAGCCTACAGATGTTCATATCGGTGCCAACCGCAAACAGCCTAGAGATTTTCATATCGGTACCAACTGCAAACAGCCTAGAGATGTTCATATCCCTACCAACCACAAACAGCCTAGAGATGTTCATATCGGAACCAACCCCAAACAGACTAGAGATGTTCAAATCCATACCAACCACAAACAGCCTAGAGATGTTCATATCCATGCCAAACGCAAACAACCTAGAGATGTTCAAATCCGTAACAACTGCAAACAGCCTAGAGATGTTCATATCCGTGCCAACCGCAAACAGCCTAGAGATGTTCATATCCGTGCCAACCGCAAACAGCCTAGAGATGTTCCTATTGGTACCAACCGCAAACAGCCTAGAGATGTCCATATCGGTACCAACCCCAAACAGCCTAGAGATGTTCATATCCATACCAACCGCAAATAGACTAGAGATGTTCATATCCGTGCCAACTGCAAACCGCCTAGAGATGTTCATATCTGTGCCAACAGCAAACAGCCTAGAGATGTTCCTATCGGTACCAACCGTAAACAGCTTAGAGATGTTCATATCAGTGCCAACCGAAAAAAGCCTAGAGATGTTCATATCCGTGCCAACCACAAACAGCCTAGAGATGTCCATATCCATGCCAACCGCAAACAGCCTAGAGTTGTTCATATCCGTACCAACCGCAAACAGCCTACAGATGTTCATATCGGTGCCAACCGCAAACAGCCGAGAGATGTTCATATCCGTGCCAACCACAAACAGCCTAGAGATGTTCCTATCGGTACCAACCGCAAACAGCCTAGAGATGTCCATATCGGTTCCAACCCCAAACAGCCTAGAGATGTTCAAATCCATACCAACCGCAAACAGACTAGAGATGTTCATATCCGTGCCAACTGCAAACAGCCTAGAGATGTTCATATCTGTGCCAACCGCAAGCAGCCTAGAGATGTTCCTATCAGTACCAACCCCAAACAGCTTATAGATGTTCATATCGGTGCCAACCGAAAAAGCCTAGAGATGTTCATATCCATACCAACCGCAAACAGCCTACAGATGTTCATATCGGTGCCAACCGCAAACAGCGTAGAGAGTTTCATATCGGTACCAACCTCAAACAGCCTAGAGATGTTCATATCGGTACCAACTGCAAACAACCTAGAGATGTTCCTATCAGTACCAACCCCAAACAGCTTAGAGATGTTCATATCGGTGCCAACCGAAAAAGCCTAGAGATGTTCATATGCATGCCAACCACAAACAGCCTAGAGATGTTCATATCCATATCAACCGCAGACAGCCTACAGATGTTCATATCGGTGCCAACCGCAAACAGCGTAGAGAGTTTCATATCGGTACCAACCTCAAACAGCCTAGAGATGTTCATATCGGTACCAACCACAAACAGCCTAGAGATGTTCATATCGGTACCAACCGCAAGCAGCTTAGAGATGTTCATATCAGTGGCAACCGAAAAAAGCCTACAGATGTTCATATCGGTGCCAACCGCAAACAGCCTAGAGATTTTCATATCGGTACCAACTGCAAACAGCCTAGAGATGTTCATATCCCTACCAACCACAAACAGCCTAGAGATGTTCATATCGGAACCAACCCCAAACAGACTAGAGATGTTCAAATCCATACCAACCACAAACAGCCTAGAGATGTTCATATCCATGCCAAACGCAAACAACCTAGAGATGTTCAAATCCGTAACAACTGCAAACAGCCTAGAGATGTTCATATCCGTGCCAACCGCAAACAGCCTAGAGATGTTCATATCCGTGCCAACCGCAAACAGCCTAGAGATGTTCCTATTGGTACCAACCGCAAACAGCCTAGAGATGTCCATATCGGTACCAACCCCAAACAGCCTAGAGATGTTCATATCCATACCAACCGCAAATAGACTAGAGATGTTCATATCCGTGCCAACTGCAAACAGCCTAGAGATGTTCATATCTGTGCCAACAGCAAACAGCCTAGAGATGTTCCTATCGGTACCAACCGCAAACAGCTTAGAGATGTTCATATCAGTGCCAACCGAAAAAAGCCTAGAGATGTTCATATCCGTGCCAACCACAAACAGCCTAGAGATGTCCATATCCATGCCAACCGCAAACAGCCTAGAGTTGTTCATATTCGTACCAACCGCAAACAGCCTACAGATGTTCATATCGGTGCCAACCGCAAACAGCCGAGAGATGTTCATATCCGTGCCAACCACAAACAGCCTAGAGATGTTCCTATCGGTACCAACCGCAAACAGCCTAGAGATGTCCATATCGGTTCCAACCCCAAACAGCCTAGAGATGTTCAAATCCATACCAACCGCAAACAGACTAGAGATGTTCATATCCGTGCCAACTGCAAACAGCCTAGAGATGTTCATATCTGTGCCAACCGCAAGCAGCCTAGAGATGTTCCTATCAGTACCAACCCCAAACAGCTTATAGATGTTCATATCGGTGCCAACCGAAAAAGCCTAGAGATGTTCATATCCATACCAACCGCAAACAGCCTACAGATGTTCATATCGGTGCCAACCGCAAACAGCGTAGAGAGTTTCATATCGGTACCAACCTCAAACAGCCTAGAGATGTTCATATCGGTACCAACTGCAAACAACCTAGAGATGTTCCTATCAGTACCAACCCCAAACAGCTTAGAGATGTTCATATCGGTGCCAACCGAAAAAGCCTAGAGATGTTCATATGCATGCCAACCACAAACAGCCTAGAGATGTTCATATCCATATCAACCGCAAACAGCCTACAGATGTTCATATCGGTGCCAACCGCAAACAGCGTAGAGAGTTTCATATCGGTACCAACCTCAAACAGCCTAGAGATGTTCATATCGGTACCAACCGCAAACAACCTAGAGAAGTTCATAACCGTGCCAACCGCAAACAGCCTAGATATGTTCATATCCATGCCAACCACAAACAGCCTAGAGATGTTCATATCGGTGCCAACCGCAAACAGCCTAGAGATTTTCATATCAGTACCAACCGCAAACAGCCTAGAGATTTTCATATCGGTACCAACCACAAACAGCCTAGAGATGTTCATATCGGTACCAACCGCAAGCAGCTTAGAGATGTTCATATCAGTGGCAACCGAAAAAAGCCTACAGATGTTCATATCGGTGCCAACCGCAAACAGCCTAGAGATTTTCATATCGGTACCAACTGCAAACAGCCTAGAGATGTTCATATCCCTACCAACCACAAACAGCCTAGAGATGTTCATATCGGAACCAACCCCAAACAGACTAGAGATGTTCAAATCCATACCAACCACAAACAGCCTAGAGATGTTCATATCCATGCCAACCGCAAACAGCCTAGAGATGTTCATATCCGTGCCAACCGCAAACAGCCTAGAGATGTTCATATCCGTGCCAACCGCAAACAGCCTAGAGATGTTCAAATCCGTACCAACTGCAAACAGCCTAGAGATGTTCATATCCGTGCCAACCGCAAACAGCCTAGAGATGTTCATATCCGTGCCAACCGCAAACAGCCTAGAGATGTTCCTATTGGTACCAACCGCAAACAGTCTAGAGATGTCCATATCGGTACCAACCCCAAACAGCCTAGAGATGTTCATATCCATACCAACCGCAAATAGACTAGAGATGTTCATATCCATGCCAACTGCAAACAGCCTAGAGATGTTCATATCTGTGCCAACAGCAAACAGCCTAGAGATGTTCCTATCGGTACCAACCGCAAACAGCTTAGAGATGTTCATATCAGTGCCAACCGAAAAAAGCCTAGAGATGTTCATATCCGTGCCAACCACAAACAGCCTAGAGATGTCCATATCCATGCCAACCGCAAACAGCCTAGAGTTGTTCATATCCGTACCAACCGCAAACAGCCTACAGATGTTCATATCGGTGCCAACCGCAAACAGCCTAGAGAGTTTCATATCGGTACCAACCTCAAACAGCCTAGAGATGTTCATATCGGTACCAACCGCAAACAACCTAGAGAAGTTCATATCCGTGCCAACCACAAACAGCCTAGAGATGTTCATATCCATGCCAACCACAAACAGCCTAGAGATGTTCATATCGGTGTCAACCGCAAACAGCCTAGAGATTTTCATATTGGTACCAACCGCAAACAGCCTAGAGATGTTCATATCCGTACCAACCACAAACAGCCTAGAGATGTTCATATCGGTACCAACCGCAAGCAGCTTAGAGATGTTCATATCGATACCAACCGCAAACAGTCTAGAGATGTTCCTATCGGTGCCAACCGCACACAGCCTAGAGATTTTCATATCAGTACCAACCTCAAACAGCCTAGAGATGTTCATATCCGTGCCAACCGCAAACAGCCGAGAGATGTTCATATCCGTGCCAACCACAAACAGACTAGAGATGTTCCTATCGGTACCAACCGCAAACAGCCTAGAGATTTTCATATCGATACCAATCTCAAACAGCCTAGAGATGTTCATATCGGTACCAACCGCAAACAGCCGAGAGATGTTCATATCCGTGCCAACCACAAACAGCCTAGAGATGTTCCTATCGGTACCAAACGCAAACAGACTAGAGATGTTCATATCCGTGCCAACTGCAAACAGCCTAGAGATGTTCATATCTGTGCCAACCGCAAGGAGCCTAGAGATGTTCCTATCAGTACCAACCCCAAACAGCTTAGAGATGTTCATATCGGTGCCAACCGAAAAAGCCTAGAGATGTTCATATCCATACCAACCGCAAACAGCCTACAGATGTTCATATCGGTGCCAACCGCAAACAGCGTAGAGAGTTTCATATCGGTACCAACCTCAAACAGCCTAGAGATGTTCATATCGGTACCAACTGCAAACAACCTAGAGATGTTCCTATCAGTACCAACCCCAAACAGCATAGAGAGTTTCATATCGGTACCAACCTCAAACAGCCTAGAGATGTTCATATCCTTGCCAACCGCAAACAGCCTAGAGATGTTCATATCGGTGCCAACCGCAAACAGCCTAGAGGTGTTCATATCCATGCCAACCACAAACAGCCTAGAGATGTTCATATCGGTGCCAACCGCAAACAGCCTAGAGATGTTCATATCCGTGCCAACCGCAAACAGCCGAGAGATGTTCATATCCGTGCCAACCACAAACAGCCTAGAGATGTTCCTATCGGTACCAACCGCAAACAGCCTAGAGATGTCCATATCGGTACCAACCCCAAACAGCCTAGAGATGTTCAAATCCATACCAACCACAAACAGACTAGAGATGTTCATATCCGTGCCAACTGCAAACAGCCTAGAGATGTTCATATCTGTGCCAACCGCAAGAAGCCTAGAGATGTTCCTATCAGTACCAACCCCAAACAGCTTAGAGATGTTCATATCGGTGCCAACCGAAAAAGCCTAGAGATGTTCATATCCATACCAACCGCAAACAGCCTACAGATGTTCATATCGGTGCCAACCGCAAACAGCGTAGAGAGTTTCATATCGGTACCAACCTCAAACAGCCTAGAGATGTTCATATCGGTACCAACCGCAAACAACCTAGAGAAGTTCATAACCCGGCCAACCGCAAACAGCCTAGAGATGTTCATATCCATGCCAACCACAAACAGCCTAGAGATGTTCATATCGGTGCCAACCGCAAACAGCCTAGAGATTTTCATATCAGTACCAACCGCAAACAGCCTAGAGATTTTCATATCGGTACCAACCACAAACAGCCTAGAGATGTTCATATCGGTACCAACCGCAAGCAGCTTAGAGATGTTCATATCAGTGGCAACCGAAAATGCCTACAGATGTTCATATCGGTGCCAACCGCAAACAGCCTAGAGATTTTCATATCAGTACCAACCTCAAACAGCCTAGAGATGTTCATATCCCTACCAACCTCAAACAGCCTAGAGATGTTCATATCGGTACCAACCCCAAACAGCCTAGAGATGTTCAAATCCATACCAACCACAAACAGCCTAGGGATGTTCATATCCATGCCAACCGCAAACAACCTAGAGATGTTCAAATCCGTACCAACTGCAAACAGCCTAGAGATGTTCATATCCGTGCCAACCGCAAACAGCCTAGAGATGTTCATATCCAAGCCAACCGCAAACAGCCTAGAGATGTTCCTATTGGTACCAACCACAAACAGCCTAGAGATGTCCATATCGGTACCAACCCCAAACAGCCTTGAGATGTTCATATCCATACCAACCACAAACAGACTAGAGATGTTCATATCCGTGCCAATTGCAAACAGCCTAGAGATGTTCATATCTGTGCCAACCGCAAACAGCCTAGAGATGTTCATATCGGTACCAACCACAAACAGCCTAGAGATGTTCATATCGGTGCCAACCACAAACAGCCTAGAGATGTTCATATCGGTGCCAACCGCAAACAGCCTAGAGGTGTTCATATCCATGCCAACCGCAAACAGCCTAGAGATGTTCATATCGGTGCCAACCGCAAACAGCCTAGAGATTTTCATATCAGTACCAACCTCAAACAGCCTAGAGATGTTCATATCCGTGCCAACCGCAAACAGCCGAGAGATGTTCATATCCGTGCCAACCACAAACAGCCTAGAGGTGTTCATATCCATGCCAACCGCAAACAGTCTAGAGATGTTCATATCGGTGCCAACCGCAAAGAGCCTAGAGATTTTCATATCAGTACCAACCTCAAACAGCCTAGAGATGTTCATATCCGTGCCAACCGCAAACAGCCGAGAGATGTTCATATCCGTGCCAACCACAAACAGCCTAGAGATGTTCCTATCGGTACCAACCGCAAACAGCCTAGAGATGTCCATATCGGTACCAACCCCAAACAGCCTAGAGATGTTCAAATCCATACCAACCGCAAACAGACTAGAGATGTTCATATCCGTGCCAACTGCAAACAGCCTAGAGATGTTCATATCTGTGCCAACCGCAAGCAGCCTAGAGATGTTCCTATCAGTACCAACCCCAAACAGCTTATAGATGTTCATATCGGTGCCAACCGAAAAAGCCTAGAGATGTTCATATCCATACCAACCGCAAACAGCCTACAGATGTTCATATCGGTGCCAACCGCAAACAGCGTAGAGAGTTTCATATCGGTACCAACCTCAAACAGCCTAGAGATGTTCATATCGGTACCAACTGCAAACAACCTAGAGATGTTCCTATCAGTACCAACCCCAAACAGCTTAGAGATGTTCATATCGGTGCCAACCGAAAAAGCCTAGAGATGTTCATATGCATGCCAACCACAAACAGCCTAGAGATGTTCATATCCATATCAACCGCAAACAGCCTACAGATGTTCATATCGGTGCCAACCGCAAACAGCGTAGAGAGTTTCATATCGGTACCAACCTCAAACAGCCTAGAGATGTTCATATCGGTACCAACCGCAAAAAACCTAGAGAAGTTCATAACCGTGCCAACCGCAAACAGCCTAGAGATGTTCATATCCATGCCAACCACAAACAGCCTAGAGATGTTCATATCGGTGCCAACCGCAAACAGCCTAGAGATTTTCATATCAGTACCAACCGCAAACAGCCTAGAGATTTTCATATCGGTACCAACCACAAACAGCCTAGAGATGTTCATATCGGTACCAACCGCAAGCAGCTTAGAGATGTTCATATCAGTGGCAACCGAAAAAAGCCTACAGATGTTCATATCGGTGCCAACCGCAAACAGCCTAGAGATTTTCATATCGGTACCAACTGCAAACAGCCTAGAGATGTTCATATCCCTACCAACCACAAACAGCCTAGAGATGTTCATATCGGAACCAACCCCAAACAGACTAGAGATGTTCAAATCCATACCAACCACAAACAGCCTAGAGATGTTCATATCCATGCCAAACGCAAACAACCTAGAGATGTTCAAATCCGTAACAACTGCAAACAGCCTAGAGATGTTCATATCCGTGCCAACCGCAAACAGCCTAGAGATGTTCATATCCGTGCCAACCGCAAACAGCCTAGAGATGTTCCTATTGGTACCAACCGCAAACAGCCTAGAGATGTCCATATCGGTACCAACCCCAAACAGCCTAGAGATGTTCATATCCATACCAACCGCAAATAGACTAGAGATGTTCATATCCGTGCCAACTGCAAACAGCCTAGAGATGTTCATATCTGTGCCAACAGCAAACAGCCTAGAGATGTTCCTATCGGTACCAACCGCAAACACCTTAGAGATGTTCATATCAGTGCCAACCGAAAAAAGCCTAGAGATGTTCATATCCGTGCCAACCACAAACAGCCTAGAGATGTCCATATCCATGCCAACCGCAAACAGCCTAGAGTTGTTCATATCCGTACCAACCGCAAACAGCCTACAGATGTTCATATCGGTGCCAACCGCAAACAGCCGAGAGATGTTCATATCCGTGCCAACCACAAACAGCCTAGAGATGTTCCTATCGGTACCAACCGCAAACAGCCTAGAGATGTCCATATCGGTTCCAACCCCAAACAGCCTAGAGATGTTCAAATCCATACCAACCGCAAACAGACTAGAGATGTTCATATCTGTGCCAACTGCAAACAGCCTAGAGATGTTCATATCTGTGCCAACCGCAAGCAGCCTAGAGATGTTCCTATCAGTACCAACCGCAAACAGCTTATAGATGTTCATATCGGTGCCAACCGAAAAAGCCTAGAGATGTTCATATCCATACCAACCGCAAACAGCCTACAGATGTTCATATCGGTGCCAACCGCAAACAGCGTAGAGAGTTTCATATCGGTACCAACCTCAAACAGCCTAGAGATGTTCATATCGGTACCAACTGCAAACAACCTAGAGATGTTCCTATCAGTACCAACCCCAAACAGCTTAGAGATGTTCATATCGGTGCCAACCGAAAAAGCCTAGAGATGTTCATATGCATGCCAACCACAAACAGCCTAGAGATGTTCATATCCATATCAACCGCAAACAGCCTACAGATGTTCATATCGGTGCCAACCGCAAACAGCGTAGAGAGTTTCATATCAGTACCAACCTCAAACAGCCTAGAGATGTTCATATCGGTACCAACCGCAAACAACCTAGAGAAGTTCATAACCGTGCCAACCGCAAACAGCCTAGAGATGTTCATATCCATGCCAACCACAAACAGCCTAGAGATGTTCATATCGGTGCCAACCGCAAACAGCCTAGAGATTTTCATATCAGTACCAACCGCAAACAGCCTAGAGATTTTCATATCGGTACCAACCACAAACAGCCTAGAGATGTTCATATCGGTACCAACCGCAAGCAGCTTAGAGATGTTCATATCAGTGGCAACCGAAAAAAGCCTACAGATGTTCATATCGGTGCCAACCGCAAACAGCCTAGAGATTTTCATATCGGTACCAACTGCAAACAGCCTAGAGATGTTCATATCCCTACCAACCACAAACAGCCTAGAGATGTTCATATCGGAACCAACCCCAAACAGACTAGAGATGTTCAAATCCATACCAACCACAAACAGCCTAGAGATGTTCATATCCATGCCAACCGCAAACAACCTAGAGATGTTCAAATCCGTACCAACTGCAAACAGCCTAGAGATGTTCATATCCGTGTCAACCGCAAACAGCCTAGAGATGTTCATATCCGTGCCAACCGCAAACAGCCTAGAGATGTTCCTATTGGTACCAACCGCAAACAGCCTAGAGATGTCCATATCGGTACCAACCCCAAACAGCCTAGAGATGTTCATATCCATACCAACCGCAAATAGACTAGAGATGTTCATATCCGTGCCAACTGCAAACAGCCTAGAGATGTTCATATCTGTGCCAACAGCAAACAGCCTAGAGATGTTCCTATCGGTACCAACCGCAAACAGCTTAGAGATGTTCATATCAGTGCCAACCGAAAAAAGCCTAGAGATGTTCATATCCGTGCCAACCACAAACAGCCTAGAGATGTCCATATCCATGCCAACCGCAAACAGCCTAGAGTTGTTCATATCCGTACCAACCGCAAACAGCCTACAGATGTTCATATCGGTGCCAACCGCAAACAGCCTAGAGAGTTTCATATCGGTACCAACCTCAAACAGCCTAGAGATGTTCATATCGGTACCAACCGCAAACAACCTAGAGAAGTTCATATCCGTGCCAACCACAAACAGCCTAGAGATGTTCATATCCATGCCAACCACAAACAGCCTAGAGATGTTCATATCGGTGTCAACCGCAAACAGCCTAGAGATTTTCATATTGGTACCAACCGCAAACAGCCTAGAGATGTTCATATCCGTACCAACCACAAACAGCCTAGAGATGTTCATATTGGTACCAACCGCAAGCAGCTTAGAGATGTTCATATCAGTGGCAACCGAAAAAAGCCTACAGATGTTCATATCGGTGCCAACCGCAAACAGCATAGAGATTTTCATATCGGTACCAACTGCAAACAGCCTAGAGATGTTCCTATCGGTACCAACTACAAACAGGCTAGAGATGTTCATATCCCTACCAACCACAAACAGCCTAGAGATGTTCCTATCGGTACCAACTGCAAACAGCGTAGAGATGTTCATATCAGTGCCAACTGAAAAAAGCCTAGAGATGTTCATATCCCTGCCAACGACAAACAGCCTAGATATGTTCATATCGGTGCCAACCGAAAAAAGCCTAGAGGTGTTCATATCCGTGCCAACCACAAACAGCCTAGAGATGTTCATATCCATGCCAAATGCAAACAGCCTAGAGATGTTCATATCTGTACCAAGCACAAACAGCCTACAGATGTTCATATCGGTGCCAACCGCAAACAGCCTAGAGATTTTCATATTGGTACCAACCTCAAATAGCCTAGAGATGTTCATATCGGTGCCAACCACAAACAGCCTAGAGATGGTCATATCGGTGCCAACCGCAAATAGCCTAGAGATGTTCATATCCATGCCAACCGCAAACAGCTTGGAGATGTTCATATCAGTGCCAACCGCAAACAGCCTAGATATTTTCATATCAGTACCAACCTCAAACATCCTAGAGATTTTCATATCGGTACCAACCACAAACAGCCTAGAGATGTTCATATCTGTACCAACCGAAAACAGCCCAGAGATGTTCATATCGGTGCCAACAGCAAACAGTTTAGAGATGTTCATATTGGTACCAACCCCAAACAGCCTAGAGATGTTCAAATCTGTGCCAACCGCAAACAGCCTAGAGATGTTCATATCCGTGCCAAACGCAAACAGCCTAGAGATGTTCCTATTGGTACCAACCGCAAACAGCCTAGAGATGTCCATATCGGTACCAACCCCAAACAGCCTAGAGATGTTCATATCCATACCAACCGCAAATAGACTAGAGATGTTCATATCCGTGCCAACTGCAAACAGCCTAGAGATGTTCATATCTGTGCCAACAGCAAACAGCCTAGAGAGTTTCATATCGGTACCAACCGCAAACAGCTTAGAGATGTTCATATCAGTGCCAACCGAAAAAAGCCTAGAGATGTTCATATCCGTGCCAACCACAAACAGCCTAGAGATGTTCATATCCATGCCAACCACAAACAGCCTAGAGATGTTCATATTGGTGCCAACCGCAAACAGCCTAGAGATTTTCATATTGGTACCAACCGCAAACAGCCTAGAGATGTTCATATCCGTATCAACCACAAACAGCCTAGAGATGTTCATATCGGTACCAACCACAAGCAGCTTAGAGATGTTCATATCAGTGGCAACCGATAAAAGACTACAGATGTTCATATCGGTGCCAACCGCAAACAGCATAGAGATTTTCATATCGGTACCAACTGCAAACAGCCTAGAGATGTTCATATTGGTACCAACTGCAAACAGGCTAGAGATGTTCATATCCCTTCCAACCACAAACAGCCTAGAGATGTTCCTATCGGTACCAACTGCAAACAGCTTAGAGATGTTCATGTCAGTGCCAACTGAAAAAAGCCTAGAGATGTTCATATCCCTGCCAACGACAAATAGCCTAGATATGTTCATATCGGTGCCAACCGAAAAAAGCCTAGAGATGTTCATATCCGTGCCAACCACAAACAGCCTAGAGATGTTCATATCCATGCCAAATGCAAACAGCCTAGAGATGTTCATATCTGTACCAAGCACAAACAGCCTACAGATGTTCATATCGGTGCCAACCGCAAACAGCTTAGAGATTTTCATATTGGTACCAACCTCAAATAGCCTAGAGATGTTCATATCGGTGCCAACCACAAACAGCCTAGAGATGTTCATATCGGTGCCAACCGCAAATAGCCTAGAGATGTTCATATCCATGCCAACCGCAAACAGCTTGGAGATGTTCATATCAGTGCCAACCGCAAACAGCCTAGAGATTTTCATATCAGTACCAACCTCAAACAGCCTAGAGATTTTCATATCGGTACCAACCACAAACAGCCTAGAGATATTCATATCTGTACCAACCGAAAACAGCCCAGAGATGTTCATATCGGTGCCAACAGCAAACAGTTTAGAGATGTTCATATTGGTACCAACCCCAAAGAGCCTAGAGATGTTCAAATCTGTGCCAACCGCAAACAGCCTAGAGATGTTCATATCCGTGCCAAAACACAAACAGCCTAGAGATGTTCCTATTGATACCAACCGCAAACAGCTTAGAGATGCTCATATCAGTGCCAACCGAAAAAAGACTACAGATGTACATATCGGTGCCAACCGCAAACAGCCTAGAGATTTTCATATCGGTACCAACTGCAAACAGCCTAGAGATGTTCATATCGGTACCAACCGTAAACAGCCTAGAGATGGTCATATCCGTACCAACCACAAACAGCCTAGAGATGTTCATATTGATAGCAACCCCAAACAGCCTAGAGATGTTCAAATCCATACCAACCGCAAACAGCCTAGAGATGTTCATATCTGTGCCAACCGCAAATAGCCTAGAGATGTTCATATCCATGCCAACCACAAACAGCCTAGAGATGTTCCTATCGGTACCAACTGCAAACAGATTAGAGATGTTCATATCAATGCCAACCGAAAAAAGCCTAGAGATGCTCATATCCCTGCCAACCACAAACAGCCTAGAGATGTTCATATCCGTAGCAACCGCAAACAGCCTACAGATGTTCATATCGGAGCCAACCGCAAACAGTCTAGAGATTTTCATATCGGTACCAACCTCAAACAGCCTAGAGATGTTCATATCCGTGCCAACCGCAAACAGCCTAGAGATGTTCATATCGGTGCCAACCGCAAACAGCCTAGAGGTGTTCATATCCATGCCAACCGCAAACAGCCTAGAGATGTTCATATCGGTGCCAACCGCAAACAGCCTAGAGATTTTCATATCAGTACCAACCTCAAACAGCCTAGAGATGTTCATATCCGTGCCAACCGCAAACAGCCGAGAGATGTTCATATCCGTGCCAACCACAAACAGCCTAGAGATGTTCCTATCGGTACCAACCGCAAACAGCCTAGAGATGTCCATATCGGTACCAACCTCAAACAGCCTAGAGATGTTCATATCCGTGCCAACTGCAAACAGCCTAGAGATGTTCATATCTGTGCCAACCGCAAGAAGCCTAGAGATGTTCCTATCAGTACCAACCCCAAACAGCTTAGAGATGTTCATATCGGTGCCAACCGAAAAAGCCTAGAGATGTTCATATCCATACCAACCGCAAACAGCCTACAGATGTTCATATCGGTGCCAACCGCAAACAGCGTAGAGAGTTTCATATCGGTACCAACCTCAAACAGCCTAGAGATGTTCATATCGGTACCAACCGCAAACAACCTAGAGAGGTTCATAACCCGGCCAACCGCAAACAGCCTAGAGATGTTCATATCCATGCCAACCACAAACAGCCTAGAGATGTTCATATCGGTGCCAACCGCAAACAGCCTAGAGATTTTCATATCAGTACCAACCGCAAACAGCCTAGAGATTTTCATATCGGTACCAACCACAAACAGCCTAGAGATGTTCATATCGGTACCAACTGCAAGCAGCTTAGAGATGTTCATATCAGTGGCAACCGAAAATGCCTACAGATGTTCATATCGGTGCCAACCGCAAACAGCCTAGAGATTTTCATATCGTACCAACTGCAAACAGCCTAGAGATGTTCATATCGGTACCAACTGCAAACAGCCTAGAGATGTTCATATCCCTACCAACCTCAAACAGCCTAGAGATGTTCATATCGGTACCAACCCCAAACAGCCTAGAGATGTTCAAATCCATACCAACCACAAACAGCCTAGAGATGTTCATATCCATGCCAACCGCAAACAACCTAGAGATGTTCAAATCCGTACCAACTGCAAACAGCCTAGAGATGTTCATATCCGTGCCAACCGCAAACAGCCTAGAGATGTTCATATCCAAGCCAACCGCAAACAGCCTAGAGATGTTCCTATTGGTACCAACCGCAAACAGCCTAGAGATGTCCATATCGGTACCAACCCCAAACAGCCTAGAGATGTTCATATCCATACCAACCACAAACAGACTAGAGATGTTCATATCCGTGCCAACTGCAAACAGCCTAGAGATGTTCATATCTGTGCCAACCGCAAACAGCCTAGAGATGTTCATATCGGTACCAACCGCAAACAGCCTAGAGATGTTCATATCCGTGCCAACCACAAACAGCCTAGAGATGTTCATATCGGTGCCAACCGCAAACAGCCTAGAGGTGTTCATATCCATGCCAACCGCAAACAGCCTAGAGATGTTCATATCGGTGCCAACCGCAAACAGCCTAGAGATTTTCATATCAGTACCAACCTCAAACAGCGTAGAGATGTTCATATCCGTGCCAACTGCAAACAGCCGAGAGATGTTCATATCCGTGCCAACCACAAACAGCCTAGAGGTGTTCATATCCATGCCAACCGCAAACAGTCTAGAGATGTTCATATCGGTGCCAACCGCAAACAGCCTAGAGATTTTCATATCAGTACCAACCTCAAACAGCCTAGAGATGTTCATATCCGTGCCAACCGCAAACAGCCGAGAGATGTTCATATCCGTGCCAACCACAAACAGCCTAGAGATGTTCCTATCGGTACCAACCGCAAACAGCCTAGAGATGTCCATATCGGTACCAACCCCAAACAGCCTAGAGATGTTCAAATCCATACCAACCGCAAACAGACTACAGATGTTCATATCCGTGCCAACTGCAAACAGCCTAGAGATGTTCATATCTGTGCCAACCGCAAGCAGCCTAGAGATGTTCCTATCAGTACCAACCCCAAACAGCTTATAGATGTTCATATCGGTGCCAACCGAAAAAGCCTAGAGATGTTCATATCCATACCAACCGCAAACAGCCTACAGATGTTCATATCGGTGCCAACCGCAAACAGCGTAGAGAGTTTCATATCGGTACCAACCTCAAACAGCCTAGAGATGTTCATATCGGTACCAACTGCAAACAACCTAGAGATGTTCCTATCAGTACCAACCCCAAACAGCTTAGAGATGTTCATATCGGTGCAAACCGAAAAAGCCTAGAGATGTTCATATGCATGCCAACCACAAACAGCCTAGAGATGTTCATATCGGTGCCAACCGAAAAAGCCTAGAGATGTTCATATGCATGCCAACCACAAACAGCCTAGAGATGTTCATATCCATATCAACCGCAAACAGCCTACAGATGTTCATATCGGTGCCAACCGCAAACAGCGTAGAGAGTTTCATATCGGTACCAACCTCAAACAGCCTAGAGATGTTCATATCGGTACCAACCGCAAACAACCTAGAGAAGTTCATAACCGTGCCAACCGCAAACAGCCTAGAGATGTTCATATCCATGCCAACCACAAAAAGCCTAGAGATGTTCATATCGGTGCCAACCGCAAACAGCCTAGAGATTTTCATATCAGTACCAACCGCAAACAGCCTAGAGATTTTCATATCGGTACCAACCACAAACAGCCTAGAGATGTTCATATCGGTACCAACCGCAAGCAGCTTAGAGATGTTCATATCAGTGGCAACCGAAAAAAGCCTACAGATGTTCATATCGGTGCCAACCGCAAACAGCCTAGAGATGTTCATATCGGAACCAACCCCAAACAGACTAGAGATGTTCAAATCCATACCAACCACAAACAGCCTAGAGATGTTCATATCCATGCCAACCGCAAACAACCTAGAGATGTTCATATCCGTGCCAACTGCAAACAGCCTAGAGATGTTCCTATTGGTACCAACCGCAAACAGCCTAGAGATGTCCATATCGGTACCAACCCCAAACAGCCTAGAGATGTTCATATCCATACCAACCGCAAATAGACTAGAGATGTTCATATCCGTGCCAACTGCAAACAGCCTAGAGATGTTCATATCTGTGCCAACAGCAAACAGCCTAGAGATGTTCCTATCGGTACCAACCGCAAACAGCTTAGAGATGTTCATATCAGTGCCAACCGAAAAAAGCCTAGAGATGTTCATATCCGTGCCAACCACAAACAGCCTAGAGATGTCCATATCCATGCCAACAGCAAACAGCCTAGAGTTGTTCATATCCGTACCAACCGCAAACAGCCTACAGATGTTCATATCGGTGCCAACCGCAAACAGCCTAGAGAGTTTCATATCGGTACCAACCTCAAACAGCCTAGAGATGTTAATATCGGTACCAACCGCAAACAACCTAGAGAAGTTCATATCCGTGCCAACCACAAACAGCCTAGAGATGTTCATATCCATACCAACCACAAACAGCCTAGAGATGTTCATATCCATGCCAACCGCAAACAACCTAGAGATGTTCAAATCCGTACCAACTGCAAACAGTCTAGAGATGTTCATATCCGTGCCAACCGCAAACAGCCTAGAGATGTTCATATCCAAGCCAACCGCAAACAGCCTAGAGATGTTCCTATTGGTACCAACCGCAAACAGCCTAGAGATGTTCATATCTGTGCCAACAGCAAACAGCCTAGAGATGTTCCTATCGGTACCAACCGCAAACAGCTTAGAGATGTTCATATCAGTGCCAACCGAGAAAAGCCTAGAGATGTTCATATCCGTGCCAACCACAAACAGCCTAGAGATGTCCATATCCATGCCAACCGCAAACAGCCTAGAGTTGTTCATATCCGTACCAACCGCAAACAGCCTACAGATGTTCATATCGGTGCCAACCGCAAACAGCCTAGAGAGTTTCATATCGGTACCAACCTCAAACAGCCTAGAGATGTTAATATCGGTACCAACCGCAAACAACCTAGAGAAGTTCATATCCGTGCCAACCACAAACAGCCTAGAGATGTTCATATCCATACCAACCACAAACAGCCTAGAGATGTTCATATCCATGCCAACCGCAAACAACCTAGAGATGTTCAAATCCGTACCAACTGCAAACAGCCTAGAGATGTTCATATCCGTGCCAACCGCAAACAGCCTAGAGATGTTCATATCCAAGCCAACCGCAAACAGCCTAGAGATGTTCCTATTGGTACCAACCGCAAACAGCCTAGAGATGTCCATATCGGTACCAACCCCAAACAGCCTAGAGATGTTCATATCCATACCAACCACAAACAGACTAGAGATGTTCATATCCGTGCCAACTGCAAACAGCCTAGAGATGTTCATATCTGTGCCAACTGCAAACAGCCTAGAGATGTTCATATCGGTACCAACCGCAAACAGCCTAGAGATGTTCATATCCGTGCCAACCACAAACAGCCTAGAGATGTTCATATCGGTGCCAACCGCAAACAGCCTAGAGGTGTTCATATCCATGCCAACCGCAAACAGCCTAGAGATGTTCATATCGGTGCCAACCGCAAACAGCCTAGAGATTTTCATATCAGTACCAACCTCAAACAGCCTAGAGATGTTCATATCCGTGCCAACCGCAAACAGCCGAGAGATGTTCATATCCGTGCCAACCACAAACAGCCTAGAGGTGTTCATATCCATGCCAACCGCAAACAGTCTAGAGATGTTCATATCGGTGCCAACCGCAAACAGCCTAGAGATTTTCATATCAGTACCAACCTCAAACAGCCTAGAGATGTTCATATCCGTGCCAGCCGCAAACAGCCGAGAGATGTTCATATCCGTGCCAACCACAAACAGCCTAGAGATGTTCCTATCGGTACCAACCTCAAACAGCCTAGAGATGTCCATATCGGTACCAACCCCAAACAGCCTAGAGATGTTCAAATCCATACCAACCGCAAACAGACTAGAGATGTTCATATCCGTGCCAACTGCAAACAGCCTAGAGATGTTTATATCTGTGCCAACCGCAAGCAGCCTAGAGATGTTCCTATCAGTTCCAGCCCCAAACAGCTTATAGATGTTAATATCGGTGCCAACCGAAAAAGCCTAGAGATGTTCATATCCATACCAACCGCAAACAGCCTACAGATGTTCATATCGGTGCCAACCGCAAACAGCGTAGAGAGTTTCATATCGGTACCAACCTCAAACAGCCTAGAGATGTTCATATCGGTACCAACTGCAAACAACCTAGAGATGTTCCTATCAGTACCAACCCCAAACAGCTTAGAGATGTTCATATCGGTGCCAACCGAAAAAGCCTAGAGATGTTCATATGCATGCCAACCACAAACAGCCTAGAGATGTTCATATCCATATCAACCGCAAACAGCCTACAGATGTTCATATCGGTGCCAACCGCAAACAGCGTAGAGAGTTTCATATTGGTACCAACCTCAAACAGCCTAGAGATGTTCATATCGGTACCAACCGCAAACAACCTAGAGAAGTTCATAACCGTGCCAACCGCAAACAGCCTAGAGATGTTCATATCCATGCCAACCACAAACAGCCTAGAGATGTTCATATCGGTGCCAACCGCAAACAGCCTAGAGATTTTCATATCAGTACCAACCGCAAACAGCCTAGAGATTTTTATATCGGTACCAACCACAAACAGCCTAGAGATGTTCATATCGGTACCAACCGCAAGCAGCTTAGAGATGTTCATTTTAGTGGCAACCGAAAAAAGCCTACAGATGTTCATATCGGTGCCAACCGCAAACAGTCTAGAGATGTTCATATCGGAACCAACCCCAAACAGACTAGAGATGTTCAAATCCATACCAACCACAAACAGCCTAGAGATGTTCATATCCATGCCAACCGCAAACAACCTAGAGATGTTCAAATCCGTACCAACTGCAAACAGCCTAGAGATGTTCATATCCGTGCCAACCGCAAACAGCCCAGAGATGTTCATATCCGTGCCAACCGCAAACAGCCTAGAGATGTTCCTATTGGTACCAACCGCAAACAGCCTAGAGATGTCCATATCGGTACCAACCCCAAACAGCCTAGAGATGTTCATATCCATACCAACCGCAAATAGACTAGAGATGTTCATATCTGTGCCAACTGCAAACAGCCTAGAGATGTTCATATCTGTGCCAACAGCAAACAGCCTAGAGATGTTCCTATCGGTACCAACCGCAAACAGCTTAGAGATGTTCATATCAGTGCCAACCGAAAAAAGCCTAGAGATGTTCATATCCGTGCCAACCACAAACAGCCTAGAGATGTCCATATCCATGCCAACCGCAAACAGCCTAGAGTTCATATCCGTACCAACCGCAAACAGCCTACAGATGTTCATATCGGTGCCAACCACAAACAGCCTAGAGAGTTTCATATCGGTACCAACCTCAAACAGCCTAGAGATGTTCATATCGGTACCAACCACAAACAACCTAGAGATGTTCATATCCGTGCCAACCACAAACAGCCTAGAGATTTTCATATTGGTACCAACCGCAAACAGCCTAGAGATGTTCATATCCGTACCAACCACAAACAGCCTACAGATGTTCATATCGGTACCAACCGCAAGCAGCTTAGAGATGTTCATATCCGTACCAACCACAAACAGCCTACATATGTTCATATCGGTACCAACCGCAAGCAGCTTAGAGATGTTCATATCAGTGGCAACCGAAAAAAGCCTACAGATGTTCATATCGGTGCCAACCGCAAACAGCATAGAGATTTTCATATCGGTACCAACTGCAAACAGCCTAGAGATGTTCCTATCGGTACCAACTGCAAACAGCTTAGAGATGTTCATATCAGTGCCAACTGATAAAAGCCTAGAGATGTTCATATCCCTGCCAACGACAAACAGCCTAGATATGTTCATATCGGTGCCAACCAAAAAAAGCCTAGAGATATTCATATCCGTGCCAACCACAAACAGCCTAGAGATGTTCATATCCATGCCAAATGCAAACAGCCTAGAGATGTTCATATCTGTACCAAGCACAAACAGCCTACAGATGTTCATATCGGTGCCAACCGCAAACAGCCTAGAGATTTTCATATTGGTACCAACCTCAAATAGCCTAGAGATGTTCATATCGGTGCCAACCACAAACAGCCTAGAGATGTTCATATCGGTGCCAACCGCAAATAGCCTAGAGATGTTCATATCCATGCCAACCGCAAACAGCTTGGAGATGTTCATATCAGTGCCAACCGCAAACAGCCTAGATATTTTCATATCAGTACCAACCTCAAACATCCTAGAGATTTTCATATCGGTACACACCACAAACAGCCTAGAGATGTTCATATCTGTACCAACCGAAAACAGCCCAGAGATGTTCATATCGGTGCCAACAGCAAACAGTTTAGAGATGTTCATATTGGTACCAACCCCAAACAGCCTAGAGATGTTCATATCCGTGCCAACCACAAACAGCCTAGAGATGTCCATATCCATGCCAACCGCAAACAGCCTAGAGTTCATATCCGTACCAACCGCAAACAGCCTACAGATGTTCATATCGGTGCCAACCACAAACAGCCTAGAGAGTTTCATATCGGTACCAACCTCAAACAGCCTAGAGATGTTCATATCGGTACCAACCACAAACAACCTAGAGATGTTCATATCCGTGCCAACCACAAACAGCCTAGAGATGTTCATATCCATGCCAACCACAAACAGCCTAGAGATGTTCATATCGGTGTCAACCGCAAACAGCCTAGAGATTTTCATATTGGTACCAACCGCAAACAGCCTAGAGATGTTCATATCCGTACCAACCACAAACAGCCTAGAGATGTTCATATCGGTACCAACCGCAAGCAGCTTAGAGATGTTCATATCAGTGGCAACCGAAAAAAGCCTACAGATGTTCATATCGGTGCCAACCGCAAACAGCATAGAGATTTTCATATCGGTACCAACTGCAAACAGCCTAGAGATGTTCCTATCGGTACCAACTGCAAACAGCTTAGAGATGTTCATATCAGTGCCAACTGATAAAAGCCTAGAGATGTTCATATCCCTGCCAACGACAAACAGCCTAGATATGTTCATATCGGTGCCAACCAAAAAAAGCCTAGAGATATTCATATCCGTGCCAACCACAAACAGCCTAGAGATGTTCATATCCATGCCAAATGCAAACAGCTTAGAGATGTTCATATCTGTACCAAGCACAAACAGCCTACAGATGTTCATATCGGTGCCAACCGCAAACAGCCTAGAGATTTTCATATTGGTACCAACCTCAAATAGCCTAGAGATGTTCATATCGGTGCCAACCACAAACAGCCTAGAGATGTTCATATCGGTGCCAACCGCAAATAGCCTAGAGATGTTCATATCCATGCCAACCGCAAACAGCTTGGAGATGTTCATATCAGTGCCAACCGCAAACAGCCTAGATATTTTCATATCAGTACCAACCTCAAACATCCTAGAGATTTTCATATTGGTACCAACCTCAAATAGCCTAGAGATGTTCATATCGGTGCCAACCACAAACAGCCTAGAGATGTTCATATCGGTGCCAACCGCAAATAGCCTAGAGATGTTCATATCCATGCCAACCGCAAACAGCTTGGAGATGTTCATATCAGTGCCAACCGCAAACAGCCTAGATATTTTCATATCAGTACCAACCTCAAACATCCTAGAGATTTTCATATCGGTACACACCACAAACAGCCTAGAGATGTTCATATCTGTACCAACCGAAAACAGCCCAGAGATGTTCATATCGGTGCCAACAGCAAACAGTTTAGAGATGTTCATATTGGTACCAACCCCAAACAGCCTAGAGATGTTCAAATCTGTGCCAACCGCAAACAGCCTAGAGATGTTCATATCCATGCCAAAACACAAACAGCCTAGAAATGTTCCTATTGATACCAACCGCAAACAGCTTAGAGATGCTCATATCAGTGCCAACCGAAAAAAGACTGCAGATGTACATATCGGTGCCAACCGCAAACAGCCTAGAGATGTTCATATCCGTGCCAAACGCAAACAGCCTAGAGATGTTCCTATTGGTACCAACCGCAAACAGCCTAGAGATGTCCATATCGGTACCAACCCCAAACAGCCTAGAGATGTTCATATCCATACCAACCGCAAATAGACTAGAGATGTTCATATCCGTGCCAACTGCAAACATCCTAGAGATGTTCATATCTGTGCCAACAGCAAACAGCCTAGAGAGTTTCATATCGGTACCAACCGCAAACAGCTTAGAGATGTTCATATCAGTGCCAACCGAAAAAAGCCTAGAGATGTTCATATCCGTGCCAACCACAAACAGCCTAGAGATGTTCATATCCATGCCAACCACAAACAGCCTAGAGATGTTCATATCGGTGCCAACCGCAAACAGCCTAGAGATTTTCATATTGGTACCAACCGCAAACAGCCTAGAGATGTTCATATCCGTATCAACCACAAACAGCCTAGAGATGTTCATATCGGTACCAACCGCAAGCAGCTTAGAGATGTTCATATCAGTGGCAACCGAAAAAAGCCTACAGATGTTCATATCGGTGCCAACCGCAAACAGCATAGAGATTTTCATATCGGTACCAACTACAAACAGCCTAGAGATGTTCATATTGGTACCAACTGCAAACAGGCTAGAGATGTTCATATCCCTTCCAACCACAAACAGCCTAGAGATGTTCCTATCGGTACCAACTGCAAACAGCTTAGAGATGTTCATATCAGTGCCAACTGAAAAAAGCCTAGAGATGTTCATATCCCTGCCAACGACAAATAGCCTAGATATGTTCATATCGGTGCCAACCGAAAAAAGCCTAGAGATGTTCATATCCGTGCCAACCACAAACAGCCTAGAGATGTTCATATCCATGCCAAATGCAAACAGCCTAGAGATGTTCATATCTGTACCAAGCACAAACAGCCTACAGATGTTCATATCGGTGCCAACTGCAAACAGCTTAGAGATTTTCATATTGGTACCAACCTCAAATAGCCTAGAGATGTTCATATCGGTGCCAACCACAAACAGCCTAGAGATGTTCATATCGGTGCCAACCGCAAATAGCCTAGAGATGTTCATATCCATGCCAACCGCAAACAGCTTGGAGATGTTCATATCAGTGCCAACCGCAAACAGCCTAGAGATTTTCATATCAGTACCAACCTCAAACAGCTTAGAGATTTTCATATCGGTACCAACCACAAACAGCCTAGAGATGTTCATATCTGTACCAACCGAAAACAGCCCAGAGATGTTCATATCGGTGCTAACCGCAAGCAGCTTAGAGATGTTCATATCAGTGGCAACCGAAAAAAGCCTACAGATGTTCATATCGGTGCCAACCGCAAACAGCCTAGAGATTTTCATATCGGTACCAACCGCAAGCAGCTTAGAGATGTTCATATCAGTGGCAACCGAAAAAAGCCTACAGATGTTCATATCAGTGCCAACCGCAAACAGCCTAGAGATTTTCATATCGGTACCAACTGCAAACAGCCTAGAGATGTTCATATCGGTACCCACTGCAAACAGCCTAGAGATGTTCATATCCCTACCAACCACAAACAGCCTAGAGATGTTCATATCGGTACCAACCCCAAACAGCCTAGAGATGTTCAAATCCAATACAACCACAAACAGCCTAGAGATGTTCATATCCATGCCAACCGCAAACAACCTAGAGATGTTCAAATCCGTACCAACTGCAAACAGCCTAGAGATGTTGATATCCGTGCCAACCGCAAACAGCCTAGAGATGTTCATATCCGTGCCAACCGCAAACAGCCTAAAGATGTTCCTATTGGTACCAACCGCAAACAGCCTAGAGATGTCCATATCGGTACCAACCCCAAACAGCCTACAGATGTTCATATCCATACCAACCGCAAATAGACTAAGGATGTTCATATCCGTGCCAACTGCAAACAGCCTAGAGATGTTCATATCCATGCCAACCACAAACAGCCTAGAGATGTTCATATCGGTGCCAACCGCAAACAGCCTAGAGATTTTCATATCAGTACCAACCGCAAACAGCCTAGAGATTTTCATATCGGTACCACCACAAACAGCCTAGAGATGTTCATATCGGTACCAACCGCAAGCAGCTTAGAGATGTTCATATCAGTGGCAACCGAAAAAAGCCTACAGATGTTCATATCGGTGCCAACCGCAAACAGCCTAGAGATTTTCATATCGGTACCAGCTGCAAACATCCTAGAGATGTTCATATCGGTACCAACTGCAAACAGCCTAGAGATGTTCATATCCCTACCAACCACAAACAGCCTAGAGATGTTCATATCGGTACCAACCCCAAACAGCCTAGAGATTTTCAAATCCATACCAACCACAAACAGCCTAGAGATGTTCATATCCATGTCAACCGCAAACAACCTCGAGATGTTCAAATCCGTACCAACTGCAAACAGCCTAGAGATGTTCATATCCGTACCAACCACAAACAGCCTAGAGATGTTCATATCTGTACCAATCGAAAACATCCCAGAGATGTTCATATCGGTGCCAACAGCAAACAGTTTAGAGATGTTCATATTGGTACCAACCCCAAACAGCCTAGAGATGTTCAAATCTGTGCCAACCGCAAATAGCCTAGAGATGTTCATATCCGTGCCAAAACACAAACAGCCTAGAGATGTTCCTATTGATACCAACCGCAAACAGCTTAGAGATGCTCATATCAGTGCCAACCGAAAAAAGACTACAGATGTACATATCGGTGCCAACCGCAAACAGCCTAGAGATTTTCATATCGGTACCAACTGCAAACAGCCTAGAGATGTTCATATCGGTACCAACCGTAAACAGCCTAGAGATGTTCATATCCGTACCAACCACAAACAGCCTAGAGATGTTCATATTGATACCACCCCCAAACAGCCTAGAGATGTTCAAATCCATACCAACCGCAAACAGCCTAGAGATGTTCATATCTGTGCCAACCGCAAATAGCCTAGAGATGTTCATATCCATGCCAACCACAAACAGCCTAGAGATGTTCCTATCGGTACCAACTGCAAACAGCTTAGAGATGTTCATATCAATGCCAACCGAAAAAAGCCTGGAGATGCTCATATCCCTGCCAACCACAAACAGCCTAGAGATCTTCATATCGGTACCAACCGCAAACAGTCTAGAGATGTTCATAACGGTGCCAACCGCAAACAGCCTAGAGATTTTCATATCAGTACCAACCTCAAACAGCCTAGAGATGTTCATATCCATGCCAACCGCAAACAGCCGAGAGATGTTCATATCCGTGCCAACCACAAACAGCCTAGAGATGTTCCTATCGGTACCAACCGCAAACAGCCTAGAGATTTTCATATCGATACCAATCTCAAACAGCCTAGAGATGTTCATATCGGTACCAACCGCAAACAGCCTAGAGATGTTCATATCCGTGCCAACCGCAAACAGCCTAGAGATGTTCATATCGGTGCCAACCGCAAACAGCCTAGAGGTGTTCATTTCCATGCCAACCGCAAACAGCCTAGAGATGTTCATATCGGTGCCAACCGCAAACAGCCTAGAGATTTTCATATCAGTACCAACCTCAAACAGCCTAGAGATGTTCATATCCGTGCCAACCGCAAACAGCAGAGAGATGTTCATATCCATGCCAACCACAAACAGCCTAGAGATGTTCCTATCGGTACCAACCGCAAACAGCCTAGAGATGTCCATATCGGTACCAACCCCAAACAGCCTAGAGATGTTCAAATCCATACCAACCGCAAACAGACTAGAGATGTTCATATCCGTGCCAACTGCAAACAGCCTAGAGATGTTCATATCTGTGCCAACCGCAAGCAGCCTAGAGATGTTCCTATCAGTACCAACCCCAAACAGCTTAGAGATGTTCATATCGGTGCCAACCGAAAAAGCCTAGAGATGTTCATATCCATACCAACCGCAAACAGCCTACAGATGTTCATATCGGTGCCAACCGCAAACAGCGTAGAGAGTTTCATATCGGTACCAACCTCAAACAGCCTAGAGATGTTCATATCGGTACCAACTGCAAACAACCTAGAGATGTTCCTATCAGTACCAACCCCAAACAGCTTAGAGATGTTCATATCGGTGCCAACCGAAAAAGCCTAGAGATGTTCATATGCATGCCAACCACAAACAGCCTAGAGATGTTCATATCCATACCAACCGCAAACAGCCTACAGATGTTCATATCGGTGCCAACCGCAAACAGCCTAGAGATGTTCATATCGGTACCAACCGCAAACAACCTAGAAAAGTTCATATCCATGCCAACCACAAACAGCCTAGAGATGTTCATATCGGTGCCAACCGCAAACAGCCTAGAGATTTTCATATCAGTACCAACCGCAAACAGCTTAGAGATGTTCATATCAGTGGCAACCGAAAAAAGCCTACAGATGTTCATATCAGTGCCAACCGCAAACAGCCTAGAGATTTTCATATCGGTACCAACTGCAAACAGCCTAGAGATGTTCATATCCCTACCAACCACAAACAGCCTAGAGATGTTCATATCGGTACCAACCCCAAACAGCCTAGAGATGTTCAAATCCAATACAACCACAAACAGCCTAGAGATGTTCATATCCATGCCAACCGCAAACAACCTAGAGATGTTCAAATCCGTACCAACTGCAAACAGCCTAGAGATGTTCATATCCGTGCCAACCGCAAACAGCCTAGAGATGTTCATATCCGTGCCAACCGCAAACAGCCTAAAGATGTTCCTATTGGTACCAACCGCAAACAGCCTAGAGATGTCCATATCGGTACCAACCCCAAACAGCCTAGAGATGTTCATATCCATACCAACCGCAAATAGACTAGAGATGTTCATATCCGTGCCAACTGCAAACAGCCTAGAGATGTTCATATCTGTGCCAACAGCAAACAGCCTAGAGATGTTCCTATCGGTACCAACCGCAAACAGCTTAGAGATGTTCATATCAGTGCCAACCGAAAAAAGCCTAGAGATGTTCATATCCGTGCCAACCACAAACAGCCTAGAGATGTTCATATCCGTGCCAACCGCAAACAGCCTTGCGTTGTTCATATCGGTGCCAACCGCAAACAGCCTATAGAGTTTCATATCGGTACCAACCGCAAGCAGCTTAGAGATGTTCACATAAGTGCCATTCGAAAAAAGCCTAGAGATGTTCATATCCGTGCCAACTACAAACAGCATGGAGATGTTCATATCCGTGCCAACTGCAAACAGCCTAGAGATGTTCATATCCATACCAACCACAAACAGCCTACAGATGTTCATATCGGTGCCAACAGCAAACAGCCTAGAGATTTTCATATTGCTACCAACCTCAAACAGCCTAGAGATGTTCATATCGCTACCAACCTCAAACAGCCTAGAGATGTTCATATTGGTACCAACCGCAAACAGCCTATAGATGTTCATATCAGTAGACAGGCAACAGGTACTTCAGACCTGCCTCCTTCAACACCAAAGGTTTTTGCATCAAGGTTCCAGAGCTTACTCCTCAGCGGGTATCCCAACAGAGACCACAGTTTCCTTTCAAGGATGTGTCCGCCTCTTTATGGCTTTAATGTATTGATTCATTGGCATTGAATAATGCGCGCAACTATGAACACGGTCTCTTTGTATTGCCTCCGAGGCAAAGGGAAGGGGTACAGACATCTGACCTTTAAGAGGCTTGGGAAACTTCAGATCAGAAGTGTAAAGGCAAAAGTGCAGGGGGCGGGGATAAGGGAGCCTTCAAGAGCAGCCTATCATAAGACATTAAGTGGGCTGGTCAAAGGGCAACAGGAGCCTATCAGCTGGCAGTGTTAACCCACAAGTTTAAGCAGATGCCCCTTTGGTGGGGCTGTTGAGGCTGCTCGTGCAACACATTTCCTGAACTGTTCCAGTTGGCGCTTTTCACAGCAATTAAGAAAGGTTCTCCTGTGATTTAATGGTAAGTGGTTCATCACCCCAAAGGGAGGCCACAGCCATGGGAAGAGTTCTGCCCCACCCCCACACTTTCTTTTTCTGGGAGAACGCAACGCAACCGCTGCGGCCTTGGATACAGCAGTCCTCAGGATTCAGGGGGGGTGGCTGTTTCTTCACCTTCTGTCAGTGCTAGGCCGGGCCATTGTCCCAGTAGACCAGGGGTCTGCAACCTGTGGCTCTCCACATGTTCTAGAATGAGGCCTCTGGTACATCTGGAGAGGCATACGTTTCAGAGCCCTGCCGAAGGCTTTGAAGCTGATGTATGCTCTGACAGGAAGCCAATGCAGGGGCGAGCAGAGCGGGTGTGATTTAATCCCATGGTTTCGAGCCAACGATTATCTTGGCTGTGATGTTCTGAATAGCTTGGAGTTGGTTGGGTGAGAATTGGTTGGGAGGCCCAGGAAGAGACTGTTACAATAGTTAATGTGTGAGAGCACTGTAGCCAATCAGAGGTCAATTCTTTGTAGCATATTCTAGACCAATAGGATGCCTCTAAGGGCAGGAAGTTGAACTTGATATTACTTGGTGATTTCTAGGAAGAAGGAAGGAAGACTGTCAACGATTGCACCTCAGTTATTTCCTGAGGTGGAGAGGGTTCGGGAAGACCCTAGGGAACGATCCAGGTAAAACTGGAGAGTAGGAGGGTTGGAAGTGCTAAAGCAGAGGGTCTTGATCCTAACAGCATTAAGGCAAAGGCTGTTGTAGGTCATCCAGTGTAGAATCGGGAGCAGGTAGGCCCAGGTTGTGATGCATGTCACCTACCAGTCCGCAACGCCTGATTGAACTCTATGTGTCACCTGCAAAGACGGTTTGGTTTGAAGCATGACGAGATTAGATCAAGGTTTTATATAAATTCTAAAGAGCAATGGGGACTGGATTGGAGCATTGGGAACTCTGAGGTGTTGAATGGTAGGTTTGGAGAGGAAGGCGCTTGACTTGACCTGAAACTCCCAGTCAGCAAGGAAGGGGGAGGTCCACTTTGAGGTTCTGCTTTCAATGGCAAAGGATGTTTTAAAGGGCTGCCCCTCAGTACCAAACGGCTGTGTGTGCCCAGTTCTGTGGCCGTGTGTGCCCAGTTCTGCCCACGGTGACGTCAGCAACACAGAAGACAGTTTAATCTTAGGGTGGGCTTCAGTAGATAGGGCTATACAACGATAGGGTTCATTTTTGGTTATTCAAACAAGACCCTCCCTGCAATTAGTATTTTGCTGTTTCTTGTGTGTGTTGGGTAGACCTCCTGGACTCATGATTCAATAATGAAAAATATGATTTCTAGGAGGCAACAGAAATAGTAAGTATTCTGTTTCCAGCAGTGATGTGCTTGACTAGAGCACAAGGAACACTGCTTCTAGCACGAGTAGGGTCCATTCCCAAGGAAGGAAAAAGCAATTGCTATATAGTCTGGCCAGGCCTAGGCTAGACAACAGGCTGCTCCAACTGCTGTTTGGCCTGGACTAGAAAAACACATTACCCGATTTCTACACAGCCCAACAGTGCCCAAGGAATATCTTTTTCTGTCTCTTTTGAGGGCTCCTGCTTCGCACAGAGAGTTAATTGAGATACTTGTAAGCCTGCATGACTCCTCAACATTTCCAGCCCTACTTTCATGCAGGGGTCTGCGACCTGTAACTCCCCAGATGTTTTTGAGTAGGACTACCATGATGCCTCACCATTAACTATGCTCCTTAGGGCTGATGGGAGTTGTAGTCCAAATATTCTGTCTTGGTCTTTCTGGACAGGGATCCTGCAATCAGTGGTGCTAACACGGGGCACCAAAACTCCAGAGTGTTTTGGGGGAGGGAGTCATCTCCACTACTGCCTGGGGCAACCATCCTCGAAATTCATGCATCTTAAAATGAGACAATGCATAAGCAGTGTTATTGAGAGCCCCCGGGACGTGTTTGGACTGAAACTGCACTCCCCTCCTTAAGCAGGCTAGCACCAGGTGTTTCAGCAGCCTGAGTACCATGGGGCATGATGCCCTTTGATTGTTAATAGCCATTACCACTGAAATGCTGTCCCACCAAAATATCACATGCTTGCCCCTAAGACCTTTCCCCCAAATTGTCAAGGCTACAATGATCGGGAATAGTTCCAAAAAGGTAATGCTTCTAGTCAGCCCACTGTCAATCCATTCCTTGGGCCACTCTTTTCTGTACCACTTGTGACCCCAAATGCCCTGAACCCCACTTTCCCTGCCATATTCGGGTATAACCCAATCTCCCAGTTGTGCTATGCTCTTTCAGGCCATACCTGTATCCCATTAAAGTTTGTTAAGAAACTATCCCATACCCTGAGATCCTCCATCACTGAAGCGGACCATCCAGTGTGACGATGCTTTTCCGTGAGTCCCAACATAGCTCCAGCTATCACGCGGGAGAAAGGGTGCCCATTGGGATCATTCTTGGTGCAAAATTGAGCTGCCCCACTAAATGCTGAAGCTGTGCCAAATGTACCTTCTTAGCTTGTAAACATATGCATACCGACTCCCTAATTTCTGACGCTTTTTTGTCTGGGAGGCGAAATGTACCTTGTCCCAAATGTATTTCAATGCCCAGGAATGTGAGGGTGGTCACATGGCCCTCTGTTTTTTCTTTTGCCAACGGCACCCCCAATTCCTTTGTTAATTTTTGGAATGCCTACAAGGTCCTTGCACATAGACCGGACTGTGGCAGGCCCAGGAACAAGAAATCATCGAGGTAATGAACCACCCTCGCCCCCTTCTTGTCCCTCCTCGTGGCCCATTCCAAAAATGAGCTGAATGTCTCGAAATAACTGCAAGAAATAGAACACCCCATTGGCATGCATTTATCTTAGTAAAAGCCTTTCTCTGTCTGGAAGGCTAGTAGTCTGTAGTCCGTCGGGGGTACTGGTAGTAGCCTAAATGCCGACTCAATGTCCACCTCTGCCAACAGCGCTCTTTTTCCCAGTTCCCGAAGCTGTCCTAGGGCATATACCAAAGGATGCCCACCTTACCGAGCATCCCTCCTCTCTGATCGCATCATTCACCTGGGCCCCTTGTAAAAAAAGATAGATTGTGTATCATCCTGAACTTTCCTTCCTCTTTCTTGGGTACATGCCGACCGGAAGACAGACAAACGACGAGAAGGGGGGGACACGCATATGGCCCCTCTACCCTCCCTAAACTTATTTCCTTTGCAATTTTCTCCATCAGTATTGCCTTATTGCTTGCTATCGATGCCTGTTTTTTAGCACCGCTGGAGGCACCCACCCTTGTACTGGGATATAAACCCTTCAGAAAACCCCTCCACCAGTAACCGCGCTTCCCTCTTTCTGGGGTAGCTGTTGGCCCATAGACGCAGAATATTGTTTTGTTTTATCTTGGCCACATGGGGAGATCTCGTACTTACGCTTTACGGATCCTTGAAAAAAGATCAGCTATTGGACTCAGATAGGCAAATAAGAACACATAAAACATTGGTTATAATTATAAGATAAATGGCACGTTATAGGCCATTTATTCACCCATAATATACAGAAAGAAAAATAAACACATAATAAGTTATACATAAACAAAGAAAAAGAGCATCACCACTAGTAAAGTTGCAGAAGACACCTTCAGCTTGACCAATACAACACTGCTTAGTCCCACAGCACGTAGGCAAAGAGATGGATCATTCTAACGGGTTCTGGAGCGGAGCGGAGTGTCCTCCCTCTAAGCGAGACTGCATCACCCGGGGTCCACATTCTAACTGCTTTCCCAAGAGTAAAAGCTCTTCTCTTTGTGGGGCTACTTACGATCCCTGCCCTTCATGGGTTACCATGCTGCCTTCGGCCGAAGAGCAGACAATAAGCACGAGGCATAAGCAGAGTGGAATATTCCAGTTAGAATCAGACAAAAAAACATCTTCCCTCCTTGCTGTCGTTCCCACTGCCCCTCATCACTGCACCTGCAGTGTGCTTCGACTCCCTTTCTTGTCCTTCCGGGGACAATACAACAACTGTTCTCCCCGGCTTGGTCATCTGACATAAATATGTGACCTTGTCTTCGCTGCAGAAATCCATGTTTACTTGCTGAGCCCATGAAAACGTAAGCTTGCATTGCTATTTCATTGCAGTGAATGTAAGTGAATAGCCAAGATGGCTGCGCATCGACGCCATGTTTTCTGGATAATTTCGCACACGCACTACAAATGTCTACCCTGATGCATGTGGGTAATGGGGGCCTGTCTCCCCTCTCCCTATTCGCTCTTTTTGTATTACCTGTTCTTTCCTCACGTGTTACATCTGTGCTCCGGATGCCCTGGCAGCCCACAGCCGGAGCATGCATGTTTCAATTTGCTCACTGTTCTGGTGCCTATTTTTGTGTTGAATGCCCAGCATGTACCTTTTGTCTCTCTCCCTTGTGGGGGAGTGTTCTGAAAGGGCTGCCCCTGGCTTGGTGTCCAAGCCCCTTGGGTCCAATTCCCCTGGGCTCTCCCCTCTGTTGTCGTACTATGGTGTAACTCGCCCACAGAGCCATTACCCTTGTTCCCCAGTCCAGCTGCCCATTCCCGGCTTTGGAAGAGCTGAACTTCTCATCATAGTTCAGCCGTGCCGCAAATGTGCTTTCTCTATACATGGACATTATTAGACGTAGGTATGACATTAACTTCTGTTTTAGCTCGGGCTGCCTCGCTTCCATTATTCCATTATTGCTGCGAATATTGAAAACCTGGTTGTCCAGTTTACAATGGACTGCTCCACTTGCACCTTTTTGCCCTTTCCTTCCCCTCTGGCCTCCCTCACCTCCTCAGGTATGTTATAATTTAATACCAAAAATATGTCTACAAATGTATCTGCCAACATTTGTTCTTTCGTGTCCATTCACACGTGCCAAGTGTGCACACCTGTAGGGTTACTGGTGCCAAACCGGGGAGATTATTGACGGGGACCGCTCGTGCCCTCACATCTCTTCCCCACTTAAGCTACCCCCACTCCCGTTTCCTTTTGCGTTAAATTGTAACCCCTGCGGCAATGTTCGGGCAGGGACACAACAAACGCTTCACCATTGACGAGGCCTTCAAGTCTTCTGACCATTAGTTCAACGTCGTTCTTGCCCTCAGGGGCTACTGCGAGGGTAGGAACATGGCACTTCACTAAGGGTGCAAGAAAAGTGCAATGACGTTAAGAAAGTGGGCAGTTCTCTGTCATAATCCAAGCTCCTTATTTCTAAGGGTATAAGGTAATATTATCCCCACCAAAAGTATTGCCATATGTATGGTCATCGGGAACGGCCACAGGCAATATCTTTAGTGGGGATAATATATTGGGGTTTTTTGAGAGCGGGGTTGTGGGGGTGTGCCCCGCTCCTTTTAAAATAATACAGGGGTTGCGAGGGTGTCCCCGGCAGGTGCCATGCCTTAATATCGCTGCAAAAATAATGGCGATATTTTTGTATGGTAATATTTTTGCGTGGATATTAACACATGGAACCTTCCTTAGGCCATTCTGGACTCACCTGCTTCAGTCACAGACCATAGACCCCTCCCCCCATGCGGGAGGGAGAGAGTCTACTAATCGCTGTGTCACCCCCCCACCCACACACTTTAAATCAGAGCTGTCTGTAAAGACCTTTTATGTGATGTCTGTGTGTGTGTGTGTACACGAGCACGCACCTAGGGCGTGTACGTGCACAGGAGCTTATGCCTTTGTGTAGGTCGGTGGCCCACCCCTGTGCTCACCCCCCTCCCCCGGATTAGAGCTGCGTCCTGATTAATGAAGAGCAAAGACATATAATCCCGGGAGCAGCCGGCCTTGCAGCGCCTCAATGCCGCCATTATCCAGGCCGCGCCGCTCGCAGGGGGAGCGTGAATCACGCTCCCCCTGAAAAAATAAAATCATATTTACCTAAATGGCAGCGGCGCTGCTACGCAGACACACAGGAAAAAGGTGAACAAAGGGGGCTGGGCGTGTGAGGGCCTGTGCCATGCCACCATAGTGCCAAACAGGGGCAGCTCTGCTGAAAGGCAGCTCGCAACGTGAAGATTGCCCTCCTGCCCCTGACCAATGGCTGAAGTGCCTGGGTGTCATGGAAACCTCCAGTTCAGAGATGCAGATGGCGGCTTCCTTCTTGACACGCGCCAGGTTCACACACTCAAGGACCTCCCATGAAATTATGAAAAACGTGTTGTTTTGCTAGAAGTGTCAGGCAGGGAATTCACCAAGTGGCGGCACGAATATTCAGGGGTGACAGAGCAAACTGACAGAGCGAGGTTCGGGTGGGTAATATTGAGGGAGGAGAGAGAGCTCTCCCAATAAAGACACTATTTTAAAATAATGTTTTAGTGCATTTTACAGCACAATTTATGTGAAAAATTGAGTAAAAAGGCACACAGTTGGCAAAAAAGATTCCAGTCCATACACTGGCTACCCACACGCCGTGCAGCGCTCTGCTGCAGTCGAGCTAGCCATGTTTTAAGCCAAAATAATTACTACTTTAAGAAAACATTGCTATGCTGGCTCAGCCAATTTATCTCAATATCCGGATGTATGCTGGCTCCGCCAATTTATCTCAATATCCGGATTTAGGTACCTAATCATGTCTGTTTTGCCAGTAAAAATGACATGCTTCATTAATAAAACATGTCCAGACTAGCTGCTCCAATAGGGGGGTAGTGCAAGGGGGGTATGGCCACAAAAGAACACTCATCATGTTGGCTTTACCATTGATGTCCAGTAGAAAATACTATTCCACAGTAAGAAAATATCTCTAAACTGACTGGAACAATGTAGGGCACTGTGGCCATGAAATACCACTCATAATACTGGCTTTACCCTTGATATCAGTAAAACATGCCAGGCCACAACAAGAAAATATACTCAGACTGGTTTCACCAACGTATGCCAGTCTAACCACACAATAACACTTATCATGTTTGCTTTACCCTGGATGCTCAGCAAAACGATCCATGCTACAGGAAGAACATATATCAAGACTGGCTGCACCAATGAGGGTTAATCTAGGCACCCAAAAACACTTATCAAGTTTGCTTTACGCTTGCTGCCAGAAAAAGATAGCATGCCACAGCAATAAAATATATCCAAGCTGGATTCAACAAAGTAGGTCAGTCTAGCCTGCACACGAACAAGGAGGTGATTGGTCGACAGGGAAGAGAACTCCCAGCGCAGCACTAGATGGGCGTGGCCTACATGCAGTAGAGCTGGCAGAAGACTAGTAAGGAAGCGCACGTGGCAGCGCAAGCTGGAGAAGAACTCCCTGCAGAGCATACAGGTGTAGACGCCGCAGAGCGTGTGTAACCCTGATTTGGAGGCACGGGGTGCAGCACAGGCCCACGCCTGTACAAAGATGCAGCTCTAGGACAGTGGAAAACATTAGTGTTACTCGGTAGGAGCAGCGAAGGTAAGACATGCCTGCAGCCTGCAGGGACGAGCCTACACATGATACTTGCTGCTGGCAACGACACACAGCTGCACCCACTACTAAAATACACCTGCCAACAAGAAACAGAGGACATCACCACTACCAAGGCACGTAATACAACAAATCTAGTGGAAAACCATAGCGCCACCAGAATTCTATGTTCCAAAACAAAGCATCTGCCACACTCGCTACACACTACAATGCAAAACCAGCAACATGATGAACTCCAAGGAGGGGCATACAACCACCAGGCCCACCAAGCTATTTTCCACTGTAAACCGCAACCCTTTGAGCGCACCCCCAATGTAGAAAGATGTGCACTCTAAACTGAGTGGATGGAGGAGTTTCAGGACTTTATACACACAGTGCGGGGCCACGACTCAGAAGGAGAAATGCACATTTTCACCACCCTGGTCGGCTGAGGGGTGAGAGAAGTCATTAAAACCCTGGCACCAACAGAGAAGGGCTTCTATGACACACTTGTAGTGGCGCTGAATGGCCGTTTTGTCGGCCATAGGAACAGGGACTTTGAGAGGTACACATTTAACCAGTGTAGAGAAAGTCCCAAATAAAGCCTGCATTCCAGTCGCCCATTTTGAAGTTCCAGGAACGTTCACACCAAAATATGTGACGTATGATGAGCAAATAAACCAGCAGAGAGCTGCCATGGGGGCTCTGCCCAGTGCCTATTAGAAGAGCAACACCTATTGAATTACCGATACCCAGAAAACCATGGACAGTAAGGTATCCATTGAGGAAACCTTACCAGCAAATGAAAAGAAATGAAGTTTGCCTAAATACTGTCCCGGAAGAAACCAAAAAGGCCTTAATGGAAGACGAATGGTGACGTCACGAGGGCTCGGACTAACTTGCAGATAGAAGAAATGACAGAACAGATATGTCCTTGACATGATCACAGCTATGAATGGAGGAGTTTGTGCAACAATCGGAGAATCATCTTGCACATTAATACCTTCACACGATGAGGAAAATGGAACCTTAATGGAGCCATAGGTATGCTGACAAAACTACAGAACCAGATGATCGGTGAAACTGACGAAGTTGATAATGACGGCTGGTTTGGATCACTATTCTCATGGGAAATCTCTCAATGCCAGAAGACTGCGAAAAAAGACATAGGGATGAAGATCATGATTGATGTCAAGCCAGGATGGAAGCCCAAAGACCTGACTGATGAAGAAATAAGGGACTTTGTGAAGGCCAGCATTCACGCACCAGAAGGAACAACATTTCTCTATCCCAGGAAGCACAGAAATGATGTGGGAAGATGGGTTTATTGCAGCCCAAATGGACAATGTCAACTGATGACATGGAATAAGGATGAACATGTAAGAACAGCAGGACGCCTGAAAGGAGTAATACAAATCTGGACTCCAAAGAGACACTTCTTCAAACCGTCATGTACAGATCCGGAAGACGAAGAAGGGATGAACCGAGGCGATGGAGTGAAGATAAATACAGAAGAACCGAGTAAGATGTATCCAAAGACGGAAGTGAAAGTGGTCGATGAATCACCCAGAGGGGGGAGTGTAGAGGAGGTCCCAAATAAAACTTGCATTCCAGTCGCCCATTTTGAAATTCCAGGAATGTTCACACCCAAATATGTGACATATGATGAGCAAATAAACCAGCAGAGAGCCGCAGTGGGGCTCTGCCCAGTGCCTATTAGAAGAGAAACACCTATTGAAGTACCGATACCCAGAAAACCATGGACAGTAAGGTATCCATTGAGGAAATCCTACCAGCAAATGAGACGAAATGAAGAATGCCTAAATACTTTCCCGGAAGAAACCAAAAAGGCCTTAATGGAAGACGAATGGTGACGTCACGAGGGCCCAGACTAACATGCAGATAGAAGAAATAACAACCAAAAAATGACACAGAGACGAAAAACCATCTATAAAGATATTGTGAACCTAAAGGGGGAGAAAGATGTTGAAATACAAAGAAGTTCAAACTGTAAGCAAGAGGAAGATATTCAACCAGTTTACACCTGTAAATATGCTTGGAAATGCAAGAAAGCTAAGGAAACAGTGCGGCTTGATATGCTATGTAGAAAAGTAGTGCGGCAAGTGCCATTATACATAATGTACCTCAAATGAAGTACCTTATTATAAGATGTTTCCACTTTGCAAACGAAGCAGAACCAACCTAGGTTACTAAAGGCCAAATGAGCAGAAATTCATATTTAGCAAAACGAGAAGAGACAGCTGATTCGAAACTCGACAGAGGCAGCTCATGCCAGGGAAGCCAAGGTCATACCAATAGAAGCTATGAACAGTTGTCAAGCTCTGTCGTGCTTCCCTTCCCTTCCCCCTCACCTGAGTCTTCAGTAGAACTGTCTTGGCACTTCTTTTTTAGTCGCTCTTGCCACGTTGCTTTCGTCTTCTTCCTGTTTTTTTTGTCGTGCAGAAAGGGACGAGCTCCCTGGGATGCCACGCTGTCGGTAAGTGAGCAAACCAGACAGTGTGCACTCCTGAGAGCCGGTTCCAGAGCAGGGAAAAAGCCACTTGGCAGAAAAAACCCTGCTAGTTGGTACGACTTGCATGAAGGCTGGTTGGAAGTATTGCATGTAGTCGAAGGCTGTATTTGAATGTTCCAGCTTGTCTTGGGAATTCGGATCGGGAGCAATTCCACAGGCAAAGACACAGAGCCACAGGAGGGCACGTATCCCCACAAGGTAAGTCCAGCGAGAGAGAACCCAAGACGGGAGAGAAAGAGAAAGAGGGAAAGGGACTAGATAAATGCTGAAGCGGAAGACGAGGAGAAAGAGAGAGACGCAGTGCGCATCGGAGGATTGCACAGGGGAAGGCAGGAAAACAAGCGACAGGACGAAACGGCAGAGAAACACACATGGGAGCGTTACCTTTACAGAGCAACGAAGGTGCAACGCAGAGAGAGCAGGAACGAACCGGCATTACTAGACGCGGCAGCCATCTTGGATGCAACAACTAGACCGTTGCATCAGGACGGCAGCCGACATAGTGGAACCACTAATGGCACTTCCAGATGTCCCACAATCGTCGCCATGTGAAATGCATGACAACAGTAGCTACTTTTAATTGAAACTATGACCAGAATATGCTGCCTCTGAAGTATTGAGATAAGAAGGTGAAAGCAGGTGGTGGGTGAAATGAAAATCAAATACACAAATTGAGAGAAACAAGACAAATACATGGTGTGGGAATCACGTGACCAGCCGAGCAAGAAGAAGCACGGGTTCACACCTACGCTTGGCACCGGACCAAGCAGAGATATCAGAACCTTTCCAGACAGAAGATGCCGTTTCGAGGCCCACAACAATGAACTAATTGACACATGGCTATTAAAGTAATGATTGATTGTAACCATAATCGGAGGAAGGCTGGGTAACTAAGGGGCACCCCGCACCTGGCCGACCATTCTGCGTGCTGCTAAGCAAAGTGGAAAATAATGCATGGGGTTGGTGCCAATCCAATCACAATGGACCAAATAATCTAGGGTCCTATAGTTAGTAGAACCAATAGGACGTCATACTTTTGGTGAAGTGCGCAGTAGTCATTTTTGAAGAAAGGGCTTAGATGCCCACCTGACAGTGTTTACCGAATCCCTCACTCCGTTACCATATACAGATATAGTACCTATAGTAAAGTTACCTTTTTGCAACCAATAGAATTGCATGTTAACTTTGAGTGTTACACGTCAATTATGATAATTTTTGAGTATAAATGTTACAACTTGTATGAAGTTCATTGGAGGTGAAGCGAGAAGGACGATCGCATCACAGCTGATATCCATAACTCCCTGTTTTTGTACTTGTCATTAAAAGGACTCCCTTTGCCAAACCATTGAGTTGTCCTTATTGATTGGTGTTGGAGAAATGAATCTGCACCCCCATCCATCTCAAGAGTGCAGCTATCTCGTCTTAAAGTGCTTCTGAGCAAACCTCAGCTCTATGGGCCGGCCGGGGGTCTTGGATCACACTTGGTAGCAGAAATTGATGGTTATCGATTATCGATTAGAATAAGACACCCATTGACCATCGACATAAAGTAACTCTAGGTGTTCCGCAATATCACAAGTCCTTTGCCATTCAGCTGAGTAGAACGTGAAGCTCCCCGTGGACAGTGGTAGTGTAAAAGAAGTCTGCAGACCAGGGTCTGAAGGAACCCGTGTTACCCACCTAACCCCTTCCCATTCCTACGGGCAGTTGAGCGGGCAAAAAACCGAAGAAGGCAGTTACAAAGGCGGTGATCCCAAGGGTCCAGAGAGGAAAAAGAATGTGAACGGTGAGAGAAAAAGACTGAGTGCTTTGGCAAAAGTGCCTGCTTTAAAACAAGTAAAGGGAAAAGGTAACAGAGGGAGAGGGGAAAAAACAAAATATAGTTAGAAGTAGAGAAGAATGTATATATCTAAGGAGAAGGGAATAATGACTCGAGTATAATTAAGTAAATGGCGAGTGGTTACCGGGGAAGACACCCAAGAACAGAGAGGTTACCGGGGAGGACACCCGAGAAGTGAGAGGATTCGCCTTATTCCTACGATTTTAATACAAGCGGCTGGAAGAAACATGTATCCATAGTGGAGGACAGCTCAGCGGCAACGCGCTCGTCTTGAAAGCAAGACGACATGCAGCAACATAGGTTCGATCCCCAGGTCCGCACTTAGAAACCTCTGGGTATTAAGTGAGTTATAAATAACCAATTACAATTACAATTACAACTGAAGGGGAACAAATAGACTACCACAGTGTTTAAAGACGCTGTGAAAAGGATACGTTTAAACTCCATGAAGGGGTAATGATTAGAGGCAGAGATACCTGTGGCCAGCTGGTGTTTGTCTAGTCTGTTAAACGTCTGTCTTACATGTTTGTTGTGACGTCACAAGCCAAAAAATTTCGTTTGAGAAAACTGATTTAAATGTTACACAATTGAATAGCTAAGATAATATCGCATGTGAATCAATGTTTTGAGTAAAATATGAGATATTCAAATTTGTGGAAAAAATCGGGATTGGAGCTTGCAGTATTTGGTGCTCGCTCATATTATTAGAAGTTGTGAAGTGTTGACAAGTGTTATATAAGGAGAAAGGGAACAGATTTAAGCATGGAAGACATAACTCCGTTGGCACACCGATGCAAACAGTTGCCAAAAACATGCACCTAAGTTAAGAAAATACAGTGCAGTGGGTTAAAAGAACCACCCACAAAATGTGTATGCCTTGGCCACAGGGGGGTCCTTATCTAAAGCTGTCTTGCAACACATGATGACATATTTGCACGCCACATACACGGCAAAAAGTTAGACAAACGCCTCGCTGTTCTAGAACTTTGGAAGATGTATGAACAGGAAGAGGAGCCACCAATAGATTGGATAATTAATGTATGCACAGAGGGGGGTGAGACGCCTACTGCGCCACTCGCCCCATCTGAAATGAAGGTTGAGGAAAACAAAGGCGAGGGGTTATACCCGCTGAGAGAACTTAAAGCAGCCACAGCGTATAGCCATCCGGCATAAACGTGTCACCTATGCAAAGTAGTGATGAAAATCAAGGGAGAGAAAAGGATAAGGATATATCTTGACGGTCCCAATGGACAAGGAGAGACACGATGATGAGAGAAGGGACCAGACACAGACAAGTGCATCATTCGATAAAGAAACAGAATGGGAAAGATGGAAGGGAAACAAAGATAGAACTGATGAGAAGGCATTTGCAAAAAATGAATGGATGGGAGGGCAAATTTTATTGAAACTCGATGGCAAAGGCATTGATGATGCGAAACAAAAAGAGAGACTAGACGAGGTACATAGAAAGGGGAAAGAGAAGGAATTGAGAGACGAAAGAATAACAAAAAAAGATAGACAAAGGTGAGAAAAGCTATATATTGCGAAGAGCAAGAAAGACAGCTCGATCGCAGACAGAGAACAGCCAATGATCAAGACAGAAAGAAGCAGCAAAGGTTAGAGTAAGAGCAAAGAATATGAGAGAAGAGAATAAAGAGATGAATGGATGAGGAAATTCAAAGGGCAGAAGAACGTAGAAGTGAAAAGAAAAAGGAAGAAGATAGGGTCAGAGAAGAGGCGAGGAAGTGAAGAGAATTCGATGACGATGTAGAACGATAGTGAAGACAGAGAGCACACGATCTTGAATATCTGGAGAGTGAGATTAAGAAACCCGCTCCAGTGGTAGATTGGGAAGACATCGAAGAATTCTTCCCTGCAAACGATTCAGTACCAGGAACGTCTACGGCTAATATCGAGGATGACTTAGACACCAGAAACATCGGACAAGCGATCGATAGAATATATGATGAAATGGGGTTAGAACAAACACCCCAAGGTGAGGGGGAAGACGAGCACCTGGAGAGCACTCAGCTATAGAATACTGAGGATGTCTCCCGAAGTAGTGGGAATAGCGAATTATCCCTGGATAGACTAGAAATAAGTAGGAACAAATATGACACAAGAAATGGCACGAGTTGGGCACAGAAAATGTCTGACTCAGAAAGCGAAGAGCACGAGGAAAAAGAGGAAAAAAGAAGGTGCGATAGATGACTCCCAAGGGAGAAAGGGATAAGGTGTTCAGACACTAGTGAGTCTGCACCGAGGGCATCAGAGTCAGCCACACAGTCAGACCGACATGAAGAAGTATCTCACGGTCAGAGGGGGGTGTCATCACCGCCCTATGTGGACAGGCTAAGGATGTTGCCAGGCAGGCAGCGATGCAGGAATATTACTCCTGTAATAGACAGGAGAACAATGAGTGAAGAAAGAGAGAATTATTCATTCCAATTCTCGTTATTCAAGAAGGGGGGGAGACACCACAATATATTCCATGGCCACACATGGATCGAGAAAACCTGAAAAACAAGCTTCCAATGCTGACATCGGGAGCTGGAAAGTGGATACACGAGTTAGAAAAAATGACAGGAGGGAACACGTTAGCTATAGGGGATATCAAGGCTCTCCTAATCGCCATACTTGGTGAGAGAGCAGACGATGTATGGACACAAGCAGGCTAACCAGGTGTGACCACAATTAACACTGCACATGAAGGAGCTCCATTTAACAATTGCAGAGCCACAGTATCGAAGGCACTGCGAGTGCTTTACCCACACACTTCCGATATGGGAGCTATAATGATGCGAAAAATGAAGGAGTCTGAGGATCCTTTGATTTACATACAGAATTATCAAGACACATGGGTACTCGAGGCTCATGAATCTTGGATGAAATCTATACCTGTGGTCTGCCATATATTGTGCCAAGGGCTGCCAGAGCCGGTGCAGAAACAGCTTAAGAAATTGGTAGGTATCGAGGCTAAACCTTGGGCAGAAATATAGCTGACCATCACACACTATTGTAGGCTGCTGCAAGAGAAGAAGCGCCAAAATGAAGCTGCATGAAAGGGTGAGGAAGCTAAATTGGTGCAGAAGAAATTGTCAAAATATGCTCTTGAGGGAGCAATGATAACCAGCACAGCTGAATCGACTATGCGGCAGGTCAACAATCCACAGCAGATTAATCAGGGCAGTACTGGGTTTTACCCCAGGCAAAGAGGATTTAGAGGAAGGGGATGGCAGAGTAATCAGGGAGGTTTTCAGAATAATCAAGGAGGTTTCCATAATGTGCAGAATGGCAATCAAGATATGTCAAATAGGCAAATGATCCAACCACCGCCAGTATGTTGGTTGTGTGGACATTTAGCACTCACATGCAGATAGCAAGGCATGATGCAAAACAGCCAAGGTATGGGAGCAGGTACAGTGAATCCACCTGCCGTTTTACAGCAGGGAGTTGCACAGAATCACACAGTCCAACAGCAAACACCAGGAGCTCAGCAAAACCCACAGCCCCAACATATAGTGAGTTTCCCACAAGGGCAGTCCCAACAGTCACCACTGCAATTGTCACAAAGAGCGAGTTCAGGGCAGACCATGAACCTTGGAATGAGGAGTAGCTCTGGGAATGGGGGAAATCCGTAAGTACACGGTGGGCCAAGATTGTTAATGGACTAGGACAGCTCACTTGGAACCCCGATGTGTTCTATCCTATCAGTGACACCAGACCCTCATCGGGAACCTAGGGTGGTTGTCATTATAGGGATAAAGAATATTCCTTCTTAGTTGACACGGGTGCAACACGCTCGTGCATACATGAAGGAAAATTCTCCTTGTCCGGCGAGGCCATAGATACCCAAAGTTTCACAGGAGCTACAAGTCGTGTTTCCTTCACAAATGCACTTCCAGTCTCTATAGGAGAATGTGAGATGAATGTGCCGTTATTATATTCACGTCAGACCCCAGTAAACATTTTGAGTCGAGATTTAATGACGAAGTTAAACATGACGATCTCGTTCACGGAGGAAGGCATAGTATGTTCAACTCCATGAATGCAATATTCAAACATATGCAAAATGATCAGAGCATACGCAGGACACACAGCCATGAGGGTTGTACCATTAGAGCACAAAATGTCTGTGTATGTTATGCGCATACTAATGGCAGGGCTGCCAGGCCTTGCAGACAGAATCATGAGAACCCCAGATGAGTTCCTATTTACACCAAAAATACTGATGCATGAGGAGAAGGGACAGGTATTTCCCTTGATGATACACACAGCTGCAGTACGAGGGAGGATGGCCTTGATTGATGGTTATGACGATGAAGGCTGACAATGGTGCGTAGTAATTGCCATTGAAGAAGGATATTGATTGACTGACATCACCGATGACGATCTGTTTGAAGAACAAGCAGATATGGGAGAGACAGTGGTGGAAGTGAGTCTCACTTTTTGGGTGAGAATGATCAAAAGAGAAGTGCCTCAAAGAATGATGTTGGCACGGAACCGTCCAGAGTATTTTGATGACAACATGGCCCAGGTACCTGTCTCAGTGTGGACCACAGGACCTTATGACGTAGGCCTATTGAAAGGGGTTGGAGAGTGAGAATTAAGCTAAAACCAGGAGCAATTTTACCCAAAGCATGACAATATCCCATGTCCAGAGAGGCAGATGAGGGGATTTTTAAGACAATTTCGGCTATGATGGAGCAAGGCATGTTAGTGATGGCAGAGTCGTCATACAATACTACGGTGTATCCGATCAAAAAATCAAAGGGAGGGTCTTGGAGGCTAAACCAGGATTTACGCCCAATAAATGATATTGTTGAGGCCAAGTTCCCCTTTAGTCCCTAACCCGGCTACCATCCTATGTAATATACCAGTTGAGGCAAAATATTTCACGGTGATTGACTTGAAAAATGCATTTTTCTCAATCTTGTTGCACCGTGACTCACAAGATCTGACGTCATTCACATTCAGACAGATGCGTCTGAAAAGCACAAGGCTACCCCAGGGGTACTGTGAGTCTCCTTCTATTTTTAACAGAGTCCTGCAGATGGACCTGAGCAATATTGCCTTGGAAAGTGTTGTCCTGCAATACGTGGATGGCATCTTAGTTTGTAGCACAACAGAAGAGCAATGCAGGCATGATTCTGTTCAGCTATTGACTATACTGGCTGAGAAGGGATATAAGGTTAACAAGGAAAAGCTACAATATTGTCAACAAGAAGATATATAGGCCAGCTGATCTCACATGTGGGGAAGAGGGTGACCCTAGAAAGGGTGGACGCCATACTGAACATGGCTAAGCCACTCACAATAAAACAGATGCAGAGCTTTTTAGGCCTATGCAATTATGTCAGAGCAATCGTCTTCAACTATAGCTCTTACACTAAGCCTTTACCTCAGGCCCTAAAGAAGGCCCAAGTAACGAAAGGAAAAATTGAATGGTCTGAGACCATGGAGGAATGATTTGCCGAACTCAAGAAAGCTATTTGCACAGCACCAGTTCTAGGGATTCTCAATTATGCAGAGGAATTTTACCTGTTTTCACACACGAATGGCAGCGTTATGACGGCAGTGCTCACACAAAGAACCACATTGGGGTACAAGCCCCTAGCATACTATAGTGGAAATTTAGACCCAGTAATGGGAGGTAATTTACCGTGCAAACAGAGTTTAGCTGCCACAGCGTTCGCTCTAGAGAAAGCTACAACCATTGTAATGGGTTGCTCAATGTGTTACTCTTTAACTTTTTACTCTCTGGAAAAATCCCCACATGCGAACTCGTCGGCAAAAACAATACAACAAGGCCTACCTTGTCTTCGTCCAAACATGAAGAATGGATAGATCTACCTGGAACCTGCTTCCGACCCCTTCTAACTCAGGTATCGAAAGGAGACTCCCGGGAAACCCTCGTGGGGGAGAAAACCCGGCTGCCGGTAGAGAGCGTTGGGTGCAAAGCTGGTTTCAAACTCTCAAAGATCTTGCGGGATGAAGTCTTCTAATGGTACGTAAGTCGTTGTCTATGAAGTATCAGGCTCAGGAGAGATCTGGGAATAAACGTATAGAAGTTAGCGAAGGTAATGGTGTCGGACTTCCTATGAGGGTTGGATGAGAATTATAATACCTGCAAGTGGTAGGGACTGGGTGTCGGCAGAGGATTTCCGATCGCTGTTTGTAAGAGGGTGTACCTTTAAAGATGGATCCCAGACGGGGTTCCGATAAGGAGCAGGACGGTAAGCTGAAAAACTGGGTTTCTTTGGGAGGAATAAGGAAAGAGTAATTTAGAAAGGTCTGAACTATATATCTGATTACCGGGTGTAAAGCGGAAAGAAGCTTACATGAGTGGAGGCTGAGACACACCGGTGGTCGAATGGAGTCGATAATGCAAGCGTGGGTGACAGAGGAGGAGGGGCTTCCCTGCTTGAAAAGGAAAGGAGAGAAATCAAGGGTTAGTAGATGCAAAGGTTCTAAGGCAATAGTAGTATGAGGTTCCTAGCGGCAACTCACGAAGCGAAGCCTCTGATAGCAGTAGTAACGCGTTGTTGTCCAGGAGCCGTGGATTCTTGTAGTGTTTCCGGGATGGGAGGCGGAGCTTCGCTTCCGTCTCCCGTCCTGACAACTAGACCATTGACACCGAGTATAGGCGCCATGTTGGAGGAACACAGCCGCAACTTTGGTTGAAGCCGCCAGCGGTTCCATAATAAACCGCGTCGGAGACCCATCGTAACAGTATGCCCCCTTCCAAGGGAGGAAAATCCCGGTTTACTTGGGTGGAAGCGATAAAAAGCACGAACCAACCGCGGAGCATGAACCGCGGATGCAGGTTCCCAGGAGCGGTCGGCGGGGGTGTAACCCTTCCAGTCCACTAGGTATTGAAGAACCCCTCTATGGTAACGGGAGTCACAAATCCCCGAAATCTCATACTCCGGACCTGAGTCCGTCATAACAGGAGGGGGAGAACCACACGTAGAGCGGTGGAATCGGTTACGCACACCTGGCTTTAGTTGTGAGACGTGAAAGGTGGGATGAATGCGACTCCAAGACCTAGGGAGCCTCAGTTTGAAGGCTACCGGTCCGAATCTGGCAATGATGGGAAAAGGACCGAAATATTTGGGTGACAGTTTAGAGGGAATGAGTCGCCTGAGGAGAAACTTGCTGGCCAGCCACACATGATCCCCGATGTTGAATTGTGGGGTAGGAGTTCGATGTCTGTCGGCTTGTTTCTTGCTCCTGGTCTGGGCTTCTTGTAGGGCCAGACCTGCTTTGATATGACCTCGGTGAATGGTATCGATCAAAGCGTCGATGTCCGGGAATTTGGTAAGGGTGGAGGTCACATGAGGAAAAACTGAAGGATGAAATCCATATGTGCAAAAGAAGGGACTGGTCTTGATGGAAGAATGTGCCGTATTGTTATAGGCAAATTCTGCTAAGGGTAGCAGATCCTTCCAATTGTCCTGGGCCGACGAGACATAACAGCGAAGGTACCCTTCCAGGGTCTGATTCAGCCTCTCCGTCTGTCCGTTGGTTTGCGGATGAAAGCCGGAGCTTAATGCTCTCGAAATTCCCAATGCCTGACAGATGTGTTTCCAATACCTCGAAGTATACTGTGGTCCTCTATCAGAAATTATAGTTTCTGGGAGGCCGTGAAGAGAGAAAATGCGTTCCAAAAAAACCCGTGCCATAATGGCTGCTGAGGGAATAGTAGGCAAAGGGATAAAATGAGCCATTTTAGTTAAACTGTCCACGGTGACCATGATGGTGCTACACCCCTTAGAAAGAGGTAAGTCCACTATGAAATCAGTGGAGATTATCTGCCAGGGTTTGACTGGTAGTAGAGGTGTCACCAATTCCCCCAAAGGGGAACACCGAGGTGTCTTGGTTTGTAGACAGACAGTGCAGGAAGCGAGATAGTCTCGCACATCAGTGCGTACCGAAGGCCACCAAAAATGTCTCTGAATGAGTTCCAGGGTATTAGTAAACCCTCGATGTCCTGCCGCTTGAGAATCATGGCATAATCGTAACACCTCTTTTTGGAGTTTGGGATCAGGAATGTAAACTTTTTCTCCTTTGAACAGAAGACCCTGACTTCTTGTTAATCCATAAGTCGATAGTAGGGTAGAGTCTAGGATCTCGAGGTCTTTGGATTTATTTTCCAGTCTTTGTAGAAAGAGATGAACTACAGATACGGACATTGTCCTTGGAAACATAGGTTCAGGGTTAAAAGGGACCTTTTCTTGAGGAGTCTTTCTGGATAAAGCATCTGCTTTCAAATTGGAGTTTCCTGGAACAAAAGTAAATTTGATCCGATACGGAGAAAAGAAATAGGCCCATGGGCCTGCCGACTATTGCAGGTTTGTGTGTACTGTAAAGATCGGAGGTTATGATGGTCAGTCCTGACCTCTATAGGGTGTTGGGCCCCTAGAAGAAGGTGACGCCATTCTTCAAAAGCCCGTTTGATGGCTAGGAGTTCTTTCTCCAACACCGTGTAGTGCAGTTCAGCCGGTGAGAGAGTTTTAGATAAATAAGCCACTGGTCTTTCTATGTTCTGCTCGTCTGGTTGAAGTAAGACGGCCCCTAAGGCATACTGGGATGCGTCGGACTCCACAATGAATCTTCGACTTTGATCTGGTACTTGTAAAATAGGAGCCTGAGTAAAAAGAATCTTGAGTTGTTCAAATGATCTCTGTGTCTCAGCGGCCCAAACAAATGGGATGTCTTTTTTCAGCAGATACGTTAAGGGTTTGGTCATCAAGGAGAAATGAGGGATGAATCTTCTATAAAAGTTGGCGAAACCTAGAAATCGTTGAATGTCTTTAATAGATCGAGGAGAGGGCCATTCCGTGATTGCCGATATCTTGTCAGGATCCATTGCAATACCTTGTTGAGCAAGAACGTAGCCCAAGTAGGAAATGGTGGTTTTGTGAAACTCACACTTCTCCAGTTTACAGAACAGATGATTCTGTTGCAGTCGTGTTAACACTTCCTTTACTTGTAAAACATGTTCTTTCCAAGTAGAAGAAAAAATCAAGATGTCATCCAGATAAACGATAACATAATGTAAGCTGATGTCTGCAAAAATGTGATCCATAAATCTTTGAAAAACTGCTGGGGCATTCATAAGTCCAAACGGCATGACTCGATAATGATAATGACCAAACGGCGTGCGAAAAGCCGTCTTCCATTCATCCCCAGCCTTTATTCGAATTAGGTGGTAGGCTCCTCTTAAGTCAAGCTTGGTGTAAACTTTGGCTCCTTGTACTGCTTCTAATATATCGGGAATGAGAGGCATGGGATATTTGTCTGGGATGGTGATTTTGTTTAAACCCCTATAGTCGATGCAAGGACGGAGCTCGGTGGTGTCTTTTTTTGGTATAAAAAACAATGAAGCTGCTGCGGGGGAAGTGGACTCGGAAATCAGACCGTTCTTGATATGTGTGTGTAGATATTTTTTTAGTACTTCCTTTTCTTTGGCTGATAGGATATACATTCTCCCGAAAGGGAGTGGACGATCTGGGATGAGGTCTATCGCACAATCGTCCCTCCGGTGAGGGGGAAGTTCTGAAAACTCAGACTGAGAGAAGATAGAACGGAATGAATGATATTCTGCTGGTAGGGAAGAGACTTCATTTACAATAGTATTGGCAATCCCTGCCTCCTGCTCCGGATTTGTTGAAGGGGGTTTCGCTAAAAAGTGACCGTGAACACAATGTTCGGAACCTAAGAAAAGAGTACCCGCCGTCCAGTTGATGTAGGGGTTGTGGACCCTTAACCACGGGATACCTAGAATGACCGGATAATGAGCGGTCTTAATGATGTCTAGCTCAATGTTCTCATGATGGGAGACCAACGTCATCTTTAAGGCTCTTGTGTGATCCTTAATAGGCCCAGATATAAGAGGGCTACCGTCGACGCTTTCCACAGGGATGGCTACGGTCTTGGTAGTACGTGGGATAGCATGTTTCTTAGCCCAAACATCATCAATAAAGTTGCCCGCGGCTCCGCTGTCTATTAAGGCGGGCACGTTAACAAGACACATGTTATCCCAAGCTAATGAAACACTTAAAGTAATCATGGTGTTTCCATCTGCTAGGGTAGAAGGACTGATAGTGTAATTTGGAAGGGGACTAATAGTAGTTAAAGAACCCGAAGCCGTTGTCCCCTTTACGGTCGGGCATTGGCGTTTCCTGGTTTCCTCGGGGGTGCAACCGTACATTCTTTAACAGTATGACTGTTTGATCCACAGTACATACACAATCCTTGTGTCTTTCTCCGTGTACGTTCTGCAGGAGAGAGAGGACCCCTTGCGTTACCTAATTGCATGGGCTCCTCGCTAGTATTTGATTTATGAGGAGAAAAAAAAGATTCCATATGGTATCTAGGATACTTTCCTTTTCGCTTTTCTCTGTTCCTTTCCTGGAGTCTATAATCTAACTGCATCACTTTAGCAATAAATTCAGTCAGGTTGGGAGGTCTCGGAACTCGAGACACTTCGTCTTTTAGATCTTCCGATAACCCTCTTCTAAAGAGAGTAATCAGTGCATCGTCTGCCCAAGAGGTGTCGGCGGCCATCCTTTTAAAAGTAGTTATATAGGCTAGGATATCCAGGTTCCCTTGTTTTAAGTCAAGGAGCCTTTCCTGAGAGGCGACAACCACCTCTTGTCTGCTGAACATGCTGCGGATACTGTTGCAAAATGCCGGATAAGAGTCCAAAATGGGGTTGTTATTGGTGACTAAAGGAGTGGCCCATGCTAAGGCTGCTCCTGTCATTTGTGCAATCATATGGCCCACTTTGTCTCTGTCCGTGGGAAAAAAGGCTGCCTTAAAGGCAAACTGCACTGTGCAAGATTCAAGGAATTCTTTCACGGATTGGGGATTGCCATCAAATCGACCGCCTGGTAAAGGCCCGGGAGGGACTTCTGAGCTTCGGGCTGTCTGTCCCCCTTGCTGTCGTAATGCAGTATTTTCCAATTTTAACTGCTGGACCTCTGCAGAATGGGTCTGCATGGCGGCCATCATTTGTTGTAGCTGTTGTTCCATTGTTAATGCCCGTCGAATATCCCCTGTGAGTCCTCCAGAGCTTTATTTTTTCTTTTTTTTTCTGGCGTTGCTAACTGTTACTCTTTAACTTTTACTCTCTGGAAAAATCCCCACATGCGAACTCGTCGGCAAAAACAATACAACAAGGCCTACCTTGTCTTCGTCCAAACATGAAGAATGGATAGATCTACCTGGAACCTGCTTCCGACCCCTTCTAACTCAGGTATCGAAAGGAGACTCCCGGGAAACCCTCGTGGGGGAGAAAACCCGGCTGCCGGTAGAGAGCGTTGGGTGCAAAGCTGGTTTCAAACTCTCAAAGATCTTGCGGGATGAAGTCTTCTAATGGTAAGTAAGTCGTTGTCTATGAAGTATCAGGCTCAGGAGAGATCTGGGAATAAACGTATAGAAGTTAGCGAAGGTAATGGTGTCGGACTTCCTTGGAGGGTTGGATGAGAATTATAATACCTGCAAGTGCTAGGGACTGGGTGTCGGCAGAGGATTTCCGATCGCTGTTTGTAAGAGGGTGTACCTTTAAAGATGGATCCCAGACGGGCTTCCGATAAGGAGCAGGACGGTAAGCTGAAAAACTGAGTTTCTTTGGGAGGAATAAGGAAAGAGTAATTTAGAAAGGTCTGAACTATATATCTGATTACCGGGTGTAAAGCGGAAAGAAGCTTACATGAGTGGAGGCTGAGACACACCGGTGGTCGAATGGAGTAGATAATGCAAGCGTGGGTGACAGAGGAGGAGGGGCTTCCCTGCTCGAAAAGGAAAGGAGAGAAATCAAGGGTTAGTAGATGCAAAGGTTCTAAGGCAATAGTAGTATGAGGTTCCTAGCAGCAACTCACGAAGCGAAGCCTCTGATAGCAGTAGCAACGCGTTGTTGTCCAGGAGCCGTGGATTCTTGTAGTGTTTCCGGGATGGGAGGCGGAGCTTCGCTTCCGTCTCCCGTCCTGACAACTAGACCATTGACACCGAGTATAGGCGCCATGTTGGAGGAACACAGCCGCAACTTTGGTTGAAGCCGCCAGCGGTTCCATAATAAACCGCGTCGGAGACCCATCGTAACACAATGACGTTGTACATCGAGAACTCGCTTCTTGACATTCTAGAGAAACCGAAGGGCACATTGACATCTCTGAGAGCTTCTGCTTATGAAGTGATCATATCAAATCCATCGATTAAGGTAGTCCGATGTAAGATAGTGAACCGAGCTAATGTTTGTAGCAGAGCCCGTCACTGAAAGAGAGCCAATACATGACTGTGCAAACTATGAAGAATTCTATGGTGAAAAAAAATGCCTTGGCAGAAGGAGAAAGTGTCTTTATTGACGGTTCTTCGAGAATCGATCAAAGTGACGGACAAAGATATACAGGCGTTGATGTGACGAAGCACACAGCAAATGGCGAATTCCGAGTACTTATTAGTGCATGAATACCATCTCATTATTCAGCGCAAGCTGCAGAATTATTGGCATTGATACTCGCCATTGAGAATCACGCAGACCAGGAAGTAATGGTGTACAGTGATTCCGCCTATGTGACATCGACAGTGCACGTAGGCTTAGCGTGCTGGAAAAGGAGGGGCTACCTCCAAGCAGATGGCACGCCAGTGCAGCACACAGCCTTATTGGACAGGCTGATTAAGTACTACAGCTCCCAGTGGGCAGAGCGGTCATTAAATGCGCCGCCCACACAAAAGGGACAGATTTTATCTCACAAGAAAATCAAGCAGCAGGCAAGGAAGCCAAGCGTATTGCATCCAAAAGTGAGACGATCATGGAAGTGGAAGTCATCCATACCAATGAGAGAATGATGGTTGCACAAACGACACCTAAAGGATATAACAATCTTGGGTAAACACAATTGATGGAACTCCAAGGTGAGGCACCACAGGAAGAGAAGAATCTTTGGAAACGACGAGGGTGTGCTTTAAACACCTTTGACAGATTGTGGCGACAAGACAGCACTGTTAAACCAGTAATGCCTGTAGCCCTATTAAAAATAGTGCTGGAGCAGTTGCGTTATCCGGCACACATGACAAAAGAAAATTTAGCAGCAACACTCGCAGAAGACTGGTTCATACCGAATTTAACTGAGCATGTTGCATTCTTTATAGTGAACTGTAAAATCTTCCAAAAATTCACAGCTGGGCACACATTAAAGGTAATGAGAGAAGTCATCCGAAGGCCAAATGGGCCTTTTCAGCACTTGCATGTTGATTACATCGACATGATTCAAGTATTTAACGGGTACAGATACTTAATTGTTGTGGTGTGTCCATTCTCTAGATGGATTGAGGCAGGTCCCTGTACACACCCAGACACTACCTGTGCGGCCAAATGTTTAGTGAGAGAAGCATTCCCCAGGTAGGGGGTGTGCGAGATCATGAGATCAGATAACGGAGTTCACTTTGTAAACAAGATATTCAAACAGATTAGCTTGCTGCTTGGTATAAAGCACAAGTTCTCATCGGCGTATCATCCACAAGGTAACAGGCTCTGTGAGAAGCTCAATGGCTTATTAAAGGAGAGGATAGCCAAGTTGAAGCTTACTCTAAGAAAGGGATGGTTGCACTGCCTTCCTTTGGCATTGTATGCACTTCAGAAGCAACCCGGTTCAGAGATAGATGTGATGCCCAGTCAACAGGAGAAATTTTAGAGTCTGAAATGCAAAATTACTTGAATTGCGTGACATCTTGCCTTACTGTAATTTCAGACCAGCTGCAGCGCACAACGAAAGGGGTGCAGGGCAGCACAGAACACAGAAGCAGATATTACTACAGACACAGAACAAGGACTTTGTGTACCATCCATTTTCTCTGGAGACACCGTCCTTGTAAGGAGCCATACGAGGAAAAATTGGGATGAGCGACAATTTAACAGCCCCTTCACAGTAGAGGACTGCACTCCATCCGCAGTAAAACTACAAGGCAGGAGAGCTTGGATTTTTCTGGGCGATATCAAACCCTACATCGGAGAAGGCCCACTACCGGCACCCCAACGAGAGGAGTCTACAAGTGACAGGGAAGAACCACAGCCGTGCAGACGAGATCCATGATGAAGAAAACGGACGCATGACCAGCCAGACAAAGATAAGAACTTTTGTAAAAATTGTAGCTTAAATTGGACACAACCCCTAAGCAATAAAGGGGATAAGGACATAAAAACGGACACTCTGTGCATCCTAGTTGCAGGGTGAAGAAGAAAACTGCACGTATTAACCACAATATAATCTGTTGACTTTGAACCTCGGACTGAGGCACACTTAAAGCCGTGATGAGAAAAGACTATGCCAAATTTTGATCAAGGACATATAAATTGGAAGAAAATACAGTTTCCAGACTCATTCCACACCGAGACCCTATTCGGAATCACTTGTAGTGTCCCGCAGTAGCGACATCACCAAAGATGTGGTGATACACTTTAATCTAGTGCTAAACTCATACACGTCATTGGTGGGGAGACTCACCAGTGTTGCTGAATTTCTTCAAGATCCTGAAAACGAAAAAAGACAATAAGAAGATTGATTACTGTAATTACCGAACAATTCCTCTTACTTCCTGAATACAGTGAGGAGAAACCAAATGTCTCAAGCAGAGAAGGAAATAAATGAGCTTGTCAATACATTTTCTTTTGCATAATCGAGGACTGTCCATATCTTGTCGGAAGAATGACAGACACACTCACGTTTCTTCGAGACCCAACGAATACAGAACATCTAAGCCAACTCGTAAATAAAATTGTGATCTTAGTTGCACTCCATGCTAGACGGACAGTGCAGACATGTTTACATTAAGGAGAAAGCATACAATCCTGAAACTCAGCAAGACAGGATGGATGTCCCTGTCAATAGAAGACAGCAGATTGACTCACAAAGTCGTTTTCCATCTAGTCCCTTACTTCCCAGAGCTAGTGGGGAGACCGACCGATGTTGACGTCCTCATATTCATCAGAAATCCAGCTAATGTTGCAGATGGGCATGCTCTTGCATGGGATTGTACTACAAATAGAACTCTCTAACCATCAACAGAACTATCCGAGGTGATTCTAAAAGCTTCTGCCGAGGGACAGATCGAGGAAGCAGTGTGAAGGGTTTCACATTCTTCCATTTGTTGTTATTTTGTCTCTATTCTTCATCCTGACCAGGATACATTCGGGACTGAAGCAAATCCGAGGAGTGGACTGGGAGCTGACTATTTTGAACATGCGCGGTAAAAGGACCTGCCATGGGAGACGTATGGCAAGGCACGCCCCCGCAACGGCTTTAAATTCACCGTCTTTCAAGAGGTTTGCTGCTGCTAATTAGCGTTGCTAACTACTGTGGTTACGTCCGTCCTTTTTCCCTTTGTGAGAATCCCTCACAATCCTCAGATCTAACTTCCTGGTTCAGACCTTTGCCTGGCTTCCAGATTGCTTCGTCTCCTCCCTTTCTGGCACTTCCATTGCTCGTAACGGCTCTGACTCAGACTGCTTCAGTTTTCTCTCTGGAATTGTTGCCCCTGCTTCCTGCTGCCCTTGCGGTACCTCTACTCCGGCTTTCTGACAACTGACGCGGGACTCATTCCACGGTGCGAGTTTCTCCTCGCAGGTTACCCACAATAAACCGGGACTCCTCAGCTGCTCCGTGCTCCACTTGGATCCCTGCAACTCCCCATCCGGGGCTCCTCAGCTACTCTGCGCTCCGTTCGGTGTTCTCAGGTAACACTTTGTAGTTGTTGTAATTAGGGTGAGCCCTGCCAACGCTCCCTTGTCACTCTCTCTCCTGTCTGAACAGATTGGGTATTTCCTTGGCTGAACTTTGAGACTCTGATTACAAATCCATAATTGGTGACTCTCCATCCAGTGCATATGAACGCTTTGCTGACGCTGCACCAACCCGGCACTAATGCGACCCTCGTGCCACCCGGGTTTACTTCCCTATACTAACCTTCCTGTTTGTTGTTTTCACCTGTCATTGTCTCCACTTTCTGGACCATATCAATCCATATCAATCCCAGAATTTACCCACAGTTCAGGTCTGTTGTTTTGGGTTCAATACTTTAGGTAATCTCCTTTAGATTGAGTTCATTCACTAAGGTTACTTCTTTAATTTTGTAGATCATCCCGGGGAAGTTCCACTCCAATACTTACTTAGGTATACACTGTATAATACTGTTGTATTGATTGGTTGGTTGCTTTCTTTGCATTTTATAACATCTCTTGTATTTCTTTACAGCATTGGTATTGGCGGTGCGTGTTCTCCCCACTCTTTTATTCATTTGACACCTCTCTCTGTTCCAATCGAAATAATAGAGAGGTACATTGTAAAAAAGAACTCCTCCTTTAGGAAGCCTGAGTTTTAACTCAGGGGAGCTGGGATGGAAGGCTGAATATCGATTCCTGTACTCCCATCATCTCCAAGGGCAGTCATCCACGTCATTGACCTACCACGGAGTGGTGAGTAACAGAATTAGCAGCCTTAAACAATGTCCACTGAGGCCAGTGATGCTTTGCAAATGGTCACGGATCTACGAACCGACTTGACCAATGCACAAGAGGCACTGCACCAACGTATGGACGCCATTCAGGCCTTGGTTACTACTCCGGCCCCACAGGTGGCAGGAGCTGGTGCTACGGCTTTGGGATCCGGGTTGCCGTCCCCCCAACAGGAATCAAACCCTATTATGCTTACAACCCAGTTCCCTCTAGCCCCCCCTGAATGCTTCTTGGGTGATCCCAAACAGTACCGGACCTTCATTAATCAATGCAAATTGCATTTTCTGTGCCGTCCCGCTTCGTTTCCTACCCCTACGACTAAGGCAGCATTTGTCTTGTCGCATTTGGGAGGCACTGCAGCCGCCTGGGCTAACCCATTGTTAGAATCAAACACCCATGTTCTTTACAATTGTGATGCCCTTCTTGTTATGATGAGTAAGGTGTTTGATACACACTACACCACTCAAGCCACGGACTTGGAGCTCTTAAAACATCGGCAAGGGAACAACTCTCTATTGGTTTAATTAGCCCGTTTTAACCAGTTGGCAGCGGAAACAGATTGGCCTGAAGAGAAGAAGACTGCAGTCTTCTATCAAGGCCTCTCAGATGAGCTAAAAGACATCCTCTCCACTGTTCCGGTAGTCCCCACGGTTTTTGGTGAGCTGCTTGATTTAGTCCTCAGATTTATGCTCGTAAATCTGAAAGACGCGGAGAGAAGAAGAAAGCTGCCGTATTCGCCTCAGCTCCTGCAGATACGTTGCCCTCGACACTTCAGTTAGGGGTCCACTCACCCCCGTTCAACGGAAATACCATAGATCCCACAATCTCTGTATGTATTGTGGGGTGTCAGACCATTTACTGCCTGAATGTCCTGAAAAACTGAAAAGAAAGGTGGGAAACGCCAAATCCCGACAGTAGACAGAGTCCCTACGTCGGGAAAATCATCCATGGACTCACCGGTACAGAACCCGATTCAGTTGTTCTGCCTTCCTGTTACATTTTCTTGGAGTCATGGCGCTTCATTCCAGACAATGGCAGTGATTGATTCGTTAGCAACGGGCAATTATGTTGACCAGTCTTTCGCCTCTCAGTCTGGGATACCACTGATTCGCAAAACCACACCTGAGACAGTGAATGCAGAGGATGGCTCGATCCTGGTCTCCAGACGGTTCCATTACACATGAGTAACGTCGAAGGACATAGTGAGGACATATCATTCGATATCATCAAAGCGCCATCCTACAGAGTTATCCTGGGTATTCCATGGCTGCAGTTCCATAATCCTGCCATCGACTAGTTGACCTCTCAGATCCAGTTCCCTTCCAATGTCTGTAATACCCGATGCACTACATTGCTTGGATTTAGCCAAGTCAGCCCTGTCAGGGCACTGGTGTCCCCTACCTTGCACATAGGAGCTGTTTCAAACAACACTGTGTCCATGGTGCCTTCCCAATATGCAGACTATGCGGATGTATTCGACAAAGGGATGGCAGAGACGATACCCCCTCATCGGGTCTATGATTGTCCAATAGACCTAATACATGGGGTGAAAATACCAGCTGCAAGGGTGTATTCTCTCACTCTCAAAGAAGATGCAGTACTAAAGGAGTACATAGACAAGGCTTTGGCCATGCGATTCATTCGCCCCTCCAAATCACCTTTTGCATCTCCGCTTTTCTTCATCTCGAAGAAGGAAGGAGATCTACGTCTCTGTATTGACTACCGTGCCTTAAATGCAGCAACTGTAAAAAATCAGTACCCCCTCCCACTGATCTCTGTTCTTCTTGATCAGTTGGGATCCTCAAAGGTGTTTACCAAACTTGATCTCAGAGGGACGTACAATTTGGTCCGTCTGAGAAGAGGGGACGAATGGAAGACCGCTTTTAAGACACGTTACGGTTTATACGAATACCTGGTGATGCCTTTTGGGCTCTGTAACGCCCCAGCCACTTTTCAGGTGTTGATGTATGATATATTCCAGGACATCCTTGACAAATTTGTTGTGGTTTATCTGGATGACATATTGATCTATTCACAAAACCTGATGGACCACGAACGACATGTCAAAACAGTGCTCCAGCGTCTGAGGGATCACAAACTATTCGTAAAGGCCCAAAAATGCATATTCCACGCCTCAGAGTTGGAATTCTTGGTATATGACCTTAGTAGCATTGGGGTTCGGATGAGCCAATCAAAAATTAGTGCAATCCTGGAATGGCCTGCGTCAGAACCACTAGGAGATCCTTATGGATGCAGTGGAAGACGCATCATCCCACGTATTCTCAGAAGAAACCAAGATGGCGCCTTTTTTGTTCCGTTCTTCCAACTCCAGCGCAGCGGTCTAGTTCTTTTCAAAATGGCGACCGCCATCTATCCGGAGCTACTTAGTTCCTTCTGCATCTTCGGGTAGGTGCATCGCTACTTGCTACTTTGCTTGCTCCTACGCTACGCTCCTCTGATTACTTCTTTTCTTACTTAGTCTCCTCCGTTACATCATCCCCTTTTCCAGCGCTCCCCTCTGCACTCCCTGCTCTTCCCTCTCGGTGCTCCGGTACCGCACTTCTCCTGTTTCTCCTTTGCTGCCTTCCGCTTGCCTTCTTGCGGTTCCAATTTGGAAGTTACCTTCCCCCTTCCTTGTTGCAGATCGCTGCCGTGGATTACGGAAAGAAATTCGGCTACTCTCCATTGCTGCCGGGGCTGCTACTGCGGAATCGATACTAACGGAAGTCTTACCTGCATATCCATCAAAAGTCCTGGGACTCCGTGACGGCATCTCACAGATGGGTTTTTTCCCCAGAGGATTTCCCTTGGATGCCGCCCTCCGGTCTCTGTGAGTCCAATCATTGGCCTCATTAGAGACTTGAGGGAGACATACCATTTTCTTTAAAAAAAAGGCAAACTTATCATCGGAACTTACGTGAGTACTTCAAACTATCTAGTATTGTTACAGATAGCGACGCCAATGGACCAACAAGTGCAACAGCTGATATCAGCAGTCCAAACCCTAAATACAGAGATGCAGTCGCTAAAGAATGAAAACCAACTGTTGCAACAATTGGTTACCTCACGTTCTGAAATACCACCTGGGGCATTACCTATGAGCAAGTACGATGGTAATCCCAAGAAAATAAAGGAATACCTGGACTCCTGCACCGTGCAGTTTTCTCTCAAACCTAAATATTTCCCTACAGACAGAGCAAAGGTTAGTTATATGATAACAAAGATGTCTGGGAATGCTCTGGCATGGGCTATGCCCCTGGTCACCACCAACAATCAGTTGATGGATTCACTTGCTGGATTCACTAATAGTGTACAAGCAATGTTTGGAAGATGAGAATTAGTGGTCACAGCTCAAGAGCAGTTACTCGACCTACGCCAAAGCAACACCGAGATTCTCTCCTTCATTACCCAATTCAAACAATTAGCAGCAGAAACTGCATAGTCTGACGATGCCTTAATTACCATATTTCGGAGAAACCTGTGTGATGAACTTAAGGATGAAATTTCTCAGGTACCACGACCACATAACCTCGCAGAAATGATTTTGCTTGTACTCCAGATGGATTACCATGTACAAGAGAGAAATAACGAGAAACGCAAATCTCGAAGCCGTCAGGCTTCTCAGCCAGCTCGTTCTGAAAGACCTTCTCGAGGACTAGAAGATGGAGAACCTATGCAATTCGGAGCAACCAGAGGTCCACTGACCTCGGTAGAAAGACATCGACACAAGACCTTAGGTCTTTGCATGTACTGCGGTTCCGACAAACACATGATCACCGAGTACTCCCTGATTCCTCCAAAACGCTTGGGAAACGTCAATACTCGCCCATGAAAGGGACCATGAGCGGGTATTGTGCAAGTAGTTCCCTTGGGTGTCTTCCCACTTCTCAAAACATGATAGTACTCCCGGTAACTCTAGTACTTCATGACAAGAGCTTTCCAGGGATACCAGCACTTATTGATTGCGGGGCTGCAGGAATATTTATGGATGCAGAATGGGCTACTCATCATTCCATTCCCAGGAGAACCAAGGAGGTGGCCGTTCCTGTTGAAGCAGTGGATGGAGCGCCCTTGCTGTCTGGTCCTATAAAGGAGAACTCGGAGGAAGTCATTCTAAAGATCAATTCCCATCAAGAAAAGATTGTCTTTGACCTGATTAAGGCCGCTAATTATCCTCTCTTCCTTGGACTTCCATGGCTAGTCAAGCATAATCCCTTCATAAATTGGACTGCAGGAACTCTCTTTTTGGTTTCTGAACATTGTTTGACTAACTGCCTTCACCAAGGAGCCATAGGGTTATTCACTTCCTCATCTATAGACAATACTCCTTCTGACACATCGGTAATATCAAATCTCAACCTATTACCAGAATGTTATCATGACTTCCAAGATGTATTTTCTGACAAAGAATTCAAAGAACTTCCTCCTCATCGTCAAGATGATTGTTCTATTGACATATTTCCTGAGGCACAAGTGCCGTTTGGGCGGATGTATGCCCTCTCGGAACCAGAAAAGGAAGCCTTGAAAGACTACATTCAAGCCAATCTTAAGAATGGACTTATCACTGAATCCAAGAGTCCTGCCGGAGCTTCATTGTTCTTTATTCCAAAGAAGGACAGCAAGGAGTTAAGACAATGTATTGACTATAGAGGGCTGAACAAAATCACTTGCAAAGACTGCTACCCTCTTCCATTGATCCAAGACATTTTGGAAGCTGTCAGAGGTGCCACTATATTCACCAGATTGGACCTTAGAGGGGCGTATCATCTGATTAGAATTAAACCTGGTGATGAATGAAAAACCGCCTTTCATACACCATTTGGACATTATGAGTATCGAGTAATGCCCTTCGGGCTAGCAAATGCTCCCTCCATATTTCAACGCTTTGTCGACCACATATTCTCGGATCTTTTGTTACATTCTCTCATAGTCTATCTTGACGATATACTCATCTTTTCAAAAGACCCCCATGAACATGTTAAATATGTGACAGAAGTTTTACGAAGATTACAAAAGAATCATCTTTTTGCCAAGATTGAAAAGTGTTCTTTCCATCAATCCAGTTTCCCTTACTTGGGTTTCATCCTTTCCTCAGTGGGAGCTGTAATGGATCCCAGAAAGGTTAAGGCTATTATTGATTGTAAACCCCCTCTGAATACCAAGGAAATACAAAGATTTCTGGGGTTTTCAAATTTTTATCGGAAATTCATTCCAAGATTCTCTGCAGTAATCAAACCCTTCACGACTTTACTGCAAAAAGGGAAGAAATATTGTTGGAGCCCTGAAGCGCAAAATGTCTTTGAGACCCTCAAAACCGCCTTTTCGACAGCCCCTATCCTAAGATTGCAAGACCAAAGTAGACCCTTCATATCGGAGACAGACGCCTCGTTTTCCGCTATAGGAGGTGTACTTAAACAGACATCATCCAATGGTACAGAACACCCGATTGCCTATATGTCAAAAACCCTCACTCCAGCCGAATGTAATTATACTGTACTGGAGAAGGAGCTATTAGCCATGAAAAATGCATGTTCAGAATGGAGACATTTGCTACTAGGAGCTCAGCACCCCGTTCTAGTCAGAACAGACCACCGAAACCTAAAAACTCTTCAAAACTTTGAATGTCAGAACTCACGCGAGGCTAGGTGGGCTAATTTTTTTTCTTCCTATGACATGGTTATTACTTTTATCCCAGGAACTAGCAATCAGATTGCAGATGCGGTATCACGTAGTCTATCTGAAGACAGTCCTCTTTCTGCGAGTGAAAAGATATTACCTCAGACGCCTTTCATTTACTACATCTCCTCCTTCTTCCAAGAGGTTAAGAAGAAGTGCAAAAACGTCACGCCCGAAGAGATACAGCAATATCAACTGGTACGGGAAAAGGAGCTTTGTTATTATTCAGGGAAATTGTACATACCATCCAAGGGCATCCGGTCACGTATCCTTCAACTTTGTCATGACCACAAAACAGCCGGGCACTGCGGACAGACAACCACTTACAAGTTAATCCATCGATATTTCTGGTGGCCTCTTATGCACAAAGACGTAAAAGATTACATAGCTTCCTGTGCCATTTGTATCCAATCAGAAAACTCTCATACTCGACCCATGGGGAAGTTAATGCAACCTTCATTGCCATCTCAGCCATGGGAGAAGATATCCACAGATTTCATTATGGACCTACCTCCTTCTTCTCAATACACGACCATAATGGTGACAATAGATTCCATGACAAAGATGGCACACTTCATTCCCTTAACAAAACTACCTTCTTCAGCACAAATGGCTTCCTGTTTTCTGCAAACTATTTTTCCTTTACACGGATTACCCAAGAGTATTTTGTCAGATCGAGGACCACAATACATCTCAGCCTTCTGGAAACTCTTATGCCGCTCCTTGGGTATACAGTGGAGTCTAACATCTGGCTATCACCCCCAATCTAACGGGCAAACAGAGAGATTCAACCAATCCTTGGAGCAATACCTCTGCTGTTTTGTGTCCGCATCCCAAGACAATTGGAGTACCCTACTACCATATGCAGAATTTGCATACAATAACGCATATCATTCAGCCATACAAATGTCACCATTCTACTGTTCCTACGGATTCCATCCTTCTGTCTTCCTAACTAACATTCCTTCCTCTACAAAGATCCCTTCAGTGGACTCTTTCGTTAAAGAAATTCAAGAAAATCACATTAAGGCCGTTTCCACCCTCAAAGATACCAGGGCCAAAGTCAAGCTACAAGCAGACAGAAAACGTTCCCAGGAATTCAACTTTGAACCCGGTGATCAAGTGTGGCTTTCGTCTAAATACTTGCCAAAACATCTGGCCCCTACTAAACTCTCACCATGATATTTTGGGCCTTTTCTGGTTCTCAAGGCAGTAGGACCTGTGGCCTATAAAATTTGACTACCCAAAACCTGGCATCGAATACATAACATATTCCATGTGTCACAACTGAAGAAAGACGTGGTAGACACTTTTCGTAGGCTGTAGAACACTCATCCTCCTCTGCTAATAACCTCTGACAGACCGGAATACGAAGTTGCTTCAATATGTGATTCTAGGTACTACAGGGGTTCTCTACAATACCTTATTGATTGGAAAGGTTATGCTCCATCTGATCATTCCTGGGAACCTGCTTCATCTGTACACGCTCCAAAACTCTTAAACAAATTCCATCGTATGCACCCATGGAAATCGGGTCCTACTACCCCGTGGGGAGGGCATACTGTCAGAACCACTAGGAGATCCTTATGGATGCAGTGAAAGAAGCATCATCCCACGTATTCTCAGAAGAAACCAAGATGGCGCCTTTTTTGTTCCGTTCTTCCAACTCCAGTGCAGCGGTATAGTTCTTTTCAAAATGGCGACCGCCATCTATCCGGAGCTACTTAGTTCCTTCTGCAGCTTCGGGCAGGTGCGTCGCTACTTGCTACTTTGCTTGCTCCTACGCTACACTCCTCTGATTACTTCTTTTCTTACTTAGTCTCCTCTGTTATATCATCCCCTTTTCCGGCGCTCCCCTCTGCGCTCCCTGCTCTTCCCTCTCGGTGCTCCGGTACCACGCATCTCCTGTTTCTCCATTGCTGCCTTCCGCTTGCCTTCTTGCGGTTCCAATTTGAAGTTACCTTCCCCCTTCCTTGTTGCGGATCGCAGCCGTGGATTATGGAAAGGAATTGGGCTACTCTCCATTGCTGCCGGGGCTGCTACTGCGGAATCGATACTAACGAAAGTCTTACCAGCATATCCATCAAAAGTCCTGGGACTCCGTGACGGCATCTCACAGATGGGTTTTTTCCCCAGAGGATTTCCCTTGGATGCCGCCCTCCGGTCTCTGTGAGTCCAATCATTGGCCTCATTAGAGACTTGAGGGAGACATACCATTTTCTTAAAAAGAAAAAGGCAAACTTATCGTCGGAAGTTACGTGAGTACTTCAAACTATCTAGTATTGTTACAGCCTGTGCACACCTCTGTCAAGACTCTGCAGTCCTTTCTGGGATTTGCAAATTTCTATAGGCGTTTCATCAGCGGCTTTTCGGAGATCGCTGCACCACTTACCTCCCTGACCAGTGCCAAGGCGCCATATGTATGGTCCTCTGAGGCCCAGAAGGTGTTCGATCTGTTAAAAGCAGCCTTCACTTCCGCCCCTTTTCTCAAACATCCCGATCCTGATCTTCCTTTTTTTGTGGAGGCTGATGCCTCGGGCTATGCTCTTGGTGCTGTGTTGTCTCAATCTTGCCCACACTCGGGCGACATTCATCCTGTTGCCTATTTCTATCGCAAGTTGACACCTTATGAAAGGAACTATTCCATCACGGAACGTGAACTACTGGCCATCAGAGATGCTTTTCTGGAATGGAGACATCACCTCCTGGGGGCAAAACATCTTGTAACTGTTTATTCGGATCACCGTAGTCTGTTGGGCTTCAAATCCATGAAGTGTTTTATGGCCAGACAGGCGCGGTGGCATCTATTTTTTCCTCAGTACCATTTTGTTATCACATATCGTCCTGCTAAGGCCCAAGTTTTGGCTGACGCTCTCTCCCGCTTCCATACGGGTGTTCATTCCCAACGGGCCGAGGCACTCCCTCTCCTACCTAACAAAGTGGTTTATTGGTGTTCAGTTCAGCCGTCTTTGCGCTCGATCATCCTTGATTGGGTCTCAACCCATCGGATGGAAATCATTGACTACAACCTAGAGCTGGTTCAGGGTATGCCTTTCATTCAAGGGCGCGTCTTTATTCCCTCGGGTCGGGCACGGTCCCTGGCTCTCCAGTGATCCCACAATTCTTTGGTTGCTGCACACCCGGGAAGTCAAAAAATCCTTGAGGCATTACGGCGTTGTGCCTGGTGGCCTTCCATGGCACGCAATGTGAAGGATTACATTCAGACCTGTGCCATATGCACACAATGTAAGACCTCTAGAACCAAACCAGTGGGCTTATTACAGCCTTTGCCTGTCCCGTATAAACCTTGGCAAATGGTGTCAATGGATTTCATATGGAACTACCTGACGTTCAGGGTCATGACATCATTTGGGTGATTGTGGATTATTTCACGAAATATGCGCTGTTCGTACCTTGTTCCGGCTTGCCCTTCGCTCCTGAACTGGCTAGACTGTTCATGATGAACGTATTTTTGTTTCTTTGGGTTGCCGTCGATCATTGTTTCTGATCGTGGTACACAATTTACCTCACGGTTTTGGAAGGCTCTTACGACTTCTTTGGGCATCGAGGACAGGTACTCCTCGGCTTACCATCCTCAGACGGATGGGCAGACTGAACGGACCAATGCTACAATCGAACAATTCCTACGATGTTCATGTCTTCAGTACCAACGGTCCTGGTTCGCCTCCCTGCCTTACGCTGAGCTCGCATACAACAATTCTATGCATACGTCTACAGGGGTGTCTCCCTTCTTTGCCCTGTATGGCGGTCACCCTAGGGCTCTTCCTCTCGATCCAGTACTGCTGGCTGTCAGCCCAGCTGCAAGAGACTGCGTGAGAAATCTGGATATGGTGCCAGGAAATATGCTAATGTGCACCGTTCTCCAGCACCGGTCTATCGGAGCGGCATGAAGTTGTGGTTATCGTCCCGTAATTTACGAATAGTGGGAAAACGTTCTCTTCAGCCTAAATATGTGGGACCATATACCATTTCTGATGTTGTAAACCCTGTGGCGGACAAACTCCTGTTGCCGCGATCGTGGCGCATTCATCCGGTTTTTCATGTCTCCCATATCAAGCCCTTCATCCGGGGTACTCGTCTTCCTACGCGTCCCTCACCGGTATTGGTGGATGGTGATGAGGAGTATGAGGTTTCCCACATCCTGGACTGCAGGATCTCTGGGGGAACGGTATACTACCTGGTGGACTGGAAGGGATATGGCCCTGAGGACCGTACCTGGGAGCCTTTGTCTAACCTGCATTGCCCAGAGTTATTGCGGGATTTTCATTCCGCCAGAGGGTTGCCAGTGTCTTTGGGGGAGGATGCTGTTACACTTCGGGCTTCCTGGCTTAGTACGGCGCGTCTGCAAGCTCCATTGTGGAGCAGATACAGGTTGCCATGGCGCCTGTACAAACTACAGCGGAGTTCGTGTCAGCTGACACGTTCTGTATGTGGGAGACGTATGGCAAGACACGCCCCCACAACGCCTTTAAATTCACCGTCTTTCAAGAGGTTCGCCACTGCTAGTTAGCTTTGCTAACTACTGCGGTTACGTCCGTCCTTTTTCCCTTCATGAGAATCCTTCACAATCCTCTTATCTGACTTCCTGGTTCAGACCTTCGCCTGGCTTCCGGATTGCTTCGTCTCCTCCCTTTCTGGCACTTCCATTGCTCATAACGGCTCTGACTCGGACTGCTTCAGTTTTCTCTCTGGGATTGTTTCCCCTGCTTCCTGCTGCCCTCGCGGTACCTCTACTCCGGATTTCTGACAACTGACGCGGGACTCATTCCACGGCGCGAGTTTCTCCTTGCAGGTTACCCGCAATCAACCGGGACTCGTCAGCTGCTCCGCGCTCCACTTGGATCCCCGCAACTCCCCATCCGGGGTTCCTCAGCTACTCTGCGCTCCATTCGGTGTTCTCAGGTAACACTTTGTAGTCGTTCTAATTAGGGTGAGCCCTTGTCACTCTCTCTCCTGTCTGAACAGATTGGGTATTTCCTTGGCTGAACTTTGGGACTCTGATCACAAATCCATAATTGGTGACTCTCCATCCAGTGGATATGAATGCTTTGCTGACACTTCACCAACCCGGCACTAGTGCGACCCTTGTGCCGCCCGGGTTTACTTCCCTATTCTAACCTTCCTGTTTGTTGTTTTCACCTGTCGTTGTCTCCACTTCCTGGGCCATATCAATCCCAGAATTTACCCACAGTTCAGGTCTGTTGTTTTGGGTTTAATACTTTAGGTAATCTCCTTTAGATTGAGTTCATTCACTAAGATTACTTCTTTAATTGTGTAGATCATCCCGGGGAAGTTCCACTCCAATACCTATTTAGGTATACACTATATAATACTGTTGTATTGATTGGTTGGTTGCTTTCTTTACATCTTATAACATCTTTTGTATTTCTTTACAGCATTGGTATTGGCGGTGCGTGTTCTCCCCGCTCTTTTATTCAATTGACACCTCTGTCTGTTCCAATCGAAATAGCAGAGAGGTACATTGTAAAAGAGAGCCCCTTCTTGAGGAAGCCTGAGTATTAACTCAGGGGAGCTGGGATGGAAGGCTGAATATCGATTCCTGTACTCCCATCATCTCCAAGGGCAGTCATCCACGTCATTGACCTACCAAAGAGTGGTGAGTAGCATCCTCCCACAGGAGGAGCGACGTCCACGTTTACCTGGAAGTAAATGCTGCCGCCTGACCTACAAGGGGCATAATGTATTTGTGTATCATATTCATCATTGTTTTACTGTCATTAACAATCAGAACCGCATTTTCTATTGGTGCACAAAGCGGTCCAATTCCAGTGCACCCACGTAACGATGCATGCATAAAACCCACAAAGGCACCCAGACCTTACATAGTCATTCCGGTCCCTAGAAGATATGATGGTGGAGTGAATGAGCTTGAAACGGATGTGATTAGCAATGACACACACACACTTGTGGTAACAAACAAAAAGAAAGGCCGTAGACAGGGTTGGCAAAGAGTGAATGAAGAAAGATACTGACAACCACACGTATGCAAACACTGAATGCACACGCAATAGGCCTAGTGTCAATGACTGCAGGACCACAATTCAAAGCCTCAGAGAAGAAAAGACTGCCTACTATAGAAAATATCACTACAAGTAAAATAAAGAGCCAAATGAAGGAAGCAGACATAGTAGAAAGACTAAAGGAGCTGAAGAAGAAACCCACAGAGACAGCAGTGACAAACATATATGTTCCAACGAAAGGGACAAGTGCAAGTTCGATATAACGGACCAATGTCAGGGTGGATGAGATGGGCATTCATAACGAGCCGGAAAAAGATGTATGAGGACAAGGAAAGAACTGCCAGACTTTTGTCTACTCAAATGGTGCAGATGAGGAAGCCTGCGCCATGGACCAGGATACCTGAGAACCTTCCAGCAAGAAGGAGCCATACAGATGCATTCAGGGATGTAGTGATAGCAAATTACAGGAAAACACTAAGAATCAAGAGAAGCATGCATGGAGATGACAATGAACTAAACGACTACCTGGATAGCACAGCACATCTGGGAAACAACATTTGGTACCAGCACATGAAAGAAGTTGGAAGACGAAATTCAGGAGGAGAATGCTTTGTTTGTGCACTCCTACCATACAGCATGGGGAAGTCCAAGATCTTCGTAGCTGTAGAAATCGATGTCCAGATAGCACACTGTCTATCACATGTAGCAATGTGCAAGACCAGAGGCCAGTTCGTGGGTAGTGATGCCTCACTGATATGGGCAACTGAAACAATGTATCCCAATGAAGATGATTATGTTCAAGACATAAAGACAAGAAACAGAGCTCATACTAGGAATCGTGTGATCAGGTATGAGAAGCCTGGAGTGAAAGGAGCAGGAATCAGATGGGAAATAACTCAGAAGCTAAATGTCCAAGTAAAAACTCCAGAAGAGGCTCAAGGTTGGAAGAAGAGAGGCCAAATGCAGATTTGGGGAACAGTGCTTTCACCAGATTGATGGGGAAAAGGAGTAGTCATTTGCAGAGCATGGATGGTCCTCAGAGCCTGCCAAGAAGCAATGGAAAATTCACAAAGGCTATGTAAGTCACTATGACCAAAGCTCTCAAAACTACTGACATGGGTCGAAGACAGTGGAGGCCCTTTGCAGATAGTGCCACTAGAAAGCTCAAAATTGTGCTTCAGGAATAATGGCTCAAGGAAAATGGGAGAGAATCAGAACTGTGGACGAGTTTTTGATGCTTCAGGAATGGTTCATGCCACTGCCGTAATTATGGATCATTATTGGGCATGTGGATCTAAAGCTTACATCAGACTGCCAAGAGATTGGCAAGGTATATGTACAATAGTGAATGTCCACGTTCCAGCATTAGTGATCCCAAAAATTGACTTGAATATTGAGTTTCCCGAAAGCAGATGCTCACCTGAGAAAAAGGAGATCTGTGGAACTGATGACTCGATTGAAAAGGGAAAATTTATGTGATAAGGATTTTAAGATGTGTATTTTGTAAAAGACGATTATTGTTTGTAAGTGAGTAAAATTTGTAAAGGTGTAAATTAAGTTTTGCTACCAAAAACAAATTAACAAATTTTAAATAAAAGAAAAAAAAAGAAAAAAAAAGAAAAGGGAAAATGACTTCTCTGCCAAATCTGAAGAAGCCTTTCATGCCATCCCATACGAACACAGACTGTTCAGCCTCACCTCATCAGTGTTCGTGACAATCCTCATGCCAAGATTCCAAGTTGTAGCAAATACCAAATGGTTGCAGATAACCAGATGGGAGTTACTGCAAACCATCAACACGACCATAAAAGGGTTGAATGCAATCAAGGAAGAGCTAAGAGCCATCCCACTGATGACTCTCCAGAACAGATATGTCCTTGACATGATCACATATGACAGTAGGGTAGACCTATAGTTGAACAAAGTGCACCCAGGACGGAAAATGGTCCAGGGCGTGATTAACACAAGGGTGTACACAACACTATCTACATTGGAAATGCGACACAGGGAAGAAAAAGAGAATGTATGGGCAACTTGGCACAGCTACCAGTCGTAGTGGTTGGATCCGGCCCATGCGATGCAGAGAAGGAGGCTGACGTTTGGGTGGGGTGCACAGAGGAGGTGCTGCACAGGCATAGTCAGGGCCAGAACATTCTCTGTGTCTGGTGTTGAAGTTGGAAAATGGGAAAATACCCTCCCCCCAGTCACATCCAGACCATGGCCCAGGACATCAAGACCGAAGCACCCCCGCAAGAGGAGTTTGTCTAATTCACCTCCTCACCAGATGCCCAGGTCCCCTGTGTCCACGGCCAACATACCCGGGGAACCTGTCCCCTACCTCGTTCTGGTCAAGCCGGCGTCAGCCTCATGGACCAACTCGATTAGACAACAGCCACAAACACCATCATCGTTAGAGATGCCATGACGACATAGCCAACAGAAGAGAACACATGTGCCACCATGCACACTGGTCACTCACACACCAACCCACACGAAGAACATACTCAGTGCTATGACGCAGAGGACTGTTACACCCACAGACATGCATCGTTGTTATTTTTCACATAGGCCTTTTACAGCACCACAGAAACGCAAGACGCCTGAAGAGCTCGTGTATACATGCTTGCAGATGCTTTCTCGCTACCTATCCCTATGAAGACGCCACCCTATGTATTTACTGTTGCTTGTGAAACTCTGTTGCCCCTCACAATCCCATATTGTGGATTGTGTACCGCCACCCAGAAGCTAGGCCCAAAGTAGGTCACAAAATACAGAGTCCCCAGGCAGGAGCCTCCCAGACGAAAATCCTCTCAGAACACAATGGAAAGCGCTGACCACGCAGAACGAGCCCCAACGAGAGCCCAAAGCCAAGGCCGCAATGTTGCAACCTACATGCCACGCTCCCAGCGCCAAGGTTACACCTGCCACCGCCAAGCGCTCCTCAGAGCCGAAATACTAATCAAATGCTCATAATTCTGCTCCAGCCACGGTCTCTCCACACGTGATCAAGCCGAACTGACAAGATGCCAAGCTTACGAGACAGAAAGTCGCCGGAGTCTCACGTCTGGGACACAGGTTGCAACAACGAAGTGACAAGTTGGACATCTACAGCGATGGGCCAGACCTGTTCATTGTCCACCTCTAACACATAGTTGCACATTGTTGCCAGCACCAGGTACACCGCGAGCTGGGAACGACGATGATCCCAGGCTTGGGGGCTCGCGAGGGAACCAATCAGAACACGAGGGGCTCACCACTGACGCCATTTTGGCTAGCCAATCACTAAGTTTCCCCTTGTTGCAATTTCAGTGTAGCAACTGTTACGAACAACCCAAGTGTACCACCTGACCTGTCCTTATCCAATAATCTTCTCTGCTATATGTTACTATACTGACCCTACCACTCGGGGAGCCAACCCAAAGTGGCATTAGGTTTTGTGACAACTTTCCCAGGTGACGCAAGTAGCGCGTCATACCGTGGTAAAAAGGGCCTGCGAGCCCCACTAGCGCTGAAAGTCTCACCGGATGCATACGAGCTGAGAACTATCCCTGCTGTTACTATAATAAAAATCTGTAATTACTTTGCTCTTGTGTGTGCCTCATACTCCTTTTGGGACGTGGGAGGAGTTCGGACCTCCTCAGCCCTGGAGGTCCGCGGACAGCCCTACCGGCCCCCGGGAAATCACCCTGACAGTGTGTTGCAAAAGACTCCGGTCCTATCCCCATTCTGTGAGACGTCCCAAGAGTGTGGAGGAAAGAGGACGGGATGTTAAGAGTATGGGACCCACAGTCCAGAACAGGAGAACTGCAGGTTTCAAACTCATACCCTGGCCAAATCCCTTTAGTCAAGAGCTAGTGTCTTGTCGCATTGTATGATGGTCTGTTTGGGTTTGTATGTATGGCAATGGCAGAATGCTGCGATTTTAGTTATTTTCCTTTTACTTTTTGTGCGTCGATTATGAGGAACCTGAGGGTATCCTCCCATCTGCTCCCCTTGCATCTTCCTCGCAGGTGGCCAGGGAAAGGCCATTGGTTTTGGATCCTGACCTTAGGGGTAAATATGCAAGGGAGGATCACCTGGGTGGAAGGACCTTGGGGAGTGGGAAGAGGATGTCTTCAGGTGAGACATGCTATCCCCCTTTCCATTATGAGAATGTGTTCTATCGTCCCGCTGCCTTTTTAGGGTATTATAAGACTTTATCTCTTCCACACACACCCACTGTCCCACAATCATATGCCTTTAAGGCTGGGATGAGGAAGAGGCAACGAGGAGTGATGCACACTTCTAGTCAATTTCACCACTGTGGTACTGAGACGAGGAAGATGACTATGGAGGGTCAGGCATGTGCAGTTAATTGGTACAATTGTGGTCAGGCAAAGGACTCACACATGCAACCCATTGAAAGGCCACAGGTGCTTAAAAGGAGAGCCCAGCAGCGTGACATGGAGAACCTGCCTGGTGAGAAGGAGCCAGGCGAGGAGCAGGCTGGAGAGGGGCCGGTGGAGAGGCCGCTGTGCATTGCAGAGAGGTGAGAGAGGCACTACGTGCCAAACGGGCCATGAGAAGGTCAGAGCCCATGCAGTCACATATGCCGTGTGTTTGCAGCTGGTGCTGTGAAACACAGAAGAATCTGAAGTGCTGTGGGCCGCTGCACCGAGGCACACAGGTGGCGAGCGCTGCTCGCTGGAGCTCACGATACACACATCTGGGAGTGAAGTAGAAGCTGGAGAACGGAAGGAAGGCACCCGGATGAGCAGACAAGCACTGATGAGTGCGAGACAGGGAATACTTGCGCGGGGTGCTGCAGGGGCGGGAATTTGACATTGACTGTTAGCGATCAAAGTGAAACTTATAAGAGTGGGGTTTGAAACCTGAGTGAGAGAACATTGAATCCGTAACATGTTGTCAAGTATTTTGTGAAATACAAAAACAGATATTGAATACCGAACTAAAGAAAAGATATGGAAATAATGTGAAATTACAGCACGAGTGGGAAGTGAATGATGAGCTGTTGTGAAAGTAGGAAGCATTAGTGTACAAAGTGAACGCCTGTAAAAGAATACTTATGGACCAAGTGAAAAGCAAGTGTGAAAGACAAGTCGAATACTTGTGAATTAAAGTTAAAGCAATAGTGAAAGACAAGTTGCTGAACATGAATGGACAATGTGAAAGCAAGGTAGCGGAAGAGGATATACACCACAGAATAAAGTGAATACAAGTTGTGGCAAAGCCAAAGGACTGCCAAGGAGAAACCACAGCATATGTTTATTACTGACACAGGCGCAAAGTGGAAAACCTGTGTTGGTCAAGGAAAACCAAATGCATCACAAAGTACCAAGGGTTACCGGTTTGCGTGACCTGCAATGGGAGGCCCATGTGGTCCGACAACTGCGCCAAGATCGAGTTGCCTTACTTGGGACAGAGCCAAGAGAAGCCAAGAGACAACGGCCTTGTGATATAAGTGTTGAGGTAAAAGAAAGCATCTGTTTGAACTGTTACAGAGTCTACAGGATTGTAAAGTGAAACTGGAACTAGTGTTTAAAGTCAACTTGCGGAAGGGAACCCTGAGATATTTTGGAACTGTGTGGAACTTGGGGAAGGGAACCCCAAGATATTTTGGAACTGTGTGGAACTTGGGGAAGGGAACCTCAAGATATTTTGAAACTATGTTCAACTTGGGGAAGGGAACCCAGACCCTTTTTGTGGAATTATTTGAACTGGAGGAATGGGAAAGTTGAAAAAAAACAGAGCTGGAAGAAGATCAGAACTTTATTTTGAACACTGTTTCTTTTGGTGCCGACACCCCCACACATTGTATATCTTTAGTGGTGAGGGCAAGTACAGGTTTTGGACACAGAAGACTAAGTTGAACTTATTGACACAGACTATCCTTACTTTCTTTAGCTAGAGAAATCCCACCTTACTATAGGGTAAGTTAGGGCTTACTCCATCCTGACATTTAAAATAAAATACTTTTGTTAAGAAAGGTGAATCTGTTGTCTGTGTCTTGTTTCATGATGCCTTTAAAGTATGTGTTTCTTGTGTGGGAAAATTGTTACAGCCTCTGTTTGAATGCAGTCAATTAGATGTTCTTGCATTTATTTTTGTTTGAAATTAATCTTCAATAAATTCTTCCAATTTGCATTTGCGGCTGCATTGGCAATGGCAAAGAGGTCACAATCATTAACCCCATCTTGTTTTTGGTTACACAATATACTGATTTTAAGGATGCACATCTTTTAGGGCAAAAGGAATCATAAATAATGGACAAAATAATATGTTTCTATTTTATGTGAAAGCTAGATTTGCGCGCAGTGGTTGCTCCCAGTCACTGGTTAATGCTACACACCCAGGAGCTGCTTTTAGCTCCTGCTTATATAATCTTAAATTTGATGCCTACAACCACCGAGTGACCCCTTTACAAATCCCCACACAGATGCTGCACTTTGCACCACCACTTTGCACAGGGAACATCTGCCCTCTGTCCAGGAATGTTCCACAACTCTGCACAGGTAACATCTGCCCCTCTGTCCAGGGAAGTTCCACCACTCTGCACAGGGAACATCTGCCCCTATGTCCAGGGAAGTTCCACCACTCTGCACAGGGAACATCTGCCCCTCCGTCTAGGGATAATCCACCACTCTGCACAGGGAACATCTGCCCCTCTGTGCAGGGAAGTTCCACCACTCTGCACAGGGAACATCTGCCCCTCTGTCCAGGGAAGTTCCACCACTCTGCACAGGGAACATCTGCCCCTCTGTCCAGGGATAATCCACCGCTTTGCACAGGGAACATCTGCCCCTCTGTCCAGGGATAATCCACCACTCTGCACAGGGAAAATCTGCCCTCTGTCCAGGGACGTTCCACCATTCTGCACAGGGAACATCTGCCCCTCTGTCCAGGAACGTTCCACCACTCTGCACAGGGAACATCTGCCCCTCTGTCCAGGGAAGTTCCACCACTCTGCACAGGGAACATCTGCCCCTCTGTCTAGGGATAATCCACCACTCTGCACAGGGAACATCTTCACATCTGTCCAGGGAAGTTCCACCACTCTGCACAGGGAACAGCTGCCCCTCTGTCCAGGGAAGTTCCACCACTCTAAACAGGTAACATTTGCCCCCCGTCTAGGGATAATCAACCATTCTGCACAGGGAACATCTGCCCCTCTGTCCAGGGAAGTTCCACCACTCTGCACATGGAACATCTGCCCCTCTGTCCGGGGAAGTTCCCCCACTCTGCACAGGGAACATCTGCCCCTCTGTCTAGGGATAATCCACCACTCTGCACAGGGAACATCTGCCCCTCTGTCCAGGGAAGTTCCACCACTCTGCACAGGGAACATCTGCCCCTCTGTCAAGGGATAATCCACCACTCTGCACAGGGAACATCTGCCCCTCCATCCAGGAAAGTTCCACCATTCTGCACAGGGAACATCTGCCCCTCTGTCCAGGGAAGTTCCACCACCCTGCACAGGGAACATCTGCCCCTCCGTCTAGGGATAATCCACCACTCTGCACAGGGAACATCTGCCCCTCCGTCTAGGGATAATCCACCACTCTGCACAGGGAACAACTGCCCCTCTATCTAGGGATAATCCACCACTCTGCACAGGGAACATCTGCCCCTCTCTCTAGGGATAATCCACCACTCTGCACAGGGAACATCTTCCCCTCTGTCCAGGGAAGTTCCACCACTCTGCACAGGTAATATCTGCCCCTCTGTCCAGGGAAGTTCCACCACTCTGCACAGGGAACATCTGCCCCTCTGTCTAGGGATAATCCACCACTCTGCACAGGGAACATCTGCCCCTCTGTCCAGGGAAGTTCCACCACTATGCACAGGTAACATCTGCCCCTCTGTCCAGGGAAGTTCCACCACTCTGCACAGGGCACATCTGCCCCTCTGTCCAGGGAAGTTCTACCACTCTGCACAGGGAACATCTGCCCCTCTGTCCAGGGAAGTTCCACCACTCTGCACAGGGAACATCTGCCCCTCTGTCTAGGGATAATCTACCACTCTGTACAGGGAACATCTGCCACTCTGTCCAGGAATTTTCCACCACTCTGCACAGGGAACATCTGCCCCTCTGTCCAGGGATGTTCCACCACTCTGCACAGGGAACATCTGCCCCTCTGTCTAGGGATAATCTACCACTTTGCACAGGGAAAATCTGCGCCTCTGTTCAGGGATGTTCCACCACTCTGCACAGGGAACATCTGCCCCTCTGTCTAGGGATAATCCACCACTCTGCACAGGGAACATCTGCCCCTCCATCTAGGGATAATCCACCACTCTGCACAGGGAACAACTGCCCCTCTGTCTAGGGATAATCCACCACTCTGCACAGGGAACATCTGCCCCTCTCTCTAGGGATAATCCACCACTCTGCACAGGGAACATCTTCCCCTCTGTCCAGGGAAGTTCCACCACTCTGCACAGGTAATATCTGCCCCTCTGTCCAGGGAAGTTCCACCACTCTGCACAGGGAACATCTGCCCCTCTGTCTAGGGATAATCCACCACTCTGCACAGGGAACATCTGCCCCTCTGTCCAGGGAAGTTCCACCACTATGCACAGGTAACATCTGCCCCTCTGTCCAGGGAAGTTCCACCACTCTGCACAGGGCACATCTGCCCCTCTGTCCAGGGAAGTTCTACCACTCTGCACAGGGAACATCTGCCCCTTGTCCAGGGAAGTTCCACCACTCTGCACAGGGAACATCTGCCCCTCTGTCTAGGGATAATCTACCACTCTGCACAGGGAACATCTGCCACTCTGTCCAGGAATTTTCCACCACTCTGCACAGGGAACATCTGCCCCTCTGTCCAGGGATGTTCCACCACTCTGCACAGGGAACATCTGCCCCTCTGTCTAGGGATAATCTACCACTTTGCACAGGGAACATCTGCGCCTCTGTTCAGGGATGTTCCACCACTCTGCACAGGGAACATCTGCCCCTCTGTCTAGGGATAATCAAACATTCTGCACAGGGAACATCTGCCCCTCTCTCCAGGGAAGTTCCACTACTCTGCACATGGAACATCTACCCCTCTGTCCAGGGAAGTCTACCACTCTGCATAGGGAACATCTGCCCCTCTGTCCAGGGATGTTCCACCACTCTGCACAGGGAACATCTGCCCCTCTGTCTAGGGATAATCCACCACTCTGCACAGGGAACATCTGCCCCTCTGTCCAGGGAAGTTCCACCATTCTGCACAGGGAACATCTGCCCCTCTGTCCAGGGAAGTTCCACCACTCTACACAGGGAACATCTGCCCCTCTGTCCAGGGAAGTTCCACCATTCTGCGTAGGGAACATCTGCCCCTCTGTCCAGGGAAGTTCCACCTTTCTGCACAGGGAACATCTGCCCCTCTGTCCAGGGAAGTTCCACCACTCTGCACAGGGAACATCTACCCGTCTGTCCAGGGAAGTTCCACCACTCTGCACAGGGAACATCTGCCCCTCTGTCTAGTGATAATCCACCGCTCTGCACAGGGAACATCTGCCCCTCTGTCCAGGGAAGTTCCACCACTCTGCACAGCAAACATCTGCCCCTCTGTCCAGGGAAGTTCCACCACTCTGCACAGGGAACATCTGCCCCTCTGTCCAGGGATGTTCCACCACTCTGCACAGGGAACATCTGCCCCTCTGCACAGGCAAAATCCACCACTCTGCACAGGGAACATCTGCCCCTCTGTCCAGGGAAGTTCCACACTCTGAACAGGAAAATCTACCCCTATGTCTAGGGATAATCTACCACTCTGCACAGGGATCATCGGCCCCTCTGTCCAGGGAAGTTCCACCACTCTGAACAGGGAAAATCTGCCCCTCTGTCCAGGGATAATCCACCACTCTGCACAGGGAATATCTTCCCCTCTGTCCAGGGAAGTTCCACCATTTTGCACAGGGAACATCTGCCCCTCTGTCTAGGGAAGTTCCAACACTCTGCACAGGGAACATCTGCCCCTCTGTCCAGGGAAGTTCCACCACTCTGCACAGGGAACATCTGCCCCTCTGTCCAGGGAAGTTCCACCATTCTGCACAGGTGTCAGGGATGGCACTCTATTAAGAGTGGCACAGGACACCCAGAAAGGGTTTGGGTGGTTGTGCCAAATAAAGTGGACAGATAAAAACACACACAGCGGAAAGGAAAGAGAACAAAGAGTAAGCAAGAGTAGCAAGGGAAAAGATACAGAATGAATACCCTCTTGGGGTGTATGCAGATATAGGAAAAGAGTATTCCACTAACCTTGGAAATACTCTAGCCTTCTGCACAGTTTGCTATAACAGAGGCCCACGCTGTTTGCTCATGACTTGGAACAGCAGCTCTGGGTGTCTGTAATGTAGAAACAGGACAAGGGAAGGGGCAGAGGTTGACTGATGGGAACCAACAGACAAGCTCTGTACAAAAGGGTCTACAAACAGTACAAGAGAAGATACTACAGACAAATCCAGGAAAGGAGGTGATAGCAAACTAGCAGAAGGAAATGAAAGGAAAGTCGTGTAACAGGATAGGATAGCAGAGGACAGTAAGGAACAAGGTTGAGAGCTCAGAGGAGCAGGAAAGCAATGAGTAAGGCCACAGGAGTAGGACTGTAAGGTAGAACGCCCAGAGGAAAAGGGCTTAGGGCTGCAGAGTAAAGCAGGCTGCACGGCAAGGATCCCGTAAGTGCCGGGCAGTAAGGAGTGAACCCTGAGGGACAGGGCCGCTGAACGTAGAAGGTAGCAGAGGACTGTAGAGGCTGCTAGGCCGAGAACCCAGCGGAAAAGGTAGGTAGTAGGCAGCGGAGCGTGATAAGCTGCAAAGTAGGAAGGCCCAGAGGATAAGGGCTGTAGGTAGTCAGAGTGAGGGAGGCTGCAGAGCAGGGAGCCCCAGAGGACAAGGGCTAAGGCAGTCGGAGTGAGGCAGGCTGCAGAGCAGGGGGCCCAGAAGACAAGGGCTGAAGGCAGCCGGAGGGAGGCAGGCTGCAGAGCAGGGAACCCAGAGGACAAGGGCTGAGACTGGAAAGCAGCAGAGCGTGATCAGCTGCAATGTAGAGACCCTGAAGGGCACACGCGGAGTCTGGAAGGCAGCAGAGCGAGATCGGCTGCAATGTAGAGAGCCCGGCAGGGCAAGGGCTGTAGGCAGCCGGAGTGAGGCAGGCTGCAGAGCAGGGAGCCCAGAAGACAAGGGCCGAAGGCAGCCGGAGTGAGGCAGGCTGCAGGGCAGGGAGCCCAGAGGACAAGGGCTGAGGCTGGAAAGAAGCAGAGCGTGAGCAGCTGCAATGTAGAGAGCCCGGCAAGGCAAGGGCGGAGACTGGAAGGGAGCAGAGCGTGATCGGCTGCAAAGTGGAGAGCCCGGCAGGGCAAGGGCGGAGGCTGGAAGGCAGCAGAGCGTGATCGGCTGCAATGTAGAGAGCCCAGCAGGGCAAGGGTGGAGGCTGGAAGCCACCAGAGCGTGATCGGCTGCAATGTGGAGAGCCCGGCAGGGCAAGGGCAGAGGCTGGAAGGCAGCAGAGCGTGATCAGCTGCAATGTGGAGAGACCGGCAGGGCAAGGGCGGAGGCTGGAAGGCAGCAGAGCGTGATCGGCTGCAATGTAGAGAGCCCGGCAGGGCAAGGGCGGAGGCTGGAAGGCAGCAGAGCGTGATCGGCTGCAATGTGGAGAGCCCGGCAGGGCAAGGGCGGAGGCTGGAAGGCAGCAGAGCGTGATCGGCTGCAATGTGGAGAGCCCGGCAGGGCAAGGGCGGAGGCTGGAAGGCAGCAGAGCGTGATCGGCTGCAATGTGGAGAGCCCGGCAGGGCAAGGGCGGAGGCTGGAAGGCAGCAGAGCGTGATCAGCTGCAGTGTGGAGAGCCCAGAGGAGCAGGGCTGTGAGGCAGGGAGCCTGGAAGGCTATGGCTGAAGGCAGCAGGGTGGAGCAAGCAACAAGGCAGGGTCCAAGCAGGAGTGAAGGTAAGCAGCATACAAGATCCGTAGGAAGATGCAAAAGGTGGAGGAAGGACTCTCAGATGCAAGAGGCTGAGCCACTGCAGGCAGCAGCCTTTATACTGCCTAGCCCAGCACAGAGGCAGGCTAATTGGTTGCACCTGGCTAAGCACACCTGCAGGCAATCGGCCACCTCCCTTTCTGTTCCTGGGCTGGTGGAAGCAGGGCAAGTCTCTAGGGCTTCTGGGGGGTGTAGTTCCTTTGATAACCAATAGGAACAGCCAGGAATCGATGCTTGTAGCCAGGTGCATTATGGTATGCGTAGTTTGTTGGAAATAATAATTAAGCAGCAAAGTCTCGCAAATGGGAAATAAAGTTCCCAAAGTAAATATAGATGGATCCAAGAGTCTGTTGTAAATAAATGATAAACATATAGTCCAAATTGAGCGTAAATGGATGCGCCCATGGCGCAGGCATGACAACAGGGAACATCTGCCCCTCTGTCCAGGGAAGTTCCACCACTCTTTTCAGGGAACATCTGCCCCTCTGTCCAGGGAAGTTCCACCACTCTGCACAGGGAACATCTGCCCCTCTGTCCAGGGAAGTTCCACCACTCTGCACAGGGAAAATCTGTCCCTCTGTCCAGGGATAATCCACCACCCTGCACGGGGAAAATCTGCCCCTCTGTCCAGGGATAATCCACCACTCTGCACAGGGAAAATCTGCCCCTCTGTCCAGGGATAATCCACCACACTGCACAGGGAACATCTGCCCCTCTGTCCAGGGAAGTTCCACCACTCTGCACAGGGAACATCTGCCCCTCTGTCCAGGGAAGTTCCACCACTCTGCACAGGGAACATCTGCCCCTCTGTCTAGGGATAATCCACCACTCTGCACAGGGAACATCTGCCCCTCTGTCTAGGGAAGTTCCACCACTCTGCACAGGCAACATCTGCCCCTCTGTCCAGGGAAGTTCCACCACTCTGCACAGGGAACATCTGCCCCTCTGTCCAGGGAAGTTCCACCACTCTGCACAGGGAACATCTGCCCCTCTGTCTAGGGATAATCCACCACTCTGCACAGGGAACATCTGCCCCTCTGTCTAGGGATAATCCACCACTCTGCACAGGGAACATCTGCCCCTCTGTCTAGGGATAATCCACCACTCTGCACAGGGAACATCTGCCCCTCTGTCCAGGGATAATCCACCACACTGCACAGGGAACATCTGCCCCTCTGTCCAGGGAAGTTCCACCACTCTGCACAGGGAACATCTGCCCCTCTGTCCAGGGAAGTTCCACCACTCTGCACAGGGAACATCTGCCCCTCTGTCTAGGGATAATCCACCACTCTGCACAGGGAACATCTGCCCCTCTGTCTAGGGAAGTTCCACCACTCTGCACAGCCAACATCTGCCCCTCTGTCCAGGGAAGTTCCACCACTCTGCACAGGGAACATCTGCCCCTCTGTCCAGGGAAGTTCCACCACTCTGCACAGGGAACATCTGCCCCTCTGTCTAGGGATAATCCACCACTCTGCACAGGGAACATCTGCCCCTCTGTCTAGGGATAATCCACCACTCTGCACAGGGAACATCTGCCCCTCTGTCTAGGGATAATCCACCACTCTGCACAGGGAACATCTGCCCCTCTGTCTAGGGAAGTTCCACCACTCTGCACAGGGAACATCTGCCCCTCTGTCCAGGGAAGTTCCACCACTCTGCACAGGGAACATCTGCCCCTCTGCACAGGCAAAATCCACCACTCTTCACAGGGAACATCTGCCCCTCTTCCAGGGAAGTTCCACCACTCTGAACACGTTACCATCTCACTTTAGGGGTATTTAATCTCACTTAGAATTCCGGAAAGCGATCAAAACTATCTGTTTGTATGAATGGAGCCATACTGGTCGCAATGGTTTTCTGTATGATATACTGTCCTGTAACCACCTATTCTTGTAACCTTTTAAACACGTGTTTTTGTATGATCATACGCTCACTGTAACCATGAGCAATGTAACCTTACTGTAACTGAGACAATCTCTTGTAACAGCGCCTCGATGCCCACGGGCTGTTAGTGCGCTTTACAAATGTAAACAATAAATAAAAATAAATATTAGTGCTTTGATGCCTCGGCCCTTAGCGCTCTATAAAAGACCATAGACCTTAACATAACCTTTGTACAATTCGTTTTCTCTGATGTCATGTCTCTGTGAGGGGTCGGCGGAGTGTGAGCTGCATGCCACCTGTACGACTCTAGCTGGCCTGGCCTTGTCTCTTTGCTTGTGGGCAGACAGGCCAGAGGCTGGAAGTGCCGGAAGGACAGGGGAGCTAATTCTCTGCACAGCTGCGCTGCGCTCTCCGGAGAGATTTAGAGATGAAGTGAGGGGGAGATGGAGGGGCTTATGCTAATCGCTCGGTTCAGACCAATAATGGAATTACAGCCCGCTGGCGCTGGGGGTCAGTCGGCAGCTCGGGGTTGGGCTGTGCTGTCCTTTCTCCCACTTCCCCCCAATCAGCCAGTGAATCCGAGGCAGGCGAGCAGATCCCGGCAGGAGATGTGATCCGGTCGGAAGCGGACACGAGACAGGGGCTGCGGCAGGCATTTAGGTGAGATTGTTGTGCACCTGTGGAGCGATAGCGGGGGTTATGACCCACACCCCTCAGCCGGGGAGTCCATCAACGGAGCCTGTGCACCAGACGAGTTGGCAGCCGGGCCAAGATGAGGGGAGGAATGGGGGGATAACTCAACCCCCTCAACCTTGGAGCCTGTGTATGGAGCCTATAGAGCAGGGGGGCCTTGCACAGGCAACGCACGTGGGAAGAAATGGAGCTATAACCCCAGCCCCTCAGTCTGCAAGCCTGTCTCTGGAGCCTGTGGAGGAGAGGACCCTTGAGCAGCCGCAGTGTGGAGGAAGGTATCCAGTCATGTCCCCAGCCTGTGAGTCTGCAAGCCTGTCTCTGGAGCCTGTGGAGCAGAGGACCCTTGAGCAGGCGCAGTGTGGAGGAAGGTATCCAGACATACCCCCAGCCCCTCAGTCTGCAAGCCTGTCTCTGGAGCCTGTGGAGGAAAGGACCCTTGAGCAGGCGCAGTGTGGAGGAAGGTATCCAGACATACCCCCAGCCCCTCAGTCTGCAAGCCTGTCTCTGGAGCCTGTGGAGGAGAGGACCCTTGAGCAGGCGCAGTGTGGAGGAAGGTATCCAGACATACCCCCAGCCCCTCAGTCTGCAAGCCTGTCCCTGGAGCCTGTGGAGGAGAGGACCCTTGAGCAGGCGCAGTGTGGAGGAAGGTATCCAGACATGCCCCCAGCCTGTGAGTCTGCAAGCCTGTCTCTGGAGCCTGTGGAGCAGAGGACCCTTCAGCAGCCGCAAGGTGAGGGAAGGCAGGGAGATACGGCCAACACCCCACATTCCGCAAGAGTGTTTGCAGAGCAGAGGACCCTTGGGGAGGAACCAGAGAAGGGAGGCATTGAGAGAATCGCCCCCCCATCTGACCCTGAGAACATCTCCAAGGAGCAGGAGACCCTGGACCAGGCACAGGCTGATGTCACCCAGGTGCCTTCTGCCAATGCGCTTAAAGGGCCAGGGGCGGACAGGGATGGACTGGCGCGGGAGCGCACAGCCAGCTTCGGCAGGTGCGTGAAGTTCCTGCTGCCCCCTGTCACAATCGAGGACACAATCCCCCAAGAGGACGAGCTGCGCTTCTTTCATGGGGTGGAGCAGATGCTGGGATTCAAGGACAGCCATTTAAAGAACCTCTTCACCTCTGAAGAGTGGATAGATCTGACAGGTGAGCACATGTTCAAATATGTATCATGTATGTAGCGTGGGCAACACAATGGGATCGTCCTTTGCAGGCATTAATGGCTGTTATTGGACCCTAACTAAATACTACCCACTGTATAGGCTTCTCACCAATGGGAGCCTGCGTTAGCCCACAATGATTGGAGCCTGAGACTGGCAGGTTGTTTACCCATCCCCCCACCTGACAGTTACCTCCCTGAACTTTCTTACTAGAAACATAGGTAAAAAAGAAAAACTGGAATTGGAAAAAGGCAACGAAGTCCAGCGGTTATAGATGTGTCCATGTCCCAGGTCCGACCTGTGAGGCAGGCATGGTATCAAGAGATACACAGGGGGCCTCATTACGACTTTGGAGGTAGCATGACTGCCCCCAAAATCGTGTCCGGGTCCCCTGAATGGGGAAACACCGGCCCATTCTGAGTATGGCGGGCCCGGTATTTCCTCCTTCAGGGAACCCGAGCCCGGTCCTGCCCCATTCCCATTTGAGCCCTCTTAGGGCTCAATGGGAATGGGGAGGGAGCTAACAACGGGCCCATTACGAACGGGTCCTTTGTTAGCTCCCTGGTCCCCTCGCGGGACGCGCTATGGATGTCTGGAAAAAACAGACGTCCAGAGCGGGTCCCGCGAGGGAACCTCGTGATAGTGCGGAGTGGGTTTAACGGCGCCGGCACCATTACCGGCGCCGTTAAACCCATTCCGCACAAGTTGTAATGAGGCCCTAAGTCTTTTGAAAAAGTAAACATAGCAGTTCACCAAAAATGGCAAACCAGAGTTGGTTTCAAGTGTTCTTCTCACTAGGTGCAGCTGGGTTAATGTCACAAAGATGTGCTCACTGTACAGGGCTATTCAAAACACCTTCTCCACAGGGCTCTTATAGTGAATTCCAGTACCTTCAATGTCCTTGAGTTCCTGGGCGTTCTCTTCCCCAAGCTTCAACTTGTTCACTTTACATTCTTCAATGGGCCTCTCGGGGTTCCCTTCCCCAAGCTCAGGCCTCTTCCAGCTTTCCAAAACACAAAGCAATATATATCACAGTTCCTTCTTGATGGCTCAGGGCGTCCTTCCTCAAGCTCAGGCGCCTCTAGTTCAAAGCACCAATGTATATGTTCAGGATGTGCCTTTTCCATATATATGTTCTTTCTTACATGCCATCCTCTCATGGGGTAAAGTCAGAGGTTTTCAAAAGGGCCAGGCTCTTTGCTTTTCCTCGGCATGACCACTCTGACCCTCTTGCCCCTCTCTTTGTTTTTTGTGTGCTCCTTTCCCTTTGGCGTGCACACTTGCACTGACCTTTACTCCTTTCGTGTGTCATGCCTCTTGCACGCTTCTTCTACTTTACCACACACCTCTGTCCTTGTTTCTGTCTTTTCGGGTCACTCGCACCCTTTTTGCATTATTCTTTCCTTTCGTGACTCTTGCACCTTTTTCATTTCCCTTCGTGCCTCTTGCACCTTTTTCATTTCCTTTCGTGCCTCTTGCACCTTTTTACTTTCATTTCATGCCTCTTGCACCTTTTTCATTTCCCTTCGCGCCTCTTGCACCTTTTTGATTTCCTTTCGTGCCTCTTGCACCTTTTTACTTTCATTTCGTGCCTCTTGCACCTTTTTGATTTCCTTTCGTGCCTCTTGCACCTTTTTCCTTTCCTTTCGTGCCTCTTGAACCTTTTTCATTTCCCTTTGTGCCTCTTGCACCTTTTTCTTTTCCTTTTGTGCCTCTTGCACCTTTTTACTTTCATTTCATGCCTCTTGCACCTTTTTCATTTCCTTTCGTGCCTCTTGCACCTTTTTCATTTCCCTTCGCGCCTCTTGCAGCTTTTTGATTTCCTTTCGTGCCACTTGCACCTTTTTACTTTCATTTCGTGCCTCTTGCACCTTTTTGATTTCCTTTCGTGCCTCTTGCACCTTTTTCCTTTCCTTTCGTGCCACTTGCACCTTTTTCCTTTCCTTTCATGCCTCTTGCACCTTTTTCATTTCCTTTGGTGCCTCTTGCACCTTTTTCACAGGCTACTAGCCCCCTTTGAATTCACATTACTTCACTGTTCAATTTTACTTTCTTTATTCTTGCACAACTGCGCGTCTTCCCACTTATATTGTATCAATGCCTTTGCACTCTTTGAAATATTCCCGTTGGCTTCCATTGAACACTCCCACAAATGCAGTCCTCTTTCTTACGCGTTCCAGCACACCTCTCGGTTCCCATACGCTGCCCCTTTTAGGCTATCTGGAGTTACGACTCCCTCGCCACACTTCTCCTCTCTCGCACTGCAGTTCCTCAGCGTCACGGTATACCGGTCTCTGGCCTCTGGTCCTGGGCAACTCTGGTGTCTCGGTTCTCCTCTCAGCTCGCTCTCCTGATTGTTCTCCTACTCGCTTGTACATCTCTGTTAGACCACACCTTTTATAGAGAAAAAAACAGTCAAGTGGAGTCAGGTGTGAATGGTTACTATCAAATGCCTGACCCTGCCTGACTCTATTAGTGGGACATTCTGAGTTGTTTCTATGATAGGTTGCCCTAATTTTCCTCATGTTATTCTTATGGGTAATCTTTACTGATCTTAGTCGCATCTTCCTTATCTCAGTATTTGTTGAAAATGGGCAGGAGGGGATGGGGTGAGATGTGATTTGACATTGACAGGCTATGTTATTACCAGGTGATTGGTGAAGAATAGAAGACCAGTTGGCCCTAATTCAGTAAACAAAAGATGATTCTCTCTGTATTAAATGATTTCCTGTGTTACTCACTCAGATATGCGAGCACTGGCCTGTGTAACCCTTCCCATGATTTGAACGGGGGCAGCACCAAGAACCATTTGAATTGAGGTTTGTTTTTGTTTCACATTGTTTCCCCCTTTCACCGTGGTTGCTCTGGAATAATCAGTTTGTCTCTCTCTTGGGTTAGGTGCAATGGGGCCTGCATAGCCCACAAAGGCTTCTGGGATTCGTCCATCTATTGTCCCATGGGAATACTGTGTTTCTCCCAGGGTATTCTCCCGAGGGCAGCCCTGGACTTCCCATCCCAGGTTATCCTCCCTGGCGTGTCCATCTCCAAGGTTGGGATCCAAAAGAAATGGCTCTCCCCTGGCCACCCGAATAGAGGATTTTCTGGGTCTTTATGGGAGAATACCTCCCCATGCCACCTGAATAGAGGATTCTCTGGGTCTACATGGGAGAATACCTCCCCTGGCCACCTGAATAGAGGATTCTCTGGGTCTCTATGGGAAAATACCCCCCACCTCCCCCCAGGCCACCTGAATAGAGGATTCACTGGATCTACATGGGAGAATACCTCCCCTGGCCACCTGAATAGACAATTCTCTGAGTCTACATGGGAGAATACATTCCCAGGCCACCTGAATAGAGGATTCTCTGGGTCTACATGGGAGAATACCTCCCCTGGCCACCTGAATAGAAGATTCTCTGGGCCTCTATGGGAGAATACCTCCCCTGGCCACCTGAATAGAGGATTCTCTGGGTCTCTATGGGAGAATACCTCCCCTGGCCACCTGAATATAGGATTCTCTGAGTCTACATGGGAGAATACATTCCCAGGCCACCTGAATAGAGGATTCTCTGTGTCTACATGGGAGAATACCCCCCTGGTCATCTGAATAGAGGATTCTCTGGGTCTCTATGTGAGAATACCTCCCCTGGCCACCTGAATAGAAGATTCTCTGGGCCTCTATGGGAGAATACCTCCCCTGGCCACCTGAATAGAGGATTCTCTGGGTCTCTATGGGAGAATACCTCCCCTGGCCACCTGAATATAGGATTCTCTGAGTCTACATGGGAGAATACATTCCCAGGCCACCTGAATAGAGGATTCTCTGTGTCTACATGGGAGAATACCCCCCTGGTCATCTGAATAGAGGATTCTCTGGGTTTACATGTAAGAATACCCCCCTGGCCACCTGAATAGAGGATTCTCTGGGTCTCTATGGGAGAATACCTGCCCTGGCCACCTGAATAGAGGATTCTCTGGGTTTCTATGGGATAATACCAATAGAGGATTCTATGGGTCTACATGTGAGAATACCCTCCCCGGCCACCTGAATAGATGATTCTCTGGCTCTACATGGGAGAATACCCCCCTGGCCACCTGAATAGAGGATTCACTGGGTCTCTATGGGAGAATACCTCCCCTGGCAACCTGAATAGAGGACTCTCTGGCTCTACATGGGAGAATACCCGCCCTGGCCACTTGAATAGAGGATTCTCTGGTTCTCTATGGGAGAATACCCCCCTGGCCACCTGAATAGAGGATTCACTGGGTCTCTATGGGAGAATACCCCCCTGGCCACCTGAATAGACATTCTCTGGGTCTACATGTGAGAATACCTATCCTGCCCCCTGAATAGAGGATTCTCTCGCTCAACATGGGATAATACCCGCACTGGCCACCTGAATGAAGGATTATCTGGGTCTCTATGGGAAAATACCTCCCCTAGCCACCTGAATAGAGGACTCTCGGTGTCTCCATGGGAGAATACCTCCCGCCCCCTGGCCACCTGAATAGAGGATTCTCTGGGTCTAAATGGGAGAATACCTCCCGGCCCCCTGAATAGAGCATTCTCTGGTTCTCTATGGGAGAATACCCCCCCTGGCCACCTGAATAGAGGATTCGCTGGGTCTACATGGGAGAATACCCCCACCTGGACACCTGAATAGAGGATTCTCTGGGTCTCTATGGGAGATTACCTCCCTGGCCACCTGAATAGAGGATTCTTTGGGTCTACATGGGAGAACCCCTCCCCCCTGGCCACCAGAATAGAGGATTCTCTGCATCTCTGTGGGAGATTACCTCCCTGGCCACCTGAATAGAGGATTCTATGGGTCTACATGGGAGAATACCCTCCCTGGCCACCTGAATAGAGGATTCCCTGGCTCTACATGGGAGAACCACCCCCTGGCCACCTGAATAGAGGATTCTCTGGGTCTACATGGGAGAATACCCCCCTGGCCACTTGAATAGAGGATTCTCTGGTTCTCTATGGGAGAATACCCCCCTGGCCCCCTGAATAGAGGATTCTCTGGTTCTCTATGGGAGAATACCCCCCTGGCCACCTGAATAGAGGATTCTCTGGATCTACATGGGAGAACACCCCCCCACCTGGCCACCTGAATAGAAGATTCTCTGGGTCTCTATGGGAGATTACCTCCCCTGGCCCCCAGAATAGAGGATTCTCTGGGTCTACATGGGAGAATACCCTTGGGCACCTGAATATAGGATTCTCTGGGTCTCTATGGGAGAATACCCCCTCCCCCCCACGGCCACCTGAATAGAGGATGCTCTAGGTCTCTATGGGAGAGTACCTCCCCATGCCATCTGAATAGAGGATTGTCTGGGTCCACATGGGAGAACCCCCTTGCCACCTGAATAGAGGATTCTCTGGGTCTACATGGAAGAATACCCACCCTGGCCACTTGAATAGAGGATTTTCTGGGTCTCTATGGGATAATACCCCCCCGGCCACCTGAATAGAATATTCTCTCCGTCTCTATGGGAGAATACCCTCCCCTGGCCACCTGAATAGAGGATTCTCTGGGTCTACATGGGAGAATATCCCCCTGGCCACCTGAATAGAGGATTCTCTGGGTCTACATGAGAGAATACCACCCTGACCACCTGAATAGAGGATTTTCTGAGTGTACATGGGAGAATACCCCCCTGGCCACCTGAATAGAGGATTCGCTGGGTCTCTATGGGAGAATACCCCCCAGGCCACCTGAATAGAGGATTCTCTGGGTCTACATGGGAGAATACCCCCACCTGGACACCTGAATAGAGGATTCTCTGGGTCTCTATGGGAGATTACCTCCCTGGCCACCTGAATAGAGGATTCTTTGGGTCTACATGGGAGAACCCCTCCCCCCCTGGCCACCAGAATAGAGGATTCTCTGCATCTCTGTGGGAGATTACCTCCCTGGCCACCTGAATAGAGGATTCTATGGGTCTACATGGGAGAATACCCTCCCTGGCCACCTGAATAGAGGATTCTCTGGCTCTACATGGGAGAACCACCCCCCGGCCACCTGAATAGAGGATTCTCTGGGTCTACATGGGAGAATACCCCCCTGGCCACTTGAATAGAGGATTCTCTGGTTCTCTATGGGAGAATACCCCCCTGGCCCCCTGAATAGAGGATTCTCTGGTTCTCTATGGGAGAATACCCCCCTGGCCACCTGAATAGAGGATTCTCTGGATCTACATGGGAGAACACCCCCCCACCTGGCCACCTGAATAGAAGATTCTCTGGGTCTCTATGGGAGATTACCTCCCCTGGCCCCCAGAATAGAGGATTCTCTGGGTCTACATGGGAGAATACCCTTGGGCACCTGAATATAGGATTCTCTGGGTCTCTATGGGAGAATACCCCCTCCCCCCCACGGCCACCTGAATAGAGGACGCTCTAGGTCTCTATGGGAGAGTACCTCCCCATGCCATCTGAATAGAGGATTGTCTGGGTCCACATGGGAGAACCCCCTGGCCACCTGAATAGAGGATTCTCTGGGTCTACATGGAAGAATACCCACCCTGGCCACTTGAATAGAGGATTTTCTGGGTCTCTATGGGATAATACCCCCCCGGCCACCTGAATAGAATATTCTCTCGGTCTCTATGGGAGAATACCCTCCCCTGGCCACCTGAATAGAGGATTCTCTGGGTCTACATGGGAGAATATCCCCCTGGCCACCTGAATAGAGGATTCTCTGGGTCTACATGAGAGAATACCACCCTGGCCACCTGAATAGAGGATTCTCTGAGTGTACATGGGAGAATACCCCCCTGGCCACCTGAATAGAGGATTCTCCTGGTCTCTATGGGAGAATACCTCCCCTGGCCACCTGACTAGAGGATTCTCAGAGTCTACATGGGAGAATACCCCCTTGCCCACTTGACTAGAGCATTCTCAGAGTCTACATGGGAGAATACCCCCTTGCCCACTTGAATAGAGGATGCTCTGAGTCTCCATGGGAGAATACCCTCCCCAGGCATCCTGAATAGTGGATTCTCTGGGTCTACATGGGAGAATGCCCTCCCATGGCCACCTGAATAGAGGATTCTCCGGGTCTACATGGGAGAATACCAATCCCCTGGCCACCTGAATAGAGGATTCTCTGGGTCTGCATGGGAGAATACCCCCTGACCATCTGAATAGAGGATTCTCTGGGTCTACATGGGAGAATACCCCCCTGGCCACCTGCCTAGAGCATTCTCAGGGTCTACATGGGAGAATACCTCCCCTGGCCACCTGAATAGTGGATTCTCTGGGTCTACATGGGAGAATGCCCTCCAATGGCCACGTGACTAGAGGATTCTCTGGGTCTACATGGGAGAATATCCCCCCTGGCCACCTAAATAGAGTATTCTCTGGGTCTACATGGGAGAATGCCCTCCCAATGCCACCTGAATAGAGGATTCTCTGGGTCTACATGGGAAAATGCCCCCTATGGCCACCTGAATAAAGAATTTTCTGGATCTACATGGGAGAATACCCCCCTGTCGATCTGAATAGAGGATACTCTGGGTCTACATGGGAGAATACCTCCCCATGCCACCTGAATAGAGGATTCTCTGGGTCTACATGGGAGAATACCTCCCCTGGCCACCTGAATAGAGGATTCTCTGCATCTCTCTCAGAGAATACCTCCCCTGGCCACCTGAATGGAGGATTCTCTGGGTCTACATGGGAGAATATCCCCCCAGGCCACCTAAATAGAGTATCCTCTGGGTCTACAAGGGAGAATACCCTCCCCTGGCCACCTGAATAGAGGATTCTCTGGGTCTACATGGGAGAATATCCCCCCCTGGCCACCTGAAGAGAGGATTCTCTGTGTCTACATGGGAGAATACCCCGCAACTGGCCACCTGAATAGAGGATTCTTTGGGTCTAAATGGGAGAATACCCTCCCCTGGCCACCTGAATAGAGGATTCTCTGGGTCTACATGGGAGAATACCCCCATGCCACCTGACTAGAGGATTCTCAGGGTCTACATGGGAGAATACCTCCCCTGGCCACCTGACTAGAGGATTCTCTGAATCTACATGGGAGAATACCCCCCTGCCCACTTGAATAGAGGATGCTCTGAGTCTCTAAGGGAGAATCCCCTCCCCAGGCCGCCTGAATAGTGGATTCTCTGGGTCTACATGGGAGAATGCCCTCCCATGGCCCCCTGAATAGAGGATTATCTGGGTCTACATGGGAGAATACCAATCCCCTGGCCACCTGAATAGAGGATTCTCTGGGTCTGCATGGCAGAATACCCCTGACCATCTGAATAGAGGATTCTCTGGGTCTACATTTGCAAATACCCCCCTGGCCAACTGACTAGAGCATTCACAGGGTCTACATGGGAGAATACCTCCCCTGGCCACCTGAATAGTGGATTCTCTGGGTCTACATGGGAGAATGCCCTCCCATGGCCACGTGAATAGAGGATTCTCTGGGTCTACATGGGAGAATATCCCCCCTGCCCACCTAAGTAGAGGATTCTCTGGGTCTACATGGGAGAATGCCCTCCCATGGCCACCTGAAAAGAGGATTCTCTGGGTCTATATGGGAAAATGCCCCCTATGGCCACCTGAATAAAGAATTCTCTGGATCTACATGGGAGAATACCCCCCCCGGCCACCTGAATAGAGGATTCTCTGGGTCTCTATGCGAGAATACCCCCCTGGCGATCTGAACAGGAGATTCTCTGGGTCTACATGGGAGAATACCTCCCCATGCCACCTGAATAGAGGATTCTCTGCATCTCTCTCGGAGAATACCTCCCCTGGCCACCTGAATGGAGGATTCTATGGGTCTACATGGGAGAATACCCTCCCCTGGCACCTGAATAGAGGATTCTCTGCATCTCTCTCGGAGAATACCTCCCCTGGCCACCTGACTAGAGCATTCTCAGGGTCTACATGGGAGAATACCTCCTCTGGTCACCTGAATAGTGGATTCTCTGGGTCTACATGGGAGAATGCCCTCCAATGGCCACGTGAATAGAGGATTCTCTGGGTCTACATGGGAGAATATTCCCCCTGGCCACCTAAATAGAGTATTCTCTGGGTCTACATGGGAGAATGCCCTCCCATGGCCACCTGAATAGAGGATTCTCTGGGTCTACATGGGAAAATGCCCCCTATGGCCACCTGAATAAAGAATTCTCTGGATCTACATGGGAGAATACCCCCCTGTCGATCTGAATAGAGTATACTCTGGGTCTACATGGGATAATACCTCCCCATGCCACCTGAATAGAGGATTCTCTGGGTCTACATGGGAGAATACCTCCCCTGGCCACCTGAATAGAGGATTCTCTGCATCTCTCTCAGAGAATACCTCCCCTGGCCACCTGAATGGAGGATTCTCTGGGTCTACAAGGGAGAATACCCTCCCCTGGCCACCTGAATAGAGGATCCTCTGGGTCTACATGGGAGAATATCCCCCTGGCCACCTAAATAGAGGATTCTCAGGGTCTACATGGGAGAATACCCTCCCCTGGCCACCTGAAGAGAGGATTCTCTGGGTCTACATGGGAGAATATACCCCAACTGGCCACCTGAATAGAGGATTCTTTGGGTCTAAATGGGAGAATACCTTCCCCTGGCCACCTGAATAGAGGATTCTCTGGGTCTACATGGGAGAATACCCGCCCCTGGCCACCTGAATAGAGGATTCTCTGGGTCTACATGAGAGAATACCACCCTGGCCACCTGAATAGAGGATGCTCTGAGTCTACATGGGAGAATACCTCCCTGGCCACCTGAATAGAGGATTCTCTGGGTCTCTATGGGAGAATACCCTCCCCTGGCCACCTGACTAGAGGATTCTCAGGGTCTGCATGGAGAATACCCCCATGTTTTTCACAGACCTCAGAGCATGAAACAGTGAAGAGGAAGGCAGATAGTGGAAAGGACTGCTATGCCAATGGGTGGGGTGGGTGGATGGATGAATGGATGGAGGATTGATGGATGGACGGACGGGTTGATGGACGGGTGGGTGGACGGGTGGATGGGTGGTTGGATGGATGGATGGATGAATGCTGAATGGATGGATGGATGGATGGATGGTTGGGTGGATGGATGCATGGATGGATGGACGGGCGGGTGCATCAGTGGATGGTTGGACGGGTGTGTGGATGTATGGAGAATGGATGGCTGGGTGGATGAATGGGTGGTTGGATGGATGGATAATGGATGAGTGGGTTGGTGGATGGGTGGATGGATGGGTGGAGATTGGACGGGTGGATCAGTGGATGGATGGATGGATCGGTCGGTGGATGGATGTATGGATGGAGAATGGATGGGTGGATGGATGGATGGGTGGGGGATGGATGGATAGATGGAAATTGGATGGATGGATGGATGGATGGATGGGTGGCTGGGTGGGTGGATGGATGGAGATTGGATGGATGGGTGGGTGGATGGATGGGTGAACAGCTGGATGGATAGGTGGATGGATATTTGGCAGGATGGATGGACAGACAGATGGATGAATGGATGGACCAAAGAACTGACTGATTTACTATGGCAATAACCGCTGAGCTGGCGGGCCATTACCGCCTAGGATTGCATTGCGTCGGAAGCGGCCACGTCACGCTGTTGGAGACTGAGCGTGTGCTCGTAGGTGCGGCTTGACGCGGACACTGGGTCCTTTGGGTGCTTTCCTCTAGTAGCGATGAGCCAGAGGCTGCGACCCAGAGACGTGCGACGAGCCGAGACGAGCCGAGACGAGGCAAGGCGCAGCGGTGGAAGCCAAGGTGAACCCTGCATTAGCGTGAAAGCTGCGGAGAGCTGAGAGAGTTGAGGAGTGGAGCCGTGCCGAGCCGAGTCGAGGCCTGGACAGCTCCTGCAAATTATCTGCAGCTACCTTGCAGGAACGCTGACGAACGCGGCAAAGGTGAGGCACAGCGAGTGGTGACTCGGGGGATTGAATCAATATTCTCCTCACCCCCGGCTCCTCTCGCGCCGCCCCTTTGCCAAGTGAGCCCGGGCCATAGTGCTCCCTCCCCCCTCCCTCTTCCTTTCCCCTTCTCCCCCTGCCTTTCGACTTCTACTCCTGCTATCAGGCACATCCGCTGTGCTATTGCACTCAGCACAGCTGCCTGGAACCTTTCTGTACCCCCCACGCTCCCTTTCCTGTCTTCCCGTGCTCGGAACAACGGCATGTTAGCCAGAGGCAAGGAAAGGCGCAATTTATAAACGTGGGTTTTAGTTATTCATACATACTATGGATCAGGGAAAGTTTAGGCTATTTAACTGAGCCTAGGACACAATTCCTGTGCCCACTGATTGCAGTACTAATTTTGCCCTTGTAACAACTGCGCTAAACACCTGAGGATTTGTTTAAAACATCCTGAAGATACCTTGTACGTGATTTCCAACGTCTGAAAGGGTGGAAGGGAGCAATATACATTACCAGCAAAAGGCGATCTTGCTGGATATTTCTCCCACGGTTCTTTCCCTTCTCACCTTGATCCCTTACGGAAGTGAAGGAATAAATCCACTATGCTAACTGTCAAGAAGTGCTCTGCCACGAGGTACAACCTTCGGAATCAGAAGGGCAGGACCTCTACCACAAGGATGAATAAGAGTAAGGGCACGAAACCTCCTCCGAAGGAAAGAGGTACTATTATTGACTTCTTTCCACCTCCGATCATTCCAAATCCCACAAGTCCATTGCTAAGTGAGGAGAAGGAGCCGAGCCTTCACAGCAGGACGAACAATTCAGTGGGTCTAGGGGAAAGTGTAATTGACAATAACTCATTGCTAGACCTCTGCCTGTCCATGCAGAGAGCCATGACCCCGGTGCCGCGAAGCAACACGAGCAACCAAATCAATAGTTACTTACACCAGATGATAACCTCACAACGGGAAGAGCTAGATAGACTATCCGCTTCCCCTAATCTTGACGTTCATTTAGACTCACAGGAACCAGAAAATAACAGCGAACACGGAGAAGGCAGTACGAGCCTGGGTGATTTGCAAGCGTCTGTTGCATCTTTACAATTTGCATTAAACATATTATTGAAGATGTGTGGGAAGATACTAGACGTCACCCTCGCAATCGCATCAAGCGATACGGAGAAAAATATTCCAAAGGAGCCCGAGCCGGAACTCATTAATATTAATACGCACGATGGATCTGACTTTGGGACCCAGGACCCAAACACTACCAACAATTCGGAAATCTACCTCTCACGTAAACAGAGACGCCTGACTAAAAAAGCGATGGGAAGAAGAAAGCGTCAAACGGCAACAATTATACTACCAGACACAGCAGAGTTAGTGGAGGAAATCCCTAGACCAACAGTAGGCAGCACGCCCAAAAAGGGACAGAGGAAAGCTGGCTTATTAATGATAAACGTAATCCCTCCCAATCAGCAGTGCCACAAGAACCAGAACCATCTCTTTGCGAAAAAAGGACAGGATACAAATGTACCCCAGAATGACACAATCTATCAGTCATCTCAATACTCCCGACCAACGAGCCTCAATTACCAACAGCAGCACCAGCTGAGGATAATGGCAACTATATAGTGCCTAGAGGCGGAAGAACTTGCCTGATTAAAAATCTCTACCAATCTAGTAACCATGACTGGATCACCAGATCAGCATTAATGACCAGACTGCATTCCATTCCGCAGCTGAGAGTATTACGATCTGAGGACTTTGAATTCGTTGAACCATTAGAAGTCATGAATTCAAGCACATCGGCCCTCCACTGTAAATTCTTAGCCACTGCAGAGCTGCTGCGCAACTTTGAAACCAACTTGAGGGAAGCTGACCTGGAAATAGATGTTGACCCTAATACCACTGATCCCCAGTGGCCGATCCAGATGCCAAGCCTAATTACGGAAGAAAGGACCATAGCACAGTTACCTAAAGTTGATTCTGTACAGTTGGCAGATATACAGAAGGTTCTCAAATGGTTAATAGAGTCTCTACCGGGAACAACATCAAACCAATGAGATCAAACCATAATATCTTGGAACTGCCGGGGATTCAGCCATCTACTATCTTCTGGTGGCTCTATCCCCTTATTAATAGGCCATACTTGCATATGTTTACAAGAGACGTGGCTTACCTCCCGAGCCCTGCTAAATGGATATACCATACACCAGGAACTGGCAAAAAAGGGACAAAGGGGAAGACCATATGGAGGCCTATTAATTGGCATTTTACACCCGCTAAGATCTACCCGCATCTACACGAATACGGACGAATTTGTGTTAGCAGTAGAATTGGAGCTTCCTGGCAAAGATAAAACGGAATATGTTCTCCTGGTTAATATATATAATCCACCTGAATCTTCTCAGAGTGAGTTGATACAGGAAGCTTGCCATGATTTGTTGATCAATTGGCTGACGGAGCCGAAGAAAAATATGGTAATTTTTGTTGGAAACTTTAATTGCCACTTAATTGGTGAGACGAGCACTAGTAACAACCCCCTGCTGAAGAAAATAGGTGAACTGAAACATGGAAGCACAAATACGGAGGGACTGTTATGGCTTAACTTCTTTAAGTCATGGAACTTCGAAATATTAAATGGCAGAACCATCAGTGATTATCCGGGAAAACCAACATGGGGAAACTCTATATCCAGTAGTACATTGGACTATATATACGTAAGCCCCACTATGACCACCTGGGTCACAGATATGAAGATTAAGGATAATGAGTGGAGTGACCACGCCACTCTCACACTCTCTTTCAATTATATTACACAGCATACATCACATAGATCCATTGGAGAGTTGAAGACGAATCATGCTCTAACCAAGATACGGTGGTCTGATAACAACATTAAACGAGCCACAGAATACACAAACAACACTCCCAATTTGTGTCGCACAGAGCTCTTAGCCATGTCCAGCAAGGAGATCGAAGATTGGATCGCAGCATTCTCAAAATCCTTTGCAATGGTTAAAATAAATATGCGGGCCCCTGAGGCTAAGACCATTAATATATTCGACATTGAAATTAGAGGCGCCAAACGAACTTTAAGAGCTGATCTGAGGAAACTACGTAAAGCTTCCATTACATTATACAACTATTTGACTTTAAGCAAGAAGCTGAAAAATGCCTATATAACATGGCTTAAGTAGAAACGCCATGCAACAAAATTGCTTAAATGGCAAACAACAGTCCAAACACTATGTACTGGGAACTCCCGAACTAAATGGGGACTACTGAGCACGGCCCGCGGTGATACCAGTATTCCCTTAACCAACTCAATCGGTATTAGTCAATGGGATGAATTCCTGAAAACCCGGAATGGCACGGATCAGGCAAAGCCACAGGAGAGGATTCTCCGGGATCGACCTACGGTCCCTTTTATAGTGTCAGCTGAATCTTTGACAATTAGGATAAAAAAGCTCAAATCATCAAGAGCTCCGGGACCCAATGGCCTAGCAAACGCCGTATTAAAGAGCAATCCGGAATACTGGGCAGAGGTACTCAAGATCCTTTTTGAAAAGATTCTGAAGGAGGGTAAAATCCCGGAATCCTGGCAGACAGCAATCCTGATTCCTGTATATAAGAGAGGCGACCGTACAGATCCTGGTAATTACCATTTACTTTCTATGCTGGACTGCACGGGCAAGTTATTTGCAGCATACTTACTACAAGAACTCCAAACATGGGCAGACAGAGAAAAGATCTTTGACCGTTTCCAATGCGGATTTAGAAGCGGATATTCTACCACACATAACCTGGTAGTAATGGATATTCTCCGTAACAAGGCTAGAACACCAGGCAATCCACCTTTATACGCCTTGTTCATAGATTTCAAGTCCGCTTTCAATCTAGTTCCCAGGGAATTACTGTGGGCCAAACTTGAAAACTTGGGATGTCCTAAAGGAATACTATATTATCTCAAGCTATTGCACCACAATACCACAGTTTCCCTGAAGTTAGATGCTAAAGGGAACATGACCAACAAGATCAATCAAAATTGTGGCGTGAAACAAGGCTGTGTTACGGCACCAATACTGTACAACCTGTTTGTCCATGATATTCCCAAAATGCTATCATTGGAAAATAACTGCCCCCCCAAGATTGGATCTGATCACTGTGTGGTGCTAGCATACGCTGATGACTTAGTCATTTTGGACCACACTATTAGCGGTATCTGAAGATCAGCAGAGGCACTATAGTCTTATACTCAATCAAATGGGTTGATTATTAATCTGAACAAAACTCAGATGGTAATGTTCAGTTCCAAGAAGACAGCACGAGTCGGTCTAAACATATATGGGACGGCAATTAACTATACCCCATATTATAGATACTTGGGTGTCGAGCTTGAGCCCAAGGGGCACTACACTATATGCAAACGAACCAGAATCACAAGAGCGGCCCAAGTCACAGCACTTATCCATCGTTTTTCTACATCCCACTGTGGTTATACTATCTGGGCAGCACGCCAACTTTACCTTCAGGTCTTAACGCCAATGATAATCTACGGCCTTGAGGCATTGCAACTGATAGACCTTGACTGGCTTCAAATCCTTGAAGGAAAATTCTGGAAAAAAATACTGGGTCTCCCGGGCTGTATTCCAATGGCCATCCTTAGACTAGAGCTCGGCCTCATCTCCTGGAAGTCTCTAGTACTTAGGAAAAGAGCTGAATTATATCTAAAAGCAACATCTGATACAGCCAATCTATTGCTAGCAGCGATTCATTGTGAAATCAAGAAAGCGTCTTCATACTTTCTTATGAAAAAGAACATCATCAACTATCTTGAAGCGATTGGCTGGACCCAAAAACAAGTGGTCTCCACTCCTTTGCTGAGAGCGCTAGCCAAGAAAACAGAATTACACGATTGGATCAGCAACTTTGCGCATTTGGAAGACCTAAAGCGCAATAAATTTGTGCAATTCATGAACTACACTTTCAAGAAACTACTACCATATCTGAATCTATGCCCCTCGCCATGTCTACGACGATTCATTCTTCTGCTAAGGATTGACCAGTTACCTGTACTGGCCATAAGTGGGATTAAGAATAATCTTCCCCTACCTGAACGCTACTGCAGGTTGTGCAAGGACAGAATGGAATCTGAAACGGGCAAACATGTCCTTACTAGATGTGTTGCTATGATAAAGGTCTATACAATATTCTACGTAGATTATGTCCATAACTTGGAACATGTTGGCAGTAACAAATTCTGGCAAAGAGCCGTTAATGCAAAGGGAAAAGGAATGAAATTATACACTGCAATGTATAATGTCTGGACGAATGTTGAGAAATTATTGGGCATAAACATATAGCAAACTGCTAATTCAGGGATGTTTTCTATGGGAATATTATTTCTAGGGAAAAAATAGTTTACTAATTTACCATCAGCAATCGCTCTCTGGGCTTGCAGTTCTGATTCACTCATCTATTGGTGGTCCTAAGGACTTATGCACATATTTTTCTTTTTAGACATAAACATTCTTAATTTTGAATTTGTATTTTTCTTGCTTTCTTTTTCTTATTCTCATTATTCTTTTTTCTTTTTCTTTCATATCTATCCACTCTTTTTTTTTTTACTATACTAATTTCTTTATCTGTTTTAATGATTAACTGTTTGTAAATGTAATTTTTTATGTTATGTGAAAAGCTTATATTAAGCTATAACACATTAATAATAAATTAAATTACCGCCTAGAGTAATGCCCCCGGGGCCTGAAGTTACGCGAGGGCCTTAACGGTGGCCCCCGGGGGCATTACCTTAAGGTGGTAATGGCCCACTCGTGAGGCGGTTATTGCCATTTGTATTCCGGGGTCTGCAGTCTCGGGATACTAGTTTTCCCAAGTTTGCCACCCCGGAATAATAATGCGCTGATGAAACCTTTTCAAGCTGCATTTCTTTTGCTGTTTGAAAAGGTGTCACCATAGTACTCTTTAGTTCTAGGAACACTAGAACGCGCATACTGCTTCATTAGTATGGAGCAACAGGGTGCCATTTTGGGCCAACTTGCTCCATACATTGTTAAGACGGATTTCTGAACTCTGACCTGGAGCAGCAGAGGTTCAGAAGGCCAACCTAGTTTGTTGGAACAGGGTAACCTCTGGACAAGCCAGACCAATCAGGGTAGTGATGGCGGCGGTCAAGACTAAGTCTCAAGAGGGGTGAGGGTGACTGAAAGCCCGCAATGAGCACACAGAGCAAGGACACTTACAAATTACCCCTGACAGGTGTTATATTAAAAATATAGACACATTTATTACAAGGCCTTTGTAACATTGACCATAGTAAAGGAATCACAGTAACACTATATAAACCAACACTTCACAATCAATACCATATATATACAAGACCAATGTGGTCCAAAGGGTAAATATACGAAGTATGTCGACAACCTAGAGGGGAAGAAAACTAAACTGGCAGTGCAAATGGTCTTTCGATCCAGTTCCGCATCAATAATACACCTAACTAAGAGGCAGTCCAAGCCCTACGAAGAGAGGAGCCTTGTGCTCAAAAGTACATGCTATGCAGGTGCACGCGCTTGTGCCAATGGGCAGGATAGGGTCTCTTCCAGGGCCTCTAGCAGCTCCGGAAGGTGGATGCAGCGATGCATAACAAGTTCCCACTATTCAAGAATTGGGCGCAGTGGCATTTCGAGAGTGCAGGATGGGGTTGCTATTTCGCAATAGCGGTGGAAAGGATAGGGACCCGCAAGGGCCAGTCGTGCGTAAAAATGGGCTCTTGCGCTAGGGGCCACCGGTTGCGATTTGAAGTACTCACCGGTCGCTGACGTAAGCAGACCCAGACTTCGCCAGTGCGATCCACTTCGTTGGCAGGTTCAAATGCGACAAAAAGGACGTCTCGGCAAGAGGGTCACAAAGGCAGCAAACTTGCACAGGTCGTTGCCGCAGCAGGGAAACACGGTAACCGCGAATACTCCGGTCCGGGCGCACTCGTCTCACTTCAGACCTGGGAATGCCAAGTGTACGAAATTCGGTGTGAGGATGCCGTGGACACAGAGTTTGCAGAATATCAAGTTTCGAGGGCCTCCTCGAAATGGCGGTGGTGACAGAGCAAATGTCCCGTGTAAACTGGTCAGCCCACTGGTTGGCCCAGGGCCACTTCCGAGGAGGCTTACTTGCAGGGTTTGATGAAGGTGCCGAGAATAGTTGGTCCCACTATTCTAATGGGTCCAAGCGTCTTCACAGACCTTCTTGTACGATCAGATGCAGAGGGGTCCCACGGGACGACAGCGGGATCAGGGTGCCAAACCTTCCAGCGGGTCACCAGCGGTTCCTTGACTCGGCTTCTTGTTGCAGGATTCTTGGCTCCTTTCATTCGTTCCGTGTGAACTCAGGAGATCGACATGGTAGTGGTGTTTTCAGCCTCATCTTATCCAAAGTTCCTTTTGCGCCATTAATGGAGAGGACCCAATGGGAGATCTGCTCATAAGCACACACTCCATACGTGGACCATCACGGACCACGGTGGTCCCAGGCATTCATGGCACTCCAGACTCTCTGGCACCCAGGATGTGTATTGGAACCAGACGTTCCAGCCCACATCCTGGAGGCACACACACAAGGCATGCAGAAGCATTGGGAGTCGCGGGAAAGTTCATGACCAAATAAGGACTGACCCGGGTCGACTCGAATTGGGGAAGGTGAAGGGCCAAGATGGCCAAAGGTCAGGACAAAGAACCTCGTGGCATGGCCATTTTGGATACAGGCCACCTATTCCTGCCAAGCGCATTTAACGCATTTAACATGGCAAGAAAGGGTTAAAAATATAAGAAAACGATAGCTGCCACCAGTCCTGTCCGAGACACATCAGCACAGTTCATAAAAAGTCCAGCGAGAGTATCAAGGGCCTTTGGAAATGACTATAGACCCAAAAGTGCTGTGTGGTAAGATACATTGCACACTTGTTACATGTTGCACAAAAGCTGCAACATGAGGAAAGGACCAAGGGAAACAAAGTCTCCCAGTAGTGACTGTCTTAAGGGCATGTCAGTTTCCCCATAAAAAGTGAGCGAAAGCCCAGAGGAGTGCAGCTGAGGGCTGTGCTTCTCTGGCAAAGTTTACTTCAGGGTGTTTAAACAGCAGCAAAAAGTTTGGCGGTTGACACATGGAGGGAAAATTACATTCAAATATGAAATCTTTCCTAACAGGTGGGTGGATGAATGGGTGGTTGGATGGATGGATGGATGGATGGATGGATAATGGATTAGTGGGTGGGTGCATGGGTGGATGGATGGGTGGAGATTGGACGGGTGGATGGGTGGATGGATGGATCGGTCGGTGGATGGATGTATGGATGGAGAATGGATGGGGGAGTGGATGGGTGGATGGATGGGTGGAGGATGGATGGGTGGGTGGATGGGCGGATACATGGAGATTGGATGGATGGATGGCGGGTGGGTGGATGGATGGAGGTTGGATGGATGGGTGGGTGGATGGATGGGTGAACAGGTGGATGAATAGGTGGATGGATATTTGGCTGGATGGATGGACAGACAGATGGATGAATGGATGGACCAAAGAACTGACAGATTTACTATGGCAATAACCGCTGAGCTGGCGGGCCATTACCGCCTAGGGTAATGCCCCCCGGGCCTGAAGTTACGTGAGGGCCTTAACGGTGGCCCCGGGGGCATTACCTTAAGGTGGTAATGGCCCACTGGTGAGGCGGTTATTGCCATTTGTATTCCGGGGTCTGCAGTCTCGGGATACTAGTTTTCCCGAGTTTGCCGCCCCGGAATAATAATGCGCTGATGCAACCTTTTCAAGCTGCATTTCTTTTGCTGTTTGAAAAGGTGTCGCCATAGTACGCGTTAGTTCTAGGAACAATAGACCGCGCGTTCTGCTTCATTAGTACGCAGCAACAGGACGCCATTTTGGGCCAACTTGCTCCATACTAATGAATGGGAGGAAACTGGCCACATTGGAAAAGGGAGAAGGGACTACCTGTGGTCCCTTCTCCCTTTCCATGGTCGCCAGAAAAATAAAAGAGAGGGTACCCGGCGCGCGATGCTCGTAAGAGCGTCCACGGGATTACACTGTGGTATGGCTCGGAAGCGAGCCAATCCACGTTAAGTGTATCCCGTGGAATGTCGCTGCTGGGTACTAACGGTAGATATACAAGGAAAAATATAGATACAGACTGGTACCAGAAAAAACATGCACACACATGTTCACGCCTCAACCTGGCCCTACTTTGTATTTTGTTGTCTTTAGTCTCCAATGGATAGTCACAACAGCATTACATGAACAACTGAACATAGAACAAATGTATTTGTGCATGTTTATTTGACTTATATACTAAATTGCCTGTTGGCACTTGACAAACAGACGGTGGACTGCAGGTTACAATGCTGAGAGAACAACACAACAAATATAGCACAGGTTACATTTTTCCTTGACAATAGCAGGTCGAGCGATGGTTGTAGTGCTATTTAGAGTTGGTGTCCTTCGGTGCTGGGCTGTGTGTGTGTGTGTCTGTGTGTGAGTGGTTGGGGGGAGTGCTCCTCAATGTGATCCCGAAAGATTGTCGCATCAGCCAGACATGTCCAGTTCTCATAACACTGATGCATGGATGCCCTGGGGCTCCTCAGAAGACCATGCAGGCACCTGTGTCGCGTGTACACAGGCACAGTAGAGGGGAAACTGCATATCAGGTAAGGAAAGTGGGGGGAGTGATCGCAACAGTTAGGTTTTAAGGGAGGTCAAGGACTTGATGAATGTCTGGCAAGAGCTCAGGATGTGGGACTCTTGTTTCCGGAGGATGAGGGCGGTGACCGAGAAGCACCTGTCTCCCCAGCATTTGCAGGCGGGCTGGGGCATTGGCCGAAGGTTGGCTTTGGAGGAGCAGAGAGGGCACTTCCCGGGCACTGGCTTCTAATGGTAACAGAGAAGTGGTTGTGTTGTCTGGATGGATGTGTAAGGGCAGAGAGCTAGGTAACATACATGCTCAACGTGACGAATGAGTCAGCAACTACCTCTTTAGTGCACATGTGACTGCGGTGCACCGTGCAAGGTGCTTTCCCCAATCATACCAACATACACCCTGTAGAGTGCACACCAGAAGAAGCTGCGAGTGTCACTGATTCTATGGCAAGACTGGAGGCGAGCATTATGCTTCAACTTCTTTTATTACCACTCTTTAGCAGTTTCAACAAACTGTAACCAAAAACAACTTTGAAATGTCCAAAGTGACTTTTCTTCTTTAAAACTACAACTCCCATAGTCTCTGTAGTCCTCCACTCTGCAGCTCAGCTACGACCACATCCGGTCCCTGAGCTCCTCCTCTTCTTTTACTGCTCTTAAAGCAGATAAGTAACGTTAGATTTACCTCTCTGTGTAATTGGAGTAGGTTAGCTATTGTTGCCATATTATTGACTTATGTTAGCCAATAGTTAAGGAAGGTTAGATAGTGCATGGGATAACCAACATATTACGTGGCAAGAGCGTTACCATAGAATATAACGTATATATTTATCGTGACTAACAGTAGCTAACCGAAGATTTCGAGCGCAGTATCCTTATGCTTTGCGCATTGCAGCATGGTAATAACTGAGTGGACATTCCACTCAGCCCACAGAGCAGAGACCCTGTGCTGTATATCCGGCACTTCGGGGGTCACGATTTCCTCTGCGACACTACCGGAGCTCCCCCCTCGCAGAGGCGTGGCCAGAGCAGCCGATAAGAAAGAGCGAGCGTCACTACGCTCTGGCCCCCATCTTAGGGGATGCGTGGCCGGAGCGGCCGATAAGGAGAGAGAGAGAATTGCTACGCTCCAGCCCCCACCTTTGTGGAGGCGTGGCTGGGGCTTACCGCATCCTCCATGTCGCATTTCAGCTGCGTTGCGGAGGAGAAAGGGAACCGGGCCCCCAGTGTAATCACTCCCTGCTAAGAATATTAGCTTGGCCACGGGAGTTGATTGAAAATGGCATTTGTACATCACGTGGGAATACAAAAGCAGAGATCTGCTGTGATCAAGATCCCAAGCCTCTGAAACGGCACGAAGATCACGAAGTGTGACTACACAGCACACTAGACACAAGCCTCATCCAGGGGCAAATTTGAAGTATAAGCCACCACAGGCATAAAGACAAATCACAAGTCCGGTGCAGCCACAATTAAAAAAAGAAAAAAAAGAAAAGAAAGAAAATGTAAGATCATCTGCCTAGCGAAGTGGGCGTGCTAAGAAACCTGCTGCAGGTATACAGGCACGCAGCACACTCCAAATAATATCGGAATTCGAATGGAGCGAAAAAGAGCAGCCATTAGACCTAGCTGCCAGCTTCAAAGAGGTGCTGGGGGGCGGGCTGGTAGATGCAGTGGCACAAGGGGTGCGACCCCTCCAAGAAAGGCTGGACATGCTAGAAGCTATGTGGAATCAGCCCAAAGACAGCACCACAAGGACAGAGCGCACGCCCACCAGACCCTCTGGATCAGGGTCTAAGGGGAGTATTCAGACACGAAAGAGGAAAGCCTCTGATGACCCCCAGGGCCCATTGGATGGGGCAAAAGAAAAAGCCTTGGAGGTTACCGACACCTTTACAAAGCTCAAAGAAGCCTATTTGCAGCGTATAGCGGTGCCAGACCTCCCGACCCCCTCTCCCAGGGAAGACAACGAGGGAGAAGAATACCTAGGCTCGGAAGAAGAGCCAACAGAGGGAGACCTCTCCCCACAAGAGACAGAGGAGCCAGTCGAGGAAGAATGCGCTAAGCTCAGCAGGGGGAAGAGAACCCGCAAGGAGAAACACCTCGAGGAAGAACAAGAAGAAATGTTCGATCCGGATAGCATCCGTAACCCAAGGTCCTCAGACTGGCAGCCTTCACCCAAGGTAGCTCAATACATGATGGTGAGGCTAAGAAAAGCCTTAGACAAGGAGGTGAGACAACGCGTTCGAGCAGAATGCCCGCGACTGGATCTTCCCATAAAGGTGGCAGAGACCCCCACATTGGACCCTAAAATGTTGATCTTTGTATCCAAAACCAGTAAAGACCCCCGTAAAGGTATCAACAGCTCTTGGAAGAGTTGCCAAGAGAAAGTACTGGACTTGGCAGGGCCCCTCGCAAAGATCATGGACCTTGCGGAGAGCGCAAAAGATACAGGAGAGGAAGTAGATCCAGAGGCCTTAGCAGGATGGGCGCAACAGGCAGTATGCCTTCTGGGGAATGCCAACTGCACTATCTCCTCGGAGAGAAAGGAGAGGCCTCCTGCTCAAGGTCGACCCGAAGCTGAGCGATCTAGCATCCTATGAAGCCGGAGAAGCGGCTCAAGGCCTACTTTTCAGAGAAACCTTCGGGAAGGAGATGGGCCGGTTTGTCGGCACCTACGCATCCTTGGAGAAAGCACAAGCCTCCATTAAGAAAATATTCCCGAATAGGGTTTTTGCCGGGACCGTTGGTTTCAGGGGTCGCTCGACCAGTTGACAACAAGGAGGGAGAAGGGCCCCCAACCATAAAATGGCATTACTGGGAGAACAGGCAGCAAGATGCGTTCTTTCCAGCCAGAGGTCGTACCCCCAGGGGACGCAGAGGGAGAGGCTTCGGTCGAGGACAAGGATTTACACCAGGTAAGAACTTTTGCCTAGCCTCCGGTAGTGGGGAGGACCAGTATGTTCTGGAAAAACTGGCGCACGCTTTCCAGCGATGCCTGGATTTTGCAAACCGCAAGAGGTCTGCAGATAGAATTTATACAGTCAACAGTGCAAGCACGCGACCTGTGATACATTTGAAAGAATTAAACGGGTGGATTGTGTACCATCACTTCAAGATGGAAGGAATCCATCAGCTCAGGGATTGCCTGAGAGACGGAGACTGGTTGACAAGACTGGATCTGAAGGATGCTTACCTGACGATTCCAGTGCAGGAGTAATACAGAACATTCCTAGCTTTTCGCTGGAACAAACAGCTCTGGCAATTCAAGACACTGCCCTTTGGGCTTGCTTCAGCGCCCTGGGCTTTCACCAAACTGATGAAACCAGTGGCTGCAGCAATACGAGAGAAAGGCATCAGACTGATTATATACCTAGACGACTTACTGCTCCTAGCAGAGGACCGGGAAGCGCTAGAATATCAGACAAGATGGGTGCAGGACCTGCTGCAGTAATTAGGATTCCTAGTGAATGCAGAGAAATCAGATATCAAGCCAGCGCAGAGGCTAGACTTTCTGGGATTCATATTGGACACAAGAAAGGCTATGCTGGAACTGCCAGCAAGGAAGATACGAGATATCAGGAGAGAGATCAGGGCATGCTTAAAACAGCAAGTAGTTTCACTGAGAGTGCTCGCAAGGATTGTTGGGCTGCTGGCAGCATGCATTCAAGCCATATTTCCAGGCCCCTTGCACTATCGAGCATTACAGAGATTGAAAATAAGACATTTACAACAGGGATTAAAGTATCATCAACTGATACCACTAGACCCGGAGTCCATCACAGAACTGGAATGGTGGTTGCAGAATATGGACGCCTGGAATGGGCGTGCCATTTTCGCAGACCGACCAGATCTGATCATAGAATCAGATGCCAGCCGCCTAGGCCGGGGAGCGAGATGCGGAGAGTTGCAGACAGGGGGCAAGTGGAGCGAGGAAGAAGTGCGCCTGCACATAAACTGCCTCGAGCTGTTGGCAGGCTCCTTTGCAATCAAAGCATTCACGAAAGACAAGGTGAAGTCATGCGTTTTGTTGAAAATGGACAACATCTCAGCAGTGCGTTACATAAATCACCTAGGAGGAACGAGATCCAGGATGCTAGCAGAGTTAGCAAAGGATTTTTGGCATTTTTGCCTGCAAAGGGGAATGTCAGTGACAGCGGAATAGCTACCCGGAGCACTGAACGTGATAGCCGACTGGAACTCCCGGTACCTCACTGACTCCAGCGACTGGAATCTAGAGCCGTCAGTATTCCGTATGCTGGATCGGAGATGGGATCCAGTTCACACGGATCTATTCGCATCCCGCCTCAATGCGCAGGCTGCCAATCATTTCAGCTGGAGATTAGACCCAGGAGACCTAGGGACAGACGCCTTCCTACAGGGCTGGGCGGGCAATCTCTATTACGCATTTCCCCCTTCTCAATGTTGAGCAGAGTTCTAGCGAAATGTCGCAGGGAGAGAGCGGAGCTGATTTTAGTGGTACCATTGTGGAAGTCGCAGGTGTGGTTCCCAGCTCTGATGGAGCTTACGATAGACCTACCGAGAGTCCTCCCCGACGGGGAACGACTGCTCACGGACCGAGCTGGGTCTTATCATCCTCTGAGAGTGAGGGGGACACTCCCGTTCATCGCATGCAGGATATCAGGAGATGCTGGGAACTGCCAGGCATTTTGATGCAAGCTGCGGAACTCATCGCAGAATCCTGGGCTCCATCCACTAGGAGGAGCTACGACGCGGCTTGGTCCAAGTGGACCAATTGGTGTAAAGGGAGAAGTCTTCATCCCATTTCAGCATCTGTAGTGGCCATACTAAACTTTCTAGCACAGCTCCTGAAAGACGGAAAAGCTTTCCGCACCATAGGAGTTTACAGGTCAGTGATTTCGGCAGGACATTTGCCGATCAAAGACGCACCTGCGGGGGAACACCCAGCGGTAGTAAGGCTCATTAGAGGAGCTAGATTTAAAGTACCACCAGAGCCCAAGTACAATACCCTATGGGACGTTACCTCAGTTCTGCCGTTAGTGGAGATCTGGCCTGCAGACAGGTATTTGTCCCAGATATCAGAGCGTTGGAGATTAATAGGAGGACCGTTGGTCTGGACGGAGTGACGTTCTCCATAGTAAGGAGAACTAAGACAGGAACTTCTGCAGTTCACTACCCGTACTTCCCGAATAACATTGAGTGGTGCGAAGCAAGTTGCATCAAAGAGTATGAGGCTAGAACAGCAGAGAACAGAGCAGCGAGTACCACCCAATTGCTAATAGCGTGCAGGAAACCTTTCCATGCAGTAAAGACAGCGACCATTGCCAGATGGGTCAGAGAGATAATGCAAGCAGCGGGAATTGACTTAGAGAAGTATGGGGCGCACTCCGTAAGAGGAGCTATGGCCCCCAAAGCGTTTATGGCAGGAGCATCATTACAAGAGATTGTTAGCAGCAGATTGGGCTAATAATCGCACCTTTAAGGAATTTTACTTTAAGCCATCAGAGAATATCGCTGTGACAGTATTGGGAAAGCTTTGAACAAGCATAATGCTCACCTCCAGTCTTGCCATAGAATAAAGATGACCCCTGCTATCTGCGCAGGGAGTATTAATTCTATTAAAGACTCGGAGGCGAGCATTCATTTCCCGCCCAAGCATGTATTGTTAACCATATGTACTGTTGATAGTAATGCGTAATGAGATGATAACAATGCATAGACGCCACCCTTATGTTCTGATTTGTATCTTCCTTAGGAGAAGAGCAGAAGAATAGTTGAGCGAGGCAGCCAGTAGCCAGGATGTGAGCAAGCAGCCAGATAAGTTAGCGGCAGCCAGTTGAAGTGGATGAAGATTTCGCACTGTTAGTGAGTCAAAGTTATTGATTTTAAGTGACAGTCAGAGGATGTAAAAGACAGTAGGAGCTCATGGACAGGATGTGGTCATAGCTGAGCTAGAGAGTGGAGGACTACCGAGACTATGGGAGTTGTAGTTTTAAAGAAGAAAAGTCACTTTGGACATTTCAAATTTGTTTTTGGTTATAGTTTGTTGAAACTGCTGCAGAGTGGTAATGAAAGAAGTTGAAGCATAATGCTCACCTCCTAGTCTTAATAGAATTAATACTTGCTGCGCAGATAGCAGGGGTAATCTTTATTGGTCTGAAAGGAGCTTTGGCATGCAGGCATCTTCTCATTGGCAGGCTGCCCGCCTTCTCTCCCTGCTTCCTTATTGGTCCCTCCTATTTATCTCATACTTCCCACTCTGGCCAATAATGTGCTGGTGTGAGGCCACACGAAGGCCCCCTCCCTCCCCACAAATGCAGGGGTTAATTGAGTAAAACACTGCTGCCTGCTTGAACTAATGAGATCTGTTGTCAAATTCTATGACTTTTTAGAAGAAAACTTGGGATTCTTCTGTGTTTTTATGACTGCCTCACTTTCAGCAACACAACTAGTTTCATTCAAGATTTTATGAATGCTTGTCATTTCATATTTTTGTTTGGGAAAGGTTTTATTATTAAAGGAGAGTTCCGGGACTTTTTTTTTATTGTCCCTACGGTTCGGCCATGTGTTTTTAAGCAAAACTCGGTAGATCGTAGAAAACTTTCCTATGGACCTTACCCGACTTTTCGTCCATTAACGCACTCGAAATCAGCCGCCATTTTCTGATAATCCTATCACTTGCCGCATCGCCCTGGCTCACCTGCTTTTGCGGCACTAAATCAAATCCCCCGCCCCTGAGCCTGACATCAGCAGACGCGTACCGCCCATTTCCCAACGCCAAAGCACGTTTCGTGTCAACAATCGCTGCGCCTCAGCTAATGAAGTGTCGCCATGGAAATGGCAGGACGCCTCTTTCCTCAATAAGTATAAACACACCGTTTCACAACACACAGCAGCAGATTTTCGATTCCATTACTCTCTGTGTGTTACTTTGAGTATTCTGTGACTCGTTTCTGTGCTCTGGTCAGCTACCTTCGTTGATTGTAGCCCGTGTGAACAGATACCAGTACCACAGCTATAAATTATTTTACTTTCTTTACCACACAATGGCTACAATAATGCCGTATATGTACGAGCCCGAGTACACCGAGGAAGAACTACTGGAAAGGCAAGCACGCGAAAACGATGGGGATTCGGACGGCAGTTGGGAGGACCAGTCAACGGATGAAGAGCCTGGACCATGTCGCATGGACGGCGTCTCCACCTGGTGCACGTGCAATCGGTGCGAGCTAATGCCAACTGAGGAGGAGAACTGCTGCTGCCGTGAAAATTCCGGGTGCTTGGCCTACATTTCGGAAGGCGAGCCAAGTCCGCAATGCATCACCGAGCTGCCAGAGTTCAGGGAAGCCTGCCTCTCACGGACCGTGTTGAGGATGATGATGGTGCTTATGCACGAACTTTGCGGGACTGTTCGTCCGCGTAATCCGAGTAACGAGTAAGTATACTCTGGTTGTGATGTCATTGATGCCACTACTATTTCATGGTCGTCTCCCACATATAAAACTACATCTACATATCATTCGAATGCATGTAAATTGGTTCCATGTTGTGCATTTTCTAGATAGAATTTTTTTCAAAGCAGAATGACATTTTTTACCTGAATCGACAGTGATAAGAAAGTTGTCATTTTAATACAGTTTGCATCTTTCATTTTCACAGGTGGTACAGGCTGGTGGCCTATCGTTGCTTCACTTGGTGGCTTCACGGGAGGCTCGGACACCGCGTTCGGAGAGTAATACCTGCCTGTGCGGTACTTGCCATTAGACAACATTTCCCCAGCGACAGTGGACAATACCGCGGATTTTCCCTGGATGTGCTGCAACCGCAACTTTACAATGTGTAATGTTTATTATTTATGTTCAATTGAAATTAAGATCTAAAATAAAACCCAACATATATTTTAACAATGGTTGTTTTGATTTTTTAAATGAATCTAGTGTGTCTCCATTGAATAGTCTTCCTGTGCCTTGTCTTGTCACACCACATGTCTCCGGCCAGCATCCTCCCTCACGCTGGCCGCCCACCTTCAATCCACATAACCGTTGAACCCATATGCATCAGACATACATATGTTATTTTGCGGGTTGGCATCAAGCCTCCCGGCCTTGCCTCCTCCCCCAAAAATACTTACCACACCACTTTGTTGAAGCGTTGGCAATAAAAGGAAGACCTTTGGATTTTATTGATACAAAACATGGTTATAGGTAAATAATCAATATGGTTGATCATAATAAATCATCCTTTTGGGCACCGGGTACAGAGATGACCCCCTCTGGCCCGTGCCGCCTTGCCACCACAGGCCAGCCTGCTGCTGACTAACTGCCTAGGCATCCAGGGTCTCCAGGGTGAACTGCACCCATATATTCTCCTGGGAGGGTGAGGTATTTATAAACTCACCCCCCTGCCTTCCATGTACTAGATCCTGCAGCCTGCCTCTTACATGCAGTTAGATGGCCTCTCCTTGGTGAGGCCCTGCGGCAAACGAGTCCTGTCTGCACGACCACCGCCCCAATCCACCCCCCCCCCCGCCCTATCAAAGGCAGTTCGCACCGGGGTACTTGTGCTGGCAAGTGGAGCTGTCAGGGAGCGATAAAGGCCAAGAGGTGCCAAAGACCATGTACACTTCAAAGTGGTCTATAGAGCATGGGTTGTTGTTCCCATGTCTACCTCCAGACCCCGTGTCTCCTGCCAAGCATCCCCCCTCACGCTGGACGCCCCCCTGCAATCCACATAAGTGTGTCTCCATTCACGAGTCTTCCTGTGTCTTGTCTGCACGACCACCGCCCCAATCCACCCCCCGCCCTATCAAAGGCAGTTCGCACCGGGGTACTTGTGCTGGCAAGTGGAGCTGTCAGGGAGCAATAAAGGCCAAGAGGTGCCAAAGACCATGTACACTTCAAAGTGGTCTATAGAGCATGGGTTGTTGTTCCCATGTCTACCTCCAGACCCCGTGTCTCCTGCCAAGCATCCCCCCTCACGCTGGACGGCCCCCTGCAATCCACATAAGTGTGTCTCCATTCACGAGTCTTCCTGTGTCTTGTCTGTACGACCACCGCCCCAATCCACCCCCCGCCCTATCAAAGGCAGTTCGCACCGGGGTACTTGTGCTGGCAAGTGGAGCTGTCAGGGAGCGATAAAGGCCAAGAGGTGCCAAAGACCATGTACACATCAAAGTGGTCTATAGAGCATGGGTTGTTGTTCCCATGTCTACCTCCAGACCCCGTGTCTCCTGCCAAGCATCCCCCTCACGCTGGACGGCCCCCTGCAAACCGCATAATGCCACGACATATACACGTCATTCATTCACAAACACACCCCTGTTTCGAATTCTTTATAACCCACTTCATATTTATAATGAGAACTTCTTTGCACTTTGCTAGTCAACCCGTGAAGGTGCTGGTTATCTGCTCTTCGTCTCTGTGAACTTCCGTGACCACTTCGAGGAAACTCGTCAGTTTGCAACCTGTGAACTGCTCCCTGTTCTACGACAAGAAACTACTCTGATCCCTGCATCTAACTGTTTGCTCGTCAAGGTAAGGCCATGTACCATACTCATTTTGCATCCAATTTCTTTTCGTTCAAGACAGTACATGCAAGGAACTAGTCACATGTTCTGAGTTTAGTCAAATTATTTTTCTATTTTTTTAAAGTTATTCAAATACTTATCCGCATGTGAATAACGTGTATAGTTCCAAGAACCAAAACATACCTTGCATTGAACCTTTTATGTGTCATTTAATTTTTTAACACATTGGTATTCATAGAGAATTGTTGATCTTTACTTTTCAGAACTTTCCACAATGCCTGCCTGTTCCATTGGCGGTTGCCCTTCGAAGACCCATAATAAATCTGAAGGTACTATAATGCATGTTTTCCCTAAGACAATAGATCAGATAAGAGAATGGGTCCGATATTGCGGATATCCACCCTCTGAGCTTGAAAGTAGAGTCCTAGAAGTCTTTGCGGACAAGAGGGGTGATCGATACCGCATCTGCAGCAGGCACTTTACCTCTGACATGTACTCCACATCATTGCTAATGAAGAAGAACACACGACGAGCGAGGCGAAAATTGCTCTCAACCGCTATTCCCACTCTATTCGTCCACATCCCTCCACTGGTGAGTCAAGTTTACGTATTTATCTATCGGCATTGCGGTAGTGTGTAGCATTAGCTAACAATAATTTCCCCATTTATGTATCCACTCAATATGAAGGCGGAAGATTCTCCATCCGTGTCGTTATTGCAGTCATCAGCCACTTCAAGCGCCTATCGGGTAATCTTACTTGGCTATTCTGCCACTGACTTGTTTTAGGCATGTAAATCAATAGTTTTAATTTATCGTGTAATTATTTTACCTAATGGTACACCCTTGTACTCGTCCTCTAGTCTTTGCTTTCAGTTATAATTATTGTTATCCAAAATAATTCAAGTACTGTCTTTCAGGGAGATGCTGAGGAGTCCAACGTATTGACGACTACCGTTGATGTCACTCAGATGCTCGAGGTACGTTTCAGGACAGTTCCATCGATGGAGATCATCAGATCTTGCATTCTTGTAGCGTGATTGTTACACACAATGTTTCTTTCGTTTTTAGCCATTGATATGTCCTTCTGTCGTCGCCCTCCTATGTGTCTTCTTTTTTCAATATTGTGTTCATTACTAATGAAAGTCCTATGTTTCAGGGAGTCGATGGAGCATTAGTCCAAGAAGAAGGGGGAGCGTGCAGTTACGGGTCGGCGCAACAGCTTGCAGAAGTGTGCACCGCAGTCACATCGTCCCTTGATGTTCTTATGCATTTCGAGGTATGGATACTGACAGCTCGATCAAGCGAGATCATATGACTTGATTACATCCGCTATACTTCCTTCTTTATTAACGCAAGTACTATGTTTCAGGGAGATGACGGAGCTTCTTCTACAAGAACATCGCCCCTAGTAGTTGATGCAGAATTCTGGGTGGTGACACTTCCAACGATCGAGCAAATCGAATCATATTTAGATATCCATTATTTATTTTAGACAACTGATCATTTGTGCAGGTCTATTTAGATGAGCCGTTCACGCCTGCACAAACTTTCTGTTCTTTTTATCAAAATAGAAAACCATACTAATGCAATTACTGTGTTTCAGGGAGTCACTGAAGCATCATCTTCAATAATATCATCAATGGAAGTCTATGAGGAGCCCGAGGTATGGATCTTGACAGTTCGATCTAACTAGATCAACAATGCGTGAATAATTGGAGTTTGAATGTTCTACACAAAGCGTTCATTCGTGTTTTGCTATTGAGATGTACGTGGGTATTATTATTATACATACTAATGAAAGTTCTATGTTTCAGGGAGTCGATGGAGCGTCAGTGCGTGATGGATGTGCTTATCAGGAAAACATAGTCGTTGCAGCGCAAGAGGAAGTGGAGACATGCACACACGAGTCGGAGCAACAGCGTCCTGATGTTGAAGTTCGAGGCAAGAAAGTTTCAAAGAAAAGAAAGCAAAAGAAGGTTAGTGTCCTGGTCACTATATTATGTTGTTTTTCACTGTTAATAGTTCAATACTGTAAGTTGTGTTTAAACTGAACACCCCTTTTCCAATCTGTCCTCTAGTTGCGAGTTGGTGTACGAACTAGATCTACACAGACAGTGAAGCGAACGAGAGATGTTGCTTGTCAATCCTTTTGGCAGGGACTTGAGACTGGAGATGCATCGTGCCAATGGGAAGAATATGAAGTGATTGACAACGGAGCTATACCACCACCAGCCATTGATAGTGAATGTCCTCCTGGTAGTTCGGATGCAGTCGGAGATCAATTCACAGAATCCACACCCGCAAAAACTAAGACCGCGAGAAAGTTGAAGAAATTGTTTTATTCACCCATCGCCGGAGAAGGAACAGATGTTGCAATGGAAGAGAATGAAGTAGACGACAATGAAACACCATCAATATCACTGAACATAGCGGAAGACGATATCAGAGATTCTACCTTTCATGTGAGTGACATGTCCTCAACGTTACAGGCCGAACCAGCTGGGATGCAGAGTGACAGTATAAGGAAAGAGGCCAAATTCATTGTATTCGATAGTTGTTTGATTGATATTATTATTCGGATTAAATGTGGGCATTTGGTAGGAGGGGAAGTATGTGGGGAGCCATTGATTAATGTGACTCGTGCAATTCGAGGCACTAACCTTAAAATACATGCCACCTGTACAAAATATCATCCTTTCACATGGTCTGCACAACCTATGTTGGGACAACTGCCAGCAGGCAATCTACTTTGTGCAGCGGCTGCACTTTTTAGTGGTTCAAGTTTTAAAAAATTAGAGTCTTTCTTACAGTTTGTGGGAATCCATTTCATTGCGAAAACTCAGTTCTACAAATACCAAACCGATTATCTATTTCCAGCCATTAGCGAAGCTTGGAGAATGGAAAAAATGTCTATTGATAGTACATTCGCGGGCAAACGGTTCAGGCTAGCCAGTGATGGACAGTGCGACAGCCCAGGATTTTCAGCCAAGTACTGCACCTACCACTTTCAGGACATGGAAAGTAAGAAAATTGTGAGTTCGGTGGTCGTGCAGGTGTCACAAAGTACATCCTCAGTGGCCATGGAGAAAGTTGGCTTTGTAGCATCATTGCAAGAACTACAATCGCGGGGAATGGTGATCGACCTGATAGCCACGGACAGACACGTTTCAATTGCCAAGACAATGAGAGAACAGTACAAAAATATAAATCACCAATTTGACGTTTGGCATCTTGCAAAATCAATCAATAAAAAATTGTCGGCTGCAGGTAAAAAAAAAGAATTGCAAGGTATTTCACAGTGGTCCAAGTCAATCAGCAACCATCTTTGGTGGAGCTCAAAAACATGTGGAGGGTCGTTGGAAATTCTACTGGAAAAATGGCGGTCAGTAATGCCACACTGTACAAACGTTCACCGATGGAACACGAACCAACATTTCCACAATTGTGAACATGGCCATTTGTCCACAGAGGAGGCACGGAAGAAGAAGTGGTTGATTCCTTCATCACCCACTCACAAAGCCATTGAAAAGATTGTATTTGATAAAACTATAACAAAAGCTTTGAGGGGACTCACGGAATTCTGCCACACAGGAGATTTGGAGGTGTTCCACAATATGTGCCTAAAGTACAGGCCAAAACGATTGCATTTTGGCATGGAGGGCATGATAAATCGGACTCTTTTAGCGGTCTTGGCACATAACCATAATGTTGGCCGTCAACAAAGTAGGACGACCGGAACTTTAGGGACGCTTCGCTACAATAAGGCCTTCACTAAAAGAAGTAAACAATGGGTGATCAAACCAGTGTTTGAGGATATGCAATATGAGTTTATTGAGAAACTTATTGTTGACGTCCTAGATAGACACATAAATGGAGTTGTGAACGAACCTGTGCAGGGGACAACTGCATTGCCACCCAACATTGCCTCTGTTCCATGTCCACCTAAAGAAGAACTCATTGAGAAATACACATCACGGTTTAAATGATTGTAATTTGATTGTCTGTTCTCTCGAGTCTCCTCATGTCGCAGGCCCATTGAATATGTGTATCTATCCAACCTAGTTCATTTGCGCATTAAATTAAACCAAACAGTAATATAAATCATTTTTCAAAAAATATAGAATGTCTCCGTATTTATGGTTCTGTGGGGCTGCAAAGCACGCAGACAAAATGCAAAGATGGAGTGTAAATATCAAGTCCTGTGAGAATGCCTTACACTGAATGTAGCTAACTAGGAATGTGTGCTCGTTCAAAGTGAAGGTCAGCTGCTTTGATTTTTTCTCGGGTGCCAGAATGGCCCACGACTCAGTATAAGGTTCTATTGTTATTTGACCTTGACAGGCCGGGACCACGTAAGAAACGATAATGAATATAATTTCAGAAACGAAAGCCATTTCATGTTCGTTCATTAGAAGAAATAACGTCGGCATAGAAGGAGTGTTATTTCGGGGCTGCCCTACGCACAGACACAATGGAAAATGCAAATATAATGTAAGTAACTCTTTAGATGAGTTTATACCGCAATTTAATTACTATACAGTAGCTTTAAAGACGGGTTAAGTTGTACTTGTTCGTTCTATGTGGCATATTGTTTTCTCTCTCCCTCTCCCCTGCTACAACTGGTCCACTGTCTGCGATCTCGGTCCTGGGCCCTTCCACTCTCCACCTGCACTCCCTGTCAACCCCTGCACTGAGGGACTGTCTCAGTATCCTACAGCCCCCCCTTGACGTTTAAAACCCAGTTGCACTGTCCTAGCTATGAAATAATTTCCAGACCGAATATATAAAATGAATAATTTTAATAAAGATCTGATGGTGAGACTAATTTAATTTTTTATGTTTTTCAAACAGGTACTTCACCCATTATTGTCTGTGTCACGAGTACCAGACACCGGCGGACGGCTTTTTCAACCGCCAGTTGCTTCTCCGCGTGAACAACGTTACCACCCTGACCATTTTATGGGACGATCGCCAAGTACAAGTATGCCTTTACGCGGTACTAACGGCTAGATGTAACATACAGACCGTTGTGGTGGCCTAGTGCCTCGTTGTTGGAACAGCCATGCGATTATCAGTGCGACCGAAGAGCTTATTTTATCGTAAACCAACACCCTGTGTACTGCACACGAACATCGCTTGCCTCAAGACGAACTATTTTGGATCGAGAGCAAATAAAAATGAAAATCGCTGAATATTCTCTAAACATTTGATGTCCAATAAATGTACTTTGCCAAATGTACAATCTTGCAGTTTGCTTTTAAACCACAGTTTCATATTCCGAATTGTGGCGCTGTATTGTGAGATGATCTAAGACCCTGTGTACAACAAAGGAACATCGCGTGCCTCAAAACGAACTTTTTGGAACGTGAGCAAATAAAAATGAAAATCGCTGAATATTCTCTAAACATTTGATGTCAAATAAATGTACTTTACCAAATTTACAATCTTGCGGTTTGATTTAAAAGTACAGTTTCATATTGCGAATTGTGGCGCGCTGTGTTGTGTGAGCTGATCTGTGTTGATTTCCGGGTTCTGTGTGGAGTCGCGTAGAAGACGCCTGGGCGCGTTTGCCTACGCAGCACAGTCACGTCACGGATAGAGGCGGGGAATATGAATGTTTTGATAAAGTCTGTTTCAGGGGCGGGGGATTTGATTTAGTGCCGCAAAAGCAGGTGAGCCAGGGCGATGCGGCAAGTGATAAGATTATCAGAAAATGGCGGCTGATTTTGAGTGCGTTAATGGACGAAAAGTCGGGTAAGGTCCATAGGAAAGTTTTCTACGATCTACCGAGTTATGCTTAAAAACACATGGCCGAACCGTAGGGACAATAAAAAAAAAGTCCCGGAACTCTCCTTTAACCGTAACACAAACGCCCCGCCCCGCCTGACCTCAGGGCATTACTGCCTGAAAAGCTTGATGTGACACCCTCAATACGTTCACCTCTGCCCGCCTACAGAGGCCACTCCCATTGGCCTAATGGCTCCCAAGCCGGTGGTGCTGGCTAGTATTGGCCCACCTGAATGTGACGGCCAGCCCCTTCTCGACTTAATGGCCTTTCATTAATGACTAATGATCTTTTCTTTTCAAATCGAGCTTAGGTGAAAGAGCCACTAAGCCCCACCCTGGCCAGACAGTCGTGGGGAGTCATAGTCCGCTAACCCATCCAACTGGCCAAAGCTTTGCCATTGGCGACTGGCGTACTCGCCCTGCATCCCTGCTGAACATAAGCACCATAGGCCACTGCCCCCTAAATGGGTATAGATCTGCGTGTGGCCAACTTGCCTTTGATTTTAAAAAAGTGCACTGGCATCTAACTGGCTGTGCAGCTGATGTTGCAGGAAGAGTACAGGCACCTTTCAAGGGTTGGCATTGATGAAGTCTGCTTTTCCAGGTTCACACCCTGCTGCCTTGTGGCGTGGCCTCAGTGGTCCTACAGAGTGTGTCGATTATAAGGATACAGGGAATATAATTGTACTAGAGTATGAAAGCTGGTCCCATTATAAGTCACAACCATTATTGGTTGGTACATTTATTTATTGTTTAATCTTGAATTATAAGGCATGTTTCTTAATTTCTTGTTACCTTTATCCAACTCAAAGAAGAGTCAACAATTGTGCGCTCTAGCACTTTGAAGCGTCTCATGTGCTAGATGGAATTACCAATAAAGATCTTGGACCCAAGTAATCCTGCTGCCAAAGTAGGGTCCTCAGTGGCTACTGGCCCCTTTCCCGCAGGAGTAGGTGACTCAGCAGACTGTGAAACTGGACTAAGGTCTACTGGCCACGCTGATCCTCCAACAAGTCCTCTGGAAGCACTCTAGGCCCTAAGGTTCAGAGATTGTTCAAGATTTCGATCTCTTTGGCCCTCAATCGTGTAGCCGCTGCGACTATCTCGAGATCAGGAAGATCATTACCCAACAGACACGGGACAGGGATGGGGTATTTCATCGCTACAGAGAGTGGGCCGTTTCACCTGGACAGCTGAACTCTACTATTACCGAGGGGCACTTTCTCTTTCTGTCAAACCCAATGAAGCTACAATCAGGCCCATCCATTTACTGGCCTGGCTGTACCCACTGACAGGTTGTGAAAACATAACAATTGATATGAGGCTGCGAAGCCCAAAAGAAAAACACCAACACAGGTTACAAAGGACATACAAGTGCTTTATTAAAAAGCTAAAACAGTTACCAAAGTCAATTGACAAACGGATAGCTATTCAGCTCTCAGAGTAACGTAACGAACTTCAACGAGGGTTCGATGCATTAGTAGAGAGACCGTACATTGGAATACTTGGGCTTTTATATCCTTTATCCAGTCCTTGGCCAACCCCCTCGCGGGTTAACCATTCTTGGGATCAGGCCTAAGGTTCCTTGCCAGGTCAATCCTATAATGTATGCATTTTGATCAGTTTCGCTGATACAGTTGTTCATTTACACATAGGTCAGCAATAGGACAAGGTCTCAGTTCGCGACCCTGACAATTGGCCTGCAGGCATATTAATTATTCGTGTGTGCGCAGGTCACAACGGCCAGAATCTCGCTCAGAATATCATTCAGCCTCCATTTTGATGTTCAGGGTGACTTCCACATTACAAGAGAACCTAAAATGGCGGCTAAATCCAAGATGGCGACTTACATAACTTTTCGTTAAGGTCAAGACCTTGCCGCGGAGTCTATTTACATGATATTTTAGACAACTTGGCGTAGGCCAATACACATTCAAATACTGCGATAGGAGGCATAATATCATTTCAATTCCAACAGACCCTCCTTTTGGCCTATGCCAAGTGCTAATATCATTTCTAATACTTTTGCATATAACTCCATGTACTGTCATCCATACATCCCGAATCATTGTCTGTAATATCTATAGCCATTAGGTCGTTCATCAGAACCTCTTGTAACACAAACTCTTTGGATGCTGTATCTGGGGCATATATTCTCTGCCCTATTGTGCTCACTGCTTGGGCACAACATCCCCCTAGCATTCCACATATACTCGGAAGACATTGAAAACAGCAACAAAGGAATAGCAGGATCCCCAAAATAACCAGAATAACAGAAAGCACCTTCCAACCCCAAGATCGTAAAGAATCCAGAACCAGGTGCTAAGATTCCAATCTCCTACAGGGATATGTACTTCAGAACTAAGAATATGCAAGTTCTGTATTGCTTTAAAAATTGTCGGCGAGGAATCTGGTACGAAAACACAGCAAGCGGACCCCACCAATTTGCATACTCTACCTCGTTCTGACAAAATGACATCTAATGCCATCCGATTTTGGAGTGCTACCAATCTTATTGCTTTTTGTTCTAGTGTCATATTGTAGAGTATGTCCGTGGTCCGATTGATCGTTCTCTCCAGTACCCTTGCTAATCCCCTAATGTTCTCAGAGTTTGTTATTTGTCCCCAAAAGGGCACAACTGATTTTGCTATATCTCCCAATACTTGCTCAGGGGTATCTCCGTTCTTGTCCCGCCGTGGGCGAGCCTTAGAAACCTCCAATGTACTAGCTACAAATACCCCGGGTAACAGGATTCCTAAATAACAGGTTCCCTGCCAATCCTTGGGCAACCAGGGAAATGCTAAACTACCACAAACAAAATAAACAGGCCCCCCTACATACAGAGGTTTCGCCAGTCAAATTTACAATGTTCATACAACCTTCAAAATCTCCTATTGGCCGAGTGCTGTTTCTTTGTACACAAAAGGGGACCGAGTCAGGGCTATGATTTATAGAGTAAGAAGGAGGCACAGCGTCCTTATTGCCTATCGGAGCCATTTTAAAGGAAATTAAAGTTTGAAAAGGAAGAGACAGTTTATCAGACGGCCTAATAGAAGCGACATTAGGTTTACTTCTATTTTCAAAAAGCGAGCATCCCAGGGGAGTTAATTCACGTTTCTCGAAATCATTCAAATTAGTTCCATCAAAGTTCCCTGAGATGCTATCATTCCAACGGCCAAAGAATAGTGCTCTAAGAGAGGCATAGCAAGCAGTCGTTAAAGGTAAAGGGTGAATATACCATCCTAGTCCCTTGCTCCCATGTTGCGGTAAATGAGTGCAAATCCAACAATTACTCTTATTAAAAATGGCATGCGTTGCATTCATTACTATCATTAGAGTGTTATTATGATACTTTGTCTATGTTGGAAGTCTCTAGGGGACAGAGTATGAAGGTGTACAGAGGGAGTCAAAGCAGTTGGTACAATCTTGGTCGGTAGTAAAGGTTTTAGAGGATAGATTTCTTCAAAGTACCAAAGTCCTACAGCAGTAATCGTAAAAATAACAATTATCATTATCAAAACACAGCAGTACGTTTTCGGGGCCCAGGCACATTGTTCATTGTCCAAGTTGGTCACCCCCTTATTCACAAGTCCAGTGCGGGGAGCAGCAGTGGAGGTGGCAGGCATTGTAGTTCCTCAATCGACGACCCCAATGTTCGTTGCTGGCGACGCTACGGTCGCGCGATTTCTTAGTCCTTCCCAACCCTAGCCAGCAGAATCCTTTTTTTTCCTTTTGTTCAACAGAAACTTTCTTATATAAAAGAAAACTTCCAATCACTTCTCTTTTGTGCCGTAGCTCTATTTTCTTTGTCGAAGGGTGTACCTGGAGGTACCCAAGATTGTTTGATCCGAAAACAAGGCGTCGTCACTTCCTGATGGAAGCGACGTATCGGAGGCGACGGAAGTCGCAGAACTTGAAACAGTGTTTTCCGGAAGTGATTTTTCAAAAGAGTGCGGAGACGAAATGGACTGTTCCCCAAGCTCCACGGGCTCAGAGAAATTCTCCGACGCACTCACAGCGCTATTTGCTACTCCAAGATCAGGGACTGTAGCATCAGCGAGGGGATCTGCTTCTTCTGTAACGTGTGGCGTCGGGTGAGGAGAAGTTTCTTGACATGCGTCGCGTGGATCCAGTGTTTCTTCGCAGCCACCCGCACTGCTGTCCGAGTGACCAACAGTACCTGGTAGGGTCCCTTCCAACGAGGAGCGAGACAGGAAGACCTTTCGTAGGCCTTCACTAGGACCCAACTTCCAGGCTGTATATCGTGTCCTGGGCCCGTGAACCGTACAGGTAAAGCCGAATACACCTGGTGATAAATGAAATACAGGCTTTTAGTTAACTGGTTACAGTAGTCTACAAGCAATACATTTTCCACCTCTCTCAGGGCTTTAGGTTTTGGGAGACCCCAAATGTTAGCAGGTCTCCCCATCACTACCTCAAATGGAGAAAGCCCAGTCTTAGTTTGAGGTGTGGTACGCATAGCCAATAATACAATAGGTAAGGCATCTGGCCATTTCAGTTTGGTATCGGCACATATTTTTGCAAGCTTATTCTTTAACATACCATTGTGTCTTTCCACCAACCCAGCACTTTGAGGATGTCTAGCTGAGTGAAATCGTTTCTCAATATGTAGAGCTGTGCATATCTGCAAAATTACTGCTGCAACAAAATGAGGACCATTGTCCGACCAAATTACCCTTAGGAGCCCAAATCGAGGAAAGAATTCTTTTACCATAATCTTTGCAGTGGTCATGGCGGTAGCATCTTTAACGGGGAAAGCCTCGACCCATTTACTGAAGGCACAAATAATTACAAGAACATATTTCAGATTGTTACACCGTTCCATCTCAATAAAATCAAAGTGAATGACCTCGAAGGGAACAGAAGGGGGCCCAAAGCTTCCCCTTGGAGTTACTGTCCCCTTACCCACATTGTGCTGTAAGCAGATCATGCAATTTCGAACATGGTGTTTTGCAGTCTCCGGAATCTTATTATTCACCCAAACTTGTTCTAACATTTTCGTGATCTGCTGAGCACACACATGTGTAGGACCGTGTGCCATCGTAACCATTGCCAGTACATATGAATCAGGGAGCAACCATTTTCCTTCAGATGTATCCACCCAACACCCATCATCATCTAGTTTCCCCATTCCTTCGGCCCACCTTTTAGATTCTTCTACTGTGGCATCAGTTTGAATATCTCGCACAGACCCAATACCTTCATCCATTATATAAGCATCTTTCATTTCCCTCAAAGCATACATGTCCGTGCTAAGGTCTGTGGCCGTTTGCCTGGCTATCAGGTCCGCAAAAGCGTTCCCTTTTCCCACATCATCTATGACATTACGATGTGCTGCACATTTCATGATCGCTAACTGCCTAGGGAGTGAGAGTGCCGAGAGCAATTGCACTATCAAGGGGCCATGCTGAATCTTGGTCCCATGTGAGGTCAGGAACCCTCTTTCCGACCAGAGCCTCCCAAAGTTGTGAGCCACCCCAAAGGCGTACTGGCTATCAGTATATATATTTACTATACGTCCTTCGGAGAGTTCACAAGCTCGGGTCAATGCTATAATCTCTGCGGCCTGTGCGGAGTTATGCGAAATTCTCTTAGTTTCAACAACTTTACTCAAGTAGTAACTGCGTAAGCAGCTGTAGATGTACCATCTGAGAGTTTGAAGCAGGAGCCATCACAAAACAGCTCCCCTTCTGCATTGTCCAAAGGAGTATCTATAAGATCTATCCTGCCCTTCGTTTCTTGTTCAGTGGTATACAGGCAGTCGTGTAATTCTTCGTCACCGCAAACAGTGTTTTGCGGGAAAGGTAAGAGTTCAGCCTGATTAAGAACACAACACCTCTTAATTTGAATGTGAGGGGCAAACAGGATTAATTCATACCTTTTTAACTGTGCAGAGGTGAGGTGTTGCGTTTGGGTTTTGTTCAATAGGATATCTACAGAGTGAGGTACCATCAAAATCAAATCATGGCCTAGGACCATTCCCTCACTCTGTGTTACAGACGCGGCAGCGGCAGCAGCAGCGACAGCTCGCAAACATCTTGGCAAAGCGCATGCGACAGGATTAAGGGCGGAGGAGTAGTAACCGCACGGCCTATTCTTCCCTCCGTGTTCCTGTGTTAACACAGCCAAAGCACATCCATCACATTCATGCACAAACAACACAAAGGCCTTGTCATAATTTGGAGTACCCAGAACCGGTGCAGAGCATAACGCGGTTTTGAGAAGCTCAAATGATCGTTGATGTTCCGATTTCCATGGCAGTGGCAGAGAAATGCCCTTCTTCGTCAAAGCCAACATCGGTTTTCTCACTAGCGAAAAGTTCGGGATCCACAACCTACAGTAAGAAGCCATACCTATTAAGGCTCTGACTTCCTTCTGTGTATTTGGAACAAACATGCCAGAAATGTGTTTTATTCTTTCAGGTGTCAATCTTCTCCCCTCCTTTGACAGGAGGTACCCTAAATAGGCGACCTCCTGACAACAATATTGAAATTTTTAGAGCGAAGCTTTATGACCATTTTTAGCTAGATGAACAAGCAACATTACAGTGCCTTCTTTACAAGCACTTTCAGAGTCTGCAGCCAAAAGCAAATCATCAACATATTGAAGCAGGGTACAAGTAGGTGGCAATTCAAGGGTGTCGAGCTGCTCTTTCAAAGCTCTACTATAAATGCTTGGACTTTCAGTATACCCTTGAGGTGCCCTAGTAAATGTAAATGAGCGTCCCCCCAAGGTGAACGCAAACAAATATCTACTTTCCTTATGTATAGGGATGCTAAAGAAAGCATTTTTTAAATCCACAACGCTGAAGTGCGTAGCCGTAGCAGGGATCATTGTCAATATCGTCGTCACATCAGGCACGATTGGAAATTGTGGGGCGACAACTCTGTTAATAGCACGAAGATCAATTATGAACCGGTATGGGATTGCATTGTCGCCTTTCTTATATACAGGCAAGATCGGACTGTTACACAAACTGCCTGTAATCTCCTTGATCACCCCACGATGCACAAAATCGGAGACAATGCATTTTAAAGCACGCTCACCCTCAACTGATATTTTATACTGCGGAATGCGTGGTAGTTTAACTCCATGTTTCAAAACTATTTTAACGGGCTCAATCTGTAGTACCCCGACATCATTGTCGTCAACCGCCCATAAACATTCCGGGACAATGCTAAACTCAGGAGGTAAAGGTCGAATCAGAAACTGAGAATTAGGAAGTTGCTGTGGTGAAACCGTCAGCCGTACTCCATCAGAGGAACAATGAATTACTGCATTCAATTTCTTTAACAAATTCAACTCCACAGTTCGAAGTCAGAAGAAAAGGGCAATGGTCCGTAAAGGGCAATGGTCCGTAAAGGGACCCAAAGAAACAGACACCGGTGAAGAAACAATTGGTATACCAGAAAACCCTACGGAAACATTGGTTTGCCCTGACGTGGAATGTTTGGAACCCGAGAATGATCAATGGAGCACTTCTGTGCTCCAGTGTCTATCAAAAACTGGTGTTTCCTATTCCCTACTAATAATTCAACGTAGGGGCCTTTCTGATTAACGGGAATAGGTGAAGGTTCCAAACCCTGCTTCGGGTAGTCCTAAAGAAATAGAGTATTGTCAGAAGGAAGCTCTTCAGAAAGGTAGGCAGCAGAAGGGTGATCAAATATGTTCCTCAAGTCCACACTCGAGGTCTGATTTTCCTGTGAAAAAGGTTGCTGAGGATCATGCAAAAACTGACCTCTATCAGGGCCCCCTGCTCCAGGGCGGCCCCTGGGTCGTCTACCCATATTCCCAAACGCACTGTTTGACCTTTGTCGAAGGACAGGGCACTGTGCTCGCCAATGACCTTCCTGGCGGCAATAAGCACATTGATTAATATTCACAGAACCCAAAGGAGTATTTCCTTTTGGGACAAACTGACCTCTAATCTGTGTCATGCCTCCTCTGGGGTTTCTAACAATTTGTTGTCATAATACTTTGGTTTCCAAATCTCCTTTCCTCTTTTCTATTTTTTCCTTCTAATTATTAACACGGTTCTCTTAATACTGAGCCATGTGCAAAACCTCAGATTGAGATTTTGCCTGCCAAGCGCTCTCAGAGGACATAATCTGTGACTGGATGTCGGGCAACAATCCACATACAAATTTGTCCACAAACAACCTTTTCCCAGACTCTGTACCCAAATCCTGTCCACTGAAGTCAGAAAATACCTGCTCGAATCTGTTAAAGAATTCAGTGGCGCCTTCAGTTTTCCCTTGAACACAGGCCGTAAGCTTGTCCCAAATAATTCTTTTCTCTGGAATTATAGTTTTTAATTTTGCGACAATTCTATCAGGCAAAGTAAGTATTACCTGAGGTGGTTTCTCACCAACTGGTCTTTCTCCATCAACCCTAATCATATTAGCCCACGTATAGGTGGAGGAACAACAACTAGAGGAATAGGAACAATAGGTTGTACAGGGGGAACAGGAATAACAGCAGGAACAACAGCAGGAATGGGCAGAGCGCCCAAAAAAGGATCATACGGAGGTGGCGCAGAGGCACCAGGCCTGCGTTCGTTTAACAATTTTTCAATAAATTCTTCGGAAACATGGAAATCTTTAGAGGGGTACATTTTCTGGATTCCAAGTGAAAAAGCCCTATCCATATTTTTAACTGATTCTGAATGTTTTTCTTTATCATATAACAATGCTTTTTTGGCATTTGTTTTATGACGGCGTGCATGTTTATCCCTACTTTTAAGCTGCTGTAACGCTTCTTTTTTCCAGTTCTGTAAAACATCAAAGGCTGCAGGTCTAGCCTTCTTTTTCAGCAAGACCGATTCTAGGTATTCAATACGGGAGATCTCAAAACTGCCATTGATTGGCCACTGAAATTCGGAGGCATGTCTGGTCTGTCTGTGCCAAATATCATTAAATACTATACTACCAATGCCATACTTACAGTACATAGTACATGCTGGCGACCCCTCCTGTGGTGCCGGGCGGCTAAATTCCAAAGATTGTCGATCGCTGCGGAACAGAGCCCTAAAGCAGTTAGACAATTTCCCAGGCATTTCACAAAAAATTGTTGTTACCTGGTCAATAATTGTGTCTGCAGATACAATACGCCAAATTCAAATTGTCAGGGTTAAATTAAGAGCCGGGTCACGACTGCACCTGACTATGCCTCAATTCCGATAAGACTGAACTCCTCCTGGTAGGCTCCACCGACACACTAAGAAATCTAGACTCCCAATTCAGTCACTTCACCATCGACACCATCAAAATACCTGTCTCTGACTCAGTCAAAACCCTTGGAGTCTATTTGGATTCCAACCTATCCATGGAGAGACAAGTCAATGCAATAGCCTCCTCAGCTGCATATCACGCTAAACTAATCAACGCAGTCAGGCCCTTTCTCTCCAAAGAGAACTGCACAAACATAGCCAGAGCCATCACTGGCTCCAGGCTAGACTACTGCAACGTACTCTTCCTAGGAACCTCCAACAAAAATCTGGAAAGGTTACAAGTCATACAGAACAGTGCTCTCCGTGCAGCCCAAGGCATTGCTAAAAGAGAACACATCTCGGAGGCCAGAAAACTAGCCCACTGGCTCCCAATTAAGGAAAGAATCGTCTTCAAAGCTCTTACACTGACCCACAAGTGCATTCACCTCACTGCTCCCGCTTACCTCTCCGAAAGGATCCACCCTGTCTCCTCCACAAGGCCAACCAGATCACCCTATACCAACATGCTCTATGTGCCACTAGTAAAAAGAGCCAGAGCGGGGGGTTCCAGCTTCCCATATCTTGCACCCACACACTGGAATGCCCTACCCCCCACTATCCGAGGTGAGGCCTCCCTCATCGCCTTCCGTAAAGCTATGAAAACCATCCTCTTCACATAAGGTCCCTCACATCAGCATGAATACTATACATTTTGACCCACTGCATAAGCTGGAATGTAATGACCAATCGCAGAAGCTGTAAGTATTGTATTATGTCTGTAATACTTATAATGTACCAACAACTGCTACCATTCCTGTACCTCTGTAACTAAGCTCTCACAAGTAACAGCGCCTCAATGCCTGTGGGCTGCTTGCGCGCTATATAAATCTAAATAAATAAATAAATAAATAAATAAAAACCTAAGCAGGACCGTACGGTTTATCAAAGAACTTACCTAACGAATTTTACCTTGTGTTTGGTGGTTTCGACAAATCTGCCCGCCTCAAAAATGGACCCTCGTCAAGATGCCGTGTCAGACCACACGACTATCGTCCAAGGATCGGATCGTGCAGCGCTGCCGAGGTATCACGTCTCGTTCGGTCGGGCCCGCAGAATCACACCGTCCGATCCCGGTTCGATAGTCTGCGTCAACCTTCAATGATCCGGCATCAATCTTGAGGGTCCCTATTCGGGCGCCAACTGTGAAAACATAAAAATTGATATGAGGCTGGGAAGCCCAAAAGAAACACACCAACACAGGTTACAAAGGACATACAAGTGCTTTATTAAAAAGCTACAACAGTTACCAAAGTCAATTGACAAACGGATAGCTATTCGGCTCTCAGAGTAACGTAACGAACTTCAACGAGGGTTCGATGCATTAGTAGAGAGACCGTACATTGGAATACTCGGGCTTTTATATCCTTTATCCAGCCCTTGGCCAACCCCCTCGCGGGTTAACCATTCTTGGGATCAGGCCTAGGGTTCCTTGCCAGGTCAATCCTATAATGTATGCATTTTTGATCAGTTCCACTGATACAGTTGTTCATTTACACATAGGTCAGTGATAGGACAAGGTCTCAGTTCGCGACCCTGACAAGTGGCCTGCAGGCATATTAATTATTCGTGTGTGCGGAGGTCACAACGGCCAGAATCTCACTCAGAATGTCATTCGGCCTCCATTTTGATGTTCAGGGTGACTTCCACTTTACAAGAGAACGTAAAATGGCGGCTAAATCCAAGATGGCGACTTACATAACTTTTCGTTAAGGTCAAGACCTTGCCGCGGAGTCTATTTAGATGATATTTTAGACAACTTGGCGTAAACCAATACACATTCAAATACTGCGATAGGAGGCATAATATCATTTCAATTCCAACAAGGTGACAGCAGTGACACTTGCCGCAGTGTCTCAGACCGCAGGCGTTTTGTGTCCATTGATATACACATGTTCTAGACAGAGTTGAGTATTATTGGGAGGTGGGGTCTCTTCAGGAGACCCGGTACCATTCCCACTCAGTGTAACCAATCCACATTTGGCCACTCCCTGGCCTAGTGGGAAGTCCTCCTCTAGGAGACCCACATTAATGATGGCCTCTTCCACGAGTCCACATTCACTATGGCTTGCTTGGGTAAGCCCTTGCAAGCAGGATCCCCCTTCCTATGGCCCAACTCCTTACACACCAAACAACCTTTGGGTGGTGAGAATGCAGGTGTCTCAGTGTTAGGGGTGCCTGCGCTCTTCTTTTTGGTGTGCAAGGTAGAACTAGAGTTTTGGGATTTCCCTTCATTCTTTTGGGGACCTGACTTCGAATAGGATTGGGTTGGACATTTGTCCTTCCCATCCTGGTTTACTTTCTTGTCCACCGATTTCTCTACCAGTTTGGGTGTGCCCCCCTGAGCCTTTTTCTGGACTACTCACAAACCCATAGGCAGCCTTTGCAAGCTCCGTAGGGTCTGTAATAGTCTTGTCCACAATATGCTGGTGTAGGTCAGCCTCACAATGTTTCAATACATGGCTCACACGCAATCAAATTGTACAGCCCTTTAAATGTGTCAACTTTGTTTCCAGCCACCCACCCGGCTCAGATATTTCAATGACAAGTGTGTGAACGCTTCGAATATCTGCCCACTTTTCATTCTGTGCTCTCTGAAGCTCTTTAGATACTGTTCTGGGGTTTTACAGAACTTCCGGTGGAGGGCTGCCTTCCTGCTCTCATAAACAGGACTTTCTTCAAGAGTTAACTGAAGGATTGCATCAGTCCCTGGTCTCAGTAAGCGACTCATCAGGGCCGAACCCCACAGTACCTCATCCACCTCCTGCAGCTGGAATGCCAGCTCGAGCACTTCAAAGCAGTAAAAAATATCCTTTCCCACTTCCTAAGCCTGCACTAAGTCTTCGGGGATGTGCCGCCGGGGCTTATCCCGGGCACTCTGGTTTGAGCCACTACTGCTGCTTTCGCTAGAGGTGGGTAATTACTGGGCCACTTAGAGACTGTGCTAAGGCTTGGGACCTGCGGGATGCCTTACTAGCCCCTGACCTCACTGACGCTCTAGAGTGTTGAGAAACCCTGCTTGCCCCCCGGCGGGATGGCTTGCGAGAAACACTGCTCATGCTGTCTTCCTCGTGATCTTCCACTTCCCCCTCCGGAAGGTCTTTTCTGTCGGGTACACAGGGCCAAGCCCATCCCCTGGGGTCTTCTCCCCAACTGCTCTCGCTTCTACCCAAGCTTGTAGGCTGGTCAGCAACTCAGGTCTATTAACCATAGTGTTGTGGGGAAGTCCCCTCTCTTAACATAGGATGCGCAGGACATCCTTGCTCATGTCTTTCACAGTCTCTATTTAAAGAGCCTTGATTATTACAAATACCTAGCAGTGTATAAATGCTGCCTGCAACAGTACTTTTTTTATCGTTGGGTGGCTAAGCTGTGCACATGGCTCCTACTAGATCCGACCGCTAGCCACCCATGTGACAAATCAACTTCCGGAGCACCAGTGGTCCAGGGATGAATATAAGTTTCTAAACCATTAATCAGCCCCACACCACTAGTACACCAGAAGGGAGCACATTATAAACCCCCTTGTCCAATTTTGGGAACGCAGACGGAACAGCAGACTTATCTCCGAAGGTCGTGGATCGTTGGTTAGTTGCAACACAGCGAAAATACAATTATTACCCACTTTTAAAAGGGACTGTCCAGTCAAGAATATCTACAAATATCTACTTTATTAATATTCAACAGACAGTTATAGCACACCACAAAATACAACACACCCTGTAAAGGAATGCAGTGGACAGACAGTTTCAAGAAGGACAAGGGATGCACTCTGGATACTGACAGGAGGGTAGACAGTAAAGTACTTAATTGCAATAGTTTAAGGATACTTGGTTTCAGCACAATGGGGGCAATGGGTTGTGAAATGTCACTAGGGGGCTTTGGGAGACGGACCAGGGGGACAGAACCACAATGAACCTTGTGCTGTAGATCTTGGTGCTCAACAGGATCAGGTTAGTTTCAGGGTGCTTTGTAGCTCCTGCGGCAGAGTTCAAGACAGGAGACAGCTGCGAGTATCAGGCATTCTGGCAGTTTGGTGAGCAAGGCTGGATGGACGGCTGCAGGCTGGCCAACACGGCAGCTTGGGGTCAGGAATCATTGTCTCAGTGCTGGTTGGTGGGTCTGAAACACTGGTCGAGGCATCTCGGATGACATCAGCGGCTGCGGCGTGACAACAGTCAGCGGCGCAGTCGGTTGCCGCTACGTCTGTTCCCTGGGAGATGTTTAGGGGGGGATCTTGCTTGCCTCTTTGAAAATACTAGCCTTCCATCCCTGGTGGAAGCTGTAAGGCAAACTGTACCTTCGGCCAGGGTCCAAATGAGTTCTTCTTTTTACTAATTGCAAAGTCTTCAGATGATCTGCCCAAGAAAGGGTCTCAGCTCTCGTTTAAAGCCAAATGCGCCACAGTGATTGGTGTAGGCTAAGCCTACCTTAATGAACCAATCCTGGGGTTCCCACCAACAATACCCTGTATGCGTGAGGTCATAACCAGAGAGCTTTGCAACAGAAAAGGTAAAGGGGTGAATACATGTAATACTAAGTGCCACCCATCTTCCTGTCTGTTGTGGATCAAAGGGTCTCTCTGGTTAATTGAGCTCTCTGTGGTTCCTAAATAAAGCAGCAGGTCTCCCTTGAAGCTGTAGTGAGACCTGACGTTTTGGTCGCCGCCAAACCACACACTCCTACCCTCTGAATGGGATCCCCCTGCGGGGATGACTACTGTATAAACATAGTCCCAGACATGACAGATCACTGCCCTTGATACTGAGAGGCGGGAGCTAGCTTCAGGTTGACACAGTGCATATCAAAGGTTGTTGGGTTTTCCTGTCTTTTGTTAACTTCGGCAGCCAGGCCCCATGTGGGCCTGTTTGAAGTATACAAGTCTATGTGTATATCATGCAGGGAGCATAGGAAAATGTGTGCGGATAACCCTGACACATTTTCCAGAGGTTGATCTACCATCATTCAATTTCATTTAAAATTTCAAAAAAAGCCCAGGCGAGTGTATACCCACTGTGCGGATGGTCGAATTCCTCACACCCGCATACCCTGCGAATTTCCAAATCTCATCAGCCCTCATCCCTAGAATGGCTGCCAGAGGCATTTTATGTCACCTATTTCTGACGTCATTTCTGATGTTATTCTCTCTAACTCATAAATCCATTTTTCCGCAGCAGAAGTCAAACTAGGCAATTTACATTTTAAATTTTCCTTATCCATTTGTGGCCATGGGATATATTGTGGCCATCCTCCCCCTTTCTATAATAATGGGAATTGTGTAAATCATGATCCATAATCCAGCTACAATCCTTGTTTTCCAGGTGGGCTAGTATCACCTGTTTGTCTCCGTCCTGGCAGTGACCTCAGTCTGCTTACATAAGGCACGGATACATCCCCTACAGTGTGCGATGGCACCCCCTGTGTTCACTCAGTGTATGGGGTTCCTTCTAGGGTTTTATCTTTAGGGTCCCTCTTGCACCTTCTCTTCATGCTTTCTCATTTTCTTCCATGTCTTCGTCTGACATCATTATGCCCCAACTTGTATGGCTTTTTGTCTTTTTCCCCATCATCTACTTAAAGACAGCATTCTGTGCTTGTCTGGTATGATGTCTTCTGACCTACCTACTGTTTCCCTTAATAGGGATCCTTTGACATTCTCTTTGGTTTTACACCCCTCCTTATCCCTTATTCGCATATATAAATGCCCAATCCTCTTGCCTATATTTTCTGCTTCCTGCTCGTCAGCCCATGTTTGTATTCTCGGTATTCCTTGCAGCTCCCCGCAGGGCTGTTGTGACACTCTCTCTTCCTCAGATCGTTCTCGTGCTTCAATTGGCATCATGCTTCCATGAAATAGATAATCTATCTCATCATCGTTTAGTCCCCGACTTCTGTTCATCTCTTTCAGCTCTTCTTCCTCTTGCCTTCTTTGCAAACTACATACTTTCAGTCTTTGTATTTCTAGCTCCTCTCGTTTCTTCTCTTCTAGTCTCTCCTTTTCTTTCCTTGTCTCATATCATCTTTGTTCTTCCTTTCACGTCCTCTCTTTTTCCTTCTCTTCTTTGTATGCTCTCTCTCCTGGTCTCTTTCTTTCTTTTCCTGCTCTTCTCTTTTCCGAACCCATCTATGCCCTTATCATCTAGCTTGAGTAATATCTGCCTTCCCATCCATTCATTCTGTACTATCGTCTCCTTGCTGCTTCCTCTGTCTCCATCTGTCTGTCCTGCCAATCCTTTCTCTCATCACGCTCTTTACTTTCATCACGTGTTGACATATATTTGTACTCCCTACTTTTTCTTTTTTCCACATTATCTTCACTGTTATGAGCGGGGAGGGGGGGCTCGTATGTCGGATTAACCTACCCCAGCGCTCCTTTCAATTCCTTTAAAGGATTAAATCCCTGCTCCTCAGTATCTTTGCTCTTTTTTCAGAAGAGGAAAGAGGAGCCGAAGGCGTAACATCCTCATCTTTATTCTGATTTTTTGTAACTTATTCCCCTTATATGTAGCAGGCAAATATGTTGTCGTATGTCACAATACTGTTTTTGCAAAAACAAAGAGGTGATGGCTGGAAGGTTTAGGATGAATCTTAACCTGTGGCATTGGTCTGAGCAGCCCTCCAGACCATCGTTCTTCGACCGCCAAGCTATTACAGACGGGGAAAGACCATATGCAAATCAGGCATAGTACAACCCCAGAAGGGGCCGTCCAGCCGAACTGCTAGGTCACATCCCTTCTGCACGAGACCACAGGCATCCCATACATTTTTCGGCCTTGTTGGGCCTCATCAGTGAGGCACAGCCTAGAGACTCAAGCTACTCCTCACTGATGAGTGCCAAAAAGGCTGAAACATGTCTGAGGATGCTTGTGATCTTGTGTAGAGGGGATGTGACCTGCAGTTCGGGCTGGACCGGCTCCTTTGGGGTACGAACAAGCCTAATTTGCATATGGTTTTTCCCCTTCGGTAATGTCTTTGCACGCTGAAAAACGATGGGCTAGAAGGTTGCCCAGAGCTGTGCTCGTGGATATGATTAATTCAAAACCTTCCAGCCATCACCTCTTTTGTTTTGCTATAGTCACTCCGAGAGGCACGGGTAAGCCCAGACGTGGGTCCTGAGTCTGCTGGGCCTAGAGACCCAAGCTACTCCTCACTGATGAGACCCAAAAAGGCTGAAACATCTCTGGGGGTGCTTGTGGTCTCGTGCAGAAGGGATGTGACCTAGCAGTTTGGGCTGGACTGCCCCTTTTGGGGTAGAAACAAGCCTAATTTGCATATGGTTTTTCCCCTTCGGTAATGGCTTTGCACGCTGAAAAACGATGATCTAGAGGGTTGTCCAGAGATATGCCCATGGTTATGATTAATTCAAAACCTTCAAGCCATCACCTTTTTGTTTTGCTAAAGTCACCCCGAGTGGGACGGGTATGCCCAGAAGTGGGTCTTGAGTCTGCCGAGCCTAGAGACCCAAGCTACTCCTCACTGATGATGCCCTACAAGGCTGAAACATGTCTGGAGATGCTTGTGGTCTTGTGCAGAAGGGATGTGACCTAGCAGTTTGGACTGGACTGTCCCTTTTAGGGCAGGACCCAGCCTGACTTGCATATGGTTTTTCCCCTTCTGTAATGGCTTGGCACATTGAAAAATGATGGTCTGGAGGGTTGCCCAGAGCTGTGCCCGTGGTTATGATTAATTCAAAACATTCCAGCCATCACCTTTTTGTTTTGCAATACTGTTTTTGACAATGAACACTCTTGAGTCCTTCGTGTGGTACTGCCTTATCTTGGATGTATATCTCGGCAGTGTCCTGCATAGGTGTAAAAGAGGTGTCTCCTATGATGATGAGTCGATCTCAACTGTCAATACTTACCAGATATTTTATTCTTTTATTTATTCTATCAAGTATGCTACACTGATTAATTTGAGTAGCCATGTCGCATCCAGATTCCGCCGGCAGTCGTTCCTATATCGATGGAGCAGAGTTTGTTCTCTATTTCCTGATTCATGGCTGCCAATGTGCCATGCAGCGGTCTAGTGTTCCAGGTGGAGGCGTACTGGTCCGAGGTTGCCACGGCTACGGCCTCATACTGCAGTCGGAGGAGAACTCAAGTACAGGGTAATCCGGAGCCATGGCGCATTGCTACTTCAAAGTTAAGCGCTCTTAAGTACGTTATTTCCATTTCTTACGGTGTACTCTTGCTATCTACTCAATCTATTCTATGTGTTTCCTCCTCCCTCTCCTGCTCGTAGAACTCCTTCCTGCTGTTCCTTGCAGTTGTGATGTGCCGCGCTCCCGTATCTCAAGCCTCCCGCTCCAAGATCTTGGTAAAATCCTCTCAACTCAGAGAAACCTTATTGATTTAGCATATCTGCACGTAGATTTCAAGCCGCTCTTGTTCTCTATAGCAGTGTGCTACCCTGCCTGTGTCTAAGCTAGCAGCCCAGACAACAGCGGCGAAATAGATGCTTACACAAAAAAACTTTAACAAACCCATAAGCAAGTCGTCGTCTACACTTCCGGACAACAGGGGTTTTTCCCCTTGAGGGGTTCCCTGCAATCTCTGCAACCCGGTTATATCATCGCAGGGTCGTCATAGGTGGTTTGGAGATTCTCATTTACTTCAGCAGAGGTTGCATCAGAATCAGGTCAGTCCATTGTAAGTTTATGTACTTGGTGGAAAGTTCATATCCTTAAAAAGCCTGACAAGGCACCATCAATCACAGCTTATTACCCCAGAAACAATGTTCTAACCACTTTAACAATCTATGCAATGATGTTCTTTTTGTTCCTTCATGTACACTTCATCCATTTTTGCTGTCTCGTTGTATTATTATTGCATTTTTTTAAATCTCTTCTTTGTTTATTATACTTCTTTGATTTTTATCCTCCTGATTGACGTCAATCTCTTGATTTAAAAATCTGATGATCACCTTAATTTTTTACTTCATTTTATATCTCTTAATCTAGACACAACAAAAGTTTTATACTGACATATGTATAACCTCATAAACATGTGCACTTTTTAAATTTTCTGCGTCTGCGTACACCTTGCTTTACTATTTTTAGTAAATGATCTCATCTCTCTTTTTACCCCATTTTGGAGTTTGATACACACTCTTCTTTTTGGCCTTGCCCCAGGAATCCTTCATACCTCTACTTGGAGTTTTCGTTTCTTCTTTTTTGGTGCGTAGCCTTCTGCTCCTCTTGGAACCAGGAAAACGAGGTATCCACAGAAATAATGGAATGGAACATTACCTAATGAGAAATGATCTATTTTTTTAATCAAATTTGTTAAGGATTTTTGTACATTTGTATTAATATATAGATGGTGTGGGATAAGGGAATAGGTGAAGGTAGGGGCAAGAGGGTAGGTGCGGGGGTCACCCCCCGCATTATTAAAGAAAATCCACCAAAGAAAATTCGGTCATTTCTCAATAGGTATTTTATTTTCGATCATTTCATGGTAATCTGGAAAATGAGGCATCTATTTCTCTTCTTTCTAATGCCCAAAAATCCTGTTACTTCTATACATGTATTTACAATACAGTCCCTCCCCCTATTTTTGTCACTTTCAATGTTCTAATTACATCTGTGGCTCAGCTCGATTCCCACAGCATCAACGGTTCCCCAATAGATCAGTTCACTTTCAGTCCCTTGGGCACCTGCGGGGACCGGACAGGAATTTCATCAAAGTGGCACCTGCCAACCGATTCTTCTCACACATGGGTTTTGAGCGCTGATCTCCACAGGAAGCTCCACGGTCTTCTGGCTAATGGTGAAAGCAATCAAGAGTCTGAGAGTCTAGATCTGGGCCTAGGTCGATCAGACCAGAACTATGCTCTGCTACCAAAATGTGCTCTAGCACCTTGAAGCATCTCATGTGCTACATGGAATTACCAATAATGACAGACTCAAAGAATATGGCAAAGTACTACTTTATCGTCAACCTAAAATAAAGTAGGGCAATCTGGGGAACAACAAGCTATAGTCCACACAGTCACAACCAAATTTGATTATACAAAGGTTTTATACCTCAATATGCGTCATCTATGATGTCATCCTATGTGGCAAACTGCAAAACCTATTGATGAGAGGAATTGGTTAAGGGAACATAAATACCTATATAGTATGTAAGCATCAACAATTTTACTGGATGCCCCTAATCTGTTGGGCACGCCTCGAGCCACCACTAACTACGTATAATACAGATTATAGCAGAATAATGGCAGCGGATTGGTCTTTACAACATTGTAGCATGTTGCTACATAGACCCTTTGATTGGTCGGCATGCTTTCCCAACCTTGGACTTGCGGTTCATAGCAGCGCATAAACAAAATACAAGCCAGGTGTCAAGAGTAATGTCAGACTACGCTCCACTTTCCCAATTAATCCATCATCTCTCATCGGTCTGGCCCTAAAACAAGGTTTCTCCTTTGTAGTTGCCCTTGCAGGCTGTTCTTGATACTTGGACTTTTAAGGGAGTGTAGGAACACCATTATCTTTGTCTGGAGTTTAATGAATAGCCCTTGTTTTCGACTTCTGAATCACATGTGAACGGACCACGAATTTGTCAATTTTGACCTTCAATTTACTGCCTTTGATTCAATTGTGCTGGGTGTCATTACTCCCCTCGGCCTCTAGAGACTTGCTCACTCCATTTTGCATAGGCTTTTTACATCTTTAATTGTCCAATACCTGGCTCTTGCAGATCTTTTCTCCTTTACTTAAACTAAGAGAAATATGTCTTACGTACACGGCTGATCCTTTTGACTCCCCCTGTGCCTTGCAATTATTCCTTGAAGTAGCATCCTTGATCCCAGGCCAATAGACTCCTGTTTATTCCTCACAAAAAAACTGTTTTGCCAGCGTCTCCTGACTCTGCAGCCCTGGTCTGTCTGCTTGGTAGCTTGATTGGTTTCAATACGAGCCTGGCGTCCATCTTCCCACCTTGGCCACTCTGGCCTTGTTATGTTTCCCTCCGCAGCAAGCTTCTATATGTCTTATCTAACTTGCGTTTCTGTGTATATACACTTATTAGTCAGCCGGTTACTTTATTTTCTTTGCATATATGATGTTTTCATATTCGTTTACATGTTTCTCTTGTTACTTCAGTTACATCTTTATTCTTAGGTATTTGCATATCGTTCAGTATGTCTCAGTATCTTTCCTTCATGATGTCACTCTGCTGTCATCGGATTTCACTTATAGCTCTCTGACGTCCAATGGTGTGTGCCGACATCCTTCCACCTTTCAGTGTGAGGGTACATTCGATACGGTTGTCTGAGTGCATATCGTCTTTCATACTCTAGATTTAGTGTTGGGATGATACCTAGTGTCTCGCATTGTGATCTTCTGCTGTTCCAGTATGGCGGAGGTGAGGGGGCGAGAGCTAGGGATGACGCTTCCACTTGCTCCTCTACAATTGTTTTGTTCCTGATTATTTTATTTGTATTTTTAAAGCGCTCACACAGCCCGGGGGCATCGAGGCGCTGTTACAGAATTTGTTGTTGTTGTCTTAGTTGCATATTTTTACCGTGCTTAAATACCCAGAGGTTTCTAAGCGCGGACCTGGAATCGAACCTGTGTTCCTTCGTGTCGTCTTGCTTCCAAGGCGAGCATGTTGCCGCTGAGCTATCCTCCCGTATTATTCTATCAGGGCCCACTACAGTGCTTATCTTCACATCAATGAATGCTCACTTGGCGGCCATTCTTCTGTTTGGAAGATAATCCTGACATCAAGTGATTCTTGTCACATTCTCATTTTGGTGTTGGCACGCCCCGTGGTGCTGGGTTTAGTGACTGTCAGGTGGCGATACGCTACTCTGTAGGCCTGATCCTTACGCAAGTGGGTGTGCATGCTTTCAGTGGCAAAGCCTTCAGATATCCTGATTAGGAAGGTGTCTGGGCCGAGTCCATCTCACAGTAGGAGAAGGATAATACATCATACGTCTCCAGTTTCTTCTGGGGGTGTCGGCCCCTCGCGATCCGCAGAGTGGCCTTGCTGCACTTCTGTTGCGGACGTTGCACAGCGAGGAATGTTCGAATACCAGTAGGGGTTGATCCTCAAGCAGGACCTGAGCTTTGGATAAGCAGCCATGCACTGCTCGCCTACCGTGTCCTACGCTCCCGGCCGCGATGGGGACTGTCATGCTTACACTTCCACTGGCCCTCCTGCCAAGTCTGCTCCCTTGAATAGATGTTCCATTTTAGATTGGCCTCCCTCCTCCCGCACCCCATGGTTGTTGCCATTAGGACGGTCGTCCCTTTTTCCCAAATTACTTTCAGAGCGAGTCGTGAGAGTCGACTCGCTCATTGTCGCTGCAGCTTGACTAGAACATTCTCGATGTGGTTGTTAGGGGGGAAGGGGATTAGGACATTGCATATCGCTTCATGTTCATCTGGCGTGGCGCTGAGCATCACTGCTTCTGCCCCCACCTTAAAGCCAGCACACTCCATAGGACCAAAGCAGCCACAAGGCAGCGGGGCGGGAAGCTGGAAAAGCCAACTCCATCAGTGTCACCTCGAAAATTTGGGGTACTCTTCAAGCAAGGTCAGTGGCACAGTGCACCTTAAATGGGTGTTATGCCATTACCTGCTCCCTGCCCCCAGTGTTTATTCTACTACCCTTTGTGCGGGAGCTCCCACTTCCCTGCTGCCCTTTCCATGCACTCCCCATAATGTTGCTGACTGACACTGCCACCCAGACACCCCGGGATGGATGCTGGGCTAGGGCTTCGGCTCCCCTGACAGACCCCGGATATTCCTGTCCTACTGCCCACATTGTAGCCTCCAAGACTATCCTGCTGTAACGTCCTATGTCATTGTTCATGGACGGCAAGGTATCCGCCTGTCCTCTGTTGAAGTTTATGGATTCAACGGGAGTTGGGTCACGTGTGTGGGCAGAGTACCCGCCAAGTTAGTAGAGACTTGATTCAAGAGATGAGCATTCGGGCACATGCTCTGTCACTGTGTCTCATTTCGTGGTCTTCTTATATATACTCTTGTGTCCTGATTTCACATGCAACAATGGTGACGAGGATTCCAGCACCTACTCGTGCCGCGTTGTGAGAAGTGTTACATCCTGCTTTCACCCTCTTTGCCTCTCCGGCCTGGAACACCTCCTTGCGGTGGCAAGTTCTCGCTTCACCCGCCTACCTGCTCCAGTTGTGCCCTGCAAGCTTGCTCGTCATGCAGGCACTAGACATCATTCATTGTGTTCCTGGGAGCTGTGTGCTCCTTCTCCAGAACAAGTGTTAGAATCCACACACTCGCATCCTGCAGCACGTGTTATTGCAAGCCCTGCCAGCCCCAGCCCAGAGAGTGCGTACAAGCAGACCTGGGGAGCAGCAACGCTGCAACTAAGGAGGTAAGAGTGTGCACACACTGCTAGCTTGCCTGCATTATCCAGAAACCAATCTTGCATCATCACCAGCAAAGAAAAGGCCCACGTCCCCTTCCATAGGCCTTCAACGTGTTGGGGGATGAAGGAGTAAGCAGCACCTCGGCTCAGATGCCACCCTCCCCTGCACCTGCACCTGCGCTACCCTCCAGGGAAGAAGGGAGTCATAATTCACTGCAATTACAGGAAGTCCCGCCTTTTGACATAACTGACAGAAGCAGCCTGGCACCACGCTGGAATAAGTGGCTCACAGAGCTCAACATCTACATCAACGCCACTGCGTGTGAGAGGAGCGTCGCCACGGAGGCATATTGATGCATTCACTAGGCCCAGTTGTAAGAAATGTGGACTACGAACGCCATCTTTTTCGCACGTCCACTCAGGAGAAACGTGAAACCCTAGACAATTTTGTCATGCGATTGCACAAAAGAGTGATACATTGTGATTATGAACCTTACTCAACTGAGGAGGCACTAAAATCCAAAACCATTGCTGGCTGCAAACCAGCGGAATTCCGCAAGAAATTATTACAAAAGACCAGACCTCAGGAAGAAATATTGCAGATTGCCAGGGTGGTCATGATGGTCTCCTTACAAACGGAATCTCTAAGTAACATTAAAATAACTCAAGGAGCGCCTCAGACACCCATATGCCAAATGAGGTTCACTGAGAAGGCATTCAGCAATGACTTCAGAAAGTGCTATTGTTGTGGATGTAATTTCCCACACGTGGGCCCCTGTCTGGCCATAGGCCACATGTGTGACGGATGTGGGGGTGAAAATCACTTCCAGTCAGTGTTCTAAAATGTCAAGTATTTTCAGAGGTCCGCCAACTACACAGACCCAAGTCAAAAGATTGAAAGCTCCTGCCACAGACAATGGAGATCTCCTACTGAATACAATACTGCTTGTCAAGCAGACAGGGATCCCCACACAAAGCCTGACAACAGCGAGACAGAAGGGACTACACCCGTCGAAGATCCTCGCCGGAAGACACGAAACGTCGGTCAGAACACCACAAGGTGAGGCACATTGAAGTCTCAGCAAGTCGTCACAATGAATCTGATTTGTCTTCCTGCAGCGGCGACCGCAAAGGAGGATATGTGCATGCGATAGGTATTAAGACAGCAACTGAATACAGTCCAACACTATTATTGCAAGTGAACGGAAAGGCCCTGTAATTTCTAATTGACACAGACGCCACTGTCAATGTGATTGAATAGGATACATATCAAGGACTTGAAAACAAAAGAGAACCCTGACACCAGCTGACATTGACATCTAGTCCTATGGAGCAAACACACCCCTCGATTGCTAAGGAATGTTCAGAGCAACGTGCACATACAAAGATATGCCAGCCAATTTGAGCATATATGTAGTCAAAGGGAAGTCCTGGGCGGCAGCATCGTCAGCTTTAAATCAGCCATACAAATGGGCCTGTGCACAAATGTACCAAATCATGATGGCGTACACAACGAGCCTGAAAGCTATGATAGTGAATATGTTCCCAACACTGTTTGAGGGCTTGGGTAGACTCAAAGGAAAACAAATTAAACTGCACATCAACCCAGAGATCAAGCCGGGGGCACAGCACTACTGAGGGATCCGACAAAATATTCAACTCCTTGCCCAAGATATCATTGAACACGCAACAGGACCCACACCTTGGGTCTCATCCATTGTACTAGTTCCCAAGAAAGAAAATGACAGACGTATTTGCATATGCGTGCACATGAGGGCACCAAACGTGGAAATCAAACGAGAAAGACACATATCCCCGAGAATGACCGGCATGATGTACTTACTGCACGGGGCAAAAATCTTCCCAAAACTTGATCTAAACAATGTTTACCACCAACTTCAACTACACCCTGATTCCCGTTATATTACCACGTTTTCCACACATTTAGGACTCTTTCGCTACAAATGGCTCAGTTTCGGAGTGTCTTCTGCAGCCAAGATTTTCCAGAATGAAATACACCAATAATTAAACACATCCCACAATGTCTAAATAATAGCTACGACATATTAGTTTTTGGAGTGACACAAGAAGCACATGGCAATGCACTACATCAAGTGTGCATGGCGCTAGAGAAGGCCAATCTGACTTGAACCCGGCAGAATGTGAACTCAGTAAATCCACACTCAAATTATTTGCACACATATTCTCACAGGACGGACTAAAACCTGACCCAGCCAAGGTAAAAGCCCTTGTGGACACACCAATGCCCACGTCAACATCTGCTGTGCAATCGTTTCTGGGCCTGGCCAGCTATTGTATAAGCTATTTTATAAGATACATACTGGATTTTGCCTGTGTACGCACGCCCTTACATCTGCTCATTAGGAAAAGGGCCAGAATTCAGGTGGTCAAGAGAATGTGAAGAAAAGGGATGTAATTTAGAGGTCGCCAGGGGTCGCACCTGCGACCCCAGAGTTCTCCCTTGCTACCCCTGTGGTCTCCCTTGCTATCCCTAAAAGAATGTTTTTTTTTAATGGAAACCTCTGGGCTGTGGCAAGCACCATGTGGCTCTTTGTTTCTGCAGTGAGTGGCTTTCTTGTTCATGCCTCTTAAAAAAACATGGGTTTCCAAAAGTGTAACCCTAAATAAGAAAGAATAGGAATAACAAATAATTTGTATTTCTGGAATTCTATACAGTAATTGCTAGTCTCATTAAAGGTTTATTTGGGGCACACCACAGGGGGTGAGTCACTGATTTAGACTGTTCCTAAACACCTAAAATTCACAACCTAGACAAAAACGTCCAAAAAGCATTTAAAGTAGAATAAGCATCCATTTCAGACTATGTATTTTGCTTTTCGCAAGTTGCAGTTATAGCATTTTTGTTCTGCTGTTGTCTCAGTTACTATCATCACAATATAGTCCATCTCGGTGTGCTCGGTCACTTCCCAAAATCCTTGTGCCTAAAAGCTAGTGTAGAGTGTAGAAATGTTTGATTATAGCACATAAAAAGGCCCCTGATTTTATTGTGCTACAATTAATGCTTTGTTGTAATGTGTCCATGCTGTTCAGGATGCTTGTTTGCATGTATGAGGTAACGAGTGACCAGAGTACAGGATGCCTTCTAAGGCCAACCTCTGACGCATGAAAAGTAGATCTACGCAGTCTTGACATGCGGCCAACTTTGCACCAGACCTGCAGATGAACTGGCCTGCTGTTCAATCTCATTTACCAGTTTAATGGTATCCACTACAGAGTGTAATTTGCTTTCTGACTTTGAGAACATTCAGACATGCAATTGCTAATTTTAGTATAGCCAGTAAGATATCTATAACCGGTAAGATAGCTCAGTGGTTTAAGTGATTGCTGCAGTGATGTGTGCGTGTGATCTACAGGTTGCAGGTTGAATCCTGGCAAGGCCAACTCAGCCTTCGTCCATCTGAGGTTGATAAATGAGTACCAAAACAGGGTGGATGATATTGTAAGCATATTTGTTCTATATAAAACACATAAGCATTAAGTGCTATATAATAACACATCATTATCATTTAGCCTTGGACGTCTGCTTGCATTCACATTAATTTGGTAATATGGGCCTATACACACTGATATTATCGATACATATGGTGATCTATTCTTGTATGAAATGTATATCACATTACAGTTATCGTAACCATATTTTTCATAGTGTACTTAGGAACAATGCTATGTGATGCCACTTCTTGTTTTGTGAAGGGGTGAAAGGTCATGTTCCATCACTTTCTGTGATGTCACTTTGGGATGGGGTCAAATGGCATCACTTCCTGTGATGTCATCAAGGGTCAAGGGTCATGTGATGTCACTTCCATTACCCCTGGCATTTTGATGAAATGACGTCCATGGTGAAAAATAATTCCAAGAAATCAAAATGTGCATCTCCTCCGCCTCATGCATGGCCTATTATGACCCAGACATGGAAACCGAATTGACTTTGGATGCAAGCCCTGTTGGTCTAGGTGCCATCCCAGCTCAATTCAGACTGGGCCCATCCTCCTCCTCTCCCTGCCGCATTGTGGCGTACGCAAGTCGCAGCCTGTCTTCAGCTGAATGCGCATACTCCCAACCAGAAAAAGAAAGCCGGGCAGTCGTATGGGCCTGCGAGCACTATCATCTATTACTATATGGCAGAAAATTCACCATTGTCACAGACCACCAGGCGCTCACAACGATATATGGCAAATCAAATGCCAAGATGCCGCCTCATATTGCATGATTGGGACTCCGTTTGCAGGAATACTCCTTCACGATAGTGCATCGGCCAGGAAAGGACAAATAACCCAGCTGACTTTTTATCCTGATACCCGCTGCCTGCAAAAGAAGAAATGCAATCCATCAAGGCACACAAATATATCAACTACATCGTAAGTAAAGTTCTCCCTAAATCAATCGCAATGCAAGAAATTCTCAACAGCATGCGTCAGGACCCGGTGCTCATGCAGGTAAAGAACAGCATAACTTCAGGAAGACGGCACAGGCCCGACAATAGTGCAGTGTACACCTCCGAAATAGAAGGGAAACTGTTCAAAACATTTCACCTGCTAAGGCATGTCCTTTCCTTCTCGCTGCAAGAACTACTATTAAAAGAGAACTGATTTGTCATACCGGAAACACTGCAGGACAGGGTAATCAGCATGGCTCACACAGGACACAGGGGAATTGTATCCACCAAGAGGCAACTCCGAACCAAGGTGTGGGTTCCACACATGGACACAAAAATTGTGAAAGCCCTTGGAAACTGCATCACATGCAAGGCAGTAACACATCACACGTACCCAGAGCCATTGAAGATGACCCCCATGCCACTGCAAGTATGTGACAAAGTAGCTGTGGACATGTTCGGCCCATTACCAAGCAGAAAATATGCTCTGATCTTCATGGGTGAAATGTTGAGATTCCCAGAAGTACATCTAATACACTCAACAGCAGCGCATGCTGTCATCCCATCCTTGGACAAAACAATTGCAGATTATGCTATGGCAACCATTGTAAAATCCGACAATGGCCCACCGTTAAAGAATCAGCTCTCTGGAACACACTCTCGAGGGCACCAGGCGTTGAAGAATCAGCTCTCTGGAACACACTCTCGAGGGCACCGGGCGTTGAAGAATCAGCTCTCTGGAACACACTCTCGAGGGCACCGGGCGTTGAAGAATCAGCTCTCTGGAACACACTCTCGAGGGCACCGGGCCTTAAAGAATCAGCTCTCTGGAACACACTCTCGAGGGCACCAGGCCTTAAAGAATCAGCTCTCTGGAACACACTCTCGAGGGAACCAGGCGTTAAAGAATCCGCTCTCTGGAACACACTCTCGAGGGCACCAGGCGTTAAAGAATCCGCTCTCTGGAACACACTCTCGAGGGCACCAGGCGTTAAAGAATCAGCTCTCTGGAACACACTCTCGAGGGCACCAGGCCTTGAAGAATCAGCTCTCTGGAACACACTCTCGAGGGCACCAGGCGTTGAAGAATCAGCTCTCTGGAACACACTCTCGAGGGCACCAGGCGTTGAAGAATCAGCTCTCTGGAACACACTCTCGAGGGCACCAGGCGTTGAAGAATCAGCTCTCTGGAACACACTCTCGAGGGCACCAGGCGTTAAAGAATCAGCTCTCTGGAACACACTCTCGAGGGCACCAGGCGTTAAAGAATCAGCTCTCTGGAACACACTCTCGAGGGCACCAGGCGTTAAAGAATCAGCTCTCTGGAACACACTCACGAGGGCACCAGGCGTTAAAGAATCAGCTCTCTGGAACACACTCTCGAGGGCACCAGGCGTTAAAGAATCAGCTCTCTGGAACACACTCTCGAGGGCACCAGGCGTTAAAGAATCAGCTCTCTGGAACACACTCTCGAGGGCACCAGGCGTTAAAGAATCAGCTCTCTGGAACACACTCTCGGGGGCACCAGGCGTTAAAGAATCAGCTCTCTGGAACACACTCTCGAGGGCACCAGGCGTTAAAGAATCCGCTCTCTGGAACACACTCTCGAGGGCACCAGGCGTTAAAGAATCCGCTCTCTGGAACACACTCTCGAGGGCACCAGGCGTTAAAGAATCCGCTCTCTGGAACACACTCTCGAGGGCACCAGGCGATAAAGAATCAGCTCTCTGGAACACACTCTCGAGGGCACCAGGCGTTAAAGAATCGGCTCTCTGGAACACACTCTCTCTGGAACACACTCTCGAGGGCACCAGGCGTTAAAGAATCGGCTCTCTGGAACACACTCTCAAGGACATCAGGCGTTAAAGACGTTAAAGAATCAGCTCTCTGGAACACACTCGAGGGCACCAGGCGTTAAAGAATCCGCTCTCTGGAACACACTCTCGAGGGCACCAGGCGTTAAAGAATCAGCTCTCTGGAACATACTCGAGGGCACCAGGCGTTAAAGAATCAGCTCTCTGGAACACACTCTCTCGAGGGCACCAGGCGTTAAAGAATCAGCTCTCTGGAACACACTCTCGAGGGCACCAGGCGTTAAAGAATCCGCTCTCTGGAACACACTCTCGGGGGCACCAGGCGTTAAAGAATCCGCTCTCTGGAACACACTCTCGAGGACACCAATGGTTAAAGAATCAGCTCTCTGGAACACACTCTCGAGGGCACCAGGCGTTAAAGAATCCGCTCTCTGGAACACACTCTCGAGGGCACCAGGCGTTAAAGAATCCGCTCTCTGGAACACACTCTCGAGGGCACCAGGCGATAAAGAATCAGCTCTCTGGAACACACTCTCGAGGGCACCAGGCGTTAAAGAATCAGCTCGCTGGAACACACTCTCGAGGGCACCAGGCGTTAAAGACGTTAAAGAATCAGCTCTCTGGAGCACACTCGAGGGCACCAGGCGTTAAAGAATCCGCTCTCTGGAACACACTCTCGAGGGCACCAGGCGTTAAAGAATCAGCTCTCTGGAACACACTCTTGAGGGCGCCAGGCCTTAAAGAATCAGCTCTCTGGAACACACTCTCGAGGGCACCAGGCGTTAAAGAATCAGCTCTCTGGAACACACTCGAGGGCACCAGGCATTAAAGAATCAGCTCTCTGGAACACACTCTCGAGGGCACCAGGCGTTAAAGAATCAGCTCTCTGGAACACACTCTCAAGGGCACCAGGCGTTAAAGAATCAGCTCGCTGGAACACACTCTCGAGGGCACCAGGCGTTAAAGACGTTAAAGAATCAGCTCTCTGGAACACACTCGAGGGCACCAGGCGTTAAAGAATCCGCTCTCTGGAACACACTCTCAAGGGCATCAGGCGTTAAAGACGTTAAAGAATCAGCTCTCTGGAACACTCTCGAGGGCACCAGGCGTTAAAGAATTGGCTCTCTGGAACACACTCTCAAGGGCACCAGGCGTTAAAGACGTTAAAGAATCTGCTCTCTGGAACACTCTCGAGGGCACCAGGCGTTAAAGAATTGGCTCTCTGGAACACACTCTCAAGGGCATCAGGCGTTAAAGACGTTAAAGAATCAGCTCTCTGGAACACACTCTCGAGGGCACCAGGCGTTAAAGAATCAGCTCTCTGGAACACACTCTTGAGGGCACCAGGCCTTAAAGAATCAGCTCTCTGGAACACACTCTCGAGGGCACCAGGCGTTAAAGAATCAGCTCTCTGGAACACACACTCGAGGGCACCAGGCGTTAAAGAATCAGCTCTCTGGAACACACTCGAGGGCACCAGGCGTTAAAGAATCAGCTCTCTGGAACACACTCTCAAGGGCACCAGGCGTTAAAGAATCAGCTCGCTGGAACACACTCTCGAGGGCACCAGGCGTTAAAGACGTTAAAGAATCAGCTCTCTGGAACACACTCGAGGGCACCAGGCGTTAAAGAATCCGCTCTCTGGAACACACTCTCAAGGGCATCAGGCGTTAAAGACGTTAAAGAATCAGCTCTCTGGAACACTCTCGAGGGCACCAGGCGTTAAAGAATTGGCTCTCTGGAACACACTCTCAAGGGCACCAGGCGTTAAAGACGTTAAAGAATCTGCTCTCTGGAACACTCTCGAGGGCACCAGGCGTTAAAGAATTGGCTCTCTGGAACACACTCTCAAGGGCATCAGGCGTTAAAGACGTTAAAGAATCAGCTCTCTGGAACACACTCTCGAGGGCACCAGGCGTTAAAGAATCAGCTCTCTGGAACACACTCTTGAGGGCACCAGGCCTTAAAGAATCAGCTCTCTGGAACACACTCTCGAGGGCACCAGGCGTTAAAGAATCAGCTCTCTGGAACACACACTCGAGGGCACCAGGCGTTAAAGAATCAGCTCTCTGGAACACACTCTCGAGGGCACCAGGCGTTAAAGAATCAGCTCTCTGGAACACACTCTCGAGGGCACCAGGCGTTAAAGAATCAGCTCTCTGGAACACACTCTCGAGGGCACCAGGCGTTAAAGAATCAGCTCTCTGGAACACACTCTCAAGGGCACCAGGCGTTAAAGAATCAGCTCGCTGGAACACACTCTCGAGGGCACCAGGCGTTAAAGACGTTAAAGAATCAGCTCTCTGGAACACACTCGAGGGCACCAGGCGTTAAAGAATCCGCTCTCTGGAACACACTCTCGAGGGCACCAGGCGTTAAAGAATCAGCTCTCTGGAACACACTCTTGAGGGCACCAGGCCTTAAAGAATCAGCTCTCTGGAACACACTCTCGAGGGCACCAGGCGTTAAAGAATCAGCTCTCTGGAACACACTCGAGGGCACCAGGCATTAAAGAATTAGCTCTCTGGAACACACTCTCGAGGGCACCAGGCGTTAAAGAATCAGCTCTCTGGAACACACTCTCGAGGGCACCAGGCGTTAAAGAATCAGCTCTCTGGAACACACTCGAGGGCACCAGGCATTAAAGAATTAGCTCTCTGGAACACACTCTCGAGGGCACCAGGCATTAAAGAATTAGCTCTCTGGAACACACTCTCGAGGGCACCAGGCCTTAAAGAATCACAGCTCTCTGGAACACACTCTCGAGGGCACCAGGCCTTAAAGAATCAGCTCTCTGGAACACACTCGAGGGCACCAGGCGTTAAAGAATCAGCTCTCTGGAACACACTCTCGAGGGCACCAGGCGTTAAAGAATCAGCTCTCTGGAACACACTCGCGTGTGGCAGACTACATACATTGCTCCAGTGCCAGGCCGTTTTGCACTCGTCATTGGTACTGTGAAGATTTCCACCCACTCAGTGGAATCTCCCAGACTTCTTCCCATTTTAGAAGCGCCAGTAAATGGATTCTTACAGGAAAGTCAGGGTTGCTAAACTGACTCACTTTCAGACAGCGCTCTGTGTTTTAAAAACTGGCGTTGGTGGGGTTGTACTCACATATGACTGTCAGCCATTCAGGGTGTAAATGAGCTTTCCAACATCCGTATGTGTATAAGACACCCCAGGTGTGCGTTGTGCTGAGCATCAGTGATTGGCATGATGCCAACTGTAAAGAAAAGTGTGCACAGAAGGAAATGCACACATGCAAAAGTGGAGTCACAATTTCTTGTGGAGGTTCTCTTTAAAAGCCTAATTGGTCCTAAGGGAACCCCACCCCCCCTATTAATCCAGTAATGTGGGGATGTGGGGTGCTGGAAAGTAGGGTGTGGATCAGTCATGTTTACAGAAATTGGACTACACTTTTAGAAAGTTCCCAAGCCAATTCCTTCACCTACAAAGTGTAACCGCGTTTTACCTGCTAGAAATACGCTGAGAGCCTGCGAGTATAAAGGAACATTCCTGAACATACCAACATGTCTGGAACTGAAGTTGTTCTAAATTTTGCGCTGGCCCTTTTTTGGAATAAAAATGGGACTCCCTTAAAAGATAAACAAACAGTTTAACATTATACATAGCAGTGCACCTTCATGGCCTGGTGCCCGAATGTGCTTACATATACATATAGAGACATATCCGAGTTAATATCCCAGCCTATGAGGAGATATCGATTTTATTGCCAAGATCCATCTGATGCAATGTTATTATCAACTGGTTGCATGTGACTCCTGCAGCCGTCCGAGCTTTTGTGTACTGCGATTTGAAGGGGGAGGTTTCAGCAGCAGCGAACGTTGGACTCAGTCCCGGATGTCCCGGATGTCCCCGCAAAATGTTCTCTGCTGTGAAGATGCGCCAGAGTAGCAGGGCACGCCCCCTGCAGGTAGGTGGAGCTGGCACTTCAAATGAGCTCTGCCAGTGGAATGGGTGCTCAAAGGAAGGGGAATATGTACTGCTCTCCTTGATCTAAGCTGGTCAAGAGAGGGTGGGAGGATAGTGTAGGACACGGGAGGATATGTCCCCACAATAAGGGTCGCGCCATCTTGCTGATGCTTAGGCCTGTACCCACTCCAAACTTCCTACAAACAAGGCACTCTGGGAGCTGACATCACATGGCCACGCCCTTGTTACAGCAGCAAGGAGTGGCCCATTACAGAAAGCTGGCAATTGACCAATCTGCTGTTCAAAATGACTGTGTAAGGGGGTGAATCATCTTTGAATCCTCGTAGAAGAACCACTTGTCAGAGGATTCCACTGGGCGAGGAGGCTCAAAGCCCCCATCCATTTGGGTGCAAATAAGGGCTTACCAGAAGGGAAAGATGCCTGCCCCCTACCCACTTCAAGGGAACATTATACGTGACCTGTTGTTGGAAAAAGCCTGTCTGCTTCTTGCACCCTGGTGTCCAGGACTTTGCTGATGTAGAACATTCTGCAAGTGTCACTGGCAACCTACCTGGCTCTCGCCTTTCCTCAGTGTGGAGAGGGCCTTCCGGCACACAGGGCACGGCCTTCCGGCACACAGGGCACAAAAGAAGCTGCCTTTGGTTCTCTCTGCAATTTTGAACCGCTTTGAGCACTTGTGCAAACCCAATTATTTGCTGCTTGTTTTAGGCTTCTTGGAGACATGCACTGGTGCTGGTTGCTGGAATTGCACTGAGTTGCTGAACACTTCACACCTGACTCTAAGCACCAAAAAGGGCCCAGGAACCTGCTTCGACACTTTCCAGCTCCTGCAAGAAGACGATGAGGAATTTAGAGCGGCTCGGCCTCCCTGGCCTGGTTGGGCCCTTGTGACAGTCCCTGCTGAAGAGCAGGCGGCCAGCTCACATCAGTAGCACTGAGTCCCTGCTGCAGAGCAGGCGGTCAGCTCACATCAGTAGCACTGAGTCCCTGCTGCAGAGCAGGCGGTCAGCTCACATCAGTAGCACTGAGTCCCTGCTGCAGGGTCAGGCGGCCAGGGCACATCAGTAGCACTGAGTCCCTGCTGCAGAGCAGGCGGCCAGCTCACATCAGTAGCACTCAGTCCCTGCTGAAGAGCAGGCGGCCAGCTCACATCAGTAGCACTGAGTCCCTGCTGCAGAGCAGGCGGCCAGGTCACATCAGTAGCACTCAGTCCCTGCTGCAGGTCAGGCGGCCAGGTCACATCAGTAGCACCTGCTGCAGGGTTAAGCGGCCAGGTCACATCAGTAGCACTGAGTCCCTGCTGCAGAGCAGGCGGCCAGCTCACATCAGTAGCACTGAGTCCCTGCTGCAGAGCAGGCGGCTAGGTCACATCAGTAGCACTCAGTCCCTGCTGCAGGTCCGGCGGCCAGGTCACATCAGTAGCACTGAGTCCCTGCTGAAGAGCAGGCGGCCAGCTCAAATCAGTAGCACTGAGTCCCTGCTGCAGGGTCAGGCGGCCAGGGCACATCAGTAGCACTGAGTCCCTGCTGCAGAGCAGGCGGCCAGCTCACATCAGTAGCACTCAGTCCCTGCTGAAGAGCAGGCGGCCAGCTCACATCAGTAGCACTGAGTCCCTGCTGCAGAGCAGGCGGCCAGGTCACATCAGTAGCACTCAGTCCCTGCTGCAGGTCAGGCGGCCAGGTCACATCAGTAGCACCTGCTGCAGGGTTAAGCGGCCAGGTCACATCAGTAGCACTGAGTCCCTGCTGCAGAGCAGGCGGCCAGCTCACATCAGTAGCACTGAGTCCCTGCTGCAGAGCAGGCGGCCAGGTCACATCAGTAGCACTCAGTCCCTGCTGCAGGTCCGGCGGCCAGGTCACATCAGTAGCACTGAGTCCCTGCTGAAGAGCAGGCGGCCAGCTCACATCAGTAGCACCTGCTGCAGGGTTAAGCGGCCAGGTCACATCAGTAGCACTGAGTCCCTGCTGCAGGGTCAGGCGGCCAGGTCACATCAGTAGCACTGAGTCCCTGCTGCAGGGTCAGGCGGCCAGGTCACATCAGTAGCACTGAGTCCCTGCTGCAGGGCAGGCGGTCAGGTCACATCAGTAGCACTCAGTCTCTGCTGCAGGGCAGGCGGTCAGGTCACATCAGTAGCACTCAGTCCCTGCTGCAGGGCAGGCGGTCAGGTCACATCAGTAGCACTGAGTCCCTGCTGCAGGGTCAGGCGGTCAGGTCACATCAGTAGCACTGAGTCCCTGCTGCAGGGCAGGCGGTCAGGTCACATCAGTAGCACTCAGTCTCTGCTGCAGGGCAGGCGGTCAGGTCACATCAGTAGCACTCAGTCCCTGCTGCAGGGCAGGCGGTCAGGTCACATCAGTAGCACTGAGTCCCTGCTGCAGGGTCAGGCGGTCAGGTCACATCAGTATAACTGAGTCCCTGCTGAAGAGCAGGCGGCCAGGTCACATCAGTAGCACTCAGTCCCTGCTGCAGGTCCGGCGGCCAGGTCACATCAGTAGCACTGAGCCCCTGCTGCAGGGTCAGGCAGTCAGGTCACATCAGTATAACTGAGTACCTGCTGAAGAGCAGGAGGCCAGGTCACATCAGTAGCACTGAGTCCCTGATGCAGGGCAGGCGGCCAGGTCACATCAGTAGCACTGAGGCTCGGCTGCAGAGCAGGCGGCCAGGTCACATCAGTAGCACTGAGTCCCTGCTGCAGGGTCAGGCGGTCAGGTCACATCAGTAGCACTGAGTCCCTGCTGCAGGGCAGGCGGTCAGGTCACATCAGTAGCACTCTATCCCTGCTGCAGGGCAGGCGGTCAGGTCACATCAGTAGCACTCAGTCCCTGCTGCAGGGCAGGCGGTCAGGTCACATCAGTAGCACTGAATCCCTGCTGCAGGGTCAGGCGGTCAGGTCACATCAGTAGCACTCAGTCCCTGCTGCAGGGTCAGACGGCCAGGTCACATCAGTATAACTGAGTCCCTGCTGCAGGGTCAGGCAGCCAGGTCACATCAGTAGCACTGAGTCCCTGCTGCAGGGTTAGGCAGCCAGGTCACATCAGTCGCACTGAGACTCGGCTGCAGAGCAGGCGGCCAGGTCACATCAGTAGCACTCAGTCCCTGCTGCAGGGCAGGCGGTCAGGTCACATCAGTTGCACTGAGTCCCTGCTGCAGGGTTAGGCGGCCAGGTCACATCAGTAGCACTCAGTCCCTGCTGCAGGGCAGGCGGTCAGGTCACATCAGTAGCACTGAGTCCCTGCTGCAGGGTTAGATGGCCAGGTCACATCAGTAGCACTGAGGCTCTGCTGCAGGGTCAGGCAGCAAGGTCACATCAGTAGCACTCAGTCCCTGCTGCAGGGCAGGCGGTCAGGTCACATCAGTAGCACTGAATCCCTGCTGCAGGGGCAGACGGCCAGATCACATCAGTAGCACTAAGTCCCTGCTGCAGGGCAGGCGGTCAGGTCATATCAGGAGCACTCAATCCCTGCTGCAGGGTCAGGCAGCCAGGTCACATCAGTAGCACTCAGTCCCTGCTGCAGGGGCAGGCAGTCAGGTCACATCAGCAGTAGCACTCAGTCCCTGCTGCAGGGTCAGGCAGTCAGGTCACATCTGTAGCACTCAGTCCCTGCTGCAGGGGCAGGCAGTCAGGTCACATCAGTAGCACTCAGTCCCCGCTGCAGGTCAGGCAGTCAGGTCACATCAGTAGCACTGAGTCCCCGCTGCAGGGGCAGGCGGCCAGGTCACATCTGTAGCACTCAGTCCCTGCTGCAGGGGCAGGCAGTCAGGTCACATCAGTAGCACTCAGTCCCCGCTGCAGGGTTAGGCAGTCAGGTCACATCTGTAGCACTCAGTCCCTGCTGCAGGGGCAGGCAGTCAGGTCACATCAGTAGCACTCAGTCCCTGCTGCAGGGTCAGGCAGCCAGGTCACATCAGCAGCACTCAGTCCCTGCTGCAGGGCAGGCAGTCAGGTCACATCAGTAGCACTCAGTCCCTGCTGCAGGGTCAGGCAGTCAGGTCACATCAGTAGCACTGAGGCTCTGCTGCAGGGTCAGGTGGCCAGATCACATCAGTAGCACTCAGTCCCTGCTGCAGGGCAGGCAGTCAGGTCACATCAGTAGCACTCAGTCCCTGCTGCAGGGTCAGGCAGTCAGATCACATCAGTAGCACTAAGGCTCTGCTGCAGGGTCAGGTGGCCAGGTCACATCAGTAGCACTCAGTCCCTGCTGCAGGGCAGGCAGTCAGGTCACATCAGTAGCACTCAGTCCCTGCTGCAGGGTCAGGCGGCCAGGTCACATCAGTAGCACTGAGGCTCTGCTGCAGGGTCAGGCGGCCAGGTCACATCAGGAGCACTGAGTCCCTGCTGCAGGGTTAGGCAGTCAGGTCACATCAGTAGCACTCAGTCCCTGCTGCAGGGCAGGCAGTCAGGTCACATCAGTAGCACTCAGTCCCTGCTGCAGGGTCAGGTGGCCAGGTCACATCAGTATAACTGAGTCCCTGCTGCAGGGTCAGGCGGCCAGGTCACATCAGTAGCACTGAGTCCCTGCTACAGGTCAGGCGGCCAGGTCACATCAGTAGCACTGAGTTTCTGCTACAGGTCAGGCGGCCAGGTCACATCAGTAGCACTGAGTCCCTGCTGCAGGGTCAGGCGGCCAGGTCACATCAGTAGCACTCAGTCCTTGCTGCAGGGCAGGCAGTCAGGTCACATCAGTAGCACTGAGTCCCTGCTGCAGGGTCAGGTGGCCAGGTCACATCAGTAAAACTGAGTCCCTGCTGCAGGGTCAGGTGGCCAGGTCACATCAGTAGCACTGAGTCCCTGCTGCAGGGTTAGGCGGCCAGGTCTCATCAGTAGCACTGAGTCCCTGCTGCAGGGCAGGCGGCCAGGTCACATCAGTAGCACTCAGTCCCTGCTGCAGGGCAGGTGGTCAGGTCACATCAGTAGCACTCAGTCCTTGCTGCAGGGCAGGCAGTCAGGTCACATCAGTTGCACTGAGTCCCTGCTGCAGGGTCAGGCAGCCAGGTCACATCAGTAGCACTGGGTCCCTGCTGCAGGGTTAGGCGGCCAGGTCACATCAGTAGCACTGAGTCCCTGCTGCAGGGCAGGCGGTCAGGTCACATCAGTAGCACTCAGTCCCTGCTGCAGGGCAGGTGTCCAGGTCACATCAGTAGCACTGAGTCCCTGCTGCAGGGTTAGGCAGTCAGTTCACATCAGTAGCACTGAGTCCCTGCTGCAGGGTCAGGCAGCCGGGTCACATCAGTAGCACTGAGTCCCTGCTGCAGGGTTAAGCAGCCAGGTCACATCAGTAGCACTGAGTCCCTGCTGCAGGGCAGGTGGTCAGGTCACATCAGTAGCACTCAGTCCCTGCTGCAGGGCAGGCGGCCAGGTCACATCAGTAGCACTCAGTCCCTGCTGCAGGGCAGGCGGTCAGGTCACATCAGTTGCACTGAGTCCCTGCTGCAGGGTTAGGCGGCCAGGTCACATCAGTAGCACTCAGTCCCTGCTGCAGGGCAGGCGGTCAGGTCACATCAGTAGCACTGAGTCCCTGCTGCAGGGTTAGATGGCCAGGTCACATCAGTAGCACTGAGGCTCTGCTGCAGGGTCAGGCAGCCAGGTCACATCAGTAGCACTCAGTCCCTGCTGCAGGGCAGGCGGTCAGGTCACATCAGTAGCACTGAATCCCTGCTGCAGGGGCAGACGGCCAGATCACATCAGTAGCACTAAGTCCCTGCTGCAGGGCGGGCGGTCAGGTCATATCAGGAGCACTCAATCCCTGCTGCAGGGTCAGGCAGCCAGGTCACATCAGTAGCACTCAGTCCCTGCTGCAGGGGCAGGCAGTCAGGTCACATCAGCAGTAGCACTCAGTCCCTGCTGCAGGGTCAGGCAGTCAGGTCACATCTGTAGCACTCAGTCCCTGCTGCAGGGGCAGGCAGTCAGGTCACATCAGTAGCACTCAGTCCCCGCTGCAGGTCAGGCAGTCAAGTCACATCAGTAGCACTGAGTCCCCGCTGCAGGGGCAGGCGGCCAGGTCACATCTGTAGCACTCAGTCCCTGCTGCAGGGGCAGGCAGTCAGGTCACATCAGTAGCACTCAGTCCCCGCTGCAGGGTTAGGCAGTCAGGTCACATCTGTAGCACTCAGTCCCTGCTGCAGGGGCAGGCAGTCAGGTCACATCAGTAGCACTCAGTCCCTGCTGCAGGGTCAGGCAGCCAGGTCACATCAGCAGCACTCAGTCCCTGCTGCAGGGCAGGCAGTCAGGTCACATCAGTAGCACTCAGTCCCTGCTGCAGGGTCAGGCAGTCAGGTCACATCAGTAGCACTGAGGCTCTGCTGCAGGGTCAGGTGGCCAGATCACATCAGTAGCACTCAGTCCCTGCTGCAGGGCAGGCAGTCAGGTCACATCAGTAGCACTCAGTCCCTGCTGCAGGGTCAGGCAGTCAGATCACATCAGTAGCACTAAGGCTCTGCTGCAGGGTCAGGTGGCCAGGTCACATCAGTAGCACTCAGTCCCTGCTGCAGGGCAGGCAGTCAGGTCACATCAGTAGCACTCAGTCCCTGCTGCAGGGTCAGGCGGCCAGGTCACATCAGTAGCACTGAGGCTCTGCTGCAGGGTCAGGCGGCCAGGTCACATCAGGAGCACTGAGTCCCTGCTGCAGGGTTAGGCAGTCAGGTCACATCAGTAGCACTCAGTCCCTGCTGCAGGGCAGGCAGTCAGGTCACATCAGTAGCACTCAGTCCCTGCTGCAGGGTCAGGTGGCCAGGTCACATCAGTATAACTGAGTCCCTGCTGCAGGGTCAGGCGGCCAGGTCACATCAGTAGCACTGAGTCCCTGCTACAGGTCAGGCGGCCAGGTCACATCAGTAGCACTGAGTTTCTGCTACAGGTCAGGCGGCCAGGTCACATCAGTAGCACTGAGTCCCTGCTGCAGGGTCAGGCGGCCAGGTCACATCAGTAGCACTCAGTCCTTGCTGCAGGGCAGGCAGTCAGGTCACATCAGTAGCACTGAGTCCCTGCTGCAGGGTCAGGTGGCCAGGTCACATCAGTAAAACTGAGTCCCTGCTGCAGGGTTAGGCGGCCAGGTCACATCAGTAGCACTGAGTCCCTGCTGCAGGGTCAGGTGGCCAGGTCACATCAGTAGCACTGAGTCCCTGCTGCAGGGTTAGGCGGCCAGGTCTCATCAGTAGCACTGAGTCCCTGCTGCAGGGCAGGCGGCCAGGTCACATCAGTAGCACTCAGTCCCTGCTGCAGGGCAGGTGGTCAGGTCACATCAGTAGCACTCAGTCCTTGCTGCAGGGCAGGCAGTCAGGTCACATCAGTTGCACTGAGTCCCTGCTGCAGGGTCAGGCAGCCAGGTCACATCAGTAGCACTGGGTCCCTGCTGCAGGGTTAGGCGGCCAGGTCACATCAGTAGCACTGAGTCCCTGCTGCAGGGCAGGCGGTCAGGTCACATCAGTAGCACTCAGTCCCTGCTGCAGGGCAGGTGTCCAGGTCACATCAGTAGCACTGAGTCCCTGCTGCAGGGTTAGGCAGTCAGTTCACATCAGTAGCACTGAGTCCCTGCTGCAGGGTCAGGCAGCCGGGTCACATCAGTAGCACTGAGTCCCTGCTGCAGGGTTAAGCAGCCAGGTCACATCAGTAGCACTGCGTCCCTGCTGCAGGGCAGGTGGTCAGGTCACATCAGTAGCACTCAGTCCCTGCTGCAGGGCAGGCGGCCAGGTCACATCAGTAGCACTGAGTCCCTGCTGCAGGGTTAGATGGCCAGGTCACATCAGTAGCACTGAGGCTCTGCTGCAGGGTCAGGCAGCCAGGTCACATCAGTAGCACTCAGTCCCTGCTGCAGGGCAGGCGGTCAGGTCACATCAGTAGCACTGAGTCTCTGCTACAGGTCAGGCGGCCAGGTCACATCAGTAGCACTGAGTTTCTGCTACAGGTCAGGCGGCCAGGTCACATCAGTAGCACTGAGTCCCTGCTGCAGGGTTAGGCGGCCAGGTCACATCAGTAACACTCAGTCCTTGCTGCAGGGCAGGCAGTCAGGTCACATCAGTAGCACTGAGTCCCTGCTGCAGGGTAAGGCGGCCAGGTCACATCAGTAGCACTGAGTCCCTGCTGCAGGGTTAGGCGGTCAGGTCACATCAGTAGCACTCAGTCCCTGCTACAGGGCAGGCAGTCAGGTCACATCAGTAGCACTGAGTCCCCGCTGCAGGGGCAGGCGGCCAGGTCACATCTGTAGCACTCAGTCCCTGCTGCAGGGGCAGGCAGTCAGGTCACATCAGTAGCACTCAGTCCCCGCTGCAGGGTTAGGCAGTCAGGTCACATCTGTAGCACTCAGTCCCTGCTGCAGGGGCAGGCAGCCAGGTCACATCAGCAGCACTCAGTCCCTGCTGCAGGGCAGGCAGTCAGGTCACATCAGTAGCACTCAGTCCCTGCTGCAGGGTCAGGCAGTCAGGTCACATCAGTAGCACTGAGGCTCTGCTGCAGGGTCAGGTGGCCAGATCACATCAGTAGCACTCAGTCCCTGCTGCAGGGCAGGCAGTCAGGTCACATCAGTAGCACTCAGTCCCTGCTGCAGGGTCAGGCAGTCAGATCACATCAGTAGCACTAAGGCTCTGCTGCAGGGTCAGGTGGCCAGGTCACATCAGTAGCACTCAGTCCCTGCTGCAGGGCAGGCAGTCAGGTCACATCAGTAGCACTCAGTCCCTGCTGCAGGGTCAGGCGGCCAGGTCACATCAGTAGCACTGAGGCTCTGCTGCAGGGTCAAGCGGCCAGGTCACATCAGTAGCACTGAGTCCCTGCTGCAGGGTTAGGCAGTCAGGTCACATCAGTAGCACTCAGTCCCTGCTGCAGGGCAGGCAGTCAGGTCACATCAGTAACACTCAGTCCCTGCTGCAGGGTCAGGTGGCCAGGTCACATCAGTATAACTGAGTCCCTGCTGCAGGGTCAGGTGGCCAGGTCACATCAGTAGCACTGAGTCCCTGCTACAGGTCAGGCGGCCAGGTCACATCAGTAGCACTGAGTTTCTGCTACAGGTCAGGCGGCCAGGTCACATCAGTAGCACTGAGTCCCTGCTGCAGGGTCAGGCGGCCAGGTCACATCAGTAGCACTCAGTCCTTGCTGCAGGGCAGGCAGTCAGGTCACATCAGTAGCACTGAGTCCCTGCTGCAGGGTCAGGTGGCCAGGTCACATCAGTAGCACTCAGTCCTTGCTGCAGGGCAGGCAGTCAGGTCACATCAGTAGCACTGAGTCCCTGCTGCAGGGTTAGGCGGCCAGGTCACATCAGTAGCACTGAGTCCCTGCTACAGGTCAGGCGGCCAGGTCACATCAGTAGCACTGAGTCCCTGCTGCAGGGTCAGGCGGCCAGGTCACATCAGTAGCACTCAGTCCTTGCTGCAGGGCAGGCAGTCAGGTCACATCAGTAGCACTGAGTCCCTGCTGCAGGGTTAGGCAGCCAGGTCACATCAGTAGCACTGAGTCCCTGCTGCAGGGTCAGGTGGCCAGGTCACATCAGTAGCACTGAGTCCCTGCTGCAGGGTTAGGCGGCCAGGTCTCATCAGTAGCACTGAGTCCCTGCTGCAGGGCAGGCGGCCAGGTCACATCAGTAGCACTCAGTCCCTGCTGCAGGGCAGGTGGTCAGGTCACATCAGTAGCACTCAGTCCTTGCTGCAGGGCAGGCAGTCAGGTCACATCAGTTGCACTGAGTCCCTGCTGCAGGGTCAGGCAGCCAGGTCACATCAGTAGCACTAAGGCTCTGCTGCAGGGTCAGGTGGCCAGGTCACATCAGTAGCACTCAGTCCCTGCTGCAGGGCAGGCAGTCAGGTCACATCAGTAGCACTCAGTCCCTGCTGCAGGGCAGGTGTCCAGGTCACATCAGTAGCACTGAGTCCCTGCTGCAGGGTTAGGCAGTCAGTTCACATCAGTAGCACTGAGTCCCTGCTGCAGGGTCAGGCAGCCGGGTCACATCAGTAGCACTGAGTCCCTGCTGCAGGGTTAAGCAGCCAGGTCACATCAGTAGCACTGAGTCCCTGCTGCAGGGCAGGTGGTCAGGTCACATCAGTAGCACTCAGTCCCTGCTGCAGGGCAGGCGGCCAGGTCACATCAGTAGCACGGAGTCCCTGCTGCAGGGCAGGCGGTTAGGTCACATCAGTAGCACTGAGTCTCTGCTACAGGTCAGGCGGCCAGGTCACATCAGTAGCACTGAGTTTCTGCTACAGGTCAGGCGGCCAGGTCACATCAGTAGCACTGAGTCCCTGCTGCAGGGTTAGGCGGCCAGGTCACATCAGTAACACTCAGTCCTTGCTGCAGGGCAGGCAGTCAGGTCACATCAGTAGCACTGAGTCCCTGCTGCAGGGTAAGGCGGCCAGGTCACATCAGTAGCACTGAGTCCCTGCTGCAGGGTTAGGCGGTCAGGTCACATCAGTAGCACTGAGTCCGTGCTGCAGGGCAGGCGGCCAGGTCACATCAGTAGCACTCAGTCCTTGCTGCAGGGCAGGCAGTCAGGTCACATTAGTAGCACTGAGTCCCTGCTGCAGGGTCAGGCGGCCAGGTCACATCAGTAGCACTGAGTCCCTGCTGCAGGGTTAGGCGGCCAGGTCACATCAGTAGCACTGAGTCCCTGCTGCATGGTTAGGTGGCCAGGTCACATCAGTAGCACTCATTCCCTGCTGCAAGGCAGGCGGCCAGGTCACATCAGTAGCACTCAGTCCTTGCTGCAGGGCAGGCAGTCAGGTCACATCAGTAGCACTGAGTCCCTGCTGCAGGGTCAGGCGGCCAGGTCACATCAGTAGCACTGAGTCCCTGCTGCAGGGTTAGGCGGCCAGGTCACATCAGTAGCACTGAGTCCCTGCTGCAGGGTTAGGCGGCCAGGTCACATCAGTAGCACTCAGTCTCTGCTGCAGGGCAGGTGTCATGATGCCTGCCCCCAGAAGACCAGACCAGCCCCAGCAGCCCCGGAAGCAGGCATCATGCCACTTGGAGCATGCCCAAAAGCCCCAGTTAGGGGCTGTTTGGGTGCAGTCCTGGCGCCATGGGCGCCAGGCTCATTATTGATAACTTACCTGAAGCAGACCATGCTGCATACTCACCTGAGGCAGACCATGCTGCATGAAGACTCAAGCCAAATGAGGCTTAGGAGGGACTATTTTACTGAAGGGACTATTTTGTTACTTGGGTGGGGCTGTGGAAGAATACTTACCTGGATCTTCTTCCAAGGCTATTTAAACCACGCCCGGACAGCCACATGTGCTTCGCGTTATTCTGCTTGCTGCAGCGTAACACTCACCGTGTTTTCAGCAGCTCCAGTCTTCAGCCACGCCCGCTTCAATCCTGGGACTCCTGAAACAAGAAGAAAAGAAGGATAAAGGTTAGAACAGGAGTTTTAACTTTAATCCTTACCTGAATCCTGATCCATTTCGCCACGGAGCTGAAAGACAGAAGTCTTTGAAGCATCGCTTCGCATTCCTACGACGCCGCGCTGAACTCACCTGCTTGGCGGTACTTCAGCATTCCATCACGCTCTCTCCATCTCGCGGCCGCCCTCCGACACCTAAGGAGACAAAGACTGCAAGGTGAGCAAGGGGACTCTTTAAGGCTATACAAGCTACCCCCAAGGACTTACCTGATTTACCACGGGGGGTACTCACCTCATCTCGGGTCGGCGTAGTCAACTCTGCTTCTCACGCCGTACCCCGGCCCCTAAGGGGAAAACCACAATAGACTTACCTGAATCTTACCAATTGCCATTTGGAAATCTTCGAGTGGATTAATCGGCAACCTGCAAGGAATCGGACAGAGTGAAGATCAGACATTTGAACTCTTATGAACAATTGGACTTTAGAGTCAATACTGGAACTCACCAATTCCTCTACGCCAGTGAAGTAACTGGTCATCAACACGCCCCTGCGGTCGACGCAGGATGGAGAGCTCATCCTTCCAAACCATCAGGTGAGACTAAGGAGGGGACACCAAGAGTGATCTGTGGGAAGACAACGGGAGTGGGGAAGGTGGGTTGACACTCAATTCCACGGGTGGTTAATTCCTCTTCTCCTTTGCAGAAGAATATTCCTGCGAGCCAGACAAACTAGGCTGAGCGGGCCAGTCCAGTCAGTCATCTCGGCGCTACACGTCACGCTGGTGGAAACAACAGCGGCCCAGTTCCGGTCGACGCCCCCGTGGGAACCAGGTGAGCGTAACAGCAGGCGGCCAGGTCACATCAGTAGCACTGAGTCCCTGCTGCAGGGCAGGCGGTCAGGTCACATCAATAGCACTCAGTCTCTGCTGCAGGGCAGGCAGCCAGGTCACATCAGTAGCACTGAGTCCCTGCTACAGGTCAGGGGGCCAGGTCACATCAGTAGCACTGAGTCCCTGCTGCAGGGTCAGGCGGCCAGGTCACATCAGTGGCACTCAGTCCTTGCTGCAGGGCAGGCAGTCAGGTCACATCAGTAGCACTGAGTCCCTGCTGCAGGGTCAGGTGGCCAGGTCATATCAGTAACACTGAGTCCCTGCTGCAGGGCAGGCGGTCAGGTCACATCAGTAGCACTCAGTCTCTGCTGCAGGGCAGGCGGCCAGGTCACATCAGTAGCACTCAGTCTCTTCTGCAGGGCAGGCAGCCAGGTCACATCAGTAGCACTGAGTCCCTGCTGCAGGGCAGGCGGTCAGGTCACATCAGTAGCACTGAGGCTCTGCTGCAGGGCCAGGTGGCCAGATCACATCAGTAGCACTCAGTCCCTGCTGCAGGGCAGGCAGTCAGGTCACATCAGTAGCACTCAGTCCCTGCTGCAGGGTCAGGCAGTCAGATCACATCAGTAGCACTCAGTCCCTGCTGCCGGGCAGGCAGTCAGGTCACATCAGTAGCACTCAGTCCCTGCTGCAGGGTCAGGCGGCAGGTCACATCAGTAGCACTGAGGCTCTGCTGCAGGGTCAGGCGGCCAGGTCACATCAGTAGCACTGAGTCACTGCTGCAGGGTTAGGCAGTCAGGTCACATCAGTAGCACTCAGTCCCTGCTGCAGGGCAGGCAGTCAGGTCACATCAGTAGCACTCAGTCCCTGCTACAGGGTCAGGTGGCCAGGTCACATCAGTAGCACTGAGTCCCTGCTGCAGGGTTAGGCGGCCAGGTCACATCAGTAGCACTGAGTCCCTGCTGCATGGTTAGGTGGCCAGGTCACATCAGTAGCACTCATTCCCTGCTGCAAGGCAGGCGGCCAGGTCACATCAGTAGCACTCAGTCCTTGCTGCAGGGCAGGCAGTCAGGTCACATCAGTAGCACTGAGTCCCTGCTGCAGGGTCAGGCGGCCAGGTCACATCAGTAGCACTGAGTCCCTGCTGCAGGGTTAGGCGGCCAGGTCACATCAGTAGCACTGAGTCCCTGCTGCAGGGTTAGGCGGCCAGGTCACATCAGTAGCACTCAGTCTCTGCTGCAGGGCAGGTGTCATGATGCCTGCCCCCAGAAGACCAGACCAGCCCCAGCAGCCCCGGAAGCAGGCATCATGCCACTTGGAGCATGCCCAAAAGCCCCAGTTAGGGGCTGTTTGGGTGCAGTCCTGGCGCCATGGGCGCCAGGCTCATTATTGATAACTTACCTGAAGCAGACCATGCTGCATACTCACCTGAGGCAGACCATGCTGCATGAAGACTCAAGCCAAATGAGGCTTAGGAGGGACTATTTTACTGAAGGGACTATTTTGTTACTTGGGTGGGGCTGTGGAAGAATACTTACCTGGATCTTCTTCCAAGGCTATTTAAACCACGCCCGGACAGCCACATGTGCTTCGCGTTATTCTGCTTGCTGCAGCGTAACACTCACCGTGTTTTCAGCAGCTCCAGTCTTCAGCCACGCCCGCTTCAATCCTGGGACTCCTGAAACAAGAAGAAAAGAAGGATAAAGGTTAGAACAGGAGTTTTAACTTTAATCCTTACCTGAATCCTGATCCATTTCGCCACGGAGCTGAAAGACAGAAGTCTTTGAAGCATCGCTTCGCATTCCTACGACGCCGCGCTGAACTCACCTGCTTGGCGGTACTTCAGCATTCCATCACGCTCTCTCCATCTCGCGGCCGCCCTCCGACACCTAAGGAGACAAAGACTGCAAGGTGAGCAAGGGGACTCTTTAAGGCTATACAAGCTACCCCCAAGGACTTACCTGATTTACCACGGGGGGTACTCACCTCATCTCGGGTCGGCGTAGTCAACTCTGCTTCTCACGCCGTACCCCGGCCCCTAAGGGGAAAACCACAATAGACTTACCTGAATCTTACCAATTGCCATTTGGAAATCTTCGAGTGGATTAATCGGCAACCTGCAAGGAATCGGACAGAGTGAAGATCAGACATTTGAACTCTTATGAACAATTGGACTTTAGAGTCAATACTGGAACTCACCAATTCCTCTACGCCAGTGAAGTAACTGGTCATCAACACGCCCCTGCGGTCGACGCAGGATGGAGAGCTCATCCTTCCAAACCATCAGGTGAGACTAAGGAGGGGACACCAAGAGTGATCTGTGGGAAGACAACGGGAGTGGGGAAGGTGGGTTGACACTCAATTCCACGGGTGGTTAATTCCTCTTCTCCTTTGCAGAAGAATATTCCTGCGAGCCAGACAAACTAGGCTGAGCGGGCCAGTCCAGTCAGTCATCTCGGCGCTACACGTCACGCTGGTGGAAACAACAGCGGCCCAGTTCCGGTCGACGCCCCCGTGGGAACCAGGTGAGCGTAACAGCAGGCGGCCAGGTCACATCAGTAGCACTGAGTCCCTGCTGCAGGGCAGGCGGTCAGGTCACATCAATAGCACTCAGTCTCTGCTGCAGGGCAGGCAGCCAGGTCACATCAGTAGCACTGAGTCCCTGCTACAGGTCAGGGGGCCAGGTCACATCAGTAGCACTGAGTCCCTGCTGCAGGGTCAGGCGGCCAGGTCACATCAGTGGCACTCAGTCCTTGCTGCAGGGCAGGCAGTCAGGTCACATCAGTAGCACTGAGTCCCTGCTGCAGGGTCAGGTGGCCAGGTCATATCAGTAACACTGAGTCCCTGCTGCAGGGCAGGCGGTCAGGTCACATCAGTAGCACTCAGTCTCTGCTGCAGGGCAGGCGGCCAGGTCACATCAGTAGCACTCAGTCTCTTCTGCAGGGCAGGCAGCCAGGTCACATCAGTAGCACTGAGTCCCTGCTGCAGGGCAGGCGGTCAGGTCACATCAGTAGCACTGAGGCTCTGCTGCAGGGCCAGGTGGCCAGATCACATCAGTAGCACTCAGTCCCTGCTGCAGGGCAGGCAGTCAGGTCACATCAGTAGCACTCAGTCCCTGCTGCAGGGTCAGGCAGTCAGATCACATCAGTAGCACTCAGTCCCTGCTGCCGGGCAGGCAGTCAGGTCACATCAGTAGCACTCAGTCCCTGCTGCAGGGTCAGGCGGCCAGGTCACATCAGTAGCACTGAGGCTCTGCTGCAGGGTCAGGCGGCCAGGTCACATCAGTAGCACTGAGTCACTGCTGCAGGGTTAGGCAGTCAGGTCACATCAGTAGCACTCAGTCCCTGCTGCAGGGCAGGCAGTCAGGTCACATCAGTAGCACTCAGTCCCTGCTACAGGGTCAGGTGGCCAGGTCACATCAGTATAACTGAGTCCCTGCTGCAGGGTCAGGCGGCCAGGTCACATCAGTAGCACTGAGTCCCTGCTACAGGTCAGGCGGCCAGGTCACATCAGTAGCACTGAGTTTCTGCTACAGGTCAGGTGGCCAGGTCACATCAGTAGCACTGAGTCCCTGCTGCAGGGTCAGGCGGCCAGGTCACATCAGTAGCACTCAGTCCTTGCTCAGGGCAGGCAGTCAGGTCACATCAGTAGCACTGAGTCCCTGCTGCAGGGTCAGGTGGCCAGGTCACATCAGTAACACTGAGTCCCTGCTGCAGGGTTAGGTGGCCAGGTCACATCAGTAGCACTGAGTCCCTGCTGCAGGGTCAGGTGGCCAGGTCACATCAGTAGCACTGAGTCCCTGCTGCAGGGTTAGGCGGCCAGGTCACATCAGTAGCACTGAGTCCCTGCTGCAGGGCAGGCGGCCAGGTCACATCAGTAGCACTCAGTCCCTGCTGCAGGGCAGGTGGTCAGGTCACATCAGTAGCACTCAGTCCTTGCTGCAGGGCAGGCAGTCAGGTCACATCAGTTGCACTGAGTCCCTGCTGCAGGGTCAGGCAGCCAGGTCACATCAGTAGCACTGGGTCCCTGCTGCAGGGTTAGGCGGCCAGGTCACATCAGTAGCACTGAGTCCCTGCTGCAGGGCAGGCGGTCAGGTCACATCACTAGCACTCAGTCCCTGCTGCAGGGCAGGTGTCCAGGTCACATCAGTAGCACTGAGTCCCTGCTGCAGGGTTAGGCAGTCAGTTCACATCAGTAGCACTGAGTCCCTGCTGCAGGGTCAGGCAGCCGGGTCACATCAGTAGCACTGAGTCCCTGCTGCAGGGTTAAGCAGCCAGGTCACATCAGTAGCACTGAGTCCCTGTTGCAGGGCAGGTGGTCAGGTCACATCAGTAGCACTCAGTCCCTGCTCCAGGGCAGGCGGCCAGGTCACATCAGTAGCACTGAGTCCCTGCTGCAGGGCAGGCGGTTAGGTCACATCAGTAGCACTGAGTCTCTGCTACAGGTCAGGCGGCCAGGTCACATCAGTAGCACTGAGTTTCTGCTACAGGTCAGGCGGCCAGGTCACATCAGTAGCACTGAGTCCCTGCTGCAGGGTCAGGCGGCCGGGTCACATCAGTAGCACTCAGTCCCTGCTGCAGGGTTAGGCGGCCAGGTCACATCAGTAACACTCAGTCCTTGCTGCAGGGCAGGCAGTCAGGTCACATCAGGAGCACTGAGTCCCTGCTGCAGGGTCAGGCGGCCAGGTCACATCAGTAGCACTGAGTCCCTGCTGCAGGGTTAGGCGGTCAGGTCACATCAGTAGCACTGAGTCCGTGCTGCAGGGCAGGCGGCCAGGTCACATCAGTAGCACTCAGTCCTTGCTGCAGGGCAGGCAGTCAGGTCACATTAGTAGCACTGAGTCCCTGCTGCAGGGTCAGGCGGCCAGGTCACATCAGTAGCACTGAGTCCCTGCTGCAGGGTTAGGCGGCCAGGTCACATCAGTAGCACTGAGTCCCTGCTGCATGGTCAGGTGGCCAGGTCACATCAGTAGCACTCATTCCCTGCTGCAAGGCAGGCGGCCAGGTCACATCAGTAGCACTCAGTCCTTGCTGCAGGGTCAGGCGGCCAGGTCACATCAGTAGCACTGAGTCCCTGCTGCAGGGTTAGGCGGCCAGGTCACATCAGTAGCACTGAGTCCCTGCTGCAGGGTTAGGCGGCCAGGTCACATCAGTAGCACTCAGTCTCTGCTGCAGGGCAGGTGTCATGATGCCTGCCCCCGGAAGACCAGACCAGCCCCAGCAGCCCCGGAAGCAGGCATCATGCCACTTGGAGCATGCCCAAAAGCCCCAGTTAGGGGCTGTTTGGGTGCAGTCCTGGCGCCTATGGCACCAGGCTCATAAAGATAACATCAGTCCTGGCGCCATGGGCGCCAGGCTCATTATTGATAACTTACCTGAAGCAGACCATGCTGCATACTCACCTGAGGCAGACCATGCTGCATGAAGACTCAAGCCAAATGAGGCTTAGGAGGGACTATTTTACTGAAGGGACTATTTTGTTACTTGGGTGGGGCTGTGGAAGAATACTTACTTGGATCTTCTTCCAAGGCTATTTAAACCACGCCCGGACAGCCACACGTGCTTCGGGTTATTCTGCTTGCTGCAGCGTAACACTCACCGTGTTTTCAGCAGCTCCAGTCTTCAGCCACGCCCGCTTCAATCCTGGGACTCCTGAAACAAGAAGAAAAGAAGGATAAAGGTTAGAACAGGAGTTTTAACTTTAATCCTTACCTGAATCCTGATCCATTTCGCCACGGAGCTGAAAGACAGAAGTCTTTGAAGCATTGCTTCGCATTCCTACGGCGCCGCGCTGAACTCACCTGCTTGGCGGTACTTCAGCATTCCATCACGCTCTCTCCATCTCGCGGCCGCCCTCCGACACCTAAGGAGACAAAGACAGCAAGGTGAGCAAGGGGACTCTTTAAGGCTATACAAGCTACCCCCAAGGACTTACCTGATTTACCACGGGGGGTACTCACCTCATCTCGGGTCGGCATAGTCAACTCTGCTTCTCACGCCGTACCCCGGCCCCTAAGGGGAAAACCACAATAGACTTACCTGAATCTTACCAATTGCCATTTGGAAATCTTCGAGTGGATTAATCGGCAACCTGCAAGGAATCGGACAGAGTGAAGAACAGACATTTGAACTCTTATGAACAATTGGACTTTAGAGTCAATACTGGAACTCACCAATTCCTCTACGCCAGTGAAGTAACTGGTCATCAACACGCCCCTGCGGTCGACGCAGGATGGAGAGCTCATCCTTCCAAACCATCAGGTGAGACTAAGGAGGGGACACCAAGAGTGATCTGTGGGAAGACAACGGGAGTGGGGAAGGTGGGTTGACACTCAATTCCACGGGTGGTTAATTCCTCTTCTCCTTTGCAGAAGAATATTCCTGCGAGCCAGACAAACTAGGCTGAGCGGGCCAGTCCAGTCAGTCATCTCGGCGCTACACGTCACGCTGGTGGAAACAACAGCGGCCCAGTTCCGGTCGACGCCCCCGTGGGAACCAGGTGAGCGTAACAGAACGCGAAGCCTACCCACAAATACCCACCTGGGAGTCATGGAGACCTCGGAAACTGATCAGTTGGCCCAATTATTAGGGGAATTAAGGGCCGAAGTGCATTCCGCCCGCCAAGAAACCAATGCCCTCAGGAGGGAACTGATAGTGTCAAAAGAACGAACTGATGAGTTGGCCAGACAACTATTACAGAGCCAGGCTGGACAAACACCTCTACCAGGACTTGGGGCAAGTCCAGCTCGTGTACCATCGAGTAACCCGGTGCAGATAAATTTACCTGGAGCCGTTCCTTTGGCTCCGCCTGAACGCTTTGCCGGAGACCCAAAAGGGTTTGCAACATTCATGAATCAATGCCGCTTGCACTTTTTATGTAGACCTGGAGCTTTCCCAAACGATCAGGCTAAGGTAGCCTTTGTACTGTCATATCTCAGCGGCAGTGCGGCGGATTGGTCCATTCCACTAGTTAACCAGGATGACCCGATTCTTCGAGATTTCCAGGGTTTCTGAACAAGCATGGAAAGACTATTCGCCCGACACTCCCGAGGACAGGCTTTGGACAACGAACTTTTATCCCTACGTCAAGGTAACCAGGATCTTTTATCTTACATTGCAACTTTCAATAGATTAGTAGTGGAAACCGAATGGCCTGAAGCCAAGCGAATCACAATATTCCATCGAGGACTTCGGGGAGAACTCAAAGATGTTTTGGCCCAAATCGTGAACCCGCCTCAAGACTGTGCTGAATATATAGATCTAGTGGTCCAGCTCGATCACAGACTTCAAACCAGGAAGGTTGACCGAACCAAGTTGGAGAACAGGGTGTTGGTTAAAACCCACGTAAGCTCCAAGGGAGTAGATGTCTCAGAACCTATGCAAATCAGGGGGGTTAAAGGACCCTTAACCCAGAAGGAAAGAGATAGAAGACGGCAACTGCAATTATGTTTATATTGCGGAACTACTGGTAATTTTCTTCGGAACTGCCCTGTAAAACCACCCAAGAAAGTTATAGGAGCAGCAGACGAAAACCATGTGAAATCTGACTCGGGAAACGACCACGCCCGGCAAGCGTAGAAGTCCGCTTGCCGAGCTTAAAGAAGGACACTCTGACCTCGCATTTCACCATACCCATGGTCCTTGTAGATCCAGAGCAGCCATCACGCGTGCACACGGTAAAGGCGTACGTAGACAGTGGAGCCATAGGAAATTACTTGGACTGGGAATTGGCTACCAGGATGAATCTATCTCTCACCCGCAAGACCACGGCCGATGTTGTCACCACTGTAGATGGAACGGAAATTGCCTCTGGACCCGTAACTCATTCCACTGCAGAGATGACATTGCTGAGTCAAGATGGGCATCGAGAGGCTATGATGTTTGACTTAATCAAGGCCCCACAGTTTCAGCTGATACTGGGGATACCTTGGTTGGAAAAACATAATCCCTGTATTGATTGGCGAGAGAAGAGACTAACCTTTCCAGAATGTGCTCACACCTGCTACCCAAGGAAAACTCAAAACTCAGTCCTGGCCCCAGTAATTCCAGTAGCCATACAATTACCTGTTGAATACCAAGACTTTCAGGATGTCTTCCAAAAGGAACAGGCAAACACCTTACCACCTCACAGATCGTATGATTGTCAAATAGATCTTGTACCTGGAGCACAACCACCTTGCAGCAGAATCTATGCCCTTACGGAACCCGAAAATCTCCATTTGCGCCAGTACCTAGACCAGTACCTTGCTAATGGCTTCATTCGCCCGTCCAAGTCCCCTGCATCTTCAGCTTTGTTCTTCGTACCGAAAAAGGAAGGCCACCTTAGAACATGTACAGACTACCGCGCACTGAATCAGATAACCATCAAGAATCGATACCCACTGCCTTTGATCCTAGAACTACTAGACCAGGTGAAGGACGCTTGTATATACACGAAACTAGACCTTCGGGGGGCATATCATCTGGTACGTGTCAAAGAGGGTGACGAATGGAAGACTGCTTTTCGCACCAAGTACGGACTATTTGAGTACCAGGTGATGCCCTTCGGACTATGCAATGCACCAGCAGCCTTCCAGTTCTTCATGAACGATGTCCTCCGAGAGCTTATCGACGTTTGTGTGGTCGTTTACATCAACGTCATCTTAGTATACTCTTTATCAGAATCTGAGCATGTAAAACACGTCCGAGCAGTCCTAGAGAAGTTACGCCAGCATAAATTATATGCTAAACTGGAAAAGTGCATCTTCCACACTACAGAAGTGGAATTCCTTGGATTTATTCTGACCCCGAGAGGTATCCGGATGGATACACGAAAAGTGGATGCCATTCTTAATTGGCCTTCGCCAAGTTCAATCAAAGGAGTTCAACATATGCTTGGCTTTGCCAATTTCTACCGCAGGTTTATCCCAGACTTCTCGCATATTGTACATCCCATTACGACGCTATTGCGAAAAAACAAACGCTTTGTGTGGACAGAGGAAGCCGAGAACGCCTTCCAAGAGTTAAAAGCTAAATTCACATCTGCTCCCATATTAAGACACCCGCGCCCCGAGCTTCCCTACATAGGGGAAACAGATGCATCCAGTTCAGCCATGGGAGCAGTCCTTTCCCAAAAGGATCCCGAAACTAACCAGCTTCACCCAGTGGCGTCTTGGTCAAGAAAATTTTCAGCCCCCGAATTAAACTATGCCATAACCGACAAGGAGCTGCTGGCCATCAAGTCCGCCTTCAAGGCTTGGCGGCACTATCTACTGGGTGCCAGACATACCATCACGGTCATCACCGATCACCGCAACTTACAATACCTAAAGACAGCCAAAGCCCAATATTCGCGCAACTCCGTTGGGCATTGTTCTTCGCCGAGTTTGATTTTGTAATAACCTATCGACCAGGTTGTAAGAATGGTAAAGCAGACGCCTTGTCCCGGATTGGAATGGGAGAAGCAGAAATAACTTTAGAACCCGTACCCATAATTCCAGAACAGAGAATCCTTGGCCTGACATCCATACAGACACTGGAGGACATTCAAAACAAGATCCACCAACTCTTTGATTCCGTTGCCCTACAGGACTGGGCAAAGAAAGGTCCAGAGTATTCTGTCATCGATGATTTACCTTATTACCAAGGCCGGCTATTTTTACCGCGAAAAGAACTACAGGAACTTGTCATTTCCCATTACCATGACACCTTAATAGAAGGGCATCCGGGTATTGCAAAAACCAAAGCTAAAATTAGGAAGCAATTTTGGTGGCCCACCTGGCGAAAGGATGTCAAGTCATTTGTCATGTCTTGTGGCATTTGCGCACAAAATAAAGGTCAAAAGAAAAAACCTGCTGGATTATTGCAACCATTAGACATACCACCTACCTCTTGGCATATCTTGTCATTAGACTTCATCACGGATTTACCCCCGTACCAAGGTTACAATACCATTCTAGTTATTGTAGATCTTTTTTCTAAAATGGCCCTCTTCATTCCTTTAAAAGGGATACCTTCAGCTTCAATCCTGGCCAAGGAATTCCTTGAAAATGTTGTCCGCCTGCATGGCTTTCCTTCAGTGTTAATTTCAGATCGGGGCAGTCAATTCATTTCACATTTTTGGAGGAATTGCTGCCAAGTGGCAGAAATTGATGTTAGGCTTTCAACCAGTCACCACCCTCAGACCGACGGTCAAATGGAGAGGACCAACCAGACTCTTGAACAGTACCTCCGTTGTATGCTACATCAGTCTGAGGGGAATTGGAAAGACATTCTGTGGATCGCAGAGTATGCGTACAATAATTCCGTACACTCAGGAACTGGACAAAGTCCTTTTTTTACCATTTATGGGCACCATCCTCGAACCTCGGATTTGGACTCACCCCAGCATTTAGAGATGCCTGCAGTGGACCATCTCCACGCTGTTATTACACAAGCCTTTAAAGAAGCAACCATCCATTTGCAAAAGGCTAAGGAAAAATACAAAAAGGATGCGGATCAGCACAGAAGTGAAGCTCCTCAATACCAAATAGGGGACCAAGTATGGTTAGCCACTAAGCACTTACCACTCAAGGGGACTCGGACCTTTAACCCCAGGTATTTGGGACCTTTTTCTGTCAAGGCAATTATTAACCCAGTTGCCGTCAAGTTGGACCTACCTGCTCATATGCGAATACATCCCGTCTTCCACTTGTCTCTTTTGAAGCCAGTGCAACCAGGAACTAGGCTAACCACTCCACCTGAACCTATCCTCATAGACGGGGAGCCCGAGTTTGAAGTCAAGAATATTTTGGACTCAAAAAGAGTGAGATCAAAACTCTTTTACCTAATTGACTGGAAAGGTTATGGTCCGCAGGAAAGGTATTGGGAACCTAGTGACCACATGCATGCACCTCGTTTAGTGAAGAGGTTCCATTGGGAATTTCCAGACAAACCACGGCCAAGGGGGAGAACGACTTTAGGAGGGGCCTTGAGGGGGAGTGCTGTCATGATGCCTGCCCCCGGAAGACCAGACCAGGCCCAGCAGCCCCGGAAGCAGGCATCATGCCACTTGGAGCATGCCCAAAAGCCCCAGTTAGGGGCTGTTTGGGTGCAGTCCTGGCGCCAGGCTCATAAAGATAAAGTCAGTCCTGGCACCATGGGCGCCAGGCTAATTATTGATAACTTACCTGAAGCAGACCATGCTGCATACTCACCTGAGGCAGACCATGCTGCATGAAGACTCAAGCCAAATGAGGCTTAGGAGGGACTATTTTACTGAAGGGACTATTTTGTTACTTGGGTGGGGCTGTGGAAGAATACTTACCTGGATCTTCTTCCAAGGCTATTTAAACCACGCCCGGACAGCCACACGTGCTTCGCGTTATTCTGCTTCCTGCAGCGTAACGCTCACCGTGTTTTCAGCAGCTCCAGTCTTCAGCCACGCCCGCTTCAATCCTGGGACTCCTGAAACAAGAAGAAAAGAAGGATAAAGGTTAGAACAGGAGTTTTAACTTTAATCCTTACCTGAATCCTGATCCATTTCGCCACGGAGCTGAAAGACAGAAGTCTTTGAAGCATCGCTTCGCATTCCTACGGCGCCGCGCTGAACTCACCTGCTTGGCGGTACTTCAGCATTCCAACACGCTCTCTCCATCTCGCGGCCGCCCTCCGACACCTAAGGAGACAAAGACAGCAAGGTGAGCAAGGGGACTCTTTAAGGCTATACAAGCTACCCCCAAGGACTTACCTGATTTACCACGGGGGGTACTCACCTCATCTTGGGTCGGCGTAGTCAACTCTGCTTCATCGCCGTACCCCGGCCCCTAAGGGGAAAACCACAATAGACTTACCTGAATCTTACCAATTGCCATTTGGAAATCTTCGAGTGGATTAATCGGCAACCTGCAAGGAATCGGACAGAGTGAAGATCAGACATTTGAACTCTTATGAACAATTGGACTTTAGAGTCAATACTGGAACTCACCAATTCCTCTACGCCAGTGAAGTAACTGGTCATCAACGCGCCCCTGCGGTCGACGCAGGATGGAGAGCTCATCCTTCCAAACCATTAGGTGAGACTAAGGAGGGGACATCAAGAGTGATCTGTGGTAAGACAACGGGAGTGGGGAAGGTGGGTTGACACTCAATTCCACGGGTGGTTAATTCCTCTTCTCCTTTGCAGAAGAATATTCCTGCGAGCCAGACAAACTAGGCTGAGCGGGCCAGTCCAGTCAGTCATCTCGGCGCTACACATCACGCTGGTGGAAACAACAGCGGCCCAGTTCCGGTCGACGCCCCCGTGGGAACCAGGTGAGTGTAACAGAACGCAAAGCCTACCCACAAATACCCACCTGGGCGTCATGGAGACCTCGGAAACTGATCAGTTGGCCCAATTATTAGGGGAATTAAGGGCCGAAGTGCATTCCGCCCGCCAAGAAACCAATGCCCTCAGGAGGGAACTGATAGTGTCAAAAGAACGAACTGATGAGTTGGCCAGACAACTATTACAGAGCCAGGCTGGCCAAACACCTCTACCAGGACTTGGGGCAAGTCCAGCTCGTGTACCATCGAGTAACCCGGTGCAGATAAATTTACCTGGAGCCGTTCCTTTGGCTCCGCCTGAACGCTTTGCCGGAGACCCAAAAGGGTTTGCAACATTCATGAATCAATGCCGCTTGCACTTTTTATGTAGACCTGGAGCTTTCCCAAACGATCAGGCCAAGGTAGCCTTTGTACTGTCATATCTCAGCGGCAGTGCGGCGGATTGGTCCATTCCACTAGTTAACCAGGATGACCCGATTCTTCGAGATTTCCAGGGTTTCCGAACAAGCATGGAAAGACTATTCGCCCGACACTCCCGAGGACAGGCTTTGGACAACAAACTTTTATCCCTAAGTCAAGGTAACCAGGATCTATTATCTTACATTGTAACTTTCAATAGATTAGTAGTGGAAACCGAATGGCCTGAAGCCAAGCGAATCACATTATTCCATCGAGGACTTCGGGGAGAACTCAAAGATGTTTTGGCCCAAATCGTGAACCCGCCTCAAGACTGTGCTGAATATATAGATCTAGTGGTCCAGCTCGATCACAGACTTCAAACCAGGAAGGTTGACCGAACCAAGTTGGAGAACAGGGTGTTGGTTAAAACCCACGTAAGCTCCAAGGGAGTAGATGTCTCAGAACCTATGCAAATCGGGGGGGTTAAAGGACCCTTAACCCAGAAGGAAAGAGATAGAAGACGGCAACTGCAATTATGTTTATATTGCGGAACTACTGGTAATTTTCTTCGGAACTGCCCTGTAAAACCACCCAAGAAAGTTATAGGAGCAGCAGACGAAAACCATGTGAAATCTGACTCGGGAAACGACCACGCCCGGCAAGCGTAGAAGTCCGCTTGCCGAGCTTAAAGAAGGACACTCTGACCTCGCATTTCACCATACCCATGGTCCTTGTAGATCCAGAGCAGCCATCACGCATGCACGCGGTAAAGGCGTACGTAGACAGTGGAGCCATAGGAAATTACTTGGACTGGGAATTGGCTACCAGGATGAATCTATCTCTCACCCGCAAGACCACGGCCGATGTTGTCACCATTGTAGATGGAACGGAAATTGCCTCTGGACCCGTAACTCATTCCACTGCAGAGATGACATTGCTGAGTCAAGATGGGCATCGAGAGGCTATGATGTTTGACTTAATCAAGGCCCCACAGTTTCAGCTGATACTGGGGATACCTTGGTTGGAAAAACATAATCCCTGTATTGATTGGCGAGAGAAGAGACTAACCTTCCCAGAATGTGCTCACACCTGCTACCCAAGGAAAACTCAAAACTCAGTCCTGGCCCCAGTAATTCCAGTAGCCATACAATTACCTGTTGAATACCAAGACTTTCAGGATGTCTTCCAAAAGGAACAGGCAAACACCTTACCACCTCACAGATCGTATGATTGTCAAATAGATCTTGTACCTGGAGCACAACCACCTTGCAGCAGAATCTATGCCCTTACGAAACCCGAAAATCTCCATTTGCGCCAGTACCTAGACCAGTACCTTGCTAATGGCTTCATTCGCCCGTCCAAGTCCCCTGCATATTCAGCTTTGTTCTTCGTACCGAAAAAGGAAGGCCACCTTAGAACATGTACAGACTACCGCGCACTGAATCAGATAACCATCAAGAATCGATACCCACTGCCTTTGATCCTAGAACTACTAGACCAGGTGAAGGACGCTTGTATATACACGAAACTAGACCTTCGGGGGGCATATCATCTGGTACGTGTCAAAGAGGGTGACGAATGGAAGACTGCTTTTCGCACCAAGTACGGACTATTTGAGTACCAGGTGATGCCCTTCGGACTATGCAATGCACCAGCAGCCTTCCAGTTCTTCATGAACGATGTCCTCCGAGAGCTTATCGACGTTTGTGTGGTCGTTTACATCAACGTCATCTTAGTATACTCTTTATCAGAATCTGAGCATGTAAAACACGTCCGAGCAGTCCTAGAGAAGTTACGCCAGCATAAATTATATGCTAAACTGGAAAAGTGCATCTTCCACACTACGGAAGTGGAATTCCTTGGATTTATTCTGACCCCGAGAGGAATCCGGATGGATACACGAAAACTGGATGCCATTCTTAATTGGCCTTCGCCAAGTTCAATCAAAGGAGTTCAACACATGCTTGGCTTTGCCAATTTCTACCGCAGGTTTATCCCAGACTTCTCGCATATTGTACATCCCATTACGACGCTATTGCGAAAAAACAAACGCTTTGTGTGGACAGAGGAAGCCGAGAACGCCTTCCAAGAGTTAAAAGCTAAATTCACATCTGCTCCCATATTAAGACACCCGCGCCCCGAGCTTCCCTACATAGGGGAAACAGATGCATCCAGTTCAGCCATGGGAGCAGTCCTTTCCCAAAAGGATCCCGAAACTAACCAGCTTCACCCAGTGGCGTCTTGGTCAAGAAAATTTTCAGCCCCCGAATTAAACTATGCCATAACCGACAAGGAGCTGCTGGCCATCAAGTCCGCCTTCAAGGCTTGGCGGCACTATCTACTGGGTGCCAGACATACCATCACGGTCATCACCGATCACCGCAACTTACAATACCTAAAGACAGCCAAAGCCCAATCTTCGCGCAACTCCGTTGGGCATTGTTCTTCGCCGAGTTTGATTTTGTAATAACCTATCGACCAGGTTGTAAGAATGGTAAAGCAGACGCCTTGTCCCGGATTGGAATGGGAGAAGCAGAAATAACTTTAGAATCCGTACCCATAATTCCGGAACAGAGAATCCTTGGCCTGACATCCATACAGACACTGGAGGACATTCAAAACAAGATCCACCAACTCTTTGATTCCGTTGCCCTACAGGACTGGGCAAAGAAAGGTCCAGAGTATTCTGTCATCGATGACTTACCTTATTACCAAGGCCGGCTATTTTTACCGCGAAAAGAACTACAGGAACTTGTCATTTCCCATTACCATGACACCTTAATAGAAGGGCATCCGGGTATTGCAAAAACCAAAGCTAAAATTAGGAAGCAATTTTGGTGGCCCACCTGGCGAAAGGATGTCAAGTCATTTGTCATGTCTTGTGGCATTTGCGCACAAAATAAAGGTCAAAAGAAAAAACCTGCTGGATTATTGCAACCATTAGACATACCACCTACCCCTTGGCATATCTTGTCATTAGACTTCATCACGGATTTACCCCCGTACCAAGGTTACAATACCATTCTAGTTATTGTAGATCTTTTTTCTAAAATGGCCCTCTTCATTCCTTTAAAAGGGATACCTTCAGCTTCAATCCTGGCCAAGGAATTCCTTGAAAATGTTGTCCGCCTGCATGGCTTTCCTTCAGTGTTAATTTCAGATCGGGGCAGTCAATTCATTTCACATTTTTGGAGGAATTGCTGCCAAGTGGCACAAATTGATGTTAGGCTTTCAACCAGTCCACACCCTCAGACCGACGGTCAAACGGAGAGGACCAACCAGACTCTTGAACAGTACCTCCTTTGTATGCTACATCAGTCTGAGGGGAATTGGAAAGACATTCTGTGGATCGCAGAGTATGCGTACAATAATTCCGTACACTCAGGAACTGGACAAAGTCCTTTTTTTACCATTTATGGGCACCATCCTCGAACCTTGGATTTGGACTCACCCCAGCATTTAGAGATGCCCGCAGTGGACCATCTCCACGCTGTTATTACACAAGCCTTTAAAGAAGCAACCATCCATTTGCAAAAGGCTAAGGAAAAATACAAAAAGGATGCGGATCAGCACAGAAGTGAAGCTCCTCAATACCAAATAGGGGACCAAGTATGGTTAGCCACTAAGCACTTACCACTCAAGCGGACTCGGACCTTTAACCCCAGGTATTTGGGACCTTTTTCTGTCAAGGCAATTATCAACCCAGTTGCCGTCAAGTTGGACCTACCTGCTCATATGCGAATCCATCCCGTCTTCCACGTGTCTATTTTGAAGCCAGTGCAACGAGGAACTAGGCTAACCACTCCACCTGAACCTATCCTCATAGACGGGGAGCCCGAGTTCGAAGTCAAGAATATTTTGGACTCAAAAAGAGTGAGATCAAAACTCTTTTACCTAATTGACTGGAAAGGTTATGGTCCGCAGGAAAGGTCTTGGCAACCTAGTGACCACGTGCATGCACCTCGTTTAGTGAAGAGGTTCCATCGGGAATTTCCAGACAAACCACGGCCAAGCGGGAGAACGACTTTAGGAGGGGCCTTGAGGGGGAGTGCTGTCATGATGCCTGCCCCCGGAAGACCAGACCAGGCCCAGCAGCCCCGGAAGCAGGCATCATGCCACTTGGAGCATGCCCAAAAGCCCCAGTTAGGGGCTGTTTGGGTGCAGTCCTGGTGCCTATGGCGCCAGGCTCGTAAAGATAAAGTTAGTCCTGGCGCCATGGGCGCCAGGCTCATTATTGATAACTTACCTGAAGCAGACCATGCTGCATACTCACCTGAGGCAGACCATGCTGCATGAAGACTCAAGCCAAATGAGGCTTAGGAGGGACTATTTTACTGAAGGGACTATTTTGTTACTTGGGTGGGGCTGTGGAAGAATACTTACCTGGATCTTCTTCCAAGGCTATTTAAACCACGCCCGGACAGCCACACGTGCTTCGCGTTATTCTGCTTCCTGCAGCGTAACGCTCACCGTGTTTTCAGCAGCTCCAGTCTTCAGCCACGCCCGCTTCAATCCTGGGACTCCTGAAACAAGAAGAAAAGAAGGATAAAGGTTAGAACAGGAGTTTTAACTTTAATCCTTACCTGAATCCTGATCCATTTCGCCACGGAGCTGAAAGACAGAAGTCTTTGAAGCATCGCTTCGCATTCCTACGGCGCCGCGCTGAACTCACCTGCTTGGCGGTACTTCAGCATTCCAACACGCTCTCTCCATCTCGCGGCCGCCCTCCGACACCTAAGGAGACAAAGACAGCAAGGTGAGCAAGGGGACTCTTTAAGGCTATACAAGGTACCCCCAAGGACTTACCTGATTTACCACGGGGGGTACTCACCTCATCTCGGGTCGGCGTAGTCAACTCTGCTTCATCGCCGTACCCCGGCCCCTAAGGGGAAAACCACAATAGACTTACCTGAATCTTACCAATTGCCATTTGGAAATCTTCGAGTGGATTAATCGGCAACCTGCAAGGAATCGGACAGAGTGAAGATCAGACATTTGAACTCTTATGAACAATTGGACTTTAGAGTCAATACTGGAACTCACCAATTCCTCTACGCCAGTGAAGTAACTGGTCATCAACGCGCCCCTGCGGTCGACGCAGGAAGGAGAGCTCATCCTTCCAAACCATCAGGTGAGACTAAGGAGGGGACATCAAGAGTGATCTGTGGTAAGACAACGGGAGTGGGGAAGGTGGGTTGACACTCAATTCCACGGGTGGTTAATTCCTCTTCTCCTTTGCAGAAGAATATTCCTGCGAGCCAGACAAACTAGGCTGAGCGGGCCAGTCCAGTCAGTCATCTCGGCGCTACACGTCACGCTGGTGGAAACAACAGCGGCCCAGTTCCGGTCGACGCCCCCGTGGGAACCAGGTGAGCGTAACAGAACGCGAAGCCTACCCACAAATACCCACCTGGGCGTCATGGAGACCTCGGAAACTGATCAGTTGGCCCAATTATTAGGGGAATTAAGGGCCGAAGTGCATTCCGCCCGCCAAGAAACCAATGCCCTCAGGAGGGAACTGATAGTGTCAAAAGACCGAACTGATGAGTTGGCCAGACAACTATTACAGAGCCAGGCTGGACAAACACCTCTACCAGGACTTGGGGCAAGTCCAGCTCGTGTACCATCGAGTAACCCGGTGCAGATAAATTTACCTGGAGCCGTTCCTTTGGCTCCGCCTGAACGCTTTGCCGGAGACCCAAAAGGGTTTGCAACATTCATGAATCAATGCCGCTTGCACTTTTTATGTAGACCTGGAGCTTTCCCAAACGATCAGGCCAAGGTAGCCTTTGTACTGTCATATCTCAGCGGCAGTGCGGCGGATTGGTCCATTCCACTAGTTAACCAGGATGACCCGATTCTTCGAGATTTCCAGGGTTTCCGAACAAGCATGGAAAGACTATTCGCCCGACACTCCCGAGGAAAGGCTTTGGACAACGAACTTTTATCCCTAAGTCAAGGTAACCAGGATCTATTATCTTACATTGTAACTTTCAATAGATTAGTAGTGGAAACCGAATGGCCTGAAGCCAAGCGAATCACATTATTCCATCGAGGACTTCGGGGAGAACTCAAAGATGTTTTGGCCCAAATCGTGAACCCGCCTCAAGACTGTGCTGAATATATAGATCTAGTGGTCCAGCTCGATCACAGACTTCAAACCAGGAAGGTTGACCGAACCAAGTTGGAGAACAGGGTGTTGGTTAAAACCCACGTAAGCTCCAAGGGAGTAGATGTCTCAGAACCTATGCAAATCGGGGGGGTTAAAGGACCCTTAACCCAGAAGGAAAGAGATAGAAGACGGCAACTGCAATTATGTTTATATTGCGGAACTACTGGTAATTTTCTTCGGAACTGCCCTGTAAAACCACCCAAGAAAGTTATAGGAGCAGCAGATGAAAACCATGTGAAATCTGACTCGGGAAACGACCACACCCGGCAAGCGTAGAAGTCCGCTTGCCGAGCTTAAAGAAGGACACTCTGACCTCGCATTTCACCATACCCCTGGTCCTTGTAGATCCACAGCAGCCATCACGCATGCACGCGGTAAAGGCGTACGTAGACAGTGGAGCCATAGGAAATTACTTGGACTGGGAATTGGCTACCAGGATGAATCTATCTCTCACCCGCAAGACCACGGCCGATGTTGTCACCATTGTAGATGGAACGGAAATTGCCTCTGGACCCGTAACTCATTCCACTGCAGAGATGACATTGCTGAGTCAAGATGGGCATCGAGAGGCTATGATGTTTGACTTAATCAAGGCCCCACAGTTTCAGCTGATACTGGGGATACCTTGGTTGGAAAAACATAATCCCTGTATTGATTGGCGAGAGAAGAGACTAACCTTCCCAGAATGTGCTCACACCTGCTACCCAAGGAAAACTCAAAACTCAGTCCTGGCCCCAGTAATTCCAGTAGCCATACAATTACCTGTTGAATACCAAGACTTTCAGGATGTCTTCCAAAAGGAACAGGCAAACACCTTACCACCTCACAGATCGTATGATTGTCAAATAGATCTTGTACCTGGAGCACAACCACCTTGCAGCAGAATCTATGCCCTTACGGAACCCGAAAATCTCCATTTGCGCCAGTACCTAGACCAGTACCTTGCTAATGGCTTCATTCGCCCGTCCAAGTCCCCTGCATCTTCAGCTTTGTTCTTCGTACCGAAAAAGGAAGGCCACCTTAGAACATGTACAGACTACCGCGCACTGAATCAGATAACCATCAAGAATCGATACCCACTGCCTTTGATCCTAGAACTACTAGACCAGGTGAAGGACGCTTGTATATACACGAAACTAGACCTTCGGGGGGCATATCATCTGGTACGTGTCAAAGAGGGTGACGAATGGAAGACTGCTTTTCGCACCAAGTACGGACTATTTGAGTACCAGGTGATGCCCTTCGGACTATGCAATGCACCAGCAGCCTTCCAGTTCTTCATGAACAATGTCCTCCGAGAGCTTATCGACGTTTGTGTGGTCGTTTACATCAACGTCATCTTAGTATACTCTTTATCAGAATCTGAGCATGTAAAACACGTCCGAGCAGTCCTAGAGAAGTTACGCCAGCATAAATTATATGCTAAACTGGAAAAGTGCATCTTCCACACTACGGAAGTGGAATTCCTTGGATTTATTCTGACCCCGAGAGGAATCCGGATGAATACACGAAAAGTGAATGCCATTCTTAATTGGCCTTCGCCAAGTTCAATCAAAGGAGTTCAACACATGCTTGGCTTTGCCAATTTCTACCGCAGGTTTATCCCAGACTTCTCGCATATTGTACATCCCATTACGACGCTATTGCGAAAAAACAAACGCTTTGTGTGGACAGAGGAAGCCGAGAACGCCTTCCAAGAGTTAAAAGCTTAATTCACATCTGCTCCCATATTAAGACACCCGCGCCCCGAGCTTCCCTACATAGGGGAAACAGATGCATCCAGTTCAGCCATGGGAGCAGTCCTTTCCCAAAAGGATCCCGAAACTAACCAGCTTCACCCAGTGGCGTCTTGGTCAAGAAAATTTTCAGCCCCCGAATTAAACTATGCCATAACCGACAAGGAGCTGCTGGCCATCAAGTCCGCCTTCAAGGCTTGGCGGCACTATCTACTGGGTGCCAGACATACCATCACGGTCATCACCGATCACCGCAACTTACAATACCTAAAGACAGCCAAAGCCCAAACTTCGCGCAACTCCGTTGGGCATTGTTCTTCGCCGAGTTTGATTTTGTAATAACCTATCGACCAGGTTGTAAGAATGGTAAAGCAGACGCCTTGTCCCGGATTGGAATGGGAGAAGCAGAAATAACTTTAGAACCCGTACCCATAATTCCGGAACAGAGAATCCTTGGCCTGACATCCATACAGACACTGGAGGACATTCAAAACAAGATCCACCAACTCTTTGATTCCGTTGCCCTACAGGACTGGGCAAAGAAAGGTCCAGAGTATTCTGTCATTGATGATTTACCTTATTACCAAGGCCGGCTATTTTTACCGCGAAAAGAACTACAGGAACTTGTCATTTCCCATTACCATGACACCTTAATAGAAGGGCATCCGGGTATTGCAAAAACCAAAGCTAAAATTAGGAAGCAATTTTGGTGGCCCACCTGGCGAAAGGATGTCAAGTCATTTGTCATGTCTTGTGGCATTTGCGCACAAAATAAAGGTCAAAAGAAAAAACCTGCTGGATTATTGCAACCATTAGACATACCACCTACCCCTTGGCATACCTTGTCATTAGACTTCATCACGGATTTACCCCCGTACCAAGGTTACAATACCATTCTAGTTATTGTAGATCTTTTTTCTAAAATGGCCCTCTTCATTCCTTTAAAAGGGATACCTTCAGCTTCAATCCTGGCCAAGGAATTCCTTGAAAATGTTGTCCGCCTGCATGGCTTTCCTTCAGTGTTAATTTCAGATCGGGGCAGTCAATTCATTTCACATTTTTGGAGGAATTGCTGCCAAGTGGCACAAATTGATGTTAGGCTTTCAACCAGTCACCACCCTCAGACCGACGGTCAAACGGAGAGGACCAACCAGACTCTTGAACAGTACCTCCGTTGTATGCTACATCAGTCTGAGGGGAATTGGAAAGACATTCTGTGGATCGCAGAGTATGCGTACAATAATTCCGTACACTCAGGAACTGGACAAAGTCCTTTTTTTACCATTTATGGGCACCATCCTCGAACCTCGGATTTGGACTCACCCCAGCATTTAGAGATGCCCGCAGTGGACCATCTCCACGCTGTTATTACACAAGCCTTTAAAGAAGCAACCATCCATTTGCAAAAGGCTAAGGAAAAATACAAAAAGGATGCGGATCAGCACAGAAGTGAAGCTCCTCAATACCAAATAGGGGACCAAGTATGGTTAGCCACTAAGCACTTACCACTCAAGCGGACTCGGACCTTTAACCCCAGGTATTTGGGACCTTTTTCTGTCAAGGCAATTATCAACCCAGTTGCCGTCAAGTTGGACCTACCTGCTCATATGCGGATCCATCCCGTCTTCCACGTGTCTATTTTGAAGCCAGTGCAACGAGGAACTAGGCTAACCACTCCACCTGAACCTATCCTCATAGACGGGGAGCCCGAGTTCGAAGTCAAGAATATTTTGGACTCAAAAAGAGTGAGATCAAAACTCTTTTACCTAATTGACTGGAAAGGTTATGGTCCGCAGGAAAGTTCTTGGCAACCTAGTGACCACGTGCATGCACCTCGTTTAGTGAAGAGGTTCCATCGGGAATTTCCAGACAAACCACGGCCAAGGGGGAGAACGACTTTAGGAGGGGCCTTGAGGGGGAGTGCTGTCATGATGCCTGCCCCCGGAAGACCAGACCAGGCCCAGCAGCCCCGGAAGCAGGCATCATGCCACTTGGAGCATGCCCAAAAGCCCCAGTTAGGGGCTGTTTGGGTGCAGTCCTGGTGCCTATGGCGCCAGGCTCGTAAAGATAAAGTCAGTCCTGGCGCCATGGGCGCCAGGCTCATTATTGATAACTTACCTGAAGCAGACCATGCTGCATACTCACCTGAGGCAGACCATGCTGCATGAAGACTCAAGCCAAATGAGGCTTAGGAGGGACTATTTTACTGAAGGGACTATTTTGTTACTTGGGTGGGGCTGTGGAAGAATACTTACCTGGATCTTCTTCCAAGGCTATTTAAACCACGCCCGGACAGCCACACGTGCTTCGCGTTATTCTGCTTCCTGCAGCGTAACGCTCACCGTGTTTTCAGCAGCTCCAGTCTTCAGCCACGCCCGCTTCAATCCTGGGACTCCTGAAACAAGAAGAAAAGAAGGATAAAGGTTAGAACAGGAGTTTTAACTTTAATCCTTACCTGAATCCTGATCCATTTCGCCACGGAGCTGAAAGACAGAAGTCTTTGAAGCATCGCTTCGCATTCCTACGGCGCCGCGCTGAACTCACCTGCTTGGCGGTACTTCAGCATTCCAACACGCTCTCTCCATCTCGCGGCCGCCCTCCGACACCTAAGGAGACAAAGACAGCAAGGTGAGCAAGGGGACTCTTTAAGGCTATACAAGCTACCCCCAAGGACTTACCTGATTTACCACGGGGGGTACTCACCTCATCTCGGGTCGGCGTAGTCAACTCTGCTTCATCGCCGTACCCCGGCCCCTAAGGGGAAAACCACAATAGACTTACCTGAATCTTACCAATTGCCATTTGGAAATCTTCGAGTGGATTAATCGGCAACCTGCAAGGAATCGGACAGAGTGAAGATCAGACATTTGAACTCTTATGAACAATTGGACTTTAGAGTCAATACTGGAACTCACCAATTCCTCTACGCCAGTGAAGTAACTGGTCATCAACGCGCCCCTGCGGTCGACGCAGGAAGGAGAGATCATCCTTCCAAACCATCAGGTGAGACTAAGGAGGGGACATCAAGAGTGATCTGTGGTAAGACAACGGGAGTGGGGAAGGTGGGTTGACACTCAATTCCACGGGTGGTTAATTCCTCTTCTCCTTTGCAGAAGAATATTCCTGCGAGCCAGACAAACTAGGCTGAGCGGGCCAGTCCAGTCAGTCATCTCGGCGCTACACGTCACGCTGGTGGAAACAACAGCGGCCCAGTTCCGGTCGACGCCCCCGTGGGAACCAGGTGAGCGTAACAGAACGCGAAGCCTACCCACAAATACCCACCTGGGCGTCATGGAGACCTCGGAAACTGATCAGTTGGCCCAATTATTAGGGGAATTAAGGGCCGAAGTGCATTCCGCCCGCCAAGAAACCAATGCCCTCAGGAGGGAACTGATAGTGTCAAAAGAACGAACTGATGAGTTGGCCAGACAACTATTACAGAGCCAGGCTGGACAAACACCTCTACCAGGACTTGGGGCAAGTCCAGCTCGTGTACCATCGAGTAACCCGGTGCAGATAAATTTACCTGGAGCCGTTCCTTTGGCTCCGCCTGAACGCTTTGCCGGAGACCCAAAAGGGTTTGCAACATTCATGAATCAATGCCGCTTGCACTTTTTATGTAGACCTGGAGCTTTCCCAAACGATCAGGCCAAGGTAGCCTTTGTACTGTCATATCTCAGCGGCAGTGCGGCGGATTGGTCCATTCCACTAGTTAACCAGGATGACCCGATTCTTCGAGATTTCCAGGGTTTCCGAACAAGCATGGAAAGACTATTCGCCCGACACTCCCGAGGACAGGCTTTGGACAACGAACTTTTATCCCTAAGTCAAGGTAACCAGGATCTATTATCTTACATTGTAACTTTCAATAGATTAGTAGTGGAAACCGAATGGCCTGAAGCCAAGCGAATCACATTATTCCATCGAGGACTTCGGGGAGAACTCAAAGATGTTTTGGCCCAAATCGTGAACCCGCCTCAAGACTGTGCTGAATATATAGATCTAGTGGTCCAGCTCGATCACAGACTTCAAACCAGGAAGGTTGACCGAACCAAGTTGGAGAACAGGGTGTTGGTTAAAACCCACGTAAGCTCCAAGGGAGTAGATGTCTCAGAACCTATGCAAATCGGGGGGGTTAAAGGACCCTTAACCCAGAAGGAAAGAGATAGAAGACGGCAACTGCAATTATGTTTATATTGCGGAACTACTGGTAATTTTCTTCGGAACTGCCCTGTAAAACCACCCAAGAAAGTTATAGGAGCAGCAGACGAAAACCATGTGAAATCTGACTCGGGAAACGACCACGCCCGGCAAGCGTAGAAGTCCGCTTGCCGAGCTTAAAGAAGGACACTCTGACCTCGCATTTCACCATACCCATGGTCCTTGTAGATCCAGAGCAGCCATCACGCATGCACGCGGTAAAGGCGTACGTAGACAGTGGAGCCATAGGAAATTACTTGGACTGGGAATTGGCTACCAGGATGAATCTATCTCTCACCCGCAAGACCACGGCCGATGTTGTCACCATTGTAGATGGAACGGAAATTGCCTCTGGACCCGTAACTCATTCCACTGCAGAGATGACATTGCTGAGTCAAGATGGGCATCGAGAGGCTATGATGTTTGACTTAATCAAGGCCCCACAGTTTCAGCTGATACTGGGGATACCTTGGTTGGAAAAACATAATCCCTGTATTGATTGGCGAGAGAAGAGACTAACCTTCCCAGAATGTGCTCACACCTGCTACCCAAGGAAAACTCAAAACTCAGTCCTGGCCCCAGTAATTCCAGTAGCCATACAATTACCTGTTGAATACCAAGACTTTCAGGATGTCTTCCAAAAGGAACAGGCAAACACCTTACCACCTCACAGATCGTATGATTGTCAAATAGATCTTGTACCTGGAGCACAACCACCTTGCAGCAGAATCTATGCCCTTACGGAACCCGAAAATCTCCATTTGCGCCAGTACCTAGACCAGTACCTTGCTAATGGCTTCATTCGCCCGTCCAAGTCCCCTGCATCTTCAGCTTTGTTCTTCGTACCGAAAAAGGAAGGCCACCTTAGAACATGTACAGACTACCGCGCACTGAATCAGATAACCATCAAGAATCGATACCCACTGCCTTTGATCCTAGAACTACTAGACCAGGTGAAGGACGCTTGTATATACACGAAACTAGACCTTCGGGGGGCATATCATCTGGTACGTGTCAAAGAGGGTGACGAATGGAAGACTGCTTTTCGCACCAAGTACGGACTATTTGAGTACCAGGTGATGCCCTTCGGACTATGCAATGCACCAGCAGCCTTCCAGTTCTTCATGAACAATGTCCTCCGAGAGCTTATCGACGTTTGTGTGGTCGTTTACATCAACGTCATCTTAGTATACTCTTTATCAGAATCTGAGCATGTAAAACACGTCCGAGCAGTCCTAGAGAAGTTACGCCAGCATAAATGATATGCTAAACTGGAAAAGTGCATCTTCCACACTACGGAAGTGGAATTCCTTGGATTTATTCTGACCCCGAGAGGAATCCGGATGGATACACGAAAAGTGAATGCCATTCTTAATTGGCCTTCGCCAAGTTCAATCAAAGGAGTTCAACACATGCTTGGCTTTGCCAATTTCTACCGCAGGTTTATCCCAGACTTCTCGCATATTGTACATCCCATTACGACGCTATTGCGAAAAAACAAACGCTTTGTGTGGACAGAGGAAGCCGAGAACGCCTTCCAAGAGTTAAAAGCTTAATTCACATCTGCTCCCATATTAAGACACCCGCGCCCCGAGCTTCCCTACATAGGGGAAACAGATGCATCCAGTTCAGCCATGGGAGCAGTCCTTTCCCAAAAGGATCCCGAAACTAACCAGCTTCACCCAGTGGCGTCTTGGTCAAGAAAATTTTCAGCCCCCGAATTAAACTATGCCATAACCGACAAGGAGCTGCTGGCCATCAAGTCCGCCTTCAAGGCTTGGCGGCACTATCTACTGGGTGCCAGACATACCATCACGGTCATCACCGATCACCGCAACTTACAATACCTAAAGACAGCCAAAGCCCAATCTTCGCGCAACTCCGTTGGGCATTGTTCTTCGCCGAGTTTGATTTTGTAATAACCTATCGACCAGGTTGTAAGAATGGTAAAGCAGACGCCTTGTCCCGGATTGGAATGGGAGAAGCAGAAATAACTTTAGAACCCGTACCCATAATTCCGGAACAGAGAATCCTTGGCCTGACATCCATACAGACACTGGAGGACATTCAAAACAAGATCCACCAACTCTTTGATTCCGTTGCCCTACAGGACTGGGCAAAGAAAGGTCCAGAGTATTCTGTCATCGATGATTTACCTTATTACCAAGGCCGGCTATTTTTACCGCGAAAAGAACTACAGGAACTTGTCATTTCCCATTACCATGACACCTTAATAGAAGGGCATCCGGGTATTGCAAAAACCAAAGCTAAAATTAGGAAGCAATTTTGGTGGCCCACCTGGCGAAAGGATGTCAAGTCATTTGTCATGTCTTGTGGCATTTGCGCACAAAATAAAGGTCAAAAGAAAAAACCTGCTGGATTATTGCAACCATTAGACATACCACCTACCCCTTGGCATACCTTGTCATTAGACTTCATCACGGATTTACCCCCGTACCAAGGTTACAATACCATTCTAGTTATTGTAGATCTTTTTTCTAAAATGGCCCTCTTCATTCCTTTAAAAGGGATACCTTCAGCTTCAATCCTGGCCAAGGAATTCCTTGAAAATGTTGTCCGCCTGCATGGCTTTCCTTCAGTGTTAATTTCAGATCGGGGCAGTCAATTCATTTCACATTTTTGGAGGAATTGCTGCCAAGTGGCACAAATTGATGTTAGGCTTTCAACCAGTCACCACCCTCAGACCGACGGTCAAACGGAGAGGACCAACCAGACTCTTGAACAGTATCTCCGTTGTATGCTACATCAGTCTTAGGGGAATTGGAAAGACATTCTGTGGATCGCAGAGTATGCGTACAATAATTCCGTACACTCAGGAACTGGACAAAGTCCTTTTTTTACCATTTATGGGCACCATCCTCGATCCTCGGATTTGGACTCACCCCAGCATTTAGAGATGCCCGCAGTGGACCATCTCCACGCTGTTATTACACAAGCCTTTAAAGAAGCAACCATCCATTTGCAAAAGGCTAAGGAAAAATACAAAAAGGATGCGGATCAGCACAGAAGTGAAGCTCCTCAATACCAAATAGGGGACCAAGTATGGTTAGCCACTAAGCACTTACCACTCAAGCGGACTCGGACCTTTAACCCCAGGTATTTGGGACCTTTTTCTGTCAAGGCAATTATCAACCCAGTTGCCGTCAAGTTGGACCTACCTGCTCATATGCGAATCCATCCCGTCTTCCACGTGTCTCTTTTGAAGCCAGTGCAACCAGGAACTAGGCTAACCACTCCACCTGAACCTATCCTCATAGACGGGGAGCCCGAGTTCGAAGTCAAGAATATTTTGGACTCAAAAAGAGTGAGATCAAAACTCTTTTACCTAATTGACTGGAAAGGTTATGGTCCGCAGGAAAGGTCTTGGCAACCTAGTGACCACGTGCATGCACCTCGTTTAGTGAAGAGGTTCCATCGGGAATTTCCAGACAAACCACGGCCAAGGGGGAGAACGACTTTAGGAGGGGCCTTGAGGGGGAGTGCTGTCATGATGCCTGCCCCCGGAAGACCAGACCAGGCCCAGGAGCCCCGGAAGCAGGCATCATGCCACTTGGAGCATGCCCAAAAGCCCCAGTTAGGGGCTGTTTGGGTGCAGTCCTGGCGCCTATGGCGCCAGGCTCATAAAGATAAAGTCAGTCCTCATTATTGATAACTTACCTGAAGCAGACCATGCTGCATACTCACCTGAGGCAGACCATGCTGCATGAAGACTCAAGCCAAATGAGGCTTAGGAGGGACTATTTTACTGAAGGGACTATTTTGTTACTTGGGTGGGGCTGTGGAAGAATACTTACCTGGATCTTCTTCCAAGGCTATTTAAACCACGCCCGGACAGCCACACGTGCTTCGCGTTATTCTGCTTCCTGCAGCGTAACGCTCACCGTGTTTTCAGCAGCTCCACTCTTCAGCCACGCCCGCTTCAATCCTGGGACTCCTGAAACAAGAAGAAAAGAAGGATAAAGGTTAGAACAGGAGTTTTAACTTTAATCCTTACCTGAATCCTGATCCATTTCGCCACGGAGCTGAAAGACAGAAGTCTTTGAAGCATCGCTTCGCATTCCTACGGCGCCGCGCTGAACTCACCTGCTTGGCGGTACTTCAGCATTCCAACACGCTCTCTCCATCTCGCGGCCGCCCTCCGACACCTAAGGAGACAAAGGCAGCAAGGTGAGCAAGGGGACTCTTTAAGGCTATACAAGCTACCCCCAAGGACTTACCTGATTTACCACGGGGGGTACTCACCTCATCTCGGGTCGGCGTAGTCAACTCTGCTTCATCGCCGTACCCCGGCCCCTAAGGGGAAAACCACAATAGACTTACCTGAATCTTACCAATTGCCATTTGGAAATCTTCGAGTGGATTAATCGGCAACCTGCAAGGAATCGGACAGAGTGAAGATCAGACATTTGAACTCTTATGAACAATTGGACTTTAGAGTCAATACTGGAACTCACCAATTCCTCTACGCCAGTGAAGTAACTGGTCATCAACGCGCCCCTGTGGTCGACGCAGGATGGAGAGCTCATCCTTCCAAACCATCAGGTGAGACTAAGGAGGGGACATCAAGAGTGATCTGTGGTAAGACAACGGGAGTGGGGAAGGTGGGTTGACACTCAATTCCACGGGTGGTTAATTCCTCTTCTCCTTTGCAGAAGAATATTCCTGCGAGCCAGACAAACTAGGCTGAGCGGGCCAGTCCAGTCAGTCATCTCGGCGCTACACGTCACGCTGGTGGAAACAACAGCGGCCCAGTTCCGGTCGACGCCCCCGTGGGAACCAGGTGAGCGTAACAGCAGGCGGCCAGGTCACATCAGTAGCACTGAGTCCCTGCTGCAGGGCAGGCGGTCAGGTCACATCAATAGCACTCAGTCTCTGCTGCAGGGCAGGCAGCCAGGTCACATCAGTAGCACTGAGTCCCTGCTACAGGTCAGGGGGCCAGGTCACATCAGTAGCACTGAGTTCCTGCTGCAGGGTCAGGCGGCCAGGTCACATCAGTAGCACTCAGTCCTTGCTGCAGGGCAGGCAGTCAGGTCACATCAGTAGCACTGAGTCCCTGCTGCAGGGTCAGGTGGCCAGGTCACATCAGTAACACTGAGTCCCTGCTGCAGGGCAGGCGGTCAGGTCACATCAGTAGCACTCAGTCTCTGCTGCAGGGCAGGCGGCCAGGTCACATCAGTAGCACTCAGTCTCTTCTGCAGGGCAGGCAGCCAGGTCACATCAGTAGCACTGAGTCCCTGCTGCAGGGCAGGCGGTCAGGTCAGGCCATTCCTCGATGAAGCTTAGCCGGGGTCACTGGCTATGCCCTTTCATTAAGGAGCTCTGTCTGGCTTAAGCCCCAGATTTGCAGTGGGGCTTAGAGTCCCTCTGCACCGACATTTGGCGCATGAGAGAGAGATGAACAAATGTTCAGCGGTGGATTAGATGTAACTGCACGCGCTGGTGCAATTTAGGAATGCTGTGCTCCGTTTTATATCTGTGCCATTTTGCCCTACTTTAGTGCTGGAAAAAAAACATACAGACACATGTATTTTACTACCAGCAGGTGCAATATTTCCCTGAGCAATTTAGCACAGCTGGAGAAAAATAACACAAATGCAGCAATCTTCATCTGTGGAACCCCACTAGTGTATGCCGCTATTGTGCAGCAGTCTTCATCTGTGGCACCCCACTAGTGTATGCCGCTATTGTGCCGCAATCTTCATGTGTGGCACCCCACTAGTGTATGCCGCTATTGTGCCGCAATCTTCATCTGTGGCACCCCACTAGTGTATGCCGCTATTGTGCCGCAATCTTCATCTGTGGCACCCCACTAGTGTATGCCGATATTGTGCAACATTCTTCATCTCTACCACCCCACTAGTGTATGCCTCTATTGTGCAGCAATCTTCATCTGTGGCGCCCCACTAGTGTATGCCGCTATTGTGCCGCAATCTTCATCTGTGGCACCCCACTAGTGTATGCCGCTATTGTGCCACAATCTTCATCTGTGGCACCCCACTAGTGCATGCAAATATTGTGCCGCAATCTCCATCTGTGGCACCCCACTAGTGTATGCCGCTATTGTGCAGCAATCTTCATCTGTGGCACCCCACTAGTGTATGCCGCTATTGTGCCGCAATCTTCATCTGTGGCACCCCACTAGTGTATCCCGCTATTGTGCCGCAATCTTCATCTGTGGCGCCCCACTAGTGTATGCCGCTATTGTGCCGGAATCTTCATCTGTGGTGCCCCACTAGTATATGTCGCTATTGTGCTGCAATCTTCATCTGTACCACCCCACTAGTGTATGCCGCTATTGTGCCGCAATCTTCATCTGTGGCACCCCACTAGTGTATCCCGCTATTGTGCCGCAATCTTCATCTGTGGCGCCCCACTAGTGTATGCCGCTATTGTGCCGCAATCTTCATCTGTGGCACCCCACTAGTGTATGCTGATATTGTGCCGCAATCTCCATCTGTGGCACCCCACTAGTGCATGCAAATATTGTGCAGCAATCTTCATCTGTACCACCCCACTAGTGTATGCCGCTATTATGCCGCAATCTTCATCTGTGGCACCCACTAGTGTATGCCGCTATTGTGCCACAATCTTCATCTGTGGCACCCCACTAGTGTATGCCGATATTGTGCCGCAATCTTCATCTGTGACACCCACTAGTGTATGCCGATATTGTGCCGCAATCTCCATCTGTGGCGCCCCACTAGTGTATGCCGATATTGTGCCGCAATCTTCATCTGTGGCACCCCACTAGTGCATGCAAATATTGTGCCGCAATCTTCATCTGTGGCACCCCACTAGTGTATGCCACTATTGTGCAGCAATCTTCATCTGTGGCACCCCACTAGTGTATGCCGCTATTGTGCCGCAATCTTCATCTGTACCACCCCACTAGTGTATGCCGCTATTGTGCCGCAATCTTCATCTGTACCACCCCACTAGTGTATGCCGCTATTGTGCAGCAATCTTCATCTGTGGCACCCCACTAGTGTATGCCACTATTGTGCAGCAATCTTCATCTGTGGCACCCACTAGTGTATGCCGCTATTGTGCAGCAATCTTCATCTGTGGCACCCCACTAGTGTATGCCGCTATTGTGCCGCAATCTTCATCTGTGGCACCCCACTAGTGTATGCCGCTATTGTGCCACAATCTTCATCTGTGGCACCCCACTAGTGTATGCCGCTATTGTGCTGCAATCTTCATCTGTACCACCCCACTAGTGTATGCCAGTATTGCTTACGTACAATGTTTATCTTTTGTATGTGGCTGCAGGGGCCACAGTAGTAAATTGATTGATCTCATTCATATTTGAGACCTCTCTCTTTCTCCCCCCTCTGTCTCATCCCTCTCTCTTTCGCTCCCCCCTCTCTCAGCTCTTTCTCTCGCCTCTCCCTCTCGCTCTCTCTCTCTCTCTCTCCCTCCCTCCCTCTTTCTCTCTCTGCCCCTCTCTGAATTCTCTAGTGTTTGCCATGACACAGAGGATATCTGTGCACATGTCGTAACACCTAGGTCAATATACCGTCCACTGTCCACCCTACCTGTGACTGGGTGATCTGATCCCAATGTTTCCTCCCCTTGTTACTTGAGATATGCCCCCCCCCCGCCTGCTTTTAGATCCCCACACTCTTCTTTCTCGGCTCCCTAGCCTTGTTCTTCCCCCTCTGATTGCAAGGCGCTCTGTTGCCTCCTGAAGCAGATCCACACTCAATGAATACCCGAATAATAGTAATTATTATAATAGCAACATGATATAGCGCTGTCTGTGCTTTCTCTACGACTAGCAGCTAGGTCTGTGTGTGAGCTGCAGGTCACAGGTTCATCTCTGGCAAGGCATCTCAGCCTTTCATCCATCAAAGGTTGTAAATCAGCACCAATTTCATTTGCCCGATAATATTTGTATATAACATGTCTCTCTCTAAAACGCTTTGTTGGAAGCGCTAGACAAATACATGGTTATTAATTTAAACGTTTTAAAACATTTCCCACAGTTTGAAATAAAAAGTCTTGGTAGGTTTTCACCTCAGGAAATGAAAATATACACACATTTGAAACAACTGGATTTTCCCTTTATTGGAGAAAGCGAAAGCTGCATCTGTAAGTCAGGAAATAACTCAGCATTATCAAACGTTCAGCAGAAACACAGGGCCGATTTACAAAAGCGTCTTGTCAATGGGAACATCCAATTGAAAGACACTTTGTAAATCAGGCTCACAGTGTCCAGGGAAGGGAGGCTGGAATGCAGAGAGGGAAAGTCAGAGCTGCTAGTAGGGAGGGCAGTAGGTGAGTCAGAGATGCTATTAGGGAGAGCAGCAGGTGTGTCAGACCTGCTAGCAGGGAGAGCAGCAGTTGTGTCACAGCTGCTAGTAGGGAGAGGAGCAGCTGTGTCAGAGCTGCTAGTAGGGGTGCAACAAGTGTGTCAGAGCTGCTAGCAGGGGAGCAGAAGGCGTGTCAGACCTGCTTGCAGGGAGAGCAGCAGTTGTGTCAGAGCTGCTAGTAGGGCGAGCAGCAGGTGTGTCAGAGCTGCTAGTAGGGAGAGCAGCAGCTGTGTCAGAGCTGCTAGTAGGGGGAGCAGCAGGTGTTTCAGAGCTGCTAGTAGGGAGAGCAGCAGGTGTGTCAGAGGTGCTAGTAGGGAGGGCAGCAGGAGTGTCAGAGCTTCTAGTAGGGAGAGCAGCAGCTGTGTCAGAGATGCTAGTAGGGGGAGCAGCAGCTGTGTCAGAGCTGCTAGTAGGGAGGGCAGCAGGTGTGTCAGAGCTGCTAGTAGGGAGAGCAGCAGGTGCGTCAGAGCTGCCAGTAGGGAGGGCAGCAGGCGTGTCAGAGCTGCTAACAGGGAGGGCAGCAGGCGTGTCAGAGCTGCTAGTAGGGGGAGCAGCAGCTGTGTCAGAGCTGCTAGTAGGGAGGGCAGCAGGTGTGTCAGAGCTGCTAGTAGGGAGAGCAGCAGGTGCGTCAGAGCTGCCAGTAGGGAGGGCAGCAGGCGTGTCAGAGCTGCTAACAGGGAGGGCAGCAGGCGTGTCAGAGCTGCTAGTAGGGGGAGCAGCAGGTGTGTCACAGCTGCTAGTAGGGAGAGGAGCAGCTGTGTCAGAACTGCTAGTAGGGGTGCAACAAGTGTGTCAGAGCTGCTAGCAGGGGAGCAGAAGGCGTGTCAGACCTGCTTGCAGGGAGAGCAGCAGTTGTGTCAGAGCTGCTAGTAGGGAGAGCAGCAGGTGTGTCAGAGCTGCTAGTAGGGAGAGCAGCAGCTGTGTCAGAGCTGCTAGTAGGGGGAGCAGCAGGTGTTTCAGAGCTGCTAGTAGGGAGAGCAGCAGGTGTGTCAGAGGTGCTAGTAGGGAGGGCAGCAGGAGTGTCAGAGCTTCTAGTAGGGAGAGCAGCAGCTGTGTCAGAGCTGCTAGTAGGGGGAGCAGCAGCTGTGTCAGAGCTGCTAGTAGGGAGGGCAGCAGGTGTGTCAGAGCTGCTAGTAGGGAGAGCAGCAGGTGCGTCAGAGCTGCCAGTAGGGAGGGCAGCAGGCGTGTCAGAGCTGCTAACAGGGAGGGCAGCAGGCGTGTCAGAGCTGCTAGTAGGGGGAGCAGCAGGTGTGTCATAGCTGCTAGTAGGGAGGGCAGCAGGGCTGTCAGCGCTGATAGTAGGGAGAGCAGTAGGTGAGTCAAAGCTGCTAGTAGGGAGGGCAGCAGGAGTATCAGAGCTGCTAGTAGGGAGAGCAGCAGGTGTGTCCGTGCTGCTAGTAGGGGGAGCAGCAGCTGTGTCAGAGCTGCTAGTAGGGAGGGCAGTAGGTGTGTCAGAGCCGCTAGTAAGGAGGGCAGCAGGTGTGTCAGAGCTGCTAGTAGGGGGAGCAGGTGTGTCAGAGCTGCTAGTAGGGGGAGCATATGCGTCAGAGCTGCTAGTAGGGAGAGGAGCAGCTGTGTTGGAGGTGCTAGTAGGGAGGGCAGCAGGTGTGTCAGAGCTGCTGGCAGGGAGAGCAGCAGGTGTATCAGAGCTGCTAGTAGGGAGGGCAGTAGGTGTGTCAGAGCTGCTAGTAGGGAGAGTGGCAGGTGTGTCAGAGCTGCTAGTAGGAGGTGCAGCAGGTGTGTCAGAGCTGCTAGTACAGGGAGCAGCAGGTGTGTCAGAGCTGCTAGTAGCTAGAGGAGCAGCTGTGTCAGAGCTGCTAGCAGGGAGAGGAGCAGCTGTGTCGGAGTGCTAGTAGGGCTGGCAGCAAGTTTGGCAGAGCTGCTAGTAGGGAGAGGAGCAGGTATGTCAGAGCTGCCAGTAGGGAGAGGAGCAGCTGTGTCGGGGGTGCTAGTAGGGAGGGCAGCAGGTGTGACAGAACTGCTAGTAGGGGGAGCAGGTGTGTCAGAGCTGCTAGTAGGGAGGGCAGCAGGTGTGTCAGAGCTGTAAGTAAGGAGAGCAGCAGGCGTGTCAGAGCTGCTAGTAGGGAGGGCAGCAGGTTTATCAGAGCTGCTAGTAGGGAGAGCAGCAAGCGCATCAGAGCTGCTAGTAGGGAGGGCAGTAGGTGTGTCAGAGCAGCTAGTAGGGGGAGCAGCAGGTGTGTCAGAGCTGCTAGTAGGGGGAGCAGCAGGTGTGTGAGAGCTGCTAGTAGCGAGAGGAGCAGCTGTGTCAGAGCTGCTAGTAGGGAGAAGAGCAGATGTGTCAGAGCTGCTAGTAGGGGGAGCAGCAGGTGTGCCAGAGCTGCTAGTAGGGAGAGCAGCAGGTGTGTCAGAGCTGCTAGTAGGGAGTGCAGCAGGTGTGTCAGAGCTGCGAGTAGGGAGAGCAGCAGGCGTGTCAGAGCTGCTAGTAGGGAGGGAAGCAGGTGTATCAGAGCTGCTAGTAGGGAGAGCAGCAGGTGCGTCAGAGCTGCTAGTAGGGAGGGCAGTAGGGTTGTCAGAGCTGCTAGTAGGGGGAGCAGCAGGTGTGTCAGAGCAGCTAGTAGGGGGAGCAGAAGGTGTGTCAGAGCTGATAGTAGGGGGAGCAGCAGGTGTGTGAGAGCTGCTAGTAGCGAGAGGAGCAGCTGTGTCAGAGCTGCTAGTAGGGAGAAGAGCAGATGTGTCAGAGCTGCTAGTAGGGGGAGCAGCAGGTGTGCCAGAGCTACTAGTAGGGAGGGCAGCAGGTGTGTCAGAGCTGCTAGTAGGGAGAGCAGCAGGTGTGTCAGAGCTGCTAGTAGGGAGGGCAGCAGGTGTGTCAGAGCTGCGAGTAGGGAGAGCAGCAGGCGTGTCAGAGCTGCTAGTAGGGAGGGAAGCAGGTGTATCAGAGCTGCTAGTAGGGAGAGCAGCAGGCGCGTCAGAGCTGCTAGTAGGGAGGGCAGTAGGTGTGTCAGAGCTGCTAGTAGGGGGAGCAGCAGGTGTGTCAGAGCTGCTAGTAGGGGGAGCAGCAGGTGTGTGAGAGCTGCTAGTAGTGAGAGGAGCAGCTGTGTCAGAGCTGCTAGTAGGGAGAAGAGCAGATGTGTCAGAGCTGCTAGTAGGGGGAGCAGCAGGCGTGCCAGAGATGCTAGTAAGGAGGGCAGCAGGTGAGTCAGAGCTGCTAGTAGGGAGGGCAGCATGGGTGTCAGAGCTGCTAGTAGGGAGAGGAGCAGCTGTGTCAGTGCTGCTAGTAGGGAGAGCAGCAGGTGTGTCAGAGCTGCTAGTAGAGAGGGCAGTAGGTGTGTCAGATCTGCTAGTAGGGGGAGCAGCAGGTGTGTCAGAGCTGCTAGTAGGGGGAGCAGCAGGTGTGTCAGAGCTGATAGTCAGAAGAGGAGCAGGTGTGTCAGAGCTGCTAGTAGGGGTGCAGCAAGTGTGTCAGAGCTGCTAGTAGGGAGAGCAGCAGGTGTGTCAGAGCTGCTAGTAGGGAGAACAGCAGATGTGTCAGAGCTGCTAGTAGGGGGAGCAGCAGGTGTTTCAGAGGTGCTAGTAGGGAGGGCAGCAGGAGTGTCAGAGCTGCTAGTAGGGAGAGCAGCAGCTGTGTCAGAGCTGCTAGTAGAGGGAGCAGCAGCTGTGTCAGAGCTGCTAGTAGGGAGGGCAGCAGGTGTGTCAGAGCTGCTAGTAGGGAGAGCAGCAGGCGCATCAGAGCTGCTAATAGGGAGAGCAGCAGATGTGTCAGAGCTGCCAGTAGGGAGGGCAGCAGGCGTGTCAGAGCTGCTAACAGGGAGGGCAGCAGGCATGTCAGAGCTGCTAGTAGGGGGAGCAGCAGGTGTGTCATAGCTCCTAGTAGGGAGGGCAGCAGGGCTGTCAGCGCTGCTAGTAGGGAGAGCAGTAGGTGAGTCAAAGCTGCTAGTAGGGAGGGCAGCAGGAGTATCAGAGCTGCTAGTAGGGAGAGCAGCAGGTGTGTCAGTGCTGCTAGTAGGGGGAGAAGCAGCTGTGTCAGAGCTGCTAGTAGGGAGGGCAGTAGGTGTGTCAGAGCCGCTAGTAGGGAGGGCAGCAGGTGTGTCAGAGCTGCTAGTAGGGGGAGCAGGTGTGTCAGAGCTGCTAGTAGGGGGAGCATATGCGTCAGAGCTGCTAGTAGGGAGTTGAGCAGCTGTGTTGGAGGTGCTAGTAGGGAGGGCAGCAGGTGTGCCAGAGCTGCTGGCAGGGAGAGCAGCAGGTGTATCAGAGCTACTAGTAGGGAGGGCAGTAGGTGTGTCAGAGCTGCTAGTAGGGAGAGTGGCAGGTGTGTCAGAGCTGCTAGTAGGGGGAGCAGCAGGTGTGTCAGAGCTGCTAGTACGGGGAGCAGCAGGTGTGTCAGAGCTGCTAGTAGCGAGAGGAGCAGATGTGTCAGAGTGCTAGTAGGGCTGGCAGCAAGTTTGGCAGAGCTGCTAGTAGGTAGAGGAGCAGGTGTGTCAGAGCTGCTAGTAGGGAGAGGAGCAGCTGTGTCGGAGGTGCTAGTAGGGAGGGCAGCAGGTGTGACAGAGCTGCTACTAGGGGGAGCAGGTGTGTCAGAGCTGCTTGTAGGGAGGGCAGGAGGTGTGTCAGAGCTGTAAGTAGGGAGAGCAGCAGGCGTGTCAGAGCTGCTAGTAGGGAGGGCAGCAGGTTTATCAGAGCTGCTAGTAGGGATAGCAGCAGGCGCGTCAGAGCTGCTAGTAGGGAGGGCAGTAGGTGTGTCAGAGCTGCTAGTAGGGAGGGCAGCAGGGGTGTCAGAGCTGCTAGTAGGGGGAGCAGCAGGTGTGTGAGATCTGCTAGTAGCGAGAGGAGCAGCTGTGTCAGAGCTGCTGGTAGGGAGAAGAGCAGATGTGTCAGAGCTGCTAGTAGGGGGAGCAGCAGGTGTGCCAGAGCTGCTAGTAGGGAGGGCAGCAGGTGTGTCATAGCTGCTAGTAGGGAGAGCAGCAGGTGTGTCAGAGCTGCAAGTAGGGAGAGCAGCAGGCGTGTCAGAGCTGCTAGTAGGGAGGGAAGCAGGTGTATCAGAGCTGCTAGTAGGGAGAGCAGCAGGCGCATCAGAGCTGCTAGTAGGGAGGGCAGTAGGTGTGTCAGAGCTGCTAGTAGGGGGAGCAGCAGGTGTGTCAGAGCAGCTAGTAGGGGGAGCAGCAGGTGTGTGAGAGCTGCTAGTAGCGAGAGGAGCAGCTGTGTCAGAGCTGCAAGTAGGGAGAAGAGCAGATGTGTCAGAGCTGCTAGTAGGGGGAGCAGCAGGCGTGCCAGAGCTGCTAGTAGGGAGGGCAGTAGGTGAGTCAGAGCTGCTAGTAGGGAGGGCAGCAGGGGTGTCAGAGCTGCTAGTAGGGGGAGGAGCAGCTGTGTCAGTGCTGCTAGTAGGGAGAGCAGCAGGTGTGTCAGAGCTGCTAGTAGGGAGGGCAGTAGTTGTGTCAGAGCTGCTAGTAGGGGGAGCAGCAGGTGTGTCAGAGCTGCTAGTAGGGGGAGCAGCAGGTGTGTCAGAGCTGATAGTAGCGAGAGGAGCAGGTGTGTCAGAGCTGCTAGTAGGGGGAGCAGCAGGTGTGTCAGAGCTGCTAGTAGGGAGAGCAGCAGGTGTGCCAGAGCTGCTAGTAGGGAGGGCAGTAGGTGAGTCAGAGCTACTAGTAGGGAGGGCAGCAGGGGTGTCAAAGCTGCTAGTAGGGAGGGCAGCAGGCATGTCAGAGCTGTGTCAGAGCTGCTAGTAGAGAGGGCAGCAGGCGTGTCAGAGCTGCTAATAGGGAGAGCAGCAGGTGTGTCAGAGCTGCTAGTAGGGGGAGCAGCAGGTGTGTCAGAGCTGATAGTAGGGAGAGGAGCAGGTGTGTCAGAGCTGCTAGTGGGGGGAGCAGCAGGTGTGTCAGAGCTGCTAGTAGGGAGAGCAGCAGGTGTGCCAGAGCTGCAAGTAGGGAGGGCAGTAGGTGAGTCAGAGCTGCTAGTAGGGAGGGCAGCAGGGGTGTCAAAGCTGCTAGTAGGGAGGGCAGCAGGCGTGTCAGAGCTGCTAGTAGAGAGGGCAGCAGGCGTGTCAGAGCTGCTAATAGGGAGAGCAGCAGGCGTGTCATAGCTGCTAGTAGGGAGGGCAGCAGAGTGTCAGGGCTGCTAGTAGGGAGGGCAGCAGGGGTGTCAGACCTGCTAGTAGGGAGGGAGGCACACGTGTCAGAGCTGCTAGTAGGGAGAGGAGCAGGAGTGTCAGAGCTGCTAGTAGGGAGGGCAGAGGGTGAGTCAGAGCTTCTAGTAGGGAGGGCAGCAGGTGTGTCAGAGCTGCTAGTAGGGAGAGTGGCAGGTGTGTCAGAGGTGCTAGTAGGGAGGGCAGAAGGTGAGTCAGAGCTGCTAGTAGGGAGAGGAGCAGGTGTGTCAGAGCTGCTAGAAGGGAGGGCAGTAGGTGTGTCAGAGCCGCTAGTAGGGAGGGCAGCAGGTGTGTCAGAGCTGCTAGTAGGGGGAGCAGGTGTGTCAGAGCTGCTAGTAGGGGGAGCATATGCGTCAGAGCTGCTAATAGGGAGAGGAGCAGCTGTGTTGGAGGTGCTAGTAGGGAGGGCAGCAGGTGTGTCAGAGCTGCTGGCAGGGAGAGCAGCAGGTGTATCAGAGCTGCTAGTAGGGAGGGCAGTAGGTGTGTCAGAGCTGCTAGTAGGGAGAGTGGCAGGTGTGTCAGAGCTGCTAGTAGGGGGAGCAGCAGGTGTGTCAGAGCTGCTAGTACGGGGAGCAGCAGGTGTGTCAGAGCTGCTAGTAGCGAGAGGAGCAGCTGTGTCAGGGCTGCTAGTAGGGAGAGGAGCAGCTGAGTCGGAATGCTAGTAGGGCTGGCAGCAAGTTTGGCAGAGCTGCTAGTAGGGAGAGGAGCAGCTGTGTCGGAGGTGCTAGTAGGGAGGGCAGCAGGTGTGACAGAGCTGCTAGTAGGGGGAGCAGGTGTGTCAGAGCTGCTAGTAGGGAGGGCAGCAGGTGTGTCAGAGCTGCTAGTAGGGACAGCAGCAGGCATGTCAGAGCTGCTAGTAGGGAGGGCAGCAGGTGTGTCAGAGCTGCTAGTAGGGAGAGCAGCAGGCGCATCAGAGCTGCTAGTAGGGAGGGCAGTAGGTGTGTCAGAGCAGCTAGTAGGGGGAGCAGCAGGTGTGTCAGAGCTGCTAGTAGGGGGAGCAGCAGGTGTGTGAAAGCTGCTAGTAGCGAGAGGAGCAGCTGTGTCAGAGCTGCTAGTAGGAAGAAGAGCAGATGTGTCAGAGCTGCTAGTAGGGGGAGCAGCAGGTGTGCCAGAGCTGCTAGTAGGGAGGGCAGCAGGTGTGTCAGAGCTGCTAGTAGGGAGAGCAGCAGGTGTGTCAGAGCTGCTAGTAGGGAGGGCAGCAGGTGTGTCAGAGCTGCGAGTAGGGAGAGCAGCAGGCGTGTCAGAGATGCTAGTAGGGAGCGAAGCAGGTGTATCAGAGCTGCTAGTAGGGAGAGCAGCAGGCGTGTCAGAGCTGCTAGTAGGGAGGGCAGTAGGTGTGTCAGAGCTGCTAGTAGGGGGAGTAGCAGGTGTGTCAGAGCTGCTAGTAGGGGAGCAGGTGCGTCAGAGCTGCTAGTAGGGAGGGCAGCAGGTATATCAGAGCTGCTAGTAGGGAGGGCAGCAGGTGTATCAGAGCTGCTAGTAGGGAGGGCAGCAGGTGTGTCAGAGCTGCTAGTAGAGGAAGCATGTACGTCAGAGCTGCTAGTAGGGAGGGCAGCAGGTGTGTCAGAGGTGCTAGTAGAGAGGGCAGTAGGTGAGTCAGAGCTGCTAGCAGGGAGGGAGGCACGCGTGTCAGAGCTGCTAGTAGGGAGAGGAGCAGGAGTGTCAAAGCTGCTAGTAGGGAGGGCAGCAGGTGTGTCGGAGCTGCTAGTAGGGGAGCAGGTGCGTCAGAGCTGCTAGTAGGGAGGGCAGCAGGCACATCAGAGCTGCTAGTAGGGAGGGCAGTAGGTGTGTCAGAGCAGCTAGTAGGGGGAGCAGCAGGTGTGTCAGAGCTGCTAGTAGGGGGAGCAGCAGGTGTGTGAGAGCTGCTAGTAGCGAGAGGAGCAGCTGTGTCAGAGCTGCTAGTAGGGAGAAGAGCAGATGTGTCAGAGCTGCTAGTAGGGGGAGCAGCAGGTGTGCCAGAGCTGCTAGTAGGGAGGGCAGCAGGTGTGTCAGAGCTGCTAGTAGGGAGAGCAGCAGGTGTGTCAGAGCTGCGAGTAGGGAGAGCAGCAGGCGTGTCAGAGCTGCTAGTAGGGAGGGAAGCAGGTGTATCAGAGCTGCTAGTAGAGAGAGCAGCAGGCGCATCAGAGCTGCTAGTAGGGAGGGCAGTAGGTGTGTCAGAGCTGCTAGTAGGGGGAGCAGCAGGTGTGTCAGAGCTGCTAGTAGGGGGAGCAGCAGGTGTGTGAGAGCTGCTAGTAGCGAGAGGAGCAGCTGTGTCAGAGCTACTAGTAGGGAGAAGAGCAGATGTGTCAGAGCTGCTAGTAGGGGGAGCAGCAGGCGTGCCAGAGCTGCTAGTAGGGAGGGCAGTAGGTGAGTCAGAGCTGCTAGTAGGGAGGGCAGCAGGGGTGTCAGAGCTGCTAGTAGGGAGAGGAGCAGCTGTGTCAGTGCTGCTAGTAGGGAGAGCAGCAGGTGTGTCAGAGCTGCTAGTAGGGAGGGCAGTAGGTGTGTCAGAGCTGCTAGTAGGGGGAGCAGCAGGTGTGTCAGAGCTGCTAGTAGGGGGAGCAGCAGGTGTGTCAGAGCTGCTAGTAGGGGGAGCATATGCGTCAGAGCTGCTAGTAGGGAGTTGAGCAGCTGTGTTGGAGGTGCTAGTAGGGAGGGCAGCAGGTGTGCCAGAGCTGCTGGCAGGGAGAGCAGCAGGTGTATCAGAGCTACTAGTAGGGAGGGCAGTAGGTGTGTCAGAGCTGCTAGTAGGGAGAGTGGCAGGTGTGTCAGAGCTGCTAGTAGGGGGAGCAGCAGGTGTGTCAGAGCTGCTAGTACGGGGAGCAGCAGGTGTGTCAGAGCTGCTAGTAGCGAGAGGAGCAGCTGTGTCAGAGCTGCTAGTAGGGAGAGGAGCAGATGTGTCGGAGTGCTAGTAGGGCTGGCAGCAAGTTTGGCAGAGCTGCTAGTAGGTAGAGGAGCAGGTGTGTCAGAGCTGCTAGTAGGGAGAGGAGCAGCTGTGTCGGAGGTGCTAGTAGGGAGGGCAGCAGGTGTGACAGAGCTGCTAGTAGGGGGAGCAGGTGTGTCAGAGCTGCTTGTAGGGAGGGCAGGAGGTGTGTCAGAGCTGTAAGTAGGGAGAGCAGCAGGCGTGTCAGAGCTGCTAGTAGGGAGGGCAGCAGGTTTATCAGAGCTGCTAGTAGGGATAGCAGCAGGCGCGTCAGAGCTGCTAGTAGGGAGGGCAGTAGGTGTGTCAGAGCAGCTAGTAGGGGGAGCAGCAGGTGTGTCAGAGCTGCTAGTAGGGGGAGCAGCAGGTGTGTGAGAGCTGCTAGTAGCGAGAGGAGCAGCTGTGTCAGAGCTGCTAGTAGGGAGAAGAGCAGATGTGTCAGAGCTGCTAGTAGGGGGAGCAGCAGGTGTGCCAGAGCTGCTAGTAGGGAGGGCAGCAGGTGTGTCATAGCTGCTAGTAGGGAGAGCAGCACGTGTGTCAGAGCTGCAAGTAGGGAGAGCAGCAGGCGTGTCAGAGCTGCTAGTAGGGAGGGAAGCAGGTGTATCAGAGCTGCTAGTAGGGAAAGCAGCAGGCGCATCAGAGCTGCTAGTAGGGAGGGCAGTAGGTGTGTCAGAGCTGCTAGTAGGGGGAGCAGCAGGTGTGTCAGAGCAGCTAGTAGGGGGAGCAGCAGGTGTGTGAGAGCTGCTAGTAGCGAGAGGAGCAGCTGTGTCAGAGCTGCAAGTAGGGAGAAGAGCAGATGTGTCAGAGCTGCTAGTAGGGGGAGCAGCAGGCGTGCCAGAGCTGCTAGTAGGGAGGGCAGTAGGTGAGTCAGAGCTGCTAGTAGGGAGGGCAGCAGGGGTGTCAGAGCTGCTAGTAGGGGGAGGAGCAGCTGTGTCAGTGCTGCTAGTAGGGAGAGCAGCAGGTGTGTCAGAGCTGCTAGTAGGGAGGGCAGTAGTTGTGTCAGAGCTGCTAGTAGGGGGAGCAGCAGGTGTGTCAGAGCTGCTAGTAGGGGGAGCAGCAGGTGTGTCAGAGCTGATAGTAGCGAGAGGAGCAGGTGTGTCAGAGCTGCTAGTAGGGGTAGCAGCCGGTGTGTCAGAGCTGCTAGTAGGGAGAGCAGCAGGTGTGCCAGAGCTGCTAGTAGGGAGGGCAGTAGGTGAGTCAGAGCTACTAGTAGGGAGGGCAGCAGGGGTGTCAAAGCTGCTAGTAGGGAGGGCAGCAGGCATGTCAGAGCTGTGTCAGAGCTGCTAGTAGAGAGGGCAGCAGGCGTGTCAGAGCTGCTAATAGGGAGAGCAGCAGGTGTGTCAGAGCTGCTAGTAGGGGGAGCAGCAGGTGTGTCAGAGCTGATAGTAGGGAGAGGAGCAGGTGTGTCAGAGCTGCTAGTGGGGGGAGCAGCAGGTGTGTCAGAGCTGCTAGTAGGGAGAGCAGCAGGTGTGCCAGAGCTGCTAGTAGGGAGGGCAGTAGGTGAGTCAGAGCTGCTAGTAGGGAGGGCAGCAGGGGTGTCAAAGCTGCTAGTAGGGAGGGCAGCAGGCGTGTCAGAGCTGCTAGTAGAGAGGGCAGCAGGCGTGTCAGAGCTGCTAATAGGGAGAGCAGCAGGCGTGTCATAGCTGCTAGTAGGGAGGGCAGCAGAGTGTCAGGGCTGCTAGTAGGGAGGGCAGCAGGGGTGTCAGAGCTGCTAGTAGGGAGGGAGGCACGCGTGTCAGAGCTGCTAGTAGGGAGAGGAGCAGGAGTGTCAGAGCTGCTAGTAGGGAGGGCAGAGGGTGAGTCAGAGCTTCTAGTAGGGAGGGCAGCAGGTGTGTCAGAGCTGCTAGTAGGGAGAGTGGCAGGTGTGTCAGAGGTGCTAGTAGGGAGGGCAGAAGGTGAGTCAGAGCTGCTAGTAGGGAGAGGAGCAGGTGTGTCAGAGCTGCTAGAAGGGAGGGCAGTAGGTGTGTCAGAGCCGCTAGTAGGGAGGGCAGCAGGTGTGTCAGAGCTGCTAGTAGGGGGAGCAGGTGTGTCAGAGCTGCTAGTAGGGGGAGCATATGCGTCAGAGCTGCTAATAGGGAGAGGAGCAGCTGTGTTGGAGGTGCTAGTAGGGAGGGCAGCAGGTGTGTCAGAGCTGCTGGCAGGGAGAGCAGCAGGTTTATCAGAGCTGCTAGTAGGGAGGGCAGTAGGTGTGTCAGAGCTGCTAGTAGGGAGAGTGGCAGGTGTGTCAGAGCTGCTAGTAGGGGGAGCAGCAGGTGTGTCAGAGCTGCTAGTACGGGGAGCAGCAGGTGTGTCAGAGCTGCTAGTAGCGAGAGGAGCAGCTGTGTCAGGGCTGCTAGTAGGGAGAGGAGCAGCTGAGTCGGAATGCTAGTAGGGCTGGCAGCAAGTTTGGCAGAGCTGCTAGTAGGGAGAGGAGCAGCTGTGTCGGAGGTGCTAGTAGGGAGGGCAGCAGGTGTGACAGCTGCTAGTAGGGGGAGCAGGTGTGTCAGAGCTGCTAGTAGGGAGGGCAGCAGGTGTGTCAGAGCTGCTAGTAGGGACAGCAGCAGGCATGTCAGAGCTGCTAGTAGGGAGGGCAGCAGGTGTGTCAGAGCTGCTAGTAGGGAGAGCAGCAGGCGCATCAGAGCTGCTAGTAGGGAGGGCAGTAGGTGTGTCAGAGCAGCTAGTAGGGGGAGCAGCAGGTGTGTCAGAGCTGCTAGTAGGGGGAGCAGCAGGTGTGTGAAAGCTGCTAGTAGCGAGAGGAGCAGCTGTGTCAGAGCTGCTAGTAGGAAGAAGAGCAGATGTGTCAGAGCTGCTAGTAGGGGGAGCAGCAGGTGTGCCAGAGCTGCTAGTAGGGAGGGCAGCAGGTGTGTCAGAGCTGCTAGTAGGGAGAGCAGCAGGTGTGTCAGAGCTGCTAGTAGGGAGGGCAGCAGGTGTGTCAGAGCTGCGAGTAGGGAGAGCAGCAGGCGTGTCAGAGATGCTAGTAGGGAGCGAAGCAGGTGTATCAGAGCTGCTAGTAGGGAGAGCAGCAGGCGTGTCAGAGCTGCTAGTAGGGAGGGCAGTAGGTGTGTCAGAGCTGCTAGTAGGGGGAGCAGCAGGTGTGTCAGAGCTGCTAGTAGGGGAGCAGGTGCGTCAGAGCTGCTAGTAGGGAGGGCAGCAGGTGTATCAGAGCTGCTAGTAGGGAGGGCAGCAGGTGTATCAGAGCTGCTAGTAGGGAGGGCAGCAGGTGTGTCAGAGCTGCTAGTAGAGGAAGCATGTACGTCAGAGCTGCTAGTAGGGAGGGCAGCAGGTGTGTCAGAGGTGCTAGTAGAGAGGGCAGTAGGTGTGTCAGAGCTGCTAGCAGGGAGGGAGGCACGCGTGTCAGAGCTGCTAGTAGGGAGAGGAGCAGGAGTGTCAAAGCTGCTAGTAGGGAGGGCAGCAGGTGTGTCGGAGCTGCTAGTAGGGGAGCAGGTGCGTCAGAGCTGCTAGTAGGGAGGGCAGCAGGTGTATCAGAGCTGCTAGTAGGGAGGGCAGCAGGTGTGTCAGAACTGCTAGTAGGAGAGCAGCAGGCGTGTCAGAGCTGCTAGTAGGGAGGGCAGCAGGTGTATCGGAGCTGCTAGTAGGGAGAGGAGCAGCTGTATCAGAGCTGCTAGCAGGGAGAGCAGCCGGTGTGTCAGAGCAGCTAGTAGGGATTGCAGCAGGTGTATTAGAGCTGCTAGTAGGGAGAGCAGCTGGCGTGTCAGTGCTGCTAGTAGGGGGAGCAGTAGCTGTGTCAGAGCTGCTAGTAGGGAGGGCAGTAGGTGAGTCAGAGCTGCTCGTAAGGAGGGCAGCAGATGTGTCAGAGCTGCAAGTAGGGAGAGCAGCAGGTGTGTCAGAACTGCTAGTAGGGAGAGCAGCAGGGGTGTCAGAGCTGCTAGTAGGGAGGGCAGCAGGTGTGTCAGAGCTGCTAGTAGGGAGGGCAGCAGGCGTGTCAGAGCTGTGCTGTCTGCCATTGGGTAGGCGAGAGGGGCAGGGGATGGTGTGGAGGGCAAATGGACATTGTGTCTATTTCAGGGAGCTCCTACTCCAGCCCTCCAGAGCCACACCGGGTTTTTCCCAATACCTTGCATGGATAGAGCTTGAGTTTAGCCCCCTTGAGTTCAGAGGTAGTGTGTGCGGGGGAACCCTGGCAATGGGCAGGGGGCCTGGTCTCTTCAGGGCGTTGCACACGCAGTCACAAGTATTCCTGTCAGGCCCAGTACTGCTTCCCTGCCAAAGGCGCGCTGCTCCTACCACGCCTGCAGCCCCAGGCATTGCCTGCCATGCCAGGGCGGACGGGTTCCCAGGCTCGCTCCTAATTTACAGTTAGAAGTATTAATCGTGGCACAGGTGAAGATTAGTCGACTGGGAAGTGTGGGACGAGAAAGCAATTATATCTCCTAATTCTCCAGGAGGTAGTTGGCAAAGGTTGCAGAGGTGTCCTCTACTTGCACGTTAGGAGGAGGGTGCACCACCTGCCTCTGCCAACTTTACTAACTCGTGCATGCATCTGCCTCGGCTGCACACTGAACGTGAGGTGCGCCCACGATACCCCAGAAGAGGCTCCTGGGGCTGTTATGTTGCACTTTTCACACCATTCCATAAATAGGAGCTGCACCACCCGAATATGAGGTATTCTCCACACTGCAATATCTCCACACTGCAATATCCCCACACTGCAATATCTACACACTACAATATCCCACACTGCAATATCTCCACACTGCAATATCCACACACTGCAATATCCACACGCTGCAATATCTACACACTGCAATATCCCCACACTGCAATATCTCCACACTGCAATATCCACACACTGCAATATCCCCACACTGCAATATCAACACACTACAATATCCCCACACTGCAATATCTCCACACTGCAATATCTACACACTGCAATATCCCCACACTGCAATATCAACACACTACAATATCCCCACACTGCAATATCTCCACACTGCAATATCTACACACTGCAATATCCCCACACTGCAATATCTACACACTACAATATCCCCACACTGCAATATCTCCACACTGCAATATCTACACACTACAATATCCCCACACTGCAATATCTCCACACTGCAATATCTACACACTGCAATATCCCCACACTGCAATATCAACACACTGAAATATCTCCACACTGCAATATCCCCACACTGCAATATCTACACACTACAATATCCCCACACTGTAATATCTCCACACTGCAATATCTACACACTACAATATCCCCACATTGCAATATCTCCACATTGCAATATCTACGCACTGCAATATCTCCACACTGCAATATCTACGCACTGCAATATCTCCACACTGCAGTATGTATACACTGCAATATCTCCACACTGCAATATCTCCACACTGCAGTATGTACACACTGCAATATCTCCACACTGCAATATCTCCACACTGCAATATCTACACACTGCAATATCTACACACTGCAGTATGTACACACTGCAATATCTCCACACTGCAATATCTCCACACTGAAATGTCTACACACTGCAATATCTCCACACTGCTGTATGTACACACTGCAATATCTCCACACTGCAATATCTACAAACTGCAATATCTCCACACTGCAGTATGTACACACTACAATATCCCCACACTGCAATATCTCCACACTGCAATATTTCCACACTGCAATATCTCCACACTGCAATATATACACACTGCAATATCTCCACACTGCAGTATGTACACACTGCAATATCTCCACAATGCAATATCTCCACACTGCAGTATGTACACACTGCAATATCTCCACACTGCAATGTCTACACACTGCAATATCTCCACACTGCAGTATACACACTGCAATATCTCCACACTGCAATATCTCCACACTGCAATATCTACACACTGCAATATTTCCACACTGCAATATGTACACACTGCAATATCTCCACACTGCAGTATGTACACATGGCAATATCTCCACACTGCAATATCTCCACACTGCAGTATGTACACACTGCAATATCTCCACACTGCAGTATGTACACACTACAATATCCCCACACTGCAATATCTACACACTGCAATATCTCCACACTGCAGTATGTACACACTGCTATATCTCCACACTGCAATATCTACACACTGCAATATCTCCACACTGCAGTATGTACACACTGCATTATCTCGACACTGCAATATCAACACACTGCACGATTCTAAAACCATGCATTTCCACATTGTCCAATTAAGAGAGTGGGCTGAAGGACTCCAGCTTGATCTTTCTTCTGGATCTCAAAGCACGTGTGATACCACGTTCTGGAGGTGCCATAGATTAAGGAGAGCCAGCCATGGCACGTTTCCCTCCCACCGCTCTCACCATGGAGGGAGCAGGGGAGCAGTGAGACACAGACAGAGGGGTGCCACTGGTATTAGCACGTCCATCCCTCGTAATGCCAGTGCCGCTCACAAACAAAAACAAGCATTGGAAAGCCAGTAGGTTTAGCATGTGTCAAGTGCTCTTGACGCGTTCTCTAGTAAGATCGTTGGTTTTTATTTTTTAAATTTTTTTATTTGCTTTTTATATTAAATTAAACATTTTAGAAAAAATCCATACATATGGACAGAAAGTAAATAATGGTCCAAAGGCGGTCTTCTCTAGTTAATTTACTCCGGTCCCTCCTCCTTCATGTATCCCATAGGAGAAGTTACACAGAGGCTGGACAACTTAGGCCTTTGGATATTAGTTGCACTAAGTCAATTGAATACAGTTAGATGTTTGAGCCAATGTTTCCGTTTCTTTTGGACCCTTGAACTTCATCAATTTCGGTTCCAAAACTCTCCAATAGAATTGAACCGCTGCTATCACCAACGACGTTTGATGCGCGCCGTCCTCCGTTGCCAGCAATCATCCCCCGAGAACGTCCTGAATGGTCTGTTCTAGCCTTGATGAGGGAAAGACCATACAAAGGTGGTAAAGATTTTCTTTCTTTTCAGGGTCTACAACGACCCATTTCTTTATTGAGTTTACATCGCGCTATGATAATTCTGTTGGTTTGAGACAGATTAAGTCGCAGCCTCATGAAGGCGGCCCTTATTTTGGAATTCAGGCATTTCTTTAGGTACGGCGTGGTCGTATCTTGTTTCCGTACCTCCATTGCCAGCTGTGTGTGTAGTTTCAGCTTTCCCACCTCCTCTAAGGTTTGAATCCAGTCTGCCTCCATTCATTTCATTTTCACCCTGGTAGGGTTCGTCACCAGAGTCTCAATTGCACGGGATTAATCTTCAAGACGTTTGCACCTTTTTGTTCATATCGATCATATAGGGCGGGTTCGAGCAGTTACATTTGCATAACAGACTCAGCAATTTCCAGTCCGCTGCTGATTAAGTGAGCGTAAGCCGAGCCCCTTTCGCACCACCTGATTAGGGATGGATCGAGGCAGCCCCAGCACTTTTTTCCAGAAGGCCCCCTCCATTCTCGGGAGATGTCTCGGGAGGATAGCTCAGGGGCAACGTGCTCGCCTTGGAAGCAAGACGTCACGAGCACCACAGGTTCGATCCCCGGGGCTGCGCTTAGAAACCACTGGGTATTAAGCGCTATATAAATAACCTAACCTATCATATCATTCAAGGCCAAAGTGTAGGCGGAAGTCCCGCAAAACATTCGGCCCCATACATTAGAACCGCGGCGACCTTTGCATTATAAAAGTCAAGAAAGGGCTTCAGGGAGAATTTACAGTACTTTCTCTTTAGTATGGAAACTTGCACAGCCAGCATATCAGCTTTTTTTAGATGTTGCCCAAACGACTTAGAGTCTTTATTGCTGGTGTTAATCAATATCTGCAGGTACTTGAAACATTTAACCTGTTCAATTTCAATGTTATTCAAAAACCATCGATGTTGGGTTTTTGATTTATGGGCCATTTGTTCTCCTAGCACCATAGTCTTGGATTTGTTATTTTCTTGCATATTCATGCAGCTGATCTAGTTGCCTTTGCAGCCCCAGAGGTGTATAGTCCAACAAGAGCCGGTCATCCGCATGCACAAGGTGCGTTATTCTCACGGTCCCCAGCTTTGGTGGAAAGCTCTGCAATTGCTCATAAACTCATCCATATCCGCAATGTAGAAGTTATATAGCGCCGGGTCGAAGACACAGCCCTGCTTTACTCCTCTGTGCGTCGGGATTTCAGCCGCCAGCTCGCCTTTCATAGAAAGGCGGATACGTACAGAGGCGCCTGTGGAAAGACTTTTGATCTGTTCTAGGAGATCCGGTGGGCATTGTTTGGCTTCCATTTTGACCCAAAGATGTTCCCGGTTCAGACTGTCAAAGGCCTTGTTAAAGTCTACAAAAGCTATGTAGAGTTTGGTGTTAGACTCTTTGGCCTTGTGTTTCAGGAGATTTAGCAGCAGAGCTGGTGGAACTGTGCCTAGACCTTTAGTACACCCCGCTTGAAACTGATCGTTTAGCCCTTTTGCTTGCAACCAGTCCGACATCCTTTTCAGTAGCTAGGTGGCATATAACTACCCCAGGACGTCTAAGAGGGCTATGGGTCGGTAGTTTGCTGGTCCGCGTGGCTGCCGCTTTTAAAAATGGGGATGATGTTCGGTGTTTTCCCTGATGGGGGGCAGAATTCCAACCTGAGTATATTTTTAAGCACCAGATTTAAGATCCCGGTCCATTGTTCTGGGTTTTCTTTTAGAGTGATGTTGGATAGACCGCCAGGGCCAGGTGCCCTCGAAGTGTAAGATTGTTGTTTTTGTTCTCCCCTGTTCCCCTTCCCTTGCCTTGTCGCGCTCTGAAACACGTGTGTACGAGCGCGATACAAATAAAATACCAATATCAATATCAGTAAGTGCAGCCTCAAAGGCCACAATAATAGTCACGTGCCATGACCAAAAGAAAGCCACACAATCACTCACACCAGCACAATGACAGCAATCACTAGAGTAAGTCAATGGGAACAAGCACACAATCCAAACAAAAAAGTACAGCAAGCCAAATACTGCCTGTTATGCCTTAGACATCTGGCACTCTTTCTGTTAATTTGAAAGTAGAGGCAACTAACTACAAATAACCCACAGAGCGATACATTGCAATATTTTCCCTTAGGCAGAATATCACATCCAGTGCAATAACAAGGATAATGGAGGTGCTTTTGAAGGGCTGAGGAGGCTAGTGCTAGACAAAGCATGTCCGCACTCAGACAAGAACTACTCAAGCACTCACAACAGGCTCCTCCAATTCCCTGATCAGTGGCCACATTCAATCAAAACACCCATGTCTCTGGAACAGGTGTGGCCATACTAGTGAACTGAGGGCCCTGGTGCCCATCCTCCATCCAACACCAGGCATCCATGACCATTCCTGAGAGAGAGAGAGAGAGAGAAAGAGAGAGAGAGAGAGAGAGAGAGAGAGAGAGAGAAAGAGGCGAAAGAAAATCAGACATCTGGGAGGTTCTAATCAGTCTTTATTTGCTGTAGTTACAAGACACGCTCTGGACACACTCAAAGACATTTTGCTTTTCCCTTGCTTTTATAGTCTGGTGTACACCAAGCCCACATTAGTCATAGGTGGCACCCACAATTTTACCTGATGCACAAAACTGATAAGCTTATTTTAGACTTGGCTGGACACATTAATGACAGTTCTCAACTTCTGCCAAAAACACCCTCATCACTTCAATGTCTACTCTTTATCTGATTTTCGAGGTCCTGCCAAGTTAGGTGGTGCCTTATACTGTGGAGAAATAGATAAACTCTATTATACATTGCCAAATAACACAGCAGGCCTCTCAAAATGGCCTGCATGAAGCACATTGTGCTCTCCTCATTAAGAAAATATATACATGTATCCAAGTTTCCCTTGCTTTAGCTGGCTTCATCATGAATCTTGTCTGCTTTTCCTGCCAAATTCCAGTTTTAACCTCACAAACCAAATGACTTCACTGCAAGATGCTGCCAAAGTCTATCTCCAATGTATCAGCCTCTGTTGCTTGTCTGAAAATTCTTGGCATGAGTCATAGTTTTTCACACCTGGCTGAAGACTGGACACCATTTTGTACTTGAATTATGCATTTTGAAATATATTTTTGTCTGACACTGTATTAATTCTCCAGGGAGCTATTATTTATTTATTTAAGCACCTCTAACTTTGTTTCCCTTATTCATAAGATATCTTTATACACTCATGGTATGTGTGTGATATTTAAAGCACCCTTAATTTCCTGGGTCATTCTAACACAAATATGCACAGTGCCATGTGCACTTTTTACCATAAATAAAGGCACTGTAATCCTGATTTTTACAATAATAGAACCATTTGATCTGCCTATCATGTTATCTATACTCAGTTGAGGGGGTGGGGAGGTTGCACCCCCTATACACTAGCTGCCTTGCCTGGACGATGAACGTCTGGATTTTAAGCACAGCACTTTCTTTCCTTCAGGTTCCTCCCACTTTACTCTTTCTTTTTTTTATAGAGGACAGATTATTGAGAAAGCGAGTCTTGAAAGAAGGCCTCGGAGAAGCAACTAAACCCCTGCCGGGACAAGAGGTGACGGTGCAGCTGTTAGGAATCCGAGAAGATGGGATCCTGGTTGAGAAGGATCCCAAACTGTCCTTCATCCTGGATGACGGCGATGTCATACAGGTGAGAGCAATGAGCACACAGCTCATTTACATGCTGTTGGAACCCACAGGTCAATAATACGCCATGCACACGTTCCATCAATGTTCTCCTTCCCTAGCAATCTTTAAGAGGTGGGGTGTACTCCTTTCATCCCCAAGGTCCTTTGTCTGCCTCCACGGGACATCCTTGTTCCCAGAATACAGGGAATCCCACCTTTTTGTCTTACCTTTGTGGAATTCAGAAGACTGTAGGCCTCAGACTGCTTCCAGTAATTTGTTTATAGCTAAGCTTATGTCACATGAAAAAGCATTATATGCAGACCCGCCCTCCCAGCCCCTCAGGATGGGACCTTTAGTGTTGATGGGCACAGAACAGTGAAGACCACAGGATTGTGAGACTAATTTAAAAAAAAATTGCTTTCTTTGGCCTTTCTCAATGCATCTCAGTGTGAATGGGAGGGATTTCACAAGGCAAACGCCGGAGCACAACAGGACCTGGTTCAGTCGCCTATTCCTAAATATCTTTAAGGTAGGAAAAAGCATCATCTCTCGCTGTAGGGACCCCAAATCTTAGGTAGAAATAGAAGCATTTTCCTGTTTCCCATTGAAAGGAAGGTCATTGTCACAGAGAACTCAGCGGCAAGCTCTGAGAGCATTGCATTTCACCCGCTTGTCCACTGCCAGCCAGTGGACCCCTTTGGGGGGATATGGCCTCTACGTATCAATCTGAAGGTGAGACAGGCACCTGCCTTTTTAATGTTAAGGCACCCCCAAACGCATCATTGCTGACTTCCAGTGAAGTCCATGGCATGGCTGTGTGGTCCTCTCCGGCCTTAGTAGCGGAGCATCAGCACAGCTAGAGGTTTCTTCTGTTATTGGTTATTCCGAATAAAAATCAGCCAAAAGAGTCAATTTCTTTTTACATGTGTCTTAATTGTTGTCATTGCTTTTCCTTATTAAATGCTTGGAGAATGTCATGTGAACAACATGTTTCATGCCGTGTGTGCTTTCTCAAGGCAAGTTTTTGGAACCAATATGAAAGCAAATGTTTTGCCAGCTTGTCCCTGGGTAAAGAGGGTGTTAAGCGAGTTTGACTGCGTTTTAATTTTAATTTTGTAAGTTTGAGTTCCTCCACCTTTGATCGCTGACATTTTGGAAGTTTCGAGTGGACGAGCTGTATGCTTGCAACCGGTGTGCACAGTATTTTTGTATAATGTGCGTTTAGTACGTTTCTCCATGTTATGTCCGGAATAGGGATCAGTGTTCTTGTCCTTAAACCGTGGGACACTAGGAAGTGGTCCCTCGCTTGATTATTCCTTGAGGAATATCGCTTAAACAACGAAAGATGAGAGACCGCACGGGGACCTACACAGGGCAGGTCATTAGCTCCGCAGCATTTGGAACAGTATTATAGTGATGGTGAAGTTGGTCCTCTCGATTCAAACAAGCATTGGCAATGCCAACAGGCTGGCCTTTTCTGTAGACATGGGATAGACATTTGTCAGGTACTGCCAGAAAGGTACTAACTGTCCCTGGTAGCAGCTGCAAAATGATGGTATTACCTGGCATATAATAGCAGTGCCTGGCAAATGCCTATCTAATACCTCTACACAAGACAAAACACTTGGCTTTTCCTATTCTTGATTTGAACAGGACGTTGGTGAAGGACACGCATAATGCTTACAATTCAAGCAGCTGAAGGCAGACTTGGTTACAGCATTTTTATTACACAAGTTGCTCATTTACAGCTGCAATCAAGTCATTAACTCTCAGAAAACTGCTTTGAAGTAACACTTGCAGGCATATCCAGCACAATGCTTGATGTTACTGCTTGAAAGGGCTACCTCAAAGAGGTCCCAGTAGGATGTGCTTTGAGCAGGGAGAGACAGGAAGTAGGAGGGAATCGCTATAGGAATTAGAGTGGCCACGGGAAGGCAAGCTTTGTGTAAATAACCAAACAACACCTACAAGCTTTGTGCCCCTTCTAATATCCCATCTCACTCCTAGCTGTACCACAATGCAATAGTTTTGGATTACACATGGTGCATTAGAGATACCTAACAGCCAACACTAAAAAGGAAGGCATTTCTCAATATTGTCGAAAGGTAAAAACAAAAGCTGGCCGCTCGTTTTGCGGTCGATGCCATGGTGTTCTCTGCATATGCCTTGAACCCTGGACTCTTTGCAGTTCTCGAGGGGCATGGATTATAATACATACGCAAAATACAGGGTGCCCTGTGCAGTCTTAAGCACCGGAAATAGGTACCTCAGCTGTATCAATGTTTACCTCAAAACAGTGTAAAGCCATGAAGCTGCCAATTATGTGTCTAACGTTCAGAAAACACAACATCAGCAACACACATGAATACGAAAGTAGAGAGAAGTCAAAAAGGGGGATGATGGGGTGCAAACCCCAGCATAATTTCCCATCACCCCCCACCGATCCCAAGCTCCTGCCCCTGTATTAGGAAGGCCTCTTGTAGGGGGTCCATGCATTTTAAAACCTTCTGCCTCTCCCTATAGCTTTGCAGAAGGTCCTGTCTAGTAGTATTTCTTCTTTTAGCTCGAGAAGCCATTGGATAGCAGCCGTGAGTGGGGGCATCTTTAATTCTTCCTTAGTTTGGGGGTAAGGAATCCACCTGCCACAGGGACCTTATGAAAATGACGGGGTGCTACTTAGCCCTGTGTCGCCCTGTGTCGCCCTGCGCATAAGCCAAGGGGATCCCAAGGGGAGAGGGAGCTCCTTAAGTGTTATAAGCTTTGAATAAGGTCCTTGACATCTCTTCCTAAAACCCACTCAGTCTAGCACATGTGACAAACCGTTAGAGCCCGCAAGCTGTTCCGGGTCAGCGCCATGCTAATACCGTGGACTTATGGTGGAGTCAGGCATTCCTTATCTGGGAAGTGTGGTATTTACAGTGCCAGGCATCAGGGACGCACACCTGAGGTCAATATGAGGAGTCAATGGTTTTCTAGAAGGTTCCAAACAACCATAGCCACTTATCCTGGAACGCCCCTACATGGCAGGGCGCCCTCGGACAGCCAGCACAATAACAAACAAGGGGGCACCTTTTCAGCATCTGTCCGATTGATGTATGGATCAGAGATTTCTGGGGGATGGCATTCCAGAACCAAGCCTATTTAATGGAAAGGTCCACGCCTGTGGCGAAGGCAGTGATGTGCATTAAGTCTGGAGTTAGCGCCCGCGCATGACGAGGAGCCATCTTGGGCAACATCGTGGCTCCATTCTGTGGGGGAAGCTGGGCACTCATTGTATCGGGGTGTTACCCCAGTTGGCTTGGGGGCGGTTGCTTGTAGTGATATCAGTCTGAGATGCCGATGTCATGGGAGGCTTCTGCCAGTGAAAGGGCACCACTCTTTGTTGGTGAGTCATGGCACTGGTAGCTTCATCACCTTGCAGCTTCCCAAGACCCTGGAAGAGCTTGGATAAGTTTGTTGTGATTGAGGGATATCTTGTCGCAGCTGCTCAGTTTTGCTTTGTGCGACAGCCATTGGTCACACGGTTGGTGCTGCCCAGTGGCAGAAGCAGGGCTTGGTGCTGGGCAGACTAGCATTTTAAATATTCAAGGCCTCTGGTGGCTGGTTACATTTTCAGTGGTGGGCGGTAATGTCCAAGCGTATAGCAGAACTCACCAAGCTTGTGTAGGGCTCCCCTCCACAAGCTTGGTAAGTTCTGCAGTTCTAAGAAGAGAACCTAAGGGGTCTAGAGAGACTTTCTTGTGAATCGTGGCAAGTGTGAACCCGACGGAGGGATGCCAAGAGAAAGCGAGGGGAAGGGAACCCCACCTCCTGTGAAATTGCAAACTAAGGCAAGCGTGAACCCGGCTGAAGGATGTCTGCAAGTCGGGGTGAAGCACAATAACCCCGTGGACACTGTGTTGACAAGAGTGAACCCGGCTGAGGGATGTCCACAGCGAAAGGTTGTTTAAAAGGACATTGAGACTTGTGAAAACTACAGGTGAAAATATTTTGAGTAATAGGCTGTAGTGAAGCCGACAGAGGGAGGCTAACATTCAAGAAGGATCGGAGCCCGGTTGAGGGGATCCAGGGGTGAAGAGTCATCACCCAAAGTAAAGGATTACAGAAAGGAACTTTTGTTTTGTTATCGTTGACGCATCAGGCCCCGGAGGCAAGAGACTTTGTATGAAAGAGACTTGGCCACCTAAGGTCCTGATATCGCTGAAAAGAACTATAACCTCATGCTGGAGAAGCCCAGGGTGTGCGCTAGCTCAAGAGTCCTGCCTTGTCCCGTGCTAAAAACGTGGGGGAGGGAGACCCCAGCTATACCATCCTGACTTATCATTTTGAGAACACGTCTTTCTTTTCTGGTGAACCTTATCCCACACTATTTTGTAACTTAGCAGTAAGGATTGGCAATAGTTTCTTTTTAGTAGAGGCCCTGTTTCTTTGACTAAGACACCACTAGGACTGCTTTATATTATTTGATGGTCGTAGCTTGCTCCCATCTCAGATTTAGGTTTAGATTAGGCATTTTTCTCCCCATTTATGCAGTTTCATAAACACCCTGAACTGTGATCACGTGAGTCTGTCTTTACTGTTGCCACCATTAGTTCCTTACAGTGCCCAAGACACTGCATTACATAACTCCGTCCCTTCTGTACTCATGTGGGTCTGGTGCAATGGACTCTGATTGGCTGCTACCTAGACTTCTCTGTCTCCCTGCCTGGGATTGGTTATATCTGGTAGTGATCTTATTCCCTCTTGCTGTCTCTTTAATCATTGGTTGTTGTGGTTGCCCAATTATTGGATCAGTTTAATTTCCTCTGACACGCAACTAGCAGATTTTCAAAAGAGTCCAAGGCATATAGCGCCATCTTGAAAACCCCTCTTTGACAGCGGCTCTGCAGTATTTCACATGATTGCACAGCTGCAACCTCGTCGGAGCTAGGAGTTGCCTTTGGCCGCCTGAGGTCAGATGTTGAGTTGGGTAAGCGCCCTTGTATCTTTGGCCGAGCCCACTGTTGTTGGCCTGTGGTCCTTCATGCTTGAACAATTGACTGACTTAAAAGATAGAAACGATTTTAGTGGGCAGGATAGTAGTATCTCTGTTTACTAGATCGTTCACGTGGAACGTTTTTACCTTGACTGAGGCCCACATCCTTGTACCTGTGGCTGAGGCTTGATGGTACTTGTAGTTTAAGAGTCTTCCTTTGGTTAATGGACGCTGGATGGAGCCAGGGAACTACCATGTCTCTTGGGGAGTAACAGGACTACAGGATCCTACCTCTGGTGTCCCCAGGGTCCTACCTCCGCCACCTGGTGTGTTTTTCTCAACTCCAGGGGATCCCCCACATTACCCAACTGAGAATGAGTCAGTGTCACTTCACCATAGCGGATATCCCAGCCCAATATGGCACCCTAACCAGTAATGAAAGACTTCAACCTATGTTCTTTAGCTCTCGGAAAGGGGAGGAGTCACAGCAGCCTCCTCTATGTTGCCAGTCACTGTGCTGGAGCGCATGTTTGCCATGCACTTCAATGCATCTGAATGAGAGCTTTGGTCTTGATGAAGGGCCTGGCACCCAAAACACAGGGACACGCACGATTCTTCAAAGGTCTTGCACCTGCACTTCGGGGACTTGAACTTTTCCAATCTTTGTGAAGTTAAAAAGTCAATTTTTGAGAGGACCACCATTGTGGCACTGCTAACATTTACAAAAGGGGCATATAGGAGCCCTCCTTGGGTCAGCTCCAACCCCGGTGAGGGCGAGGAACCCACCACACTGCACAGTGCCCAGAGAAAAACCATATGCCACCAGAAATAACATTACAACCAGTAGTTTATCCCCAGGGTCTCTGGACCACCTCAGAGATCAGTGGGCCACTGGTAGCTTGTGAGCTATCAAGCTGGTCTATTGGCAACATCTGGGTATGTATCACCCCCAGGTTGCTCTGCTGGCATTGTGGTGGCACACCTGTCACTAGTGGCCTTCAGGCCTATTCCATGACCCATGGGCTTGCACTACGCCCAGTGGCCACTTTCTACTGGGGTGAGGTGTCCAATGGATGGCCACAGACCATGCTCCAGGGACACCAGCCAATAGCCCTTGCACAGACCTGCCAAGTGGTACTACTTGCAAGATCACCCCATGCTCTCCAAGCACTGATTAGTGGCTCTCCTACTTTCCTGAGGGACAGAGATCTGATAGTCCATGTTGCTAAATCCTGCATTGCGATGATTGGCCAACGTTTGAAGCCTTATTCTCGGGCTTTGCCATCGACTTGGACACACTCTTCGGAAGACCGTGGCATTCAGTTCCCCGGACACCATCGCGGGACGCCTCGTGCCATCTGGCAGGATACCAAGATGTCTGAGCCTGTCAGAGGCTTGTTAAAGCTGTGAGAGGCCGCCCCTCCACATCGTCTCTGGGCCTCTGGGGGTAGGGGGTAACCCCCAGCCACTTATAGCAGCTGGTAATAAGGCAAGAGGAATCCCACACTGCTACACACACTTCTCCGAAGAATGCTGGCATTGGCAGGGTCTGAGCCAATGGGTGCAGCGCTCCAGGAGCTGGGTGCCAGCCATTGGCTGGTCCAATGCTACTGGGACTGGCCATGTGCATTCATGATCTTGCACTTAGAACACAAATGCTGTTAAAAGGTACACACGGTACACATGCAGTGTGCACTAAGACCGTGTGGCCTTTAATCCTCCACATGTACTAGGTTTGCTGGATTCCATCCATCCCTAAAGCCTGCATTGCACATTTCCAGGAAGGGGAGGATTCAGTTGAGTCAGCAACGGCCTCTGAATATGGCAGATAGTAGACTAGTTCACCCGCGTATCCAGGCGACTATCTATTGTGCTGCCCCTTCCCCCAGGAGCAAAATATTCTAACTTGTTTAAGCTTTAAGATTTTCCACTAAAACCAATAACTGGCAAAAGGGCTGGGACGGCCCTGCTAGGTGGATTTCGCCCTTGTGGCCGGTGCAAGAAGACCCACAATGCACTGGGCTATGCAGAGTCCGCGGGGAAGAAGGTCTGGAAGCCGGACTCCAGCTCCTCATTATGAGTTTGGCAGTAGATCTGCCAGTTTACCGACAAACCTCTTGCCCTTTATTGCCCCTCCGTCCTGTTGTATCACCATGGGCTGATGACTGCTGGCATGGCAGTGCCAATCCCCAGTTTTGGGGTCCATAGGACTTCATGGGGTTTTTTGGGGTAGATTTTACCACGAGCAGTAATAGTGTGCAGTAAACCTCCCGATTGTTTAAGTGGAGGACTCGCCCCCAGCTTTGTGTGGGGGGCACATCCTCCACGTTATCTCCAAACTCGAAATTTGGTGGTGCTGTAAACGTGGCGGCAATTTCATTACCACCAAATGAACACGTCGATATCGCAATTACCGCTCCATGGAAGCGGGGAACGCGGCCCAGTCTTTTATCAATGTAGAGGTTCTTGGTCAAGGATTGAGCGGTTTCCTGGGCATCGAAGTCTTGTATCAGCTCCGCTTTGCTCGCTAGACTTAGTTTGCAACACCAGTTCCTTCCATTGTAAAGGTTTGCGAGAGAATACATGCACAGTCTAGTTCTGCAGAGCGATGTAAATGCCGCTATCCGATATTATCCTGGCCTGTGTCATTTTTGCTCCCCACTGTGAATGTCTTGGACAGTTTGACTGGGATTCGGGTGTATTTTGATCATCATTCATCTTTCATGGAAATGTGTCTTTTTGAATAAAGATTTTTGGACGTGAACTTTGCACACACAATACAATTAAACAGGACCAAACTATCCTAAAATCATTCAACCTATTTGTGTTGCTTGCTTATCTTAGGATAACATTCATAACAAACTGTTGGGCAATGTTGTCTCCTTAACCCCTCATCTGACAGGCTATTATCCAAGTCTATGCAAAAAGGACAAGCATACTTGTGCGGAGAGAGTGCGTGGAAACTGCAGCATAGAAGCTATACCAGGCATAGGGCCGGTCTCCTTGCCTGGTGTTGCCAAGAACCAATGCCTGTAATTGATGGTTTTGATATGTCCTCTAAGGTCTTTGGGATGATGTTGGGGGGTAGGGGTGTGTGATGCCTAGTTCTGGTCACTGCGGGTCCATCACACACTTGTATCTGTTTCCACAGGCACTGGAGTTCTGCGTGCAGTCCATGCAGCTGGAGGAAGAGTCCTTCCTGCTCACCGATGCACTCTACGCCTTTGGCCTTCTGGGCAGGTAACAGGAGCCTTCATCCATGTGTGGTTGAGACATCAATGCAACCGCAAGTATTCATCGCAATGATTGTGTGCAATGCAAGCCCCAGAGTATATTGGTTTTGAGCCAAACTGCTTTTGACATATATGCCTGCATTATTTATGTATCATTCAAGTGTTGGGGCCACCCCTAAATTCCGAGATTCCCTGGCCCTGAAGATACATCATCAATACTCATTCCATAGCATTATATTTCATCCAAAAACAAATATGCTGAGTGATAAGATCCTTTGCTTACTTGCTTACACCCTAAACCCTCAGAGAGGTCCAGGGTAGAGTGGAAACCATACCATGAATCGCACAATCCTGGAAGAAATTGAACCAGCGTATTAGGGCAAGAAGCCGCGCCATCGCGCGCGGGAGAACAGAAAACTGATTGGTCAATGAGCTCCACACTACTGCCGCTACCTGCAAACAGGTGTGGACCTTAAGCTGCTTGTGCATCACTCTGTGCAGTGCCTACCTGTGCAAGATAGAGCCGGGGTCTCTAACTCCGGTCCTCGAGAGCCCCAACCCTCCAGGTTTTCTAGATAAGCACTGATTGCGTAATTGACTGCCATTTAGCTAAACGGTGCGCAAATGTGTTATGGGCGGATGTCCTGAAATCAAAGAGTTCGTTTGTCTCTTGAGCACCAGATGGTAGAGCCCTATTTTAATAAAATATTAGTGATGGGTAAATTAGTTTGTCATACAACGCTCTCTGATTCTCTTATTCAAGCACATTAAGGTTCAACCAATACTAGTCCTGCCTCCTGGGTCACCCCTCAAATTTGGCCAGAACGTTAAAACATACCTTTCCATCCCATATCGCAGCTCCCTCGCGTTTTTCTACACACTGTTCAGGTGGTCTTTTGGTGCAGAGACACACATAATTGCATCAGTAGCTCTCATGCCAGCCCAATAGGTAGTCACCCCGCCTCCAACAACTACACAAAAGTGTTGATTTTAATTTCCTCACTTCTTGGAGATTATCTTACGGCAGAGGTCTTTAAACTGTGGGGCGTGCCCCCATGGGGGGACGTGGCCTCACTCAAGGGGGAAAGGGTGCAAGACCCCAGGCTGAAATGAAAAACAAAGGGGCGGCTCATCCATGATGGCCCCCTCACCCATTATGGAGAAGCCGAGGAGCCAGCCCAGTGAAACACTGAGCGCTCCCTTAGCTGCTTTTTCCAGTTGAGTGAGCACTCCTGGGCTTGCTGAACTGTCAAAGAGAAACACTGTTTCCCTTTGACAGTTCAGTTCCACAGCCACACATGCAAAATGAGCCATGCAAGGATGAGGGCCTTTTGTTCGCCAGCTTTGCATAGCTCATTGGAATGCTGGCTGGGGAAGTGCATGTCTCTATATCTGAGGGGGTGCTCCTGCGCCTCCTCTCAGATATGGACAGAGCAGCCTGAAGCGGGACATTTCAGCACTCATGCGCAGGCCCCTACACACATGTGCAGGAACCAGGAAGCTCTTACTTCCCGATTCCTGTTCATGATGCAGAAACTGGAATGCTGCAGAGGAAACTTCAGGACTGGGGCAGAAGGTACGTTTATGTTCACTTATTTTGTATTTAAATGTGTGTATGGATGTGTGTATGCTTGTGTTATGAGTGAGTGAGTGTATGGTGATGGGTGCTCGTGTGAATGACAGAGTGATTGCTGTGTGAATGTGTGTGTGTTTCTTTTGGTCCATTGAGCTGATTTTGCCGAGTGGAGGTTAGGGGGCGGGGCAGTTGTACAACAAAGGGATTTAAAAAATGCCTTTGTTGCACAATCCCCTTACCCACCTGCCAAAATCAGCTCTCCTGAGGCGCTGTGGAGTCCAGGGGACATGGATGGTATTTCTTTACTGGACATCTAACATAGATCCTTGTCTTGTCACGCCTGGAAACCCTTGTGTACAGGTGAGTTATAAATGCCACATCATATCATATCACATTATACATGTCCAGTCAAAAATGCCTTGCCTGCCCCCTGGGCCCTCCAGTGCCTCGGGGGCTCAGGGGAGAGGGGAGGTATCTTTTTACTGGACATCTATCATAGATATCCAGTAAAAAATACCATGCCTGCCCCCTGGGCCCCCAGCTCCAAATGCAAACTGATTGGCTTTTTACCCATTTTCTTTTTTAAAGTATGCTCTAAAATGCAACATATTAATCCATTATTTTAAAAATAATTCCAGGGGATTACCCCCGTCACCGAATTCCCCTTGATTGGTTCTGGCTCCCTCGTTGTGCTTGGACGCTATGGCACATCTAGGGGAACTATTTACACGCCTCAATTTTAAAAAATCACCAGCTGCCACTGCCCTGGGACTGTGCTGGTAGCAGGGTGGGCGGGAGCACTGGGATAGTGGTGGATGAAGGGTGGGGAGAGCCCAGAGTCTGTGATAGGGTGGGGAAAGCCGTGGGACTGGGTACGAGTGTGATGAAGGAGCCCAAAGACTGTGATGGGAGCAGGTGGGGGGCCCCCAGGCTATACTGGGAGTAGGGTGCTGTGACGGCACACGATAGTTCTATCCATTTGAACTTACTGTCCATTTGCCATTTTGGTGGGCGGGAGGCAGCCTGCTCACATTTTGCCGAAAAGGTTTGAAGACTACTGCCTTACAGTATCCATAGTTCTAGGGAGAAATGCAAAGAAGAAAAGGTACTGGATTTGAGCAGAAAAGGAGCAAAGAAGAGAGGGTGATAGTAATGATTGAACGACGTATGGATAGACCAACCAGCCCCCGAAGCCGGTGAGGAGATCTATCCCGTCAAAGTTCTGCAATGTGGGGTTTACAGTAGCTGTGAAACAGAATCAATAGGGAGATTTGCAGAGATGTCAACCTGTTGGGGCCCCACAACCAACATTTCTACAGACCCTCAGAGGCAAGGACCCAGGATATGCTTTTTAGAACTCTTTGGAGGGGACCACGTGGATACAAAGATGGAGTGTGTTGTTTACATTTCCACTGGTATAAAACCTTGAGGCGCAGGGGGCCTACTCCCTCCAATCATCATTAGAACGAAATGAATCTAGAACTCTGCTCTGCATCAGAAGAGGCCATAATGTGAGTGCTGCATGGGGTAGAAAACGGGTATGAAAGGTCTAATAATAAGGGCGATTGGGGGTCATCGAGTGCCAGACTGACCATAAACTCTCGACGAGTCCAGCACCAACCTAGGTTACTCATGAAAACTTGCAAGCAGCACCCACCATACTTGTGAACTTTAAGCCCTTTGGCAGAACTCAAAATCGAGTTGACCTGCTCTGAAAACTGTTGAATATATCCTTCAACTTACACCCAATTGGCTATAATGTGTTTGTAATTGTTAGAAGTTCTCTTAGACAAATAACGTGTGATAGGTTTTCCCTCCCGACACATCCCTTGGCCAGTAAGAGAGTGTCCTCACATATATATAGGATTTGCTTTTGATTTTTGATTTGGATTTTGAAGCATGTGTATAGCGCACCGGACGAAATGAATCGCATGTGTATAGCGCACCGGACGAAATGAATCGCATGTGTATAGCGCACCGGACGAAATGAATCGTAACTGGGTGCAGATGAAATCTTTAGAATTAGAAACGTGCCTCTATCAGAACATTTATAAAAAGTCAGAAGGTCAGTCAACCCAACTTCAGAAGTTCTAACAGAACAAGTAGGTCTTTACAGCCCTTCGAAATTCCATCAGATTTGTAATCGCTCGGATTTCTCTGGGTAGTTTGTTCCAAACTCTTGGGCCGTAGACTCTGAATCTACGGTCCCCTTTACTCACACACCTTGTCCGTGGCAGATTATTATCTGCTGATCGCAGCTGTCGGGTAGGAGCATGTTTCCTGATTTTATCCGTTAGGTAGCCTGGTCCTGTGCCATTAACACATTTATAAACTAGACACAGAACCTTAAACTCAATTCTCTGTGTTATGGGTAGCCAATGTAAGGTTTTACCCTGTGCACCAGCCTGACTGCTGCATTTTGAGCCACTTGTAATCTGTTTAGCTGATAGACTGGAATTCCTGACAATAATGCGTTACCATAGTCAAGTTTAGAGTTCAGGAAAGTACCAATAACCACTGCTCTATCCTCCTCCGCAATGAAAAGCAGGCATAGTGAGTAGAATGCTGCCTGGCAGCTAAAATTCCTAATGTATGTCTCCATGTCATTGTGCAGCCACTTGAGAGTGCTTGGCGGGCAGGCAGATATTGGAGAGAAGGGACTTGGTTTTCTGGTGGATTAGCAATGGTGATTTCCTGGTTGCTCACTGCTTGTATCACAAGGGGTTAAAAGGAAGCTAGCCAGCAGAGTATTGGACTCTGGCTCGGCCTGGTCTATCAGCAGACAGCAGGATTGCCCCAGTCTTGCTGTTGAGGGGGGCAGTCTCTGTAAAAACTGGAAGCAATTAGAACCGGGTCAGCTGCCAGTGCGAAGTCTTCTCAAATGGGGAGTCGCCAGGAGAGGTTCCTAAATACAGCCAGTGATGGTAAGGGGATTCAGAACTGAGCATGGCATCGGGCAGTGAGAGAGGACAGGACGCCTGGCTGCGAGACTTCTGGGTCGCAGGGGGCTGGCTGTCACCCCCACTTCCCTCTTCTCCTCCTCAGATAATGGCCACAAGCATTCCCTTCCTGCCACCTCTCTCTATCATTCCCACTGTCTCGCTCTCATATCAACACTCTCTCGCGCCTCTCCAGCTATCTCGCTCTTCCCTATACATGCATTTCTTGTGGAAGCCCGGACTGAATTGGAGGGAGGGAGAGATAGTGTGGGCTGCCATGTGCACACACCCTCATTCCATGCAATGCCCTGGACAGATCCCAGCTTCCTGGCTGCAGAGTGGCTTGGCCTCAGACCCCAGAGCTCCAACCCTGAGCATGTCCTCCCCACGGGACTGCCAGGGAGGCAGCAAGGGCTGTTGGTTCAACAGCTCTATGGAGGTTATTCGGCAGCAATTGGGCAGGTGCAAGTTACAGGGTGCAATTCCCAGGATCTCTGGGCCCCCAGCAAGTAGCCAGAGGCTTGAAGAACATGGCTCCTTAACTGTCAGGCATATGGAACCCTTACACCACACGCACACACAACACACAGACGCACACACACCACGTGCCGGCACCTCCAAATACTGAAGAAGCGAATGTGCCGAAGAGGCCAGAAGTGGCAGCGTTCAGGGAATCGCACATGGAACACCTGGGGTTTTGGGGGTTCCCCGAGAATCGATTAGCCCTCGATGGCACTCATCTGAAGTTGAAGGCCCTTCCATGTGTTGCCCATAAAAAGACCTGCTGCCACCAGTGATGGGTTTCTGAATCCTAGCAAGTTGAAGTGGTCGAGCAAACATTGATCCTGGCTGGTGCCCTTTAGGTGATTTTCAAAACCTTTCAGGTGATAACTTGAGTGCTTTGCAATGGAAGGTCCTAGATTTCACTTACGCGAGCACCGGCAAGTCATGGCAATATTGGGGGTGCAGGAGATGGGGTCCCATTGACTCAGGTGGAGCAGAGACGAGCCTCCAAATTCTGTACCTGCTGCGTGCAGACGAGCATCTGTCATTTGCTGCCCCACCTCCAGTACCTTAGAACTTTGCAGCAAATGGAAGCTTGGAGGCCGGCCTAAAGCAAGAAAGGTTTGTGGGAAGGTCACCGTGGGGCTGCTTCACACAGGGGACAGGGTGTGATGTGTGGTTAAATGCTGTTGGTATTGTGCTTATCTAGTAGTTAAGAAAGGGGTCTGCAACATTTGCCTCGCCAGATGTTTTGGACTACAAATCCCATGCCCGCAACCCAGCCTAGATACTGGTCAGCATTCTTGGGATTTGTAGTCCAAAACATCTGGAGAGTCAAAAGTTGCAGACCCCTGAGTTAAGCAAATCAAGATATAAGGTTGTCAATAGGTAGTAACTGCTTACCTGTTAATACTGAATATGTTAAAAAGGTGTCACCCATTACCGGACAGCAAAAAAATACAGAGGATGAAAATGTCAAGCTTTTTACTCCAAATTTCACTGTAATTTTATGCTGGAAGTGGTTTTGGGTAACAGATATTGTGACGGGACTATGGAACGAGTTGAAGGTGGGTCTCCCCCGCACATAATTGTGGTTTTTTTGGTTGACATTTTCAACATCAGTATTTTGGAATTGCCGTAATCACAAAGATCTGGTGAAAAACAGCTCAGGATATCGGTTCTTTGGAGGGGGTTCGATGTATCTGGCTGAGTAGGTTTACATTTTTACCCGGACCTCCTTTTTACCCATACATTTTTTTAAAAATGTTTGTTGATTTCGCAGCCGGTCAACATCGATGCCTGCTGTCCTCTAAATCACTAGTTTCTAAGGCCAGTTTGCAACAGCCAAATCATGCCATGTTTTTTGGTTATTCACGCAGAATACATTTTAATCCGGAGAACGTAATGTGAGGTGTTTACATAGTCAGTCGTTTTAAGGAAAACCTGGTGCGGTTGTAGCTCCCAAGGACTGAACTTGTTGACATCTACTCTTGAAAGACGGAATCTACTTATAAGTACTAAAAGAAAAGAAAAGTAGGGCTAAAGTCTTTTGTCTCTTTCCATACATTTTGTTACATGGCTGCCTCGTCAAGTGTGCAGTACAAAAAGATACCCTAATTCCTTAATGTCAAAATTTCTTCAAGTTATTTCACTGTTTCTACTGTGTGAGCTCTTCATACATGTTACACTATACACACATGAGCGTAAAATATCGAAAAATGCAATGGAAACAATTAGCATAGTTTCATTTCAGTATAGTATAAATGATGCAAAATAATTACAATGTGCAAAGGGGAGTGTTCTGTCAATTTCCAGGATTAGTGCCCTACATGATATGATATGGCATTTGTAACGTGCCTATGCACAAGTGTTTCAAGGCGCGAGATGCCTAAACAAGTATGTAACGCGATTACTCCATTTCATACCTCTAGCCAAATGTATGCAAATGACTTATTGAGCTGTATTAAAATTAGGATCAGGAAAGCAAAATGTCCCAACCTGTGCCCTAATCCCCCAAATGTAATCCAGGCTGCGGAAAGCAGACACCACATTAAACGTCTGAACACTGGTGCCATCAATGTTCGTATGATCTCGCGCTGCTCGACCTTCATGGCCGAGTGATAATGTCAGTTTCGATCCATTCATTTTTTCAGAGGCTACATTGCATTTTGAAACTATGATATATTTTGTTGCCATCTGACATATATTTCATATTACTCAAATGTTACCTTAAGGATTGCAATTGCAAAAATACATTGATATGCTCCCGATTCCTAGTTCTTACTGGGGGTTCTCTGGCCGAAACCCCTGCACCATTAGTTCCCCTCTTCGTCCACCGCAGAGTCCAAACTGCAGATGCAAACACTCTCAAAATGCAATGGACACCCCAGGATTCGGTCTTATTTCTAGTCTGGATATTTAAACCAAATGTTTACCATTCCCTAGTTCCATTAATCAATTGCTGCAAAATGTTTCTTGGCGAGCTGGCAGAAATGCTCCCAGCCATGACAATCTGGCATGGTCCATCAGTGTAAAAGGAGCCTGAAATAACCTTCCCACTGTCACAATAAAACATTCGAGTGAATTTATTTTAATTGATATAACAAATGAAACAATATCTTTATTTCTTCACACAGAATATTCGGAAATGCAAATGCACACTGTTTTGACTTAGATGTGGCATTGAATAAAATCCACACCTAGTAGAAACTGTCAGAAACAAATGTTAAATCGCAGGAGTTGTCATTCTTCAAATTTGATTAGAAATGTTTTCCAAATTGACCAGGCCTTGGTTTGAGAAGACTAGCCTCTGACAAAACGACTTGCAATAGCCAGTAGGAACATACAGCATAGACATTCAAATATACGGGTATCCGGTGGAACTCACATGATCCTTACAAATAAAGGCCACGCAAGAAGTGGTGAGGATATTTTGGAATCCACTCCCAGGTGCAACCTCTGGAGTCAAACCATAAAAAGCGCGATCAGTAGACAATGCAGAGCACTGAGCTCTGATACGAACATAGGGAGACTGTTTGACAAAGAAATAACATTCATGTACACATTTAATAACCATTTATGAAATGTTTAGTGAAAGCGGAGAGAAACCACAATTACTATGGACTGAAAAGCTGGTGACTGCTGCGTGCCTTGATTGCTTAGGGAAAGGCGGTGACTGAAGCATCTGGCAGAAAAACCTAACAGTCACAATTTGGCATATGTGACTCCAAAAGTGTAACTTATAGTCCAAAATGTCAGTGTTTTACTGATAGGCAGAAACATGATGGTGTGAACACCATTGAACCTCAGCATGAGGTTTTGTTTACCGTCGTATTCACTCGTTTGCGCTAGAGTGGTTCTGTTCTGCTTTGGTTCCCCTCCTTTTTGGCCCTTCGTACTCAGTTTGTGCAGGACAGCTTCTTTGGTTCAGACGACTTGCTCTTTGGTTATGGAGTTCCATTCGATAACCATTGTTATTTAACATCCCCATGGAGCCAATGGGAGATCTGGTGACCGAGATGGATATCAGGGCACAACGGTATGCTGACGACACAATCGATTTAGATCTAACAGGGATGTGACACCCTTTGCTTTAGGGAGTGTCTTCATGCTACTGAGGAATTGGATGTTTTGAGTCTTTCAAATTTCATCTGTCCATGACTGAGTTTCTGTCGGTTTCTTGTTAGTCCTCATCAGCCTAATTTCAGCAGTGTCTTTAGCCACTCCCTTGTTTAAGTATCACACCCTCCCAGGGTCCTCCGTTAAATCTCTCATTTTAATCTTGATTCAAATCTGAATCTTAAAGCACATGCGTGCGTCTTGCACAATAATTGTTTTTTTCAGTTGTCTTTGCTTCGCTAATTAAAATAGTTGTTTTCGGCTACGGAGTAGCGTACAGCCATCCGGCATTGGGGCTTTCTCGCCTGGACAGGGGCAATCCTGGCCTTCCGCCGGCCATCTTGGCCCCTCTATGGCAGTGTTACGCTCTGACACTAGTCCTGCTTCTGCCACAGGGAACTTCACATTATCCCTATTTTGTTATCTCTCCGTTGGTTTCTTGGGCACTATTGTACACGCTCCAAGAGCCGAAGCAACACTTACAAGGCGGGGGCGCTACAACTCAGCCAGTAAACCACGCCTCCCTGGGGGCCTGAGAAAGACATTGAGCGCTAATATCTCACAGTTGGAAAAAACACTTCTCAAATCTTCTCTTTAGGCGGCTTAATCCTTTTCATCTTGTGCTCCTAAGAAATGGAATTCTCTACCTTTACAAATGTCTTTTTTACCCACACCTCGATAGTTCAGAGCAGGTTTTAACATGTACTTATTCCTAATGACCTACTCTGAATTTGTTTTTAGTGAAGACAACCTTATTTTTTTGCATTGAAGTGTGCTGTTTAGTTCATCGTATACCATCAAGTTGCTTACTTCTGTACTTGTATTACCATTTTGTATGGTTTTATTGTACAGAGCCCACCACCTTTGGGCCAGGTATTTTTCATACATTTTAAAAAATAAAAAATAAAAATCATTGAAACTTGGTCATGTTTTGATTTGACATTTATAGTGTTCACAAGCAAGTGCCAACAGACCATTGATGAGGCCTCGTCAAATGACCAAGCTCAATATTGGTGGAGAATGACTGCCATCGAAAGGTCTTCCATTTATTTTCGAAAAGGCAGAAGCTTGTTAGTCCTGCGCAGGTCATAAGGCAAGGAGTTGCACGGAATTGCTAACTGTTCCTTCATAGTGTATCCCATTGCTTTTTTTTGACCTAAACAGGATATATGTACTAGATTTTTCTTCCATCATCATCATTTTCACCATCGGTATGGCCCCAAGGCGCTGTAGGTTGAACGCCCTGGGAAACTGAAAAGTCCAGGTATGGGAAATTCAACTGAGTCTAGAATGCATGTGTGCATTTGTAGCCAAAACCAAGTTGGGTAAGGTTGGCCAGGACCCTCCTAGCCACCCGTATTGAGCAGGCAAGAAAATGGTTGCTTTGAAGTTGACAAGAGAGAGTGCGAGGGTAGTAGGTTCATTATATTTTTGCCATGGGGGGATGGCTGCATTCTAATGGTGGGGGTGTTGTGCAATATGTCATTGGGAATGGTGTATGGTTGCAGATGTGTGTGGGTAAGAGGCCTTGCCTTAGAAGAACTGCCATAGGTATGGAGTGAGATACGTATCCGTCTGCTGGTGCTGGCTTCTTGGGTTTGTGTCTGCGGCGTGGACTCACCTCCTGTGTTCTGCTGGATACTGTTAATCAGGTTCATTCTTAATTCTTACCATCTTTCGGTGAATGTTTGGGAGTTCATTGCTGCCGCGGTCATCCTGGGGTGAATAGCTTGCTCAAGAGGACAGGGTTAGTCAGGGTGCCAGAGGGTATAGCCATGTCTTGATGGCCCTTAAGCAAGCCTGGTGGTCCTCAATGCGTCAGATGGTAAACAGCATTGAATTCCAGGTAGTGGGAGCTTGGACGGAGTAGGTGAAGCCTCCATTTGTGGTTGATTTGAAAGAGGGGATCACCAGCAGGAGAGCAGTGCCTGACCGCAGGTTTCTGTTGGGATTGTAGTGGGTGATTTCCTATTGAAGGTATTCTGGGCCTGTCTTGTGCAGGGCTCAGTGAGTGATGCACATAGCTTTGAAGGTGGCCGACCGGGAGCCAGTGGAGGATACAGAAGGCGGGGGTGATGTGCCCTCTGTGTGCGTGGGCGAGTAGGAGCCTAGCTGCGGTGTTCTGAACCCTTTGCAGCTTTCTGAGTTGGTAAGCAGGGGCACACAGTTAGAGGAAGTCAACGCAATCTGGATGGGAGAGGAGAATGGACATGATTGCAGCGACTCTGTGGGGGTAGGAGAGCCCCGGTAAGATACGTTTGAGGTGCAGGCAGCAAGATTTAGACACATTGAACAAACATGTCAATAACTTATATGTCATTTGATCCTTTCTGTGATGTATAATAGCCCATTATAAAATGAAGCTTTTCGTACTAGGGTGATTGCCCTAAAGTCGATTGTTGCCTGCACCGGCAGCCAGCACAGCTTATTTATTTGATTTTATTGAGTTTTAAACATAACATATTAATCATCATACAGTTACTGTTCACTGCATTGCAATCAGACCCAGAAAGGATAGTCTGCATACCCCTCCTCCCACCAATGTTAGAACTTTATTTCAAAAACATTTCCACCCACCCCCTCCCACGTCCCTCCCAGGTACAGCACTACTTTCAAGATGAGTCCAACAGTAGGTCTTTTGTCTTCAGCCTACAATTTACATTCAGATTTGGGTCTCTTACATTGTTAATGGTAAATGAGCGACAAGCAAACATAGGTGCTCTCCAGAGTGTTATCACACATGTGCTGGGTGTAACCCAGCTTTCGTACCCCTTCTCCGTACATCGCCCAACTACTGGCAATGTACCACTTCAAGTCGGACTTTTGTTATCCGTATTAGACTGGGAACAGGAAATGTATTTGTCAATATAATCTTGCCACAGTATCTCATATTGCACGGATCGCCCATGTAGAGCCGCCGTAATCCTTTCTATCAAACATATGCCAGTGGCCGACCTTTTCCCATTCTTTCTTACTTCGGGCTGCAACTGCTTTCCATTTGATCACTACACATGCTCGCGCTGCTAACAATAGAGGGGCGATCAACCCCATCGCCCTCTTAAATTCATCCCCATCCCTCTCCAGCCCGAACAAAAGAAGGGGGGCACACTCCCATTGGATTCCCTCTATATCCTTGATCCAGCCGAGGACTTCATCCCAGCATACTCTGATTCGGGGGCACCCCCACCAATGTGCCAGTAATCTGCCCTTTCGCCACATTTTCTCCAGCATTGGGGACTCACTGTTTGAAACATCTTGGGCAGTCTGTGGGGGTCATATTGCCGCCTATGAAGAAGCTTAGTCGCATGCAATTTATACTGGGAGGCAATCGATACCAGGGAAGCTCCCTTGCACATTGAAGACCATAACTGCGCATCAATCTCTAGGTTTATATCCGTCTCCCAACTATTCTTGAGTTTGGTTGTGGACCCCTTCCCCGCATCTATCAGGGTTTTGTACATAATTGAGATCAGCCCTTTGGTTTCAGTGAGGGTATCCAGAAGTGATTTAAAGAGGATGAGGTCTCTTTTTATTTCTCTCTCCATGGTCCTCTCATCAATTTACCCTTAAGTTGAAGGAAGTGGAACATGGACAATGTTCCTATGCCTAGCACGCTCTCAAGTTGGGTGATCATGACAAATTCACCTCCTCTCCAAAGTTGTCCACCATCTCGAGCCCCGCCTCAAACCACTCTTGAAACCTGCCATGGTCCGGGATCTCTTGCCTAATCCCATTTGCCCAAATGTGACTCAATGGGGATGGCCACGTTGTTATGCCCCGAATGTCTGCTCCCACCCTCCATATTTCCCAAATGGTCCCCAGGATGGGATCCTGGCAAATCCTGCAAGTCCATTTGTTCCTTGGCACCCAAAGCCACTCAGACAGGGTGGCTGGGACGAAGCTGTGGTTGTCTAGACTCACCCATTGCAAATGCTTTTGGTTTCTCAAGTGTGTTATTAAAATCCTTAGCTGTGCTGCTATGTAATATTTTGCGAGGCCCGGAAAACCTACCCCCTCCCCTTTTCCTTGGGCAATGTCAATACTTCATACGCAATTCTCGTTTTTTTCCCCTGCCATAGGAATCTCAGGATGACCTTTTCCACTGCCCCAAAGAATGATTTTGGCATTTTAATTGGAAGCATCTGGAATGGGTATAGAAACCTTGGGAGACACACCATCTTGATTGCGTTAAGTCTTCCCATCCATGAGATTGTGAGTTTCTGCCACCTGGTCAGGTCCGACTGGAATGTGTCAAGCAGGGGAGGGAAGTTGGCATCATATAGAGCATCTAAGTGTCGTACTAAATTAATCCCTAGATATCGCAGGGTAGTATACTCTATCGTGAGGCCCAGGACTGAATACCTCACTTTTTCTTGCTGTGTGGGTTCAGTCAGGGGAAACAAAATAGATTTTGTTTTGTTAATTTTGAACCCGGAGAGAGTTCCATACCCTTCTATTACTTGTATAGCTCTGGGGATGGAAGTCAACGGATTTGTGACATGTAGTAACAGATCATCGGTGTATAATGCCACTTTATATTCTTTCCCCTGCACCTGCATTCCTACTTCGATCAAATGGTCAGACCTGATTTCATGGGCGAGAGGTTCGAGCGACAAAGCAAATAATATTGCGGACACAGGGCAGCCCTGTCTAGTGCCCCGACCCAAAGTAAACCACCGTGACCACTCAGAGCTGACCGACACAGATGCCTTTGGAGATGGTTAAACCGCTGTCATCCCCCTCCTAAATATCTCGCCCGCCGTACCTTCCTCAGAACCGCCTCTAGGAATCCCCATTCGACTCTGTCGAAGGCCTTCTCTGCATCGACAGATAGAAGGGCAGGTTCCCCTGTCATCGTCTTTGATTCATGTATTAGGTGTAAGGTTTTGCGCATTGTGTCTGATCCCAGCCTTCCCAGAATAAATCCCACCTGGTCTGGATGTACGAGCCGCAGCATATATGTCTTTAGTCTAGATGCCAGGACTCTTGTGTATATTTTGGCGTCAACATTGAGTAAAGATATTGGACGATATGAGGCAAAATATTTGGGGTCTCTTCCTTCTTTGGGTATGACGGAGATCAATGCCTCCGAAAAGGAATCCGGTGCCACCCCTGTCTCTAATATATCATTAAACAGGTCGACCAAAAAAGGGAGGAGGGGGGTCAAGAAGGTCTTATAAAAACCTGCCGAATAGCCATCGTTCCCGGAAGTCTTACCCAGAGACAATCTCTTCACTGCGTTTTCTACTTCTTTGGCCATAATTGGGGCATCTACTGTGTCCGCCTCTCCAATTGTGAGTACTGGCATTCCTACTCCATCTAAGTATTGATCTAATTGGGCACTATCTTGGGTCATTTCAAATTTGTATAGATGTTTGTAGAATCTCGCGAATGTCTCCAGGATGTTTCCCGCCTATGGCCCACGAGTGTCCCCTTCTCCTTCATCTATGGCTGCCACCCATCTGTCTTGTCCTTGTCCCCTTACTCTAGCTGCCAATAAAGCATCTGCCTTGTCCCCCTTCTCATAGCGCTTCTGCTTGAGGACTTGGAGTTTCTGGACAATCTGGGCTTCCTCCAGGAGGCAGAGTTCGTCTCGTCCTCTGCCTGGCTAGCGCGATCTTCTCCACCCTGTCCCATGTGGCAGTGCGTGCCTCCCAATACAGCTGCGTTATCTCTTCCCTTAACCTGTTTTCTATCAAGATCCTTTCTCTTTTCTTATTGGCGCCTTCTCTGATCAGTATCCCCCACCACGTCGCTTTCCCTACATCCCACACCATTTTTCTAGATACCTCACCCATGTTATTAGCTTTGAGGTATTCTTCTATCTCGGTTACCATTTCGTCCCAAAGAACCGGGTCCTTCCAGAGAGTCTTGCTGCATCGCCACTTATTTCCACTCATCGGCAAATCTCTGAGGTCTACTTTAACAAAGACCATGTATTGGTCCGACCAGGCGACGGGTTCAATCTCCGAGTAGGCCGTAACCTCAGCTAACCCCTCCGAGATATATATATATATATAGTCGATTCTAGTATATGTACCATGGGGGGTGGAGTAAAGTGTGTACCCCGTGGTGTTTAGATGTAATTCTCTCCATTTATCTTGTAGTCCGTATGTTCGCATCATCTCCGCTACTGCCATTCGGCCTGCATCAGCCAGTTCAGCCAAATCTGGAGCAGATGTCTGCCTGTACCTTTTAGTATCTGCCCATAGGTTGAAATCCCCTCCCAATATCACATGGCCCACTGCCTGCATCATTATCTTGGAGATTGTGCGCTGTAGGAACCCTGCTTGTCTCGTGTTAGGGGCATATAGAGTCGCTAGCATGATCGTTAGACCTTTCACACTGCCTACTACCATCAGGGCTCTTCCCTCAACATCCTTCCATATCCTGGAGACCTTTAGATTCAGGCCGTTTCTAACCAGTATCCCCACCCCCGCCTTCTTAAGAGGACCAGTTCCCCAGTACTCCTTCCCCATTTTAGGCTGTATAATCCTACGTTCTTCACCCTGTGCATACTTAGTCTCTTGTAGAAATAGCACATTTATATTAGACCTCTGAAATTCCCTGTACACCAGGGATCTCTTTGTGGGGGAATTAAGTCCCTTTACAATAAGTGTGCAGATTCTGGAGAGCGCATCGTGCGCTGCATTGAGTGTTGTTGCCATTACCTATTTGAGGTTCTTCGTATACTCAAAATAGACCCTAACAAATCTTGTTTCTTAGGGTAACACAATAGACCACACATAACATGTCTGCTAAGCACTTTGTACACAGTGTCATCAAAGGTCTGCTCGAGGGGAGTCATTCATTCTCCTAACTTTCCTGGATCCGTGTACCTGCCCTGCCTCAAGCCCTGGATACGCCACTGCCTGTCCTCATTCTGTCGCTCACCCTCGATCGCCTCATCCTCTTGGTTTCCCAGCAGGTCAGTCGTGCACGTCTGGATATCCCTCTTCGTTCACAATCTCATTGTCATACCTTCCCACTGAAACGTGAGCGAGAATGGCTAGACACATCGATACCTGACTCCTTTCTCTTTGAGCCATTTGGTAAGCGGCATACACATCCTTCTCATGGCGAGAGTCAAAGATGACAAGTCTTGAAAAATTGATACCCTCGCTGTGTCAAGAGAAATGTGTGCGGTGCGGATGGCCTTCTCAAGGACCCTCGCTTTATCAGCGTAGTTGTGAAATCGCGCCAATACCGTCTTTGGGCTGCCCGCCGCCTTACCAGCTCTATGTATGCGATCGATTTTAGGTTCATCCATGGACTCATCCTCAAACAAGGTCTTCATAATCTTGTGCAGGGTCATCTTCAAGTCTCTTTCCGTTTCTCCCTCTTTATCCGGGAAACCAAATATGCGTATGTTGTACCGCCTTTCTTGATTTTCCAAATCGTCAATTTTTCCTGCCTAGCTTCTATCTCGGAGATCCTTAAATCTATTTGGGACTCGAGTGTACCCAGAGAGGTTTGATTATGTTCAACCTCATTGAGTCTTTCTTCCATCTTGTCGATTCTTTGTGTTATTTTATCGACTTTCCCGCCGATATCCGCCTTCATGCTCTTGAGTTCGCTCAACAAGGCCGCCACATCCCCTTTAGTTGTAGCTGCATCCGTCTCTGACGTCGCCATTTTGGGATCTGGGAAGTGGCTGGGTCCAATGCCTTGTGGGAGGAAGCGGTATGTTGCAAGCTTCTGTTTTATGTCCATAGGTCTTTTGATCAGTGCCGCATGTATAGGGTGTGATACGTTGTATGGTGTCCGCTACCGCTTGCATTCCCCCAATTTAGGCTCACCCGTCCTGGGGCAGATCCTTTTCCAGATCAACTCTCCATTTCTCCTTATGTGCTGTGAGGGAGCACTGACTCTGAAGTGTGCTATATAAAGAGGAGGGCACACACCCCTCAGAAGGGGGCCCAACCCTCTCGGCCGCCCACAGGGACCAATGCCACTGCAGTTTTACACCTATGTTTTGGGATGCTCTGAGTAGGAGAATGGGTGTTCCAATTGCCTTTCCCAGAGTTCTGTTGACGGTTAATAAGTGAAGTCCACAGGCGTTTGTGCTTGAGGTCTTCGCAGCTGAGTGAAGGCCCAACCCTTCTTGATTGATGCATCCCTAGATGGCAGAGGAGGGCACAAGCCCCAAGATTGGGGGCCCAACCCTCCGTTGAGATCCTGTTTGTGTGCCTATGTTTGAACCAAAGGCTCCAGTTTTCTCACTTGTCCCCAAACCTTCCCCTGTTCTGTCTCTTTATCCGAGGCACAGAAGGCTTCACATGTATAAGGAGAGTGCAGTTCCCGTCAGTTGAGGCCGGCCACAAGTGTCACCACACTCAAATTGTGAGGTGATCTTTGGGGACTTCAATAGTGGCTCGACCGCATTAACAGTACGTCATAGTAGCAAGTATGGCTGGATTCCAGTGTCCCCCACCCCAGATGCCTTCAGAGTGATTCCAGGAAAGAAGCCTCTATTAATATATGCCTCTGCACCGGTGTTCCTTCACTTGGATCTACTTTTCTCTGGTTCCTCTCTTCCTCTCAGGTCCTATCACCAGCACAGGTCGGGTCCTTGTCTTGCCCGCTTCATCTGTTTTATGCACAGAGCAGTGCGTAGGGCTGTGTGTGGGCCGTATCCTCAGAGGAGCGCGCTCATCCCCTAATCCCTTCCTGGTTGATCCAGCAATATGTCACAAGTGCATGGCAACCAGTGTATAGGCCATATATCAAGTAGTCTGGCCCTATCTCGTGTCAGATTATAGCGCCTACTCACTGTGTTCCATAAGACCAGGGAGCTGGTCAGTGTGATTTCACTTCTCGGTACGGGGAGATCCACTCTTTATTGATTTCAGGAGGAACCCTCCTCCGTTAGCCCAGTTCAGGTGGAAGTTGTCTCTCAGCCTGATCGCCACCGCGTCCGGTGTGCCCTGGGATGCGTTTGGGATAAAGTATGTGCTGGTCGCTTCTCACCGTGAGGGCACCTTCTTATCAGCTACTCGCTGCCACTCTCTGGATGGGTGGTCCCTTTATGAGCCGGAGTGCCCGTGCTCAAAGGCCCCGTGAGGCATAACAACACTTCCTGTGCCTGGGCCCAAAGACCCGCACCGGGAGGGCGCGTCACTGCAGTCTATATCCTTGGTTCACCCGCGCAGACCAAGCCCTATATTTCGGAGACGGGTGGTACACGGTACACCGGGGTGGAAGGAAACGAGGGATCGGGCAGCTCAATGTTGCTGTCCATGTGCGGCGTTGCTCCTTCATCCGGTTCGTCACCGCCTTCACTTGCTCCTCAGTGATATCGGGCTGCAGGGCTCACTGGGAGGTTTCATGTGCGCAGTCATTGTAGCATTGCTTTTGGTTTCGGTCGCACGGCCTCAGGTGGCTCGAGAGCTTCCAATGCAACCTGAAAACAAGCAATTACTCTGCGAATTCCGTAGCAATTTTCTTCGAGAGTTCGATCTACTTCAGGAGGGCATATTCCTATTGAAGGTTCACCAAAATATTCCGGTGTTGGGGGTCATATAGTGGGGGCTCAGACCACTATTTGGACCAGTGGAGTCAGAGCTCACACGGAGGTGCAGCTCATCCGTGCACCCCCTGGTGGCCAGTCTCAGCAAATCTTTTTGAGAACAAAAGATATATGTTCTCATTTCACGTTGTTAGTTAAGAATCTACCAGCCATGTTTGGTACTGCTTGCAGACGTTGGAAGGTGCATTAATTAGCGCCTAGAAAAAGAGCATCACAATAACCTGTCTTTGCTCTTATTATTTCAAAAGCAATCACACCACAATTGGCTCCAGATAGAAAAAGATGAATGCGTCCGCCTCTCTCGCCTTCAAGTATAGAAGCAGTAGAGTACTTAATGGATCCATATACTTACACCAAGTCGGATAATGAAGAAGTTGAAGAGGTTGCTAGTCCTATTACCAGTCGCGCCCGAGACCAATCACAGCAAGCTCCTCGTGCCGGCCTCCACCCGGTGGAAGTATACAACGTGGACCCGAACACTAGCCACCAATCCGAAATAGAAAGAACTCCAGGAAGGAAGGGGGAAGCCAACCGAATCCCCTAATAGGGAAACAAGTGCCTTCAAAACTCTGGAAGAAAAAAGAAAGACTCTCCATCAAGGCGGAGAACCCTCCAGACCGGATAGTCCTGACAAAATAAAGATCTCGGGAAACCGGTACTTTGCTACAACAGAAAAGCCTCCAGCTGCCCGTACAAAGGGGTCCTGCCTTTTTTTTAATGGATTCTCCACATTGAGGGTGGCTTGTTAATGAATCGAGCCAATGTGTTGAGAGTGCTGCAGCATGTTCCATCGCTCCACCTGATCACAACTAATGACCTGAAAATCATTGACTTCCCTGAAAAGGACCGATTGGACAGGGTGATCATTCACCTGTTATGTTATGTTATGTTATGTTACTTTGCATTTATATAGCCCTCAATCTTCATCAAAAACCAACTGCTAGACGAGGCACCGCACCTATTAAGGATGGGCTTGGATCTAAGAGAACTGTCACTGAAGATACAGGGAAAGGTAGGAAAACGGAGACTGTGAGCCCCAACCTCAGACGCAGTTGGATGAAGATCAGAGTCAAGGGATCAGGAAAGGCAGACTGAAATATAAACTTTTAACAACATTCAACCAGGGCCGCACCCGAACTGAAGTGAATTGTCCGTCACCATTACGGTCAAGAGCTCCCAGAAAAGCTCTGGGAGTATCTCCCATAAAGCATCCAGGAGGACCCAGACTGACAAAGAGAACTGGTATTGGCTGGCTAAGGCTCTGGCATCCGAATCGAGTAGATCGTAACAGCTCAAGGAAAAAGAACCTAAAGACCTTGCCATCGGAGGCTGGAACATACAAGGTTTCAGACACCTGTTTAGCCAGAGGGACCCAGCAGAAGGCTCCTCCGACATGATCTGCTTGCAGGAAACATTGATGAGAAGTGCACCAATCTTACCAGGATACACAATCTACCTTAACCCAGCAATCAAGGGCTTGAAGGGTTGACCGATCAGATTGGCAGTTGCTCTGGGAAGAAATCAATTAATCATCCACCCTCAGAGAGTTGAAATTCTGATCAACAGGCTTAAATCTCAACTAAACCAAGATAAAGTCCGCTCAATTGAGTATGACTTGGACTATCCCAAACTGATGTTAGATTTCATGGAACGCAGGAACAACGGCCAGAAAAGATCAGATTTACCACTGCACACATATGACAAACTTGTGGCAAGGAGAAAAAAAAAACTCAACTAAAACTTGAGAAGACTCAAAATGCTGGATTCAAATGATGCAGCAATCACCAGTAAAATAGTAAAACAAAACCATTGCAACTGGATCAGATCTCGAAAATACGAACAGCTACAGCAAGACTCTGTGAAAATATTGAGGAACATCAAATCTAAAAACATGAGCGAAATCTGGAAGATGATCAAAGAACTGAGTGCCCCCCAGGAGGCCCTACCAACCAGTGCAGTTTTGGCCAGCGCCTGGGCTGGTCACTTTGCTTCACTGTTCCAAACTAAGGAGCAGGCACCGCATGCCACTCTAATACCAATCCACGAAGGATGGACCTTTGAAACCACAAGAGACGACATCCTCACCTTGATCCACAAAGCAAGCAACTGAAGGGCCCCGAGGCCAGAGGGGACGTCAAATGCTATGCTCAAGAAAGACCCAGAGCTGAGGGCATCATGCTTGTGAACTCTTAAAAAGGTGAGAAAAGTTCTGCCCTTGTGGAAAACCTCAATTTTAGTTACTACCTTTAAAAAGGGGGACAGTTCAGATCCTGTAAATGACAGTCCCGTAGCACTGCTGGACGTGGCAGGCAAGATGTTCACTGCACTTATTCTGCAAGACCTTGCACAATGGAGCACAACTTCGGGATCTACAACATAAGACAATCTGGATGGGCCAAAGGGGTGGGCACCGCCCTGAACGTCTTCCTGATTAACATCTTAAAGGGACGTGTCAAGGAGAAGAAAGCCCCCAAATTCTATCTGGCTTTCATAGACCTGGTCCAAGCGTTCAACTCTATCGACCAAAGCTCAAAGAATGGAAATGCCCTGGTGACCTGCTGGAAGCCATTAGAGATCTCTACACCGGGGCCTCCTTAAGAGTTAGATTGGACGACAGGGGCACACTTTCTGAGCCCATCTCGACCACGAAGCAAGGGTGTTTGTTAGCCTCAGGACTATTCAACCTTTTTATATCGGACGTTCGTAACATTTGAGTACAGCAAGGAGCTTTGCACCGAAACTAGCCGGAGAGTTACTGGATAGACTTCTGTATGCAGACGATCTTGTCCTAGTAGACCAATCCCCGATCAGTCTGCAGAGACAACTGGAAGATCTTCAAATCTATGTGAAGGACAACAGCCTCAAAATCAACGCCAAAAAGTCCTGAATACTGATAATGGAAACAACAGGGGCAGAGGCAGACGTAAATGATCCTAGTTTCTAAATGGCGAGAAGCTCATAAAGGTAAACTCTTTGACTTATCTGGGTATGTGACTAAACGTCAGTTTAAACGATGCTCCAAGAGAGGCCATTCTCTGAAGTAAAGCCAAGAACTTATCGGCACAGGCCAGGGTCATTTTAAAAGGTACTGCAAATTCTCAATCGGCCCAATCTTGTCATTCTACTATGCCTATCCTTACATACGGAGCCGAAGCGTCCTTTACTCTCCCAGCTGCAGTTTGGCCAGTACTGGAGGGTCTATTCTGGGGGACGGTCCTTTGTCTACCCAGAAGTACACCAATCCAGGCCAGAAGAATGGAGCTGGCCCTAACCTCCATGTATGCAATGGTGCGCTGGAAATTGTTGAGCTTGTTTCAAAACGGTATACTTCCAACGGCGTCCTTGTGTTACAAACTGTTGCAAGCAGCACTCGGGGAAGGATCTGAAGCAACGTTGCGAGAATCAAAAAACATCTGTAATGCAATCGTAAAGAGTCTAGATACCTCTGAAGATACACTAATAACTAATCTTACAAGCGTGAAATGCAAGCTATGGGATCAAGTTTGGATTAGGATGCAAGAAGAAAGGTCAGTACTCAAATGTTATGGGAAAAGCCTTTTTGAATCCCGTTCACTTAACTCACCTCCAAAGTACCTACTAAAATGTCCAAGCCCTTGCTACCATGCTCCTTTCTTGCGTTTCAGAGTTAACCTATTTCCTACTCAGGAGATCTTGGGTGTTAGGTCGGGCGGAATGAAGCGGAATTCAGTTGTAGACGCTGTACCCAAAAGGAGTGCAAGGAAACTCTGAAGCATCTTGTGCTATTCTGCTAAAAAATTACAGAATTGAGGACAAAATGGTTGGTCAATTTCATCAATGACCAACCCTCGTATTGGCTGACCAGTGGTGGACCCTACTGACGCAGGGGCAAAGAATGTCATTGACATTGGCCTTGATAAACCTTTTAAAAGAAATCTTTAAGCAAATTGACAGTTTTCTTTAACATTTGTATCGCAAGATCTATGCTTGTTGTAACAATTGCAACTGGTAAAAGTTTTTTTTTCTTAAGCCAAATACCAATAAAAGTTTTTTTTTTTTAAGAATGCGTCTACGCAGTGACGGATCGCATGAGGAACTAATAACAGCCTTTGTGGGTAGGGAGGATCCAGCGCACCCCCCAGACCTTCTCCACGATCTCAATTTGTATAGAAGGTGAAATTGGAGGCACGGGAGTAGATAGTTCGCCATCTTGCCTTGGGATGATCAGAGTATTGTGATAGGAATTTAGGTTTGTATCGCAGCGCAATCCATTCTTTCCCATGCATGTTTCTAGGGCGTCAAAGAGACTCTGAATACACTCCCTACTTTCTTTAGGGCCGCTGGTCAGTTTCAAAATCACTTGGGCACCACCTGTGGGCTGGATATGTGCGCACTATTTGTAAATTAAACATATCGGCACTTGTGAAAGTTGCAGCACTAGCCGTGGGGTGCGGGGGGTGGGGGGGGGGGCTTTTCGGGGTGTTGGAAGATGGCTTCGAGTAGATCAAATCAGGAACAAAACTTGACGGGTTTCAGAGGAACATTCAAATTAAAGAGAGGCTATCCTTCATTAGATAAATTCATTGTTATACGTGGAATATATTACATTTATGCAATAGCGAGTGTAATATTCTGCACTAAACCTAAAATAGGCGTGTTGCCGGGCATGGTCTCTGCCATAGTACGATGTCCCAGTGCCGTCTGAGAGCTCACCAAAGAAATGGGGCTACTATGTGGCTATGCTAATGTTACTTCCTTACCCTTTTCAGTGTAACCCAGCAAATAATTCAGGTAATCAAAACCTTGCTGTGAGAGACATGAGTCATATGCTTTAAGTAATTAGAAGTGTACATGGCAGACATACACAATGTCCGTTGCCTACTGAGAGTGTTGACATTTAGACTTGGGAGGTTATGGTGCAACAAGATGGCTGCTAATACGTAGAAGGCAGTGCCAGCTGCACAAAGGGTCGAACATCCGCGTTACGCAATCAGAACTACATCTAATAGAACAGACAACCCAAACTGCCACAGCAACCTTCTCTGCTCTGCTCACTGCCCCAGGCAGCATGGTGAGGGCACACTGCCCCACTCCCAGTGTCCTCTCAAGGTCTCCCATTAGGTGCCAGAGTAGAACAGACAACCCGAAGTGCCACAGCAACCTTCTCTGCTCTGCTCACTGCCCCAGGCAGCATGGTGAGGGCACACTGCCCCACTCCCAGTGTCCTCTCAAGGTCTCCCATTAGGTGCCGAGTAGAACAGACAACCCGAAGTGCCACAGCAACCTTCTCTGCTCTTCTCCAGGCAGCATGAGTGAGGGAACACTGCCCCACTCCCAGTGTCCTCTCGAGGTCTCCCATTAGGTGCCGGAGTAGAACAGACAAGTCAAACTGCCACAGCAACCTTCTCTGCTCTGCTCACTGTCCCAGGCAGCATGGTGAGGGCACACTGCCCCACTCCCAGTGTCCTTTCGAGGTCTCCCATTAGGTGGCAGAGTAGAACAGACAAGTCAAACTGCCACAGCAACCTTCTCTGCTCTGCTCACTGCCCCAGGCAGCATGGTGAGGGCACACTGCCCCACTCCCAGTGTCCTCTCAAGGTCTCCCATTAGGTGCCGAGTAGAACAGACAACCCGAAGTGCCACAGCAACCTTCTCTGCTCTTCTCCAGGCAGCATGAGTGAGGGAACACTGCCCCACTCCCAGTGTCCTCTCGAGGTCTCCCATTAGGTGCCGGAGTAGAACAGACAAGTCAAACTGCCACAGCAACCTTCTCTGCTCTGCCCACTTTCCCAGGCAGCATGGTGAGGGCACACTGCCCCACTCCCAGTGTCCTTTCGAGGTCTCCCATTAGGTGCCAGAGTAGAACAGACAAGTCAAACTGCCACAGCAACCTTCTCTGCTCTGCTCACTTCCCCAGGCAGCATGGTGAGGGCACACTGCCCCACTCCCAGTGTCCTCTCAAGGTCTCCCATTAGGTGCTGCAGTAGAACAGACAACACGAACTGCCACAGCAACCTTCCCTGCTCTGCTCACTGCCCCAGGCAGCATGAGTGAGGAAACACTGCCCCACTCCCAGTGTCCTCTCGAGGTCTCCCATTAGGTGCCGGAGTAGAACAGACAAGTCAAACTGCCACAGCAACCTTCTCTGCTCTGCTCACTGCCCCAGGCAGCATGGTGAGGGCACACTGCCCCACTCCCAGTGTCCTCTCAAGGTCTCCCATTAGGTGCTGCAGTAGAACAGACAACTCAAACTGCCACAGCAACCTTCTCTGCTCTGCTCACAGCCCCGGGCAGCATGGTGAGGGCACACTGCCCCACTCCCAGTGTCCTCTCAAGGTCTCCCATTAGGTGGCGGAGTAGAACAGACAACCGGAAGTGCCACAGCAACCTTCTCTGCTCTGCTCACTGCCCGGCAGCATGTTGAGGGCACACTGCCCCACTCCCAGTGTCCTCTCGAGGTCTCCCATTAGGTGGCAGAGTAGAACAGACAACCGGAAGTGCCACAGCAACCTTCTCTGCTCTGCTCACTGCCCCGGGCAGCATGGTGAGGGCACACTGACCCACTCCCGGTGTCCTCTCAAGGTCTCCCATTAGTGCCGGAGTAGAACAGACAAGTCAAACTGCCACAGCAACCTTCTCTGCTCTGCTCACTGCCCCAGGCAGCATGGTGAGGGCACACTGCCCCACTCCCAGTGTCCTCTCAAGGTCTCCCATTAGGTGCCGCAGTAGAACAGACAACACGAACTGCCACAGCAACCTTCTCTGCTCTGCTCAATGCCCCAGGCAGCAAGAGTGAGGGCACACAACCCCGCTCCCAGTGTCCCCTCAAGGTCTCCCATTAGGTACCGGAGTAGAACAGACAACACAAACTGCAACAGCAACCTTCTCTGCTCTGCTCACTGCCCCAGGCAGCATGGTGAGGGCACACTGACTAACTCCCAGTGTGCTCTCAAGGTCTCCCATTAGGTGCCGGAGTAAAAAAGACAACCCGAAGTGCCATAGCAACCTTCGCTGCTCCGCTCACTGCCCCCGGCAGCATGGTGAGGGCACACTGCCCCACTCCCAGTGTCCTCTCAAGGTCTTCCATTAGGTGGCAGAGTAGGACAGACAAGTCAAACTGCCACAGCAACCTTCTCTGACCTGCTCACTGCCCCAGGCAGCATGATGAGGGCACACTGCCCCACTCCCAGTGTCCTCTCGAGGTCTCCCGTTAGGTGCCAGGGTAGAACAGACAAGTCAAACTGCCACAGCAACCTTCTCTGCTCTGCTCACTGCCCCAGGCAGCATGATGAGGGCACACTGCCCCACTCCCAGTGTCCTCTCAAAGTCTCCAAACTGCCACAGGAATCTTCTCTGCTCACTGCCCCAGGCAGCATGGTGAGGGCACAATGCCCCTCTCCCAGTGTCCTCTCAAGGTCTCCCATTAGGTGCCAGAGTAGAACAGACAAACCAAACTGCCACAGCAACATTCTTTGCTCTGATCCAGGCAGCATGAGTGAGGGCACACTGTCCCACTCCCAGTGTCCTCTCAAGGTCTCCCATTAGGTGCCAGAGTAGAACAGACAAACCAAACTGCCACAGCAACCTGCTCTGCTCTGCTCACTGCCCCAGGCAGCATGAGTGAGGGCACACAACCCCGGTCCCAGTGTCCCCTCAAGGTCTCCCATTAGGTACCGGAGTCGAACAGACAACACGAACTGCCACAGCAACCTTCTCTGCTCACTGCCCAAGGCAGCATGGTGAGGGCACACTGCCCCACTCCCAGTGAACTCTCGAGGTCTCCCATTAGGTGCCGGAGTAGAACAGACAACACGAACTTCCACAGCAACCTTCTCTGCTCTTTCCAGGCAGCATGGCGAGGGCACACTGCCCTACTCCCAGTGTCATCTCAAGGTCTCCAATTAGGTGGCAGAGTAGAACAGCCAAGTCAAACTGCCACAGCAACCTTCTCTGCTCTGCTCACTGCCCCAGGCAGCATGGTGAGGGCACACTGCCCCACTCCCAGTGTCCTCTCAAGGTCTCGCATTAGGTGCCGGAGTAGGACAGACAAACCAAACTGCCACAACAACCTTCTCTGCTCTGCTCACTGCTCCAGGCAGTATGGTGATGGCACACTGCCCCACTCCCATTATCCTCTTAAGGTCTCCCATTAGGTGCCAGAGTAGAACAGACAAGTCAAACTGCCACAGCAACCTTCTCTGCTCTGCTCACTGCCCCAGGCAGGATGGTGAGGGCAGTGTCCTCTCAAGGTCTCCCATTAGGTGCCAGAGTAGAACAGACAAACCAAAATGCCACAGCAACCTTCTCTGCTCTGCTCACTGCTCCAGACAGCATGGTGACGGCACACTGCCCCACTCCCAGTGTCCTCTCAAAGTCTCCAAACTGCCACAGGAACCTTCTCTGCTCTGCTCACTGCCCCAGGCAGCATGGTGAGGGCCCAATGGCCCTCTCCCAGTGTCCTCTCAAGGTCTCCCATTAGGTGCCAGAGTAGAACAGACAAACCAAACTGCCACAGCAACATTCTTTACTCTGATCCAGGCAGCATGAGTGAGGGCACACAACCCCGGTCCCAGTGTCCCCTCAAGGTCTCCCATTAGGTACCGGAGTCGAACAGACAACACGAACTGCCACAGCAACCTTCTCTGCTCACTGCCCCAGGCAGCATGGTGAGGGCACACTGCCCCACTCCCAGTGACCTCTCGAGGTCTCCCATTAGGTGCCGGAGTAGAACAGACAACACGAACTGCCACAGCAACCTTCTCTGCTCTTTCCAGGCAGCATGGCGAGGGCACACTGCCCCACTCCCAGTGTCATCTCAAGGTCTCCAATTAGGTGGCAGAGTAGAACAGCCAAGTCAAACTGCCACAGCAACCTTCTCTGCTCTGCTCACTGCCCCAGGCAGCATGGTGAGGGCACACTGCCCCACTCCCAGTGTCCTCTCAAGGTCTCGCATTAGGTGCCGGAGTAGGACAGACAAACCAAACTGCCACAGCAACTTTCTCTGCTCTGCTCACTGCTCCAGGAAGTATGGTGATGGCACACTGCCCCACTCCCATTGTCCTCTCAAGGTCTCCCATTAGGTGCCAGAGTAGAACAGACAAGTCAAACTGCCACAGCAACCTTCTCTGCTCTGCTCACTGCCCCAGGCAGGATGGTGAGGGCACACTGCCCCACTCCCAGTGTCCTCTCAAGGTCTCCCATTAGGTGCCGGAGTAGAACAGACAAACCAAAATGCCACAGCAACCTTCTCGGCTCTGCTCACTGCTCCAGACAGCATGGTGATGGCACACTGCCCCACTCCCAGTGTCCTCTCAAGGTCTCCCATTAGGTGGCAGAGTAGAACAGACAAGTCAAACTGCCACAGCAACCTTCTCTGCTCTGCTCACTGCCCCAGGCAGCATGGTGAGGGCACACTGCCACCACTCCCAGTGTCCTCTCAAGGTCTCCCACTAGGTGCCGGAGTAGAACAGACAAACCAAACTGGCAGAGCAATCTTCTCTGCTCTGCTCACTGCCCCAGGCAGCATGGTGAGGGCACACTGACTCAGTCCCAGTGTGCTCTCAAGGTCTCCCATTAGGTGCCGGACTAGAAAAGACAACCCGAAGTGCCACAGCAACCTTCTCTGCTCTGCTCACTGCCCCCGGCAGCATGGTGAGGGCACACTGCCCCACTCCCAGTGTCCTCTCAATGTTTCCCTTTAGGTCCCAGAGTAGAACAGACAACCCGAACTGCCACAGCAACCTTCTCTGCTCTGCTCACTGCCCCAGGCAGCATGAGTGAGGAAACACTGCCCCACTCCCAGTGTCCTCTCGAGGTCTCCCATTAGGTGCCGGAGTAGAACAGACAAGTCAAACTGCCACAGCAACCTTCTCTGCTCTGCTCACTGCCCCAGGCAGCATGGTGAGGGCACACTGCCCCACTCCCAGTGTCCTCTCGAGGTCTCCCATTAGGTGCCAGAGTAGAACAGACAAGTCAAACTGCCACAGCAACCTTCTCTCCTCTGCTCACTGTGTGCTCTCAAGGTCTCCCATTAGTTGCCGGAGTAGAAAAGACAACCCGAAGTTCCACAGCAACCTTCTCTGCTCTGCTCACTGCCCCGGGCAGCATGGTGAGGGCACACTGCCCCACTCCCAGTGTCCTCTCAAGGTCTCCCATTAGGTGGCGGAGTAGAACAGACAACCGGAAGTGCCACAGCAACCTTCTCTGCTCTGCTCACTGCCCGGCAGCATGTTGAGGGCACACTGCCCCACTCCCAGTGTCCTCTCGAGGTCTCCCATTAGGTGGCAGAGTAGAACAGACAACCGGAAGTGCAACAGCAACCTTCTCTGCTCTGCTCACTGCCCCAGGCAGCATGGTGAGGGCACACTGCCCCACTCCCAGTGTCCTCTCGAGGTCTCCCGTTAGGTGCCAGAGTAGAACAGACAAGTCAAACTGCCACAGCAACCTTCTCTGCTCTGCTCACTGCCCCAGGCAGCATGGTGAGGGCACACTGCCCCACTCCCAGTGTCCTCTCAATGTTTCCTTTTAGGTGCCAGAGTAGAACAGACAACCCGAACTGCCACATCAACCTTCTCTGCTCTGCTCACTGCCCCAGGCAGCATGGTGAGGGCACACTGCCCCACTCCCAGTGTCCTCTCAAGGTCTCCCATTAGGTGCTGCAGTAGAACAGACAACACGAACTGCCACAGCAACCTTCTCTCCTCTGCTCACTGTGTGCTCTCAAGGTCTCCCATTAGTTGCCGGAGTAGAAAAGACAACCCGAAGTGCCACAGCAACCTTCTCTGCTCTGCTCACTGCCCCGGGCAGCATGGTGAGGGCACACTGCCCCACTCCCAGTGTCCTCTCAAGGTCTCCCATTAGGTGGCGGAGTAGAACAGACAACCGGAAGTGCCACAGCAACCTTCTCTGCTCTGCTCACTGCCCGCCAGCATGTTGAGGGCACACTGCCCCACTCCCAGTGTCCTCTCGAGGTCTCCCATTAGGTGGCAGAGTAGAACAGACAACCGGAAGTGCCACAGCAACCTTCTCTGCTCTGCTCACTGCCCCGGGCAGCATGGTGAGGGCACACTGCCCCACTCCCAGTGTCCTCTCAAGGTCTCCCATTAGGTGCCAGAGTAGAACAGACAAGTCAAACTGCCACAGCAACCTTCTCTGCTCTGCTCACTGCCCCAGGCAGCATGGTGAGGGCAGACTGCCCCACTCCCAGTGTCCTCTCGAGGTCTCCCGTTAGGTGCCAGGGTAGAACAGACAATTCAAACTGCCACAGCAACCTTCTCTGCTCTGCTCACTGCCCCAGGCAGCATGGTGAGGGCACACTGCCCCACTCCCAGTGTCCTCTCAATGTTTCCCTTTAGGTGCCAGAGTAGAACAGACAACCCGAACTGCCACATCAACCTTCTCTGCTCTGCTCACTGCCCCAGGCAGTATGAGTGAGGTAACACTGCCCCACTCCCAGTGTCCTCTCGAGGTCTCCCATTAGGTGCCGGAGTAGAACAGACAAGTCAAACTGCCACAGCAACCTTCTCTGCTCTGCTCACTGCCCCAGGCAGCATGGTGAGGGCACACTGCCCCACTCCCAGTGTCCTCTCAAGGTCTCCCATTAGGTGCTGCAGTAGAACAGACAACACGAACTGCCACGGCAACCTTCTCTGCTCTGCTCACTGCCCCAGGCAGCAAGAGTGAGGGCACACAACCCCGCTCCCAGTGTCCCCTCTAGGTCTCCCATTAGGTACCGGAGTAGAACAGACAACACAAACTGCCACAGCAACCTTCTCTGCTCTGCTCACTGCCCCAGGCAGCATGGTGAGGGCACACTGACTCACTCCCAGTGTCCTCTCAAGGTCTTCCATTAGGTGGCAGAGTAGAACAGACAAGTCAAACTGACACAGCAACCTTCTCTGCTCTGCTCACTGCCCCAGGCAGCATGAGTGAGGTAACACTGCCCCACTCCCAGTGTCCTCTCGAGGTCTCCCATTAGGTGCCGGAGTAGAACAGACAAGTCAGACTGCCACAGCAACCTTCTCTGCTCTGCTCACTGCCCCAGGCAGCATGGTGAGGGCACACTGCCCCACTCCCAGTGTCCTCTCAAGGTCTCCCATTAGGTGCTGCAGTAGAACAGACAACACGAACTGCCACGGCAACCTTCTCTGCTCTGCTCACTGCCCCAGGCAGCAAGAGTGAGGGCACACAACCCCGCTCCCAGTGTCCCCTCTAGGTCTCCCATTAGGTACCGGAGTAGAACAGACAACACAAACTGCCACAGCAACCTTCTCTGCTCTGCTCACTGCCCCAGGCAGCATGGTGAGGGCACACTGACTCACTCCCAGTGTGCTCTCAAGGTCTTCCATTAGGTGGCAGAGTAGAACAGACAAGTCAAACTGCCACAGCAACCTTCTCTGACCTGCTCACTGCCCCAGGCAGCATGATGAGGGCACACTGCCCCACTCCCAGTGTCCTCTCGAGGTCTCCCGTTAGGTGCCAGGGTAGAACAGACAAGTCAAACTGCCACAGCAACCTTCTCTGCTCTGCTCACTGCCCCAAGCAGCATGATGAGGGCACACTGCCCCACTCCCAGTGTCCTCTCAAAGTCTCCAAACTGCCACAGGAACCTTCTCTGCTCTGCTCACTGCCCCAGGCAGCATGGTGAGGGCACAATGCCCCACTCCCAGTGTCCTCTCAAGGTCTCCCATTAGGTGCCAGAGTAGAACAGACAAACCAAACTGCCACAGCAAGCTTCTTTGCTCTGATCCAGGCAGCATGAGTGAGGGCACACTGTCCCACTCCCAGTGTCCTCTCAAGGTCTCCCATTAGGTGCCAGAGTAGAACAGACAAACCAAACTGCCACAGCAACCTGCTCTGCTCTGCTCACTGCCCCAGGCAGCATGAGTGAGGGCACACAACCCCGGTCCCAGTGTCCCCTCAAGGTCTCCCATTAGGTACCGGAGTCGAAGAGACAACACGAACTGCCACAGCAACTTTCTCTGCTCTGCTCACTGCCCCAGGCAGCATGGCGAGGGCACACTGCCCCACTCCCAGTGACCTCTCAACGTCTCCCATTAGGTGCCGGAGTAGAACAGACAACACGAACTGCACAGCAACCTTCTCTGCTCTTTCCAGGCAGCATGGTGAGGGCACACTGCCCCACTCCCAGTGTCATCTCAAGGTCTCCAATTAGGTGGCAGAGTAGAACAGCCAAGTCAAACAGCCACAGCAACCTTCTCTGCTCTGCTCACTGCCCCAGGCAGCATGGTGAGGGCACACTGCCCCACTCCCAGTGTCCTCTCAAGGTCTCGCATTAGGTGCCGGAGTAGGACAGACAAACCAAAGTGCCACAGCAACCTTCTCTGCTCTGCTCACTGCTCCAGGCAGTATGGTGATGGCACACTTCCCCACTCCCATTGTCCTCTCAAGGTCTCCCATTAGGTGCCAGAGTAGAACAGACAAGTCAAACTGCCACAGCAACCTTCTCTGCTCTGCTCACTGCCCCAGGCAGCATGGTGAGGGCACACTGCCCAACTCCCAGTGTCCTCTCAAGATCTCCCATTAGGTGCCGGAGTAGAACAGACAAACCAAAATGCCACAGCAACCTTCTCTGCTCTGCTCACTGCCCCGGGCAGCATGGTGAGGGCACACTGCCCCACTCCCAGTGTCCTCTCAAGGTCTCCCATTAGGTGCCAGAGTAGAACAGACAAGTCAAACTGCCACAGCAACCTTCTCTGCTCTGCTCACTGCCCCAGGCAGCATGGTGAGGGCAGACTGCCCCACTCCCAGTGTCCTCTCGAGGTCTCCCGTTAGGTGCCAGGGTAGAACAGACAATTCAAACTGCCACAGCAACCTTCTCTGCTCTGCTCACTGCCCCAGGCAGCATGGTGAGGGCACACTGCCCCACTCCCAGTGTCCTCTCAATGTTTCCCTTTAGGTGCCAGAGTAGAACAGACAACCCGAACTGCCACATCAACCTTCTCTGCTCTGCTCACTGCCCCAGGCAGCATGAGTGAGGTAACACTGCCCCACTCCCAGTGTCCTCTCGAGGTCTCCCATTAGGTGCCGGAGTAGAACAGACAAGTCAAACTGCCACAGCAACCTTCTCTGCTCTGCTCACTGCCCCAGGCAGCATGGTGAGGGCACACTGCCCCACTCCCAGTGTCCTCTCAAGGTCTCCCATTAGGTGCCGCAGTAGAACAGACAACACGAACTGCCACTGCAACCTTCTCTGCTCTGCTCACTGCCCCAGGCAGCAAGAGTGAGAGCACACAACCCCGCTCCCAGTGTCCCCTCTAGGTCTCCCATTAGGTACCGGAGTAGAACAGACAACACAAACTGCCACAGCAACCTTCTCTGCTCTGCTCACTGCCCCAGGCAGCATGGTGAGGGCACACTGACTCACTCCCAGTGTCCTCTGAAGGTCTTCCATTAGGTGGCAGAGTAGAACAGACAAGTCAAACTGACACAGCAACCTTCTCTGCTCTGCTCACTGCCCCATGCAGCATGAGTGAGGTAACACTGCCCCACTCCCAGTGTCCTCTCGAGGTCTCCCATTAGGTGCCGGAGTAGAACAGACAAGTCAAACTGCCACAGCAACCTTCTCTGCTCTGCTCACTGCCCCAGGCAGCATGGTGAGGGCACACTGCCCCACTCCCAGTGTCCTCTCAAGGTCTCCCATTAGGTGCTGCAGTAGAACAGACAACACGAACTGCCACGGCAACCTTCTCTGCTCTGCTCACTGCGCCAGGCAGCAAGAGTGAGGGCACACAACCCCGCTCCCAGTGTCCCCTCTAGGTCTCCCATTAGGTACCGGAGTAGAACAGACAACACAAACTGCCACAGCAACCTTCTCTGCTCTGCTCACTGCCCCAGGCAGCATGGTGAGGGCACACTGACTCACTCCCAGTGTGCTCTCAAGGTCTTCCATTAGGTGGCAGAGTAGAACAGACAAGTCAAACTGCCACAGCAACCTTCTCTGACCTGCTCACTGCCCCAGGCAGCATGATGAGGGCACACTGCCCCACTCCCAGTGTCCTCTCGAGGTCTCCCGTTAGGTGCCAGGGTAGAACAGACAAGTCAAACTGCCACAGCAACCTTCTCTGCTCTGCTCACTGCCCCAAGCAGCATGATGAGGGCACACTGCCCCACTCCCAGTGTCCTCTCAAAGTCTCCAAACTGCCACAGGAACCTTCTCTGCTCTGCTCACTGCCCCAGGCAGCATGGTGAGGGCACAATGCCCCACTCCCAGTGTCCTCTCAAGGTCTCCCATTAGGTGCCAGAGTAGAACAGACAAACCAAACTGCCACAGCAAGCTTCTTTGCTCTGATCCAGGCAGCAAGAGTGAGGGCACACTGTCCCACTCCCAGTGTCCTCTCAAGGTCTCCCATTAGGTGCCAGAGTAGAACAGACAAACCAAACTGCCACAGCAACCTGCTCTGCTCTGCTCACTGCCCCAGGCAGCATGAGTGAGGGCACACAACCCCGGTCCCAGTGTCCCCTCAAGGTCTCCCATTAGGTACCGGAGTCGAAGAGACAACACGAACTGCCACAGCAACTTTCTCTGCTCTGCTCACTGCCCCAGGCAGCATGGTGAGGGCACACTGCCCCACTCCCAGTGACCTCTCAACGTCTCCCATTAGGTGCCGGAGTAGAACAGACAACACGAACTGCACAGCAACCTTCTCTGCTCTTTCCAGGCAGCATGGTGAGGGCACACTGCCCCACTCCCAGTGTCATCTCAAGGTCTCCAATTAGGTGGCAGAGTAGAACAGCCAAGTCAAACTGCCACAGCAACCTTCTCTGCTCTGCTCACTGCCCCAGGCAGCATGGTGAGGGCACACTGCCCCACTCCCAGTGTCCTCTCAAGGTCTCGCATTAGGTGCCGGAGTAGGACAGACAAACCAAAGTGCCACAGCAACCTTCTCTGCTCTGCTCACTGCTCCAGGCAGTATGGTGATGGCACACTTCCCCACTCCCATTGTCCTCTCAAGGTCTCCCATTAGGTGCCAGAGTAGAACAGACAAGTCAAACTGCCACAGCAACCTTCTCTGCTCTGCTCACTGCCCCAGGCAGCATGGTGAGGGCACACTGCCCCACTCCCAGTGTCCTCTCAAGATCTCCCATTAGGTGCCGGAGTAGAACAGACAAACCAAAATGCCACAGCAACCTTCTCTGCTCTGCTCACTGCTCCAGACAGCATGGTGACGGCACACTGCCCCACTCCCAGTGTCCTCTCAAGGTCTCCCATTAGGTGGCAGAGTAGAACAGACAAGTCAAACTGCCACAGCAACCTTCTCTGCTCTGCTCACTGCCCCAGGCAGCATGGTGAGGGCACACTGCCCCACTCCCATTGTCCTCTCGAGGTCTCCCGTTAGGTGCCAGGGTAGAACAGACAAGTCAAACTGCCACAGCAACCTTCTCTGCTCTGCTCACTGCCCCAGGCAGCATGGTGAGGGCACACTGACTCAGTCCCAGTGTGCTCTCAAGGTCTCCCATTAGGTGCCGGACTAGAAAAGACAACCCGAAGTGCCACAGCAACCTTCTCTGCTCTGCTCACTGCCCCCGGCAGCATGGTGAGGGCACACTGCCCCACTCCCAGTGTCCTCTCAAGGTCTTCCATTAGGTGGCAGAGTAGAACAGACAAGTCAAACTGCCACAGCAACCTTCTCTGCCCTGCTCACTGCCCCAGGCAGCATGATGAGGGCACACTGCCCCACGCCCAGTGTCCTCTCGAGGTCTCCCGTTAGGTGCCAGGGTAGAACAAACAAGTCAAACTGCCACAGCAACCTTCTCTGCTCTGCTCACTGCCCCAGGCAGCATGATGAGGGCACACTGCCCCACTCCCAGTGTCCTCTCAAAGTCTCCAAACTGCCACAGGAACCTTCTCTGCTCTGCTCACTGCCCCAGGCAGCATAGTGAGGGCACAATGCCCCACTCCCAGTGTCCTCTCAAGGTCTCCCATTAGGTGCCAGAGTAGAACAGACAAACCAAACTGCCACAGCAATCTTCTTTGCTCTGATCCAGGCAGCATGAGTGAGGGCACACTGCCCCACTCCCAGTGTCCTCTCAAGGTCTCCCATTAGGTGCCAGAGTAGAACAGACAAACCAAACTGTCACATCAACCTTCTCTGCTCTGCTCACTGCCCCAGGCAGCATGAGTGAAGGCACACAACCCCGCTCCCAGTGTCCCCTCAAGGTCTCCCATTAGGTACCGGAGTCGAACAGACAACACGAACTGCCACAGCAACCTTCTCTGCTCTGCTCACTGCCCCGGGCAGCATGGTGAGGGCACACTGCCCCACTCCCAGTGTCCTCTCAAGGTCTCCCATTAGGTGACGGAGTAGAACAGACAACCGGAAGTGCCACAGCAACCTTCTCCGCTCTGCTCACTGCCCGCCAGCATGTTGAGGGCACACTGCCCCACTCCCAGTGTCCTCTCGAGGTCTCCCATTAGGTGGCAGAGTAGAACAGACAACCGGAAGTGCCACAGCAACCTTCTCTGCTCTGCTCACTGCCCCGGGCAGCATGGTGAGGGCACACTGCCCCACTCCCAGTGTCCTCTCAAGGTCTCCCATTAGGTGCCAGAGTAGAACAGACAAGTCAAACTGCCACATCAACCTTCTCTGCTCTGCTCACTGCCCCAGGCAGCATGGTGAGGGCAGACTGCCCCACTCCCAGTGTCCTTTTGAGGTCTCCCGTTAGGTGCCAGGGTAGAACAGACAATTCAAACTGCCACAGCAACCTTCTCTGCTCTGCTCACTGCCCGCCAGCATGTTGAGGGCACACTGCCCCACTCCCAGTGTCCTCTCGAGGTCTCCCATTAGGTGGCAGAGTAGAACAGACAACCGGAAGTGCCACAGCAACCTTCTCTGCTCTGCTCACTGCCCCGGGCAGCATGGTGAGGGCACACTGCCCCACTCCCAGTGTCCTCTCAAGGTCTCCCATTAGGTGCCAGAGTAGAACAGACAAGTCAAACTGCCACAGCAACCTTCTCTGCTCTGCTCACTGCCCCAGACAGGATGATTGAGGTAACACTGCCCCACTCCCAGTGTCCTCTCGAGGTCTCCCATTAGGTGCCGGAGTAGAACAGACAAGTCAAACTGCCACAGCAACCTTCTCTGCTCTGCTCACTGCCCCAGGCAGCATGGTGAGGGCACACTGCCCCACTCCCAGTGTGCTCTCAAGGTCTCCCATTAGGTGCTGCAGTAGAACAGACAACACGAACTGCCACGGCAACCTTCTCTGCTCTGCTCACTGCCCCAGGCAGCAAGAGTGAGGGCACACAACCCCGCTCCCAGTGTCCCCTCTAAGTCTCCCATTAGGTACCGGAGTAGAACAGACAACACAAACTGCCACAGCAACCTTCTCTGCTCTGCTCACTGCCCCAGGAAGCATGGTGAGGGCACACTGACTCACTCCCAGTGTCCTCTCAAGGTCTTCCATTAGGTGGCAGAGTAGAACAGACAAGTCAAACTGCCACAGCAACCTTCTCTGCTCTGCTCACTGCCCCAGGCAGCATGAGTGAGGTAACACTGCCCCACTCCCAGTGTCCTCTCGAGGTCTCCCATTAGGTGCCGGAGTAGAACAGACAAGTCAAACTGCCACAGCAACCTTCTCTGCTCTGCTCACTGCCCCAGGCAGCATGGTGAGGGCACACTGCCCCACTCCCAGTGTCCTCTCAAGGTCTCCCATTAGGTGCTGCAGTAGAACAGACAACACGAACTGCCACGGCAACCTTCTCTGCTCTGCTCACTGCCCCAGGCAGCAAGAGTGAGGGCACACAACCCCGCTCCCAGTGTCCCCTCTAGGTCTCCCATTAGGTACCGGAGTAGAACAGACAACACAAACTGCCACCGCAACCTTCTCTGCTCTGCTCACTGCCCCAGGCAGCATGGTGAGGGCACACTGACTCACTCCCAGTGTCCTCTCAAGGTCTTCCATTAGGTGGCAGAGTAGAACAGACAAGTCAAACTGCCACAGCAACCTTCTCTGACCTGCTCACTGCCCCAGGCAGCATGATGAGGGCACACTGCCCCACTCCCAGTGTCCTCTCGAGGTCTCCCGTTAGGTGCCAGGGTAGAACAGACAAGTCAAACTGCCACAGCAACCTTCTCTGCTCTGCTCACTGCCCCAAGCAGCATGATGAGGGCACACTGCCCCACTCCCAGTGTCCTCTCAAAGTCTCCAAACTGCCACAGGAACCTTCTCTGCTCTGCACACTGCCCCAGGCAGCATGGTGAGGGCACAATGCCCCACTCCCAGTGTCCTCTCAAGGTCTCCCATTAGGTGCCAGAGTAGAACAGACAAACCAAACTGCCACAGCAACCTTCTTTGCTCTGATCCAGGCAGCATGAGTGAGGGCACACTGTCCCACTCCCAGTGTCCTCTCAAGGTCTCCCATTAGGTGCCAGAGTAGAACAGACAAACCAAACTGCCACAGCAACCTGCTCTGCTCTGCTCACTGCCCCAGGCAGCATGAGTGAGGGCACACAACCCCGGTCCCAGTGTCCCCTCAAGGTCTCCCATTAGGTACCGGAGTCGAACAGACAACACGAACTGCCACAGCAACTTTCTCTGCTCTGCTCACTGCCCCAGGCAGCATGGTGAGGGCACACTGCCCCACTCCCAGTGACCTCTCAAGGTCTCCCATTAGGTGCCGGAGTAGAACAGACAACACGAACTGCCACAGCAACTTTCTCTGCTCTGCTCACTGCCCCGGGCAGCATGGTGAGGGCACACTGCCCCACTCCCAGTGTCCTCTCAAGGTCTCCCATTAGGTGCCAGAGTAGAACAGACAAGTCAAACTGCCACATCAACCTTCTCTGCTCTGCTCACTGCCCCAGGCAGCATGGTGAGGGCAGACTGCCCCACTCCCAGTGTCCTTTTGAGGTCTCCCGTTAGGTGCCAGGGTAGAACAGACAATTCAAACTGCCACAGCAACCTTCTCTGCTCTGCTCACTGCCCGCCAGCATGTTGAGGGCACACTGCCCCACTCCCAGTGTCCTCTCGAGGTCTCCCATTAGGTGGCAGAGTAGAACAGACAACCGGAAGTGCCACAGCAACCTTCTCTGCTCTGCTCACTGCCCCGGGCAGCATGGTGAGGGCACACTGCCCCACTCCCAGTGTCCTCTCAAGGTCTCCCATTAGGTGCCAGAGTAGAACAGACAAGTCAAACTGCCACAGCAACCTTCTCTGCTCTGCTCACTGCCCCAGACAGGATGATTGAGGTAACACTGCCCCACTCCCAGTGTCCTCTCGAGGTCTCCCATTAGGTGCCGGAGTAGAACAGACAAGTCAAACTGCCACAGCAACCTTCTCTGCTCTGCTCACTGCCCCAGGCAGCATGGTGAGGGCACACTGCCCCACTCCCAGTGTGCTCTCAAGGTCTCCCATTAGGTGCTGCAGTAGAACAGACAACACGAACTGCCACGGCAACCTTCTCTGCTCTGCTCACTGCCCCAGGCAGCAAGAGTGAGGGCACACAACCCCGCTCCCAGTGTCCCCTCTAAGTCTCCCATTAGGTACCGGAGTAGAACAGACAACACAAACTGCCACAGCAACCTTCTCTGCTCTGCTCACTGCCCCAGGAAGCATGGTGAGGGCACACTGACTCACTCCCAGTGTCCTCTCAAGGTCTTCCATTAGGTGGCAGAGTAGAACAGACAAGTCAAACTGCCACAGCAACCTTCTCTGCTCTGCTCACTGCCCCAGGCAGCATGAGTGAGGTAACACTGCCCCACTCCCAGTGTCCTCTCGAGGTCTCCCATTAGGTGCCGGAGTAGAACAGACAAGTCAAACTGCCACAGCAACCTTCTCTGCTCTGCTCACTGCCCCAGGCAGCATGGTGAGGGCACACTGCCCCACTCCCAGTGTCCTCTCAAGGTCTCCCATTAGGTGCTGCAGTAGAACAGACAACACGAACTGCCACGGCAACCTTCTCTGCTCTGCTCACTGCCCCAGGCAGCAAGAGTGAGGGCACACAACCCCGCTCCCAGTGTCCCCTCTAGGTCTCCCATTAGGTACCGGAGTAGAACAGACAACACAAACTGCCACCGCAACCTTCTCTGCTCTGCTCACTGCCCCAGGCAGCATGGTGAGGGCACACTGACTCACTCCCAGTGTCCTCTCAAGGTCTTCCATTAGGTGGCAGAGTAGAACAGACAAGTCAAACTGCCACAGCAACCTTCTCTGACCTGCTCACTGCCCCAGGCAGCATGATGAGGGCACACTGCCCCACTCCCAGTGTCCTCTCGAGGTCTCCCGTTAGGTGCCAGGGTAGAACAGACAAGTCAAACTGCCACAGCAACCTTCTCTGCTCTGCTCACTGCCCCAAGCAGCATGATGAGGGCACACTGCCCCACTCCCAGTGTCCTCTCAAAGTCTCCAAACTGCCACAGGAACCTTCTCTGCTCTGCTCACTGCCCCAGGCAGCATGGTGAGGGCACAATGCCCCACTCCCAGTGTCCTCTCAAGGTCTCCCATTAGGTGCCAGAGTAGAACAGACAAACCAAACTGCCACAGCAACCTTCTTTGCTCTGATCCAGGCAGCATGAGTGAGGGCACACTGTCCCACTCCCAGTGTCCTCTCAAGGTCTCCCATTAGGTGCCAGAGTAGAACAGACAAACCAAACTGCCACAGCAACCTGCTCTGCTCTGCTCACTGCCCCAGGCAGCATGAGTGAGGGCACACAACCCCGGTCCCAGTGTCCCCTCAAGGTCTCCCATTAGGTACCGGAGTCGAACAGACAACACGAACTGCCACAGCAACTTTCTCTGCTCTGCTCACTGCCCCAGGCAGCATGGTGAGGGCACACTGCCCCACTCCCAGTGACCTCTCAAGGTCTCCCATTAGGTGCCGGAGTAGAACAGACAACACGAACTGCCACAGCAACCTTCTCTGCTCTTTCCAGGCAGCATGGTGAGGGCACACTGCCTCACTCCCAGTGTCATCTCAAGGTCTCCAATTAGGAGGCAGAGTAGAACAGCCAAGTCAAACTGCCACAGCAACCTTGTCTGCTCTGCTCACTGCCCCAGGCAGCATGGTGAGGGCACACTGCCCCACTCCCAGTCTCCTCTCAAGGTCTCGCATTAAGTGCCGGAGTAGGACAGACAAACCAAAGTGCCACAGCAACCTTCTCTGCTCTGCTCACTGCTCCAGGCAGTATGGTGATGGCACACTGCCCCACTCCCAGTGTCCTCTCAATGTTTCCCTTTAGGTGCCAGAGTAGAACAGACAACCCGAACTGCCACATCAACCTTCTCTGCTCTGCTCACTGCCCCAGGCAGCATGAGTGAGGTAACACTGCCCCACTCCCAGTGTCCTCTCGAGGTCTCCCATTAGGTGCCGGAGTAGAACAGACAAGTCAAACTGCCACAGCAACCTTCTCTGCTCTGCTCACTGCCCCAGGCAGCATGGTGAGGGCACACTGCCCCACTCCCAGTGTCCTCTCAAGGTCTCCCATTAGGTGCTGCAGTAGAACAGACAACACGAACTGCCACGGCAGCCTTCTCTGCTCTGCTCACTGCCCCAGGCAGCAAGAGTGAGGGCACACAACCCCGCTCCCAGTGTCCCCTCTAGGTCTCCCATTAGGTACCGGAGTAGAACAGACAACACAAACTGCCACAGCAACCTTCTCTGCTCTGCTCACTGCCCCAGGCAGCATGGTGAGGGCACACTGACTCACTCCCAGTGTCCTCTCAAGGTCTTCCATTAGGTGGCAGAGTAGAACAGACAAGTCAAACTGACACAGCAACCTTCTCTGCTCTGCTCACTGCCCCAGGCAGCATGAGTGAGGTAAGACTGCCCCACTCCCAGTGTCCTCTCGAGGTCTCCCATTAGGTGCCGGAGTAGAACAGACAAGTCAAACTGCCACAGCAACCTTCTCTGCTCTGCTCACTGCCCGAGGCAGCATGGTGAGGGCACACTGCCCCACTCCCAGTGTCCTCTCAAGGTCTCCCATTAGGTGCTGCAGTAGAACAGACAACACGAACTGCCACGGCAACCTTCTCTGCTCTGCTCACTGCCCCAGGCAGCAAGAGTGAGGGCACACAACCCCGCTCCCAGTGTCCCCTCTAGGTCTCCCATTAGGTACCGGAGTAGAACAGACAACACAAACTGCCACAGCAACCTTCTCTGCTCTGCTCACTGCCCCAGGCAGCATGGTGAGGGCACACTGACTCACTCCCAGTGTGCTCTCAAGGTCTTCCATTAGGTGGCAGAGTAGAACAGACAAGTCAAACTGCCACAGCAACCTTCTCTGACCTGCTCACTGCCCCAGGCAGCATGATGAGGGCACACTGCCCCACTCCCAGTGTCCTCTCGAGGTCTCCCGTTAGGTGCCAGGGTAGAACAGACAAGTCAAACTGCCACAGCAACCTTCTCTGCTCTGCTCACTGCCCCAAGCAGCATGATGAGGGCACACTGCCAGACTCCCAGTGTCCTCTCAAAGTCTCCAAACTGCCACAGGAACCTTCTCTGCTCTGCTCACTGCCCCAGGCAGCATGGTGAGGGCACAATGCCCCACTCCCAGTGTCCTCTCAAGGTCTCCCATTAGGTGCCAGAGTAGAACAGACAAACCAAACTGCCACAGCAAGCTTCTTTGCTCTGATCCAGGCAGCAAGAGTGAGGGCACACTGTCCCACTCCCAGTGTCCTCTCAAGGTCTCCCATTAGGTGCCAGAGTAGAACAGACAAACCAAACTGCCACAGCAACCTGCTCTGCTCTGCTCACTGCCCCAGGCAGCATGAGTGAGGGCACACAACCCCGGTCCCAGTGTCCCCTCAAGGTCTCCCATTAGGTACCGGAGTCGAAGAGACAACACGAACTGCACAGCAACCTTCTCTGCTCTTTCCAGGCAGCATGGTGAGGGCACACTGCCCCACTCCCAGTGTCATCTCAAGGTCTCCAATTAGGTGGCAGAGTAGAACAGCCAAGTCAAACTGCCACAGCAACCTTCTCTGCTCTGCTCACTGCCCCAGGCAGCATGGTGAGGGCACACTGCCCCACTCCCAGTGTCCTCTCAAGGTCTCGCATTAGGTGCCGGAGTAGGACAGACAAACCAAAGTGCCACAGCAACCTTCTCTGCTCTGCTCACTGCTGCAGGCAGTATGGTGATGGCACACTTCCCCACTCCCATTGTCCTCTCAAGGTCTCCCATTAGGTGCCAGAGTAGAACAGACAAGTCAAACTGCCACAGCAACCTTCTCTGCTCTGCTCACTGCCCCAGGCAGCATGGTGAGGGCACACTGCCCCACTCCCAGTGTCCTCTCAAGATCTCCCATTAGGTGCCGGAGTAGAACAGACAAACCAAAATGCCACAGCAACCTTCTCTGCTCTGCTCACTGCTCCAGACAGCATGGTGACGGCACACTGCCCCACTCCCAGTGTCCTCTCAAGGTCTCCCATTAGGTGGCAGAGTAGAACAGACAAGTCAAACTGCCACAGCAACCTTCTCTGCTCTGCTCACTGCCCCAGGCAGCATGGTGAGGGCACACTGCCCCACTCCCATTGTCCTCTCGAGGTCTCCCGTTAGGTGCCAGGGTAGAACAGACAAGTCAAACTGCCACAGCAACCTTCTCTGCTCTGCTCACTGCCCCAGGCAGCATGGTGAGGGCACACTGACTCAGTCCCAGTGTGCTCTCAAGGTCTCCCATTAGGTGCCGGACTAGAAAAGACAACCCGAAGTGCCACAGCAACCTTCTCTGCTCTGCTCACTGCCCCCGGCAGCATGGTGAGGGCACACTGCCCCACTCCCAGTGTCCTCTCAAGGTCTTCCATTAGGTGGCAGAGTAGAACAGACAAGTCAAACTGCCACAGCAACCTTCTCTGCCCTGCTCACTGCCCCAGGCAGCATGATGAGGGCACACTGCCCCACGCCCAGTGTCCTCTCGAGGTATCCCGTTAGGTGCCAGGGTAGAACAGACAAGTCAAACTGCCACAGCAACCTTCTCTGCTCTGCTCACTGCCCCAGGCAGCATGATGAGGGCACACTGCCCCACTCCCAGTGTCCTCTCAAAGTCTCCAAACTGCCACAGGAACCTTCTCTGCTCTGCTCACTGCCCCAGGCAGCATAGTGAGGGCACAATGCCCCACTCCCAGTGTCCTCTCAAGGTCTCCCATTAGGTGCCAGAGTAGAACAGACAAACCAAACTGCCACAGCAATCTTCTTTGCTCTGATCCAGGCAGCATGAGTGAGGGCACACTGCCCCACTCCCAGTGTCCTCTCAAGGTCTCCCATTAGGTGCCAGAGTAGAACAGACAAACCAAACTGTCACATCAACCTTCTCTGCTCTGCTCACTGCCCCAGGCAGCATGAGTGAAGGCACACAACCCCGCACCCAGTGTCCCCTCAAGGTCTCCCATTAGGTACCGGAGTCGAACAGACAACACGAACTGCCACAGCAACCTTCTCTGCTCTGCTCACTGCCCCGGGCAGCATGGTGAGGGCACACTGCCCCACTCCCAGTGTCCTCTCAAGGTCTCCCATTAGGTGGCGGAGTAGAACAGACAACCGGAAGTGCCACAGCAACCTTCTCTGCTCTGCTCACTGCCCGCCAGCATGTTGAGGGCACACTGCCCCACTCCCAGTGTCCTCTCGAGGTCTCCCATTAGGTGGCAGAGTAGAACAGACAACCGGAAGTGCCACAGCAACCTTCTCTGCTCTGCTCACTGCCCAGGGCAGCATGGTGAGGGCACACTGCCCCACTCCCAGTGTCCTCTCAAGGTCTCCCATTAGGTGCCAGAGTAGAACAGACAAGTCAAACTGCCACAGCAACCTTCTCTGCTCTGCTCACTGCCCCAGGCAGCATGGTGAGGGCAGACTGCCCCACTCCCAGTGTCCTTTTGAGGTCTCCCGTTAGGTGCCAGGGTAGAACAGACAATTCAAACTGCCACAGCAACCTTCTCTGCTCTGCTCACTGCCCGCCAGCATGTTGAGGGCACACTGCCCCACTCCCAGTGTCCTCTCGAGGTCTCCCATTAGGTGGCAGAGTAGAACAGACAACCGGAAGTGCCACAGCAACCTTCTCTGCTCTGCTCACTGCCCCGGGCAGCATGGTGAGGGCACACTGCCCCACTCCCAGTGTCCTCTCAAGGTCTCCCATTAGGTGCCAGAGTAGAACAGACAAGTCAAACTGCCACAGCAACCTTCTCTGCTCTGCTCACTGCCCCAGGCAGCATGATTGAGGTAACACTGCCCCACTCCCAGTGTCCTCTCGAGGTCTCCCATTAGGTGCCGGAGTAGAACAGACAAGTCAAACTGCCACAGCAACCTTCTCTGCTCTGCTCACTGCCCCAGGCAGCATGGTGAGGGCACACTGCCCCACTCCCAGTGTCCTCTCAAGGTCTCCCATTAGGTGCTGCAGTAGAACAGACAACACGAACTGCCACGGCAACCTTCTCTGCTCTGCTCACTGCCCCAGGCAGCAAGAGTGAGGGCACACAACCCCGCTCCCAGTGTCCCCTCTAAGTTTCCCATTAGGTACCGGAGTAGAACAGACAACACAAACTGCCACAGCAACCTTCTCTGCTCTGCTCACTGCCCCAGGCAGCATGGTGAGGGCACACTGACTCACTCCCAGTGTCCTCTCAAGGTCTTCCATTAGGTGGCAGAGTAGAACAGACAAGTCAAACTGCCACAGCAACCTTCTCTGCTCTGCTCACTGCCCCAGGCAGCATGAGTGAGGTAACACTGCCCCACTCCCAGTGTCCTCTCGAGGTCTCCCATTAGGTGCCGGAGTAGAACAGACAAGTCAAACTGCCACAGCAACCTTCTCTGCTCTGCTCACTGCCCCAGGCAGCATGGTGAGGGCACACTGCCCCACTCCCAGTGTCCTCTCAAGGTCTCCCATTAGGTGCTGCAGTAGAACAAGCAACACGAACTGCCACGGCAACCTTCTCTGCTCTGCTCACTGCCCCAGGCAGCAAGAGTGAGGGCACACAACCCCGCTCCCAGTGTCCCCTCTAGGTCTCCCATTAGGTACCGGAGTAGAACAGACAACACAAACTGCCACCGCAACCTTCTCTGCTCTGCTCACTGCCCCAGGCAGCATGGTGAGGGCACACTGACTCACTCCCAGTGTCCTCTCAAGGTCTTCCATTAGGTGGCAGAGTAGAACAGACAAGTCAAACTGCCACAGCAACCTTCTCTGACCTGCTCACTGCCCCAGGCAGCATGATGAGGGCACACTGCCCCACTCCCAGTGTCCTCTCGAGGTCTCCCGTTAGGTGCCAGGGTAGAACAGACAAGTCAAACTGCCACAGCAACCTTCTCTGCTCTGCTCACTGCCCCAAGCAGCATGATGAGGGCACACTGCCCCACTCCCAGTGTCCTCTCAAAGTCTCCAAACTGCCACAGCAACCTTCTCTGCTCTGCTCACTGCCCCAGGCAGCATGAGTGAGGTAACACTGCCCCACTCCCAGTGTCCTCTCGAGGTCTCCCATTAGGTGCCGGAGTAGAACAGACAAGTCAAACTGCCACAGCAACCTTCTCTGCTCTGCTCACTGCCCCAGGCAGCATGGTGAGGGCACACTGCCCCACTCCCAGTGTCCTCTCAAGGTCTCCCATTAGGTGCTGCAGTAGAACAGACAACACGAACTGCCACGGCAACCTTCTCTGCTCTGCTCACTGCCCCAGGCAGCAAGAGTGAGGGCACACAACCCCGCTCCCAGTGTCCCCTCTAGGTCTCCCATTAGGTACCGGAGTAGAACAGACAACACAAACTGCCACCGCAACCTTCTCTGCTCTGCTCACTGCCCCAGGCAGCATGGTGAGGGCACACTGACTCACTCCCAGTGTCCTCTCAAGGTCTTCCATTAGGTGGCAGAGTAGAACAGACAAGTCAAACTGCCACAGCAACCTTCTCTGACCTGCTCACTGCCCCAGGCAGCATGATGAGGGCACACTGCCCCACTCCCAGTGTCCTCTCGAGGTCTCCCGTTAGGTGCCAGGGTAGAACAGACAAGTCAAGCTGCCACAGCAACCTTCTCTGCTCTGCTCACTGCCCCAAGCAGCATGATGAGGGCACACTGCCCCACTCCCAGTGTCCTCTCAAAGTCTCCAAACTGCCACAGGAACCTTCTCTGCTCTGCTCACTGCCCCAGGCAGCATGGTGAGGGCACAATGCCCCACTCCCAGTGTCCTCTCAAGGTCTCCCATTAGGTGCCAGAGTAGAACAGACAAACCAAACTGCCACAGCAACCTTCTTTGCTCTGATCCAGGCAGCATGAGTGAGGGCACACTGTCCCACTCCCAGTGTCCTCTCAAGGTCTCCCATTAGGTGCCAGAGTAGAACAGACAAACCAAACTGCCACAGCAACCTGCTCTGCTCTGCTCACTGCCCCAGGCAGCATGAGTGAGGGCACACAACCCCGGTCCCAGTGTCCCCTCAAGGTCTCCCATTAGGTACCGGAGTCGAACAGACAACACGAACTGCCACAGCAACTTTCTCTGCTCTGCTCACTGCCCCAGGCAGCATGGTGAGGGCACACTGCCCCACTCCCAGTGACCTCTCAAGGTCTCCCATTAGGTGCCGGAGTAGAACAGACAACACGAACTGCCACAGCAACCTTCTCTGCTCTTTCCAGGCAGCATGGTGAGGGCACACTGCCTCACTCCCAGTGTCATCTCAAGGTCTCCAATTAGGAGGCAGAGTAGAACAGCCAAGTCAAACTGCCACAGCAACCTTGTCTGCTCTGCTCACTGCCCCAGGCAGCATGGTGAGGGCACACTGCCCCACTCCCAGTCTCCTCTCAAGGTCTCGCATTAGGTGCCGGAGTAGGACAGACAAAACAAAGTGCCACAGCAACCTTCTCTGCTCTGCTCACTGCTCCAGGCAGTATGGTGATGGCACACTGCCCCACTCCCATTGTCCTCTCAAGGTCTCCCATTAGGTGCCAGAGTAGAACAGACAAGTCAAACTGCCACAGCAACCTTCTCTGCTCTGCTCACTGCCCCAGGCAGCATGGTGAGGGCACACTGCCCCACTCCCAGTGTCCTCTCAAGGTCTCCCATTAGGTGCCGGAGTAGAACAGACAAACCAAAATGCCACAGCAACCTTCTCTGCTCTGCTCACTGCTCCAGACAGCATGGTGACGGCACACTGCCCCACTCCCAATGTCCTCTCAAGGTCTCCCATTAGGTGGCAGAGTAGAACAGACAAGTCAAACTGCCACAGCAACCTTCTCTGCTCTGCTCACTGCCCCAGGCAGCATGGTGAGGGCACACTGCCCCACTCCCAGTGTCCTCTCGAGGTCTCCCGTTAGGTGCCAGGGTAGAACAGACAAGTCAAACTGCCACAGCAACCTTCTCTGCTCTGCTCACTGCCCCAAGCAGCATGATGAGGGCACACTGCCCCACTCCCAGTGTCCTCTCAAGGTCTCCCATTAGGTGCCGGAGTAGAACAGACAAACCAAAATGCCACAGCAACCTTCTCTGCTCTGCTCACTGCTCCAGACAGCATGGTGACGGCACACTGCCCCACTCCCAATGTCCTCTCAAGGTCTCCCATTAGGTGGCAGAGTAGAACAGACAAGTCAAACTGCCACAGCAACCTTCTCTGCTCTGCTCACTGCCCCAGGCAGCATGGTGAGGGCACACTGCCCCACTCCCAGTGTCCTCTCGAGGTCTCCCGTTAGGTGCCAGGGTAGAACAGACAAGTCAAACTGCCACAGCAACCTTCTCTGCTCTGCTCACTGCCCCAAGCAGCATGATGAGGGCACACTGACCCACTCCCAGTGTCCTCTCAAAGTCTCCAAACTGCCACAGCAACCTTCTTTGCTCTGCTCACTGCCCCAGGCAGCATGGTGAGGGCACACTGACTCAGTCCCAGTGTGCTCTCAAGGTCTCCTATTAGGTGCCGGACTAGAAAAGACAACCCGAAGTGCCACAGCAACCTTCTCTGCTCTGCTCACTGCCCCCGGCAGCATGGTGAGGGCACACTGCCCCACTCCCAGTGTCCTCTCAAGGTCTTCCATTAGGTGGCAGAGTAGAACAGACAATTCAAACTGCCACAGCAACCTTCTCTGCCCTGCTCACTGCCCCAGGCAGCATGATGAGGGCACACTGCCCCACGCCCAGTGTCCTCTCGAGGTCTCCCGTTAGGTGCCAGGGTAGAACAGACAAGTCAAACTGCCACAGCAACCTTCTCTGCTCTGCTCACTGCCCCAGGCAGCATGATGAGGGCACACTGCCCCACTCCCAGTGTCCTCTCAAAGTCTCCAAACTGCCACAGGAACCTTCTCTGCTCTGCTCACTGCCCCAGGCAGCATAGTGAGGGCACAATGCCCCACTCCCAGTGTCCTCTCAAGGTCTCCCATTAGGTGCCAGAGTAGAACAGACAAACCAAACTGCCACAGCAATCTTCTTTGCTCTGATCCAGGCAGCATGAGTGAGGGCACACTGCCCCACTCCAAGTGTCCTCTCAAGGTCTCCCATTAGGTGCCAGAGTAGAACAGACAAACCAAACTGCCACAGCAACCTTCTCTGCTCTGCTCACTGCCCCAGGCAGCATGAGTGAGGGCACACAACCCCGCTCCCAGTGTCCCCTCAAGGTCTCCCATTAGGTACCGGAGTCGAACAGACAACACGAACTGCCACAGCAACCTTCTCTGCTCTGCTCACTGCCCCAGGCAGCATGGTGAGGGCACACTGCCCCACTCCCAATGTCCTCTCAAGGTCTCCCATTAGGTGCCGGAGTAGAACAGACAACCCGAAGTGCCACAGCAACCTTCTCTGCTCTTCTCCAGGCAGCATGGTGAGGGCACACTGCCCCACTCCCAGTGTCATCTCAAGGTCTCCCATTAGGTGGCAGAATAGAACAGCCAAGTCAAACTGCCACAGCAACCTTCTCTGCTCTGCTCACTGCCCCAGGCAGCATGGTGAGGGCACACTGCCCCACTCCCAGTGTCCTCTCAAGGTCTCGCATTAGGTACCGGAGTAGGATAGACAAACCAAACTGCCACAGCAACCTTCTCTGCTCTGCTCACTGCTCCAGGCAGTATGGTGACGGCACACTGCCCCACTCCGATTGTCCTCTCAAGGTCTCCCATTAGGTGCCAGAGTAGAACAGACATGTCAAACTGCCACAGCAACCTTCTCTGCTCTGCTCACTGCCCCAGGCAGCATGAGTGAGGGCACACTGCCTCACTCCCAGTGTCCTCTCGAGGTCTCCCATTAGGTGCCGGAGTAGAACAGGCAAGTCGGACTGCCACAGCAACCTTCTCTGCTCTGCTCACTGCCCCAGGCAGCATGAGTGAGGGTGCACGACCCCACTCCTGGTGTCCTCTCAAGGTCTCCCATTAGGTGCCAGAGTAGAACAGACAACCCAAAGTGCCACAGCAACCTTCTCTGCTCTGCTCACTGCCCCAGGGAGCATGGTGAGGGCACACTGCCCCACTCCCAGTGTCCTCTCGAGGTCTCCCATTAGGTGCCAGAGTAGAAAAGACAAACCAAACTGTCACAGCAACCTTCTCTGCTCTGCTCCAGGCAGCATGGTGAGGGCACACTGCCCCACTCCCAGTGTCCTCTCAAGGTCTCCCATTAGGTGCCAGAGTAGAACAGACAAGTCAAACTGCCACAGCAACCTTCTCTGCTCTGCTCCAGGCAGCATGGTGAGGGCACACTGCCCCACTCCCAGTACCCTCTGAAGGTCTCCCATTGGGTGCCAGAGTAGAACAGACAAGTCAAACTGCCACAGCAACCTTCTCTGCTCACTGCCCCAGGCAGCATGAGTGAGGGAACACGACCCCACTCCCAGTGTCCTCTCAAGGTCTCCCATTAGGTGCCAGAGTAGAACAGACAAGTCAAACTGCCACAGCAACCTTCTCTGCTCTGCTCACTGCCCCAGGCAGCACGAGTGAGGGCACACAACCCCACTCCCAGTGTCCTCTCAAAGTCTCCAAACGGCCACAGCAACCTTCTCTGCTCTGCTCACTGCCCCAGGCAGTATGGTGACGGCACACTGCCCCACTCCCATTGTCCTCTCAAGGTCTCCCATTAGGTGCCAGAGTAGAACAGACATGTCAAACTGCCACAGCAACCTTCTCTGCTCTGCTCACTGCCCCAGGCAGCATGAGTGAGGGCACACTGCCTCACTCCCAGTGTCCTCTCGAGGTCTCCCATTAGGTGCCGGAGTAGAACAGGCAAGTCGAACTGCCACAGCAACCTTCTCTGCTCTGCTCACTGCCCCAGGCAGCATGAGTGAGGGTGCACGACCCCACTCCCGGTGTCCTCTCAAGGTCTCCCATTAGGTGCCAGAGTAGAACAGACAACCCAAAGTGCCACAGCAACCTTCTCTGCTCTGCTCACTGCCCCAGGGAGCATGGTGAGGGCACACTGCCCCACTCCCAGTGTCCTCTCGAGGTCTCCCATTAGGTGCCAGAATAGAACAGACAAACCAAACTGTCACAGCAACCTTCTCTGCTCTGCTCCAGGCAGCATGATGAGGGCACACTGCCCCACTCCCAGTGTCCTCTCAAGGTCTCCCATTAGGTGCCAGAGTAGAACAGACAAGTCAAACTGCCACAGCAACCTTCTCTGCTCTGCTCCAGGCAGCATGGTGAGGGCACACTGCCCCACTCCCAGTACCCTCTGAAGGTCTCCCATTGGGTGCCAGAGTAGAACAGACAAGTCAAACTGCCACAACAACCTTCTCTGCTCACTGCCCCAGGCAGCATGAGTGAGGGAACACGACCCCACTCCCAGTGTCCTCTCAAGGTCTCCCATTAGGTGCCAGAGTAGAACAGACAAGTCAAACTGCCACAGCAACCTTCTCTGCTCTGCTCACTGCCCCAGGCAGCACGAGTGAGGGCACACAACCCCACTCCCAGTGTCCTCTCAAAGTCTCCAAACGGCCACAGCAACCTTCTCTGCTCTGCTCACTGCCCCAGGCAGCATGGTGAGGGCACACTGCCCCACTCCCAGTGTCCTCTCAAGGTCTCCCATTAGGTGCCAGAGTAGAACAGACAACCCAAAGTGCCACAGCAACCTTCTCTGCTCTGCTCACTGCCCCAGGCTGCATGGTGAGGGCACACTGCCCCACTCCCAGTGTCCTCTCGAGGTCTCCCATTAGGTGCCAGAGTAGAACAGACAAACCAAACTGTCACATCAACCTTCTGTGCTCTGCTCCAGGCAGCATGAGTGAGGGAACACGACCCCACTCCCAGTGTTCTCTCGAGGTCTCCCATTAGGTGCCGGAGTACAACAGACAAACCAAACTGCCACAGCAATCTTCTCTGCTCTGCTCACTGCTCCAGGCAGCATGGGTGAGGGCACACTGCCCCACTCCCAGTGTCCTCTCAAGGTCTCCCATTAGGTGACGGAGTAGAACAGACAAACCAAACTGCCACAGCAACCTTCTCTGCTCTGCTCACTGCTCCAGGCAGCATGAGTGAGGGAACACGACCCCACTCCCAGTGTCCTCTCGAGGTCTCCCATTAGGTGCCAGAGTAGAACAGACAACCGGAAGTGCCACAGCAACCTTCTCTGCTCTGCTCCAGGCAGCATGGTGAAGGCACACTGCCCCACTCCCAGTGTCCTCTCGAGGTCTCCCATTAGGTGCCAGAGTAGAACAGACAAGTCAAACTGCCACAGCAACCCTCTCTGCTCTGCTCTAGGCAGCATGGTGAGGGCACACTGCCCCACTCCCAGTGCCCTCTCAAGGTCTCCCATTAGGTGCCAGAGTAGAACAGACAAGTCAAACTGCCACAGCAACCTTCTATGCTCTGCTCACTGCCCCAGGCAGCAAGAGTGAGGGCACACAACCCCGCTCCCAGTGTCCCCTCAAGGTCTCCCATTAGGTACCGGAGTAGAACAGACAACACAAACTGCCACAGCAACCTTCTCTGCTCTGCTCACTGCCCCAGGCAGCATGGTGAGGGCACACTGACTAACTCCCAGTGTGCTCTCAAGGTCTCCCATTAGGTGCCGGAGTAGAAAAGACAACCCGAAGTGCCATAGCAACCTTCGCTGCTCCGCTCACTGCCCCCGACAGCATGGTGAGGGCACACTGCCCCACTCCCAGTGTAGTCTCAAGGTCTTCCATTAGGTGGCAGAGTAGGACAGACAAGTCAAACTGCCACAGCAACCTTCTCTGACCTGCTCACTGCCCCAGGCAGCATGATGAGGGCACACTGCCCCACTCCCAGTGTCCTCTCGGGGTCTCCCGTTAGGTGCCAGGGTAGAACAGACAAGTCAAACTGCCACAGCAACCTTCTCTGCTCTGCTCACTGCCCCAAGCAGCATGATGAGGGCACACTGCCCCACTCCCAGTGTCCTCTCAAAGTCTCCAAACTGCCACAGGAACCTTCTCTGCTCTGCTCACTGCCCCAGGCAGCATGGTGAGGGCACAATGCCTCTCTCCCAGTGTCCTCTCAAGGTCTCCCATTAGGTGCCAGAGTAGAACAGACTACCCAAACTGCCACAGCAACATTCTTTGCTCTGATCCAGGCAGCATGAGTGAGGGCACACTGTCCCACTCCCAGTGTCCTCTCAAGGTCTCCCATTAGGTGCCAGAGTAGAACAGACAAACCAAACTGCCACAGCAACCTGCTCTGCTCTGCTCACTGCCCCAGGCAGCATGAGTGAGGGCACAGAACCCCGGTCCCAGTGTCCCCTCAAGGTCTCCCATTAGGTACCGGAGTCGAACAGACAACACGAACTGCCACAGCAACCTTCTCTGCTCACTGCCCAAGGCAGCATGGTGAGGGCACACTGCCCCACTCCCAGTGACCTCTCGAGGTCTCCCATTAGGTGCCGGAGTAGAACAGACAACACGAACTGCCACAGCAACCTTCTCTGCTCTTTCCAGGCAGCATGGCGAGGGCACACTGCCCTACTCCCAGTGTCATCTCAAGGTCTCCAATTAGGTGGCAGAGTAGAACAGCCAAGTCAAACTGCCACAGCAACCTTCTCTGCTCTGCTCACTGCCCCAGGCAGCATGGTGAGGGCACACTGCCCCACTCCCAGTGTCCTCTCAAGGTCTCGCATTAGGTGCCGGAGTAGGACAGACAAACCAAACTGCCACAGCAACCTTCTCTGCTCTGCTCACTGCTCCAGGCAGTATGGTGATGGCACACTGCCCCACTCCCATTGTCCTCTTAAGGTCTCCCATTAGGTGCCAGAGTAGAACAGGCAAGTCAAACTGCCACAGCAACCTTCTCTGCTCTGCTCACTGCCCCAGGCAGGATGGTGAGGGCACACTGCCCCACTCCCAGTGTCCTCTCAAGGTCTCCCATTAGGTGCCGGAGTAGAACAGACAAACCAAAATGCCACAGCAACCTTCTCTGCTCTGCTCACTGCTCCAGACAGCATGGTGACGGCACACTGCCCCACTCCCAGTGTCCTCTCAAAGTCTCCAAACTGCCACAGGAACCTTCTCTGCTCTGCTCACTGCCCCAGGCAGGATGGTGAGGGCACACTGCCCCACTCCCAGTGTCCTCTCAAGGTCTCCCATTAGGTGCCGGAGTAGAACAGACAAACCAAAATGCCACAGCAACCTTCTCGGCTCTGCTCACTGCTCCAGACAGCATGGTGACGGCACACTGCCCCACTCCCAGTGTCCTCTCAAGGTCTCCCATTAGGTGGCAGAGTAGAACAGACAAGTCAAACTGCCACAGCAACCTTCTCTGCTCTGCTCACTGCCCCAGGCAGCATGGTGAGGGCACACTGCCACCACTCCCAGTGTCCTCTCAAGGTCTCCCACTAGGTGCCGGAGTAGAACAGACAAACCAAACTGGCAGAGCAATCTTCTCTGCTCTGCTCACTGCCCCAGGCAGCATGGTGAGGGCACACTGACTCAGTCCCAGTGTGCTCTCAAGGTCTCCCATTAGGTGCCGGACTAGAAAAGACAACCCCAAGTGCCACAGCAACCTTCTCTGCTCTGCTCACTGCCCCCGGCAGCATGGTGAGGGCACACTGCCCCACTCCCAGTGTCCTCTCAATGTTTCCCTTTAGGTGCCAGAGTAGAACAGACAACCCGAACTGCCACAGCAACCTTCTCTGCTCTGCTCACTGCCCCAGGCAGCATGAGTGAGGAAACACTGCCCCACTCCCAGTGTCCTCTCGAGGTCTCCCATTAGGTGCCGGAGTAGAACAGACAAGTCAAACTGCCACAGCAACCTTCTCTGCTCTGCTCACTGCCCCAGGCAGCATGGTGAGGACACACTGCCCAACTCCCAGTGTCCTCTCGAGGTCTCCCATTAGGTGCCAGAGTAGAACAGACAAGTCAAACTGCCACAGCAACCTTCTCTCCTCTGCTCACTGTGTGCTCTCAAGGTCTCCCATTAGTTGCCGGAGTAGAAAAGACAACCCGAAGTGCCACAGCAACCTTCTCTGCTCTGCTCACTGCCCCGGGCAGCATGGTGAGGGCACACTGCCCCACTCCCAGTGTCCTCTCAAGGTCTCCATTAGGCGACGGAGTAGAACAGACAACCGGAAGTGCCACAGCAACCTTCTCTGCTCTGCTCACTGCCCGGCAGCATGTTGAGGGCACACTGCCCCACTCCCAGTGTCCTCTCGAGGTCTCCCATTAGGTGGCAGAGTAGAACAGACAACCGGAAGTGCAACAGCAACCTTCTCTGCTCTGCTCACTGCCCCAGGCAGCATGGTGAGGGCACACTGCCCCACTCCCAGTGTCCTCTCGAGGTCTCCCGTTAGGTGCCAGAGTAGAACAGACAAGTCAAACTGCCACAGCAACCTTCTCTGCTCTGCTCACTGCCCCAGGCAGCATGGTGAGGGCACACTGCCCCACTCCCAGTGTCCTCTCAATGTTTCCCTTTAGGTGCCAGAGTAGAACAGACAACCCGAACTGCCACATCAACCTTCTCTGCTCTGCTCACTGCCCCAGGAAGCATGGTGAGGGCACACTGCCCCACTCCCAGTGTCCTCTCAAGGTCTCCCATTAGGTGCTGCAGTAGAACAGACAACACGAACTGCCACAGCAACCTTCTCTCCTCTGCTCACTGTGTGCTCTCAAGGTCTCCCATTAGTTGCCGGAGTAGAAAAGACAACCCGAAGTGCCACAACAACCTTCTCTGCTCTGCTCACTGCCCCGGGCAGCATGGTGAGGGCACACTGCCCCACTCCCAGTGTCCTCTCAAGGTCTCCCATTAGGTGGCGGAGTAGAACAGACAACCGGAAGTGCCACAGCAACCTTCTCTGCTCTGCTCACTGCCCCGGGCAGCATGGTGAGGGCACACTGCCCCACTCCCAGTGTCCTCTCAAGGTCTCCCATTAGGTGCCAGAGTAGAACAGACAAGTCAAACTGCCACAGCAACCTTCTCTGCTCTGCTCACTGCCCCAGGCAGCATGGTGAGGGCAGACTGCCCCACTCCCAGTGTCCTCTCGAGGTCTCCCGTTAGGTGCCAGGGTAGAACAGACAATTCAAACTGCCACAGCAACCTTCTCTGCTCTGCTCACTGCCCCAGGCAGCATGGTGAGGGCACACTGCCCCACTCCCAGTGTCATCTCAATGTTTCCCTTTAGGTGCCAGAGTAGAACAGACAACCCGAACTGCCACATCAACCTTCTCTGCTCTGCTCACTGCCCCAGGCAGCATGAGTGAGGTAACACTGCCCCACTCCCAGTGTCCTCTCGAGGTCTCCCATTAGGTGCCGGAGTAGAACAGACAAGTCAAACTGCCACAGCAACCTTCTCTGCTCTGCTCACTGCCCCAGGCAGCATGGTGAGGGCACACTGCCCCACTCCCAGTGTCCTCTCAAGGTCTCCCATTAGGTGCTGCAGTAGAACAGACAACACGAACTGCCACGGCAACCTTCTCTGCTCTGCTCACTGCCCCAGGCAGCAAGAGTGAGGGCACACAACCCCGCTCCCAGTGTCCCCTCTAGGTCTCCCATTAGGAACCGGAGTAGAACAGACAACACAAACTGCCACAGCAACCTTCTCTGCTCTGCTCACTGCCCCAGGCAGCATGGTGAGGGCACACTGACTCACTCCCAGTGTCCTCTCAAGGTCTTCCATTAGGTGGCAGAGTAGAACAGACAAGTCAAACTGACACAGCAACCTTCTCTGCTCTGCTCACTGCCCCAGGCAGCATGAGTGAGGTAACACTGCCCCACTCCCAGTGTCCTCTCGAGGTCTCCCATTAGGTGCCGGAGTAGAACAGACAAGTCAAACTGCCACAGCAACCTTCTCTGCTCTGCTCACTGCCCCAGGCAGCATGGTGAGGGCACACTGCCCCACTCCCAGTGTCCTCTCAAGGTCTCCCATTAGGTGCTGCAGTAGAACAGACAACACGAACTGCCACGGCAACCTTCTCTGCTCTGCTCACTGCCCCAGGCAGCAAGAGTGAGGGCACACAACCCCGCTCCCAGTGCCCCTCTAGGTCTCCCATTAGGTACCGGAGTAGAACAGACAACACAAACTGCCACAGCAACCTTCTCTGCTCTGCTCACTGCCCCAGGCAGCATGGTGAGGGCACACTGACTCACTCCCAGTGTGCTCTCAAGGTCTTCCATTAGGTGGCAGAGTAGAACAGACAAGTCAAACTGCCACAGCAACCTTCTCTGACCTGCTCACTGCCCCAGGCAGCATGATGAGGGCACACTGCCCCACTCCCAGTGTCCTCTCGAGGTCTCCCGTTCGGTGCCAGGGTAGAACAGACAAGTCAAACTGCCACAGCAACCTTCTCTGCTCTGCTCACTGCCCCAAGCAGCATGATGAGGGCACACTGCCCCACTCCCAGTGTCCTCTCAAAGTCTCCAAACTGCCACAGGAACCTTCTCTGCTCTGCTCACTGCCCCAGGCAGCATGGTGAGGGCACAATGCCCCACTCCCAGTGTCCTCTCAAGGTCTCCCATTAGGTGCCAGAGTAGAACAGACAAACCAAACTGCCACAGCAAGCTTCTTTGCTCTGATCCAGGCAGCATGAGTGAGGGCACACTGTCCCACTCCCAGTGTCCTCTCAAGGTCTCCCATTAGGTGCCAGAGTAGAACAGACAAACCAAACTGCCACAGCAACCTGCTCTGCTCTGCTCACTGCCCCAGGCAGCATGAGTGAGGGCACACAACCCCGGTCCCAGTGTCCCCTCAAGGTCTCCCATTAGGTACCGGAGTCGAAGAGACAACACGAACTGCCACAGCAACTTTCTCTGCTCTGCTCACTGCCCAAGGCAGCATGGTGAGGGCACACTGCCCCACTCCCAGTGACCTCTCAACGTCTCCCATTAGGTGGCGGAGTAGAACAGACAACACGAACTGCACAGCAACCTTCTCTGCTCTTTCCAGGCAGCATGGTGAGGGCACACTGCCCCACTCCCAGTGTCATCTCAAGGTCTCCAATTAGGTGGCAGAGTAGAACAGCCAAGTCAAACTGCCACAGCAACCTTCTCTGCTCTGCTCACTGCCCCAGGCAGCATGGTGAGGGCACACTGCCCCACTCCCAGTGTCCTCTCAAGGTCTCGCATTAGGTGCCGGAGTAGGACAGACAAACCAAAGTGCCACAGCAACCTTCTCTGCTCTGCTCACTGCTCCAGGCAGTATGGTGATGGCACACTGCCCCACTCCCATTGTCCTCTCAAGGTCTCCCATTAGGTGCCAGAGTAGAACAGACAAGTCAAACTGCCACAGCAACCTTCTCTGCTCTGCTCACTGCCCCAGGCAGCATGGTGAGGGCACACTGCCCCACTCCCAGTGTCCTCTCAAGATCTCCCATTAGGTGCTGGAGTAGAACAGACAAACCAAAATGCCACAGCAACCTTCTCTGCTCTGCTCACTGCTCCAGACAGCATGGTGACGGCACACTGCCCCACTCCCAGTGTCCTCTCAAGGTCTCCCATTAGGTGGCAGAGTAGAACAGACAAGTCAAACTGCCACAGCAACCTTCTCTGCTCTGCTCACTGCCCCAGGCAGCATGGTGAGGGCACACTGCCCCACTCCCAGTGTCCTCTCGAGGTCTCCCGTTAGGTGCCAGGGTAGAACAGACAAGTCAAACTGCCACAGCAACCTTCTCTGCTCTGCTCACTGCCCCAGGCAGCATGGTGAGGGCACACTGACTCAGTCCCAGTGTGCTCTCAAGGTCTCCCATTAGGTGCCGGACTAGAAAAGACAACCCGAAGTGCCACAGCAACCTTCTCTGCTCTGCTCACTGCCCCCGGCAGCATGGTGAGGGCACACTGCCCCACTCCCAGTGTCCTCTCAAGGTCTTCCATTAGGTGGCAGAGTAGAACAGACAAGTCAAACTGCCACAGCAACCTTCTCTGCCCTGCTCACTGCCCCAGGCAGCATGATGAGGGCACACTGCCCCACTCCCAGTGTCCTCTCGAGGTCTCCCGTTAGGTGCCAGGGTAGAACAGACAATTCAAACTGCCACAGCAACCTTCTCTGCTCTGCTCACTGCCCCAGGCAGCATGGTGAGGGCACACTGCCCCACTCCCAGTGTCATCTCAATGTTTCCCTTTAGGTGCCAGAGTAGAACAGACAACCCGAACTGCCACATCAACCTTCTCTGCTCTGCTCACTGCCCCAGGCAGCATGAGTGAGGTAACACTGCCCCACTCCCAGTGTCCTCTCGAGGTCTCCCATTAGGTGCCGGAGTAGAACAGACAAGTCAAACTGCCACAGCAACCTTCTCTGCTCTGCTCACTGCCCCAGGCAGCATGGTGAGGGCACACTGCCCCACTCCCAGTGTCCTCTCAAGGTCTCCCATTAGGTGCTGCAGTAGAACAGACAACACGAACTGCCACGGCAACCTTCTCTGCTCTGCTCACTGCCCCAGGCAGCAAGAGTGAGGGCACACAACCCCGCTCCCAGTGTCCCCTCTAGGTCTCCCATTAGGAACCGGAGTAGAACAGACAACACAAACTGCCACAGCAACCTTCTCTGCTCTGCTCACTGCCCCAGGCAGCATGGTGAGGGCACACTGACTCACTCCCAGTGTCCTCTCAAGGTCTTCCATTAGGTGGCAGAGTAGAACAGACAAGTCAAACTGACACAGCAACCTTCTCTGCTCTGCTCACTGCCCCAGGCAGCATGAGTGAGGTAACACTGCCCCACTCCCAGTGTCCTCTCGAGGTCTCCCATTAGGTGCCGGAGTAGAACAGACAAGTCAAACTGCCACAGCAACCTTCTCTGCTCTGCTCACTGCCCCAGGCAGCATAGTGAGGGCACACTGCCCCACTCCCAGTGTCCTATCAAGGTCTCCCATTAGGTGCTGCAGTAGAACAGACAACACGAACTGCCACGGCAACCTTCTCTGCTCTGCTCACTGCCCCAGGCAGCATGAGTGAGGGCACACAACCCCGCTCCCAGTGCCCCTCTAGGTCTCCCATTAGGTACCGGAGTAGAACAGACAACACAAACTGCCACAGCAACCTTCTCTGCTCTGCTCACTGCCCCAGGCAGCATGGTGAGGGCACACTGACTCACTCCCAGTGTGCTCTCAAGGTCTTCCATTAGGTGGCAGAGTAGAACAGACAAGTCAAACTGCCACAGCAACCTTCTCTGACCTGCTCACTGCCCCAGGCAGCATGATGAGGGCACACCGCCCCACTCCCAGTGTCCTCTCGAGGTCTCCCGTTAGGTGCCAGGGTAGAACAGACAAGTCAAACTGCCACAGCAACCTTCTCTGCTCTGCTCACTGCCCCAAGCAGCATGATGAGGGCACACTGCCCCACTCCCAGTGTCCTCTCAAAGTCTCCAAACTGCCACAGGAACCTTCTCTGCTCTGCTCACTGCCCCAGGCAGCATGGTGAGGGCACAATGCCCCACTCCCAGTGTCCTCTCAAGGTCTCCCATTAGGTGCCAGAGTAGAACAGACAAACCAAACTGCCACAGCAAGCTTCTTTGCTCTGATCCAGGCAGCATGAGTGAGGGCACACTGTCCCACTCCCAGTGTCCTCTCAAGGTCTCCCATTAGGTGCCAGAGTAGAACAGACAAACCAAACTGCCACAGCAACCTGCTCTGCTCTGCTCACTGCCCCAGGCAGCATGAGTGAGGGCACACAACCCCGGTCCCAGTGTCCCCTCAAGGTCTCCCATTAGGTACCGGAGTCGAAGAGACAACACGAACTGCCACAGCAACTTTCTCTGCTCTGCTCACTGCCCAAGGCAGCATGGTGAGGGCACACTGCCCCACTCCCAGTGACCTCTCAACGTCTCCCATTAGGTGCCGGAGTAGAACAGACAACACGAACTGCACAGCAACCTTGTCTGCTCTTTCCAGGCAGCATGGTGAGGGCACACTGCCCCACTCCCAGTCTCATCTCAAGGTCTCCAATTAGGTGGCAGAGTAGAACAGCCAAGTCAAACTGCCACAGCAACCTTCTCTGCTCTGCTCACTGCCCCAGGCAGCATGGTGAGGGCACACTGCCCCACTCCCAGTGTCCTCTCAAGGTCTCGCATTAGGTGCCGGAGTAGGACAGACAAACCAAAGTGCCACAGCAACCTTCTCTGCTCTGCTCACTGCTCCAGGCAGTATGGTGATGGCACACTGCCCCACTCCCATTGTCCTCTCAAGGTCTCCCATTAGGTGCCAGAGTAGAACAGACAAGTCAAACTGCCACAGCAACCTTCTCTGCTCTGCTCACTGCCCCAGGCAGCATGGTGAGGGCACACTGCCCCACTCCCAGTGTCCTCTCAAGATCTCCCATTAGGTGCTGGAGTAGAACAGACAAACCAAAATGCCACAGCAACCTTCTCTGCTCTGCTCACTGCTCCAGACAGCATGGTGACGGCACACTGCCCCACTCCCAGTGTCCTCTCAAGGTCTCCCATTAGGTGGCAGAGTAGAACAGACAAGTCAAACTGCCACAGCAACCTTCTCTGCTCTGCTCACTGCCCCGGGCAGCATGGTGAGGGCACACTGCCCCACTCCCAGTGTCCTCTCGAGGTCTCCCGTTAGGTGCCAGGGTAGAACAGACAAGTCAAACTGCCACAGCAACCTTCTCTGCTCTGCTCACTGCCCCAGGCAGCATGGTGAGGGCACACTGACTCAGTCCCAGTGTGCTCTCAAGGTCTCCCATTAGGTGCCGGACTAGAAAAGACAACCCGAAGTGCCACAGCAACCTTCTCTGCTCTGCTCACTGCCCCCGGCAGCATGGTGAGGGCACACTGCCCCACTCCCAGTGTCCTCTCAAGGTCTTCCATTAGGTGGCAGAGTAGAACAGACAAGACAAACTGCCACAGCAACCTTCTCTGCCCTGCTCACTGCCCCAGGCAGCATGATGAGGGCACACTGCCCCACGCCCAGTGTCCTCTCGAGGTCTCCCGTTAGGTGCCAGGGTAGAACAGACAAGTCAAACTGCCACAGCAACCTTCTCTGCTCTGCTCACTGCCCCAGGCAGCATGATGAGGGCACACTGCCCCACTCCCAGTGTCCTCTCAAAGTCTCCAAACTGCCACAGGAACCTTCTCTGCTCTGCTCACTGCCCCAGGCAGCATAGTGAGGGCACAATGCCCCACTCCCAGTGTCCTCTCAAGGTCTCCCATTAGGTGCCAGAGTAGAACAGACAAACCAAACTGCCACAGCAATCTTCTTTGCTCTGATCCAGGCAGCATGAGTGAGGGCACACTGCCCCACTCCCAGTGTCCTCTCAAGGTCTCCCATTAGGTGGCAGAGTAGAACAGACAAGTCAAACTGCCACAGCAACCTTCTCTGACCTGCTCACTGCCCCAGGCAGCATGATGAGGGCACACTGCCCCACTCCCAGTGTCCTCTCGAGGTCTCCCGTTAGGTGCCAGGGTAGAACAGACAAGTCAAACTGCCACAGCAACCTTCTCTGCTCTGCTCACTGCCCCAAGCAGCATGATGAGGGCACACTGCCCCACTCCCAGTGTCCTCTCAAAGTCTCCAAACTGCCACAGGAACCTTCTCTGCTCTGCTCACTGCCCCAGGCAGCATGGTGAGGGCACAATGCCCCACTCCCAGTGTCCTCTCAAGGTCTCCCATTAGGTGCCAGAGTAGAACAGACAAACCAAACTGCCACAGCAAGCTTCTTTGCTCTGATCCAGGCAGCATGAGTGAGGGCACACTGTCCCACTCCCAGTGTCCTCTCAAGGTCTCCCATTAGGTGCCAGAGTAGAACAGACAAACCAAACTGCCACAGCAACCTGCTCTGCTCTGCTCACTGCCCCAGGCAGCATGAGTGAGGGCACACAACCCCGGTCCCAGTGTCCCCTCAAGGTCTCCCATTAGGTAACGGAGTCGAAGAGACAACACGAACTGCCACAGCAACTTTCTCTGCTCTGCTCACTGCCCAAGGCAGCATGGTGAGGGCACACTGCCCCACTCCCAGTGACCTCTCAACGTCTCCCATTAGGTGCCGGAGTAGAACAGACAACACGAACTGCACAGCAACCTTCTCTGCTCTTTCCAGGCAGCATGGTGAGGGCACACTGCCCCACTCCCAGTGTCATCTCAAGGTCTCCAATTAGGTGGCAGAGTAGAACAGCCAAGTCAAACTGCCACAGCAACCTTCTCTGCTCTGCTCACTGCCCCAGGCAGCATGGTGAGGGCACACTGCCCCACTCCCAGTGTCCTCTCAAGGTCTCGCATTAGGTGCCGGAGTAGGACAGACAAACCAAAGTGCCACAGCAACCTTCTCTGCTCTGCTCACTGCTCCAGGCAGTATGGTGATGGCACACTGCCCCACTCCCATTGTCCTCTCAAGGTCTCCCATTAGGTGCCAGAGTAGAACAGACAAGTCAAACTGCCACAGCAACCTTCTCTGCTCTGCTCACTGCCCCAGGCAGCATGGTGAGGGCACACTGCCCCACTCCCAGTGTCCTCTCAAGATCTCCCATTAGGTGCTGGAGTAGAACAGACAAACCAAAATGCCACAGCAACCTTCTCTGCTCTGCTCACTGCTCCAGACAGCATGGTGACGGCACACTGCCCCACTCCCAGTGTCCTCTCAAGGTCTCCCATTAGGTGGCAGAGTAGAACAGACAAGTCAAACTGCCACAGCAACCTTCTCTGCTCTGCTCACTGCCCCAGGCAGCATGGTGAGGGCACACTGCCCCACTCCCAGTGTCCTCTCGAGGTCTCCCGTTAGGTGCCAGGGTAGAACAGACAAGTCAAACTGCCACAGCAACCTTCTCTGCTCTGCTCACTGCCCCAGGCAGCATGGTGAGGGCACACTGACTCAGTCCCAGTGTGCTCTCAAGGTCTCCCATTAGGTGCCGGACTAGAAAAGACAACCCGAAGTGCCACAGCAACCTTCTCTGCTCTGCTCACTGCCCCCGGCAGCATGGTGAGGGCACACTGCCCCACTCCCAGTGTCCTCTCAAGGTCTTCCATTAGGTGGCAGAGTAGAACAGACAAGTCAAACTGCCACAGCAACCTTCTCTGCCCTGCTCACTGCCCCAGGCAGCATGATGAGGGCACACTGCCCCACGCCCAGTGTCCTCTCGAGGTCTCCCGTTAGGTGCCAGGGTAGAACAGACAAGTCAAACTGCCACAGCAACCTTCTCTGCTCTGCTCACTGCCCCAGGCAGCATGATGAGGGCACACTGCCCCACTCCCAGTGTCCTCTCAAAGTCTCCAAACTGCCACAGGAACCTTCTCTGCTCTGCTCACTGCCCCAGGCAGCATAGTGAGGGCACAATGCCCCACTCCCAGTGTCCTCTCAAGGTCTCCCATTAGGTGCCAGAGTAGAACAGACAAACCAAACTGCCACAGCAATCTTCTTTGCTCTGATCCAGGCAGCATGAGTGAGGGCACACTGCCCCACTCCCAGTGTCCTCTCAAGGTCTCCCATTAGGTGCCAGAGTAGAACAGACAAACCAAACTGTCACATCAACCTTCTCTGCTCTGCTCACTGCCCCAGGCAGCATGAGTGAAGGCACACAACCCCGCTCCCAGTGTCCCCTCAAGGTCTCCCATTAGGTACCGGAGTCGAACAGACAACACGAACTGCCACAGCAACCTTCTCTGCTCTGCTCACTGCCCCGGGCAGCATGGTGAGGGCACACTGCCCCACTCCCAGTGTCCTCTCAAGGTCTCCCATTAGGTGGCGGAGTAGAACAGACAACCGGAAGTGCCACAGCAACCTTCTCTGCTCTGCTCACTGCCCGCCAGCATGTTGAGGGCACACTGCCCCACTCCCAGTGTCCTCTCGAGGTCTCCCATTAGGTGGCAGAGTAGAACAGACAACCGGAAGTGCCACAGCAACCTTCTCTGCTCTGCTCACTGCCCCGGGCAGCATGGTGAGGGCACACTGCCCCACTCCCAGTGTCCTCTCAAGGTCTCCCATTAGGTGCCAGAGTAGAACAGACAAGTCAAACTGCCACAGCAACCTTCTCTGCTCTGCTCACTGCCCCAGGCAGCATGGTGAGGGCAGACTGCCCCACTCCCAGTGTCCTCTCGGGGTCTCCCGTTAGGTGCCAGGGTAGAACAGGCAATTCAAACTGCCTCAGCAACCTTCTCTGCTCTGCTCACTGCCCGCCAGCATGTTGAGGGCACACTGCCCCACTCCCAGTGTCCTCTCGAGGTCTCCCATTAGGTGGCAGAGTAGAACAGACAACCGGAAGTGCCACAGCAACCTTCTCTGCTCTGCTCACTGCCCCGGGCAGCATGGTGAGGGCACACTGCCCCACTCCCAGTGTCCTCTCAAGGTCTCCCATTAGGTGCCAGAGTAGAACAGACAAGTCAAACTGCCACAGCAACCTTCTCTGCTCTGCTCACTGCCCCAGGCAGCATGAGTGAGGTAACACTGCCCCACTCCCAGTGTCCTCTCGAGGTCTCCCATTAGGTGCCGGAGTAGAACAGACAAGTCAAACTGCCACAGCAACCTTCTCTGCTCTGCTCACTGCCCCAGGCAGCATGGTGAGGGCACACTGCCCCACTCCCAGTGTCCTCTCAAGGTCTCCCATTAGGTGCTGCAGTAGAACAGACAACACGAACTGCCACGGCAACCTTCTCTGCTCTGCTCACTGCCCCAGGCAGCAAGAGTGAGGGCACCCAACCCCGCTCCCAGTGTCCCCTCTAAGTCTCCCATTAGGTACCGGAGTAGAACAGACAACACAAACTGCCACAGCAACCTTCTCTGCTCTGCTCACTGCCCCAGGCAGCATGGTGAGGGCACACTGACTCACTCCCAGTGTCCTCTCAAGGTCTTCCATTAGGTGGCAGAGTAGAACAGACAAGTCAAACTGCCACAGCAACCTTCTCTGCTCTGCTCACTGCCCCAGGCAGCATGAGTGAGGTAACACTGCCCCACTCCCAGTGTCCTCTCGAGGTCTCCCATTAGGTGGCAGAGTAGAACAGACAACCGGAAGTGCCACAGCAACCTTCTCTGCTCTGCTCACTGCCCCGGGCAGCATGGTGAGGGCACACTGCCCCACTCCCAGTGTCCTCTCAAGGTCTCCCATTAGGTGCCAGAGTAGAACAGACAAGTCAAACTGCCACAGCAACCTTCTCTGCTCTGCTCACTGCCCCAGGCAGCATGGGTGAGGTAACACTGCCCCACTCCCAGTGTCCTCTCGAGGTCTCCCATTAGGTGCCGGAGTAGAACAGACAAGTCAAACTGCCACAGCAACCTTCTCTGCTCTGCTCACTGCCCCAGGCAGCATGGTGAGGGCACACTGCCCCACTCCCAGTGTCCTCTCAAGGTCTCCCATTAGGTGCTGCAGTAGAACAGACAACACGAACTGCCACGGCAACCTTCTCTGCTCTGCTCACTGCCCCAGGCAGCAAGAGTGAGGGCACACAACCCCGCTCCCAGTGTCCCCTCTAAGTCTCCCATTAGGTACCGGAGTAGAACAGACAACACAAACTGCCACAGCAACCTTCTCTGCTCTGCTCACTGCCCCAGGCAGCATGGTGAGGGCACACTGACTCACTCCCAGTGTCCTCTCAAGGTCTTCCATTAGGTGGCAGAGTAGAACAGACAAGTCAAACTGCCACAGCAACCTTCTCTGCTCTGCTCACTGCCCCAGGCAGCATGAGTGAGGTAACACTGCCCCACTCCCAGTGTCCTCTCGAGGTCTCCCATTAGGTGCCGGAGTAGAACAGACAAGTCAAACTGCCACAGCAACCTTCTCTGCTCTGCTCACTGCCCCAGGCAGCATGGTGAGGGCACACTGCCCCACTCCCAGTGTCCTCTCAAGGTCTCCCATTAGGTGCTGCAGTAGAACAGACAACACGAACTGCCACGGCAACCTTCTCTGCTCTGCTCACTGCCCCAGGCAGCAAGAGTGAGGGCACACAACCCCGCTCCCAGTGTCCCCTCTAGGTCTCCCATTAGGTACCGGAGTAGAACAGACAACACAAACTGCCACCGCAACCTTCTCTGCTCTGCTCACTGCCCCAGGCAGCATGGTGAGGGCACACTGACTCACTCCCAGTGTCCTCTCAAGGTCTTCCATTAGGTGGCAGAGTAGAACAGACAAGTCAAACTGCCACAGCAACCTTCTCTGACCTGCTCACTGCCCCAGGCAGCATGATGAGGGCACACTGCCCCACTCCCAGTGTCCTCTCGAGGTCTCCCGTTAGGTGCCAGGTTAGAACAGACAAGTCAAACTGCCACAGCAACCTTCTCTGCTCTGCTCACTGCCCCAAGCAGCATGATGAGGGCACACTGCCCCACTCCCAGTGTCCTCTCAAAGTCTCCAAACTGCCACAGGAACCTTCTCTGCTCTGCTCACTGCCCTAGGCAGCATGGTGAGGGCACAATGCCCCACTCCCAGTGTCCTCTCAAGGTCTCCCATTAGGTGCCAGAGTAGAACAGACAAACCAAACTGCCACAGCAACCTTCTTTGCTCTGATCCAGGCAGCATGAGTGAGGGCACACTGTCCCACTCCCAGTGTCCTCTCAAGGTCTCCCATTAGGTGCCAGAGTAGAACAGACAAACCAAACTGCCACAGCAACCTGCTCTGCTCTGCTCACTGCCCCAGGCAGCATGAGTGAGGGCACACAACCCCGGTCCCAGTGTCCCCTCAAGGTCTCCCATTAGGTACCGGAGTCGAACAGACAACACGAACTGCCACAGCAACTTTCTCTGCTCTGCTCACTGCCCCAGGCAGCATGGTGAGGGCACACTGCCCCACTCCCAGTGACCTCTCAAGGTCTCCCATTAGGTGCCGGAGTAGAACAGACAACACGAACTGGCACAGCAACCTTCTCTGCTCTTTCCAGGCAGCATGGTGAGGGCACACTGCCCCACTCCCAGTGTCATCTCAAGGTCTCCAATTAGGAGGCAGAGTAGAACAGCCAAGTCAAACTGCCACAGCAACCTTGTCTGCTCTGCTCACTGCCCCAGGCAGCATGGTGAGGGCACACTGCCCCACTCCCAGTGTCCTCTCAAGGTCTCGCATTAGGTGCCGGAGTAGGACAGACAAACCAAAGTGCCACAGCAACCTTCTCTGCTCTGCTCACTGCTCCAGGCAGTATGGTGATGGCACACTGCCCCACTCCCATTGTCCTCTCAAGGTCTCCCATTAGGTGCCAGAGTAGAACAGACAAGTCAAACTGCCACAGCAACCTTCTCTGCTCTGCTCACTGCCCCAGGCAGCATGGTGAGGGCACACTGCCCCACTCCCAGTGTCCTCTCAAGGTCTCCCATTAGGTGCCGGAGTAGATCAGACAAACCAAAATGCCACAGCAACCTTCTCTGCTCTGCTCACTGCTCCAGACAGCATGGTGACGGCACACTGCCCCACTCCCAGTGTCCTCTCAAGGTCTCCCATTAGGTGGCAGAGTAGAACAGACAAGTCAAACTGCCACAGCAACCTTCTCTGCTCTGCTCACTGCCCCAGGCAGCATGGTGAGGGCAGACTGACTCAGTCCCAGTGTGCTCTCAAGGTCTCCCATTAGGTGCCGGACTAGAAAAGACAACCCGAAGTGCCACAGCAACCTTCTCTGCTCTGCTCACTGCCCCCGGCAGCATGGTGAGGGCACACTGCCCCACTCCCAGTGTCCTCTCAAGGTCTTCCATTAGGTGGCAGAGTAGAACAGACAAGTCAAACTGCCACAGCAACCTTCTCTGCCCTGCTCACTGCCCCAGTCAGCATGGTGAGGGCACACTGCCCCACTCCCAGTGTCCTCTCGAGGTCTCCCGTTAGGTGCCAGGGTAGAACAGGCAAGTCAAACTGCCACAGCAACCTTCTCTGCTCTGCTCACTGCCCCAGGCAGCATGGTGAGGGCAGACTGCCCCACTCCCAGTGTCCTCTCGGGGTCTCCCGTTAGGTGCCAGGGTAGAACAGGCAATTCAAACTGCCTCAGCAACCTTCTCTGCTCTGCTCACTGCCCGCCAGCATGTTGAGGGCACACTGCCCCACTCCCAGTGTCCTCTCGAGGTCTCCCATTAGGTGGCAGAGTAGAACAGACAACCGGAAGTGCCACAGCAACCTTCTCTGCTCTGCTCACTGCCCCGGGCAGCATGGTGAGGGCACACTGCCCCACTCCCAGTGTCCTCTCAAGGTCTCCCATTAGGTGCCAGAGTAGAACAGACAAGTCAAACTGCCACAGCAACCTTCTCTGCTCTGCTCACTGCCCCAGGCAGCATGAGTGAGGTAACACTGCCCCACTCCCAGTGTCCTCTCGAGGTCTCCCATTAGGTGCCGGAGTAGAACAGACAAGTCAAACTGCCACAGCAACCTTCTCTGCTCTGCTCACTGCCCCAGGCAGCATGGTGAGGGCACACTGCCCCACTCCCAGTGTCCTCTCAAGGTCTCCCATTAGGTGCTGCAGTAGAACAGACAACACGAACTGCCACGGCAACCTTCTCTGCTCTGCTCACTGCCCCAGGCAGCAAGAGTGAGGGCACCCAACCCCGCTCCCAGTGTCCCCTCTAAGTCTCCCATTAGGTACCGGAGTAGAACAGACAACACAAACTGCCACAGCAACCTTCTCTGCTCTGCTCACTGCCCCAGGCAGCATGGTGAGGGCACACTGACTCACTCCCAGTGTCCTCTCAAGGTCTTCCATTAGGTGGCAGAGTAGAACAGACAAGTCAAACTGCCACAGCAACCTTCTCTGCTCTGCTCACTGCCCCAGGCAGCATGAGTGAGGTAACACTGCCCCACTCCCAGTGTCCTCTCGAGGTCTCCCATTAGGTGGCAGAGTAGAACAGACAACCGGAAGTGCCACAGCAACCTTCTCTGCTCTGCTCACTGCCCCGGGCAGCATGGTGAGGGCACACTGCCCCACTCCCAGTGTCCTCTCAAGGTCTCCCATTAGGTGCCAGAGTAGAACAGACAAGTCAAACTGCCACAGCAACCTTCTCTGCTCTGCTCACTGCCCCAGGCAGCATGGGTGAGGTAACACTGCCCCACTCCCAGTGTCCTCTCGAGGTCTCCCATTAGGTGCCGGAGTAGAACAGACAAGTCAAACTGCCACAGCAACCTTCTCTGCTCTGCTCACTGCCCCAGGCAGCATGGTGAGGGCACACTGCCCCACTCCCAGTGTCCTCTCAAGGTCTCCCATTAGGTGCTGCAGTAGAACAGACAACACGAACTGCCACGGCAACCTTCTCTGCTCTGCTCACTGCCCCAGGCAGCAAGAGTGAGGGCACACAACCCCGCTCCCAGTGTCCCCTCTAAGTCTCCCATTAGGTACCGGAGTAGAACAGACAACACAAACTGCCACAGCAACCTTCTCTGCTCTGCTCACTGCCCCAGGCAGCATGGTGAGGGCACACTGACTCACTCCCAGTGTCCTCTCAAGGTCTTCCATTAGGTGGCAGAGTAGAACAGACAAGTCAAACTGCCACAGCAACCTTCTCTGCTCTGCTCACTGCCCCAGGCAGCATGAGTGAGGTAACACTGCCCCACTCCCAGTGTCCTCTCGAGGTCTCCCATTAGGTGCCGGAGTAGAACAGACAAGTCAAACTGCCACAGCAACCTTCTCTGCTCTGCTCACTGCCCCAGGCAGCATGGTGAGGGCACACTGCCCCACTCCCAGTGTCCTCTCAAGGTCTCCCATTAGGTGCTGCAGTAGAACAGACAACACGAACTGCCACGGCAACCTTCTCTGCTCTGATCACTGCCCCAGGCAGCAAGAGTGAGGGCACACAACCCCGCTCCCAGTGTCCCCTCTAGGTCTCCCATTAGGTACCGGAGTAGAACAGACAACACAAACTGCCACCGCAACCTTCTCTGCTCTGCTCACTGCCCCAGGCAGCATGGTGAGGGCACACTGACTCACTCCCAGTGTCCTCTCAAGGTCTTCCATTAGGTGGCAGAGTAGAACAGACAAGTCAAACTGCCACAGCAACCTTCTCTGACCTGCTCACTGCCCCAGGCAGCATGATGAGGGCACACTGCCCCACTCCCAGTGTCCTCTCGAGGTCTCCCGTTAGGTGCCAGGTTAGAACAGACAAGTCAAACTGCCACAGCAACCTTCTCTGCTCTGCTCACTGCCCCAAGCAGCATGATGAGGGCACACTGCCCCACTCCCAGTGTCCTCTCAAAGTCTCCAAACTGCCACAGGAACCTTCTCTGCTCTGCTCACTGCCCTAGGCAGCATGGTGAGGGCACAATGCCCCACTCCCAGTGTCCTCTCAAGGTCTCCCATTAGGTGCCAGAGTAGAACAGACAAACCAAACTGCCACAGCAACCTTCTTTGCTCTGATCCAGGCAGCATGAGTGAGGGCACACTGTCCCACTCCCAGTGTCCTCTCAAGGTCTCCCATTAGGTGCCAGAGTAGAACAGACAAACCAAACTGCCACAGCAACCTGCTCTGCTCTGCTCACTGCCCCAGGCAGCATGAGTGAGGGCACACAACCCCGGTCCCAGTGTCCCCTCAAGGTCTCCCATTAGGTACCGGAGTCGAACAGACAACACGAACTGCCACAGCAACTTTCTCTGCTCTGCTCACTGCCCCAGGCAGCATGGTGAGGGCACACTGCCCCACTCCCAGTGACCTCTCAAGGTCTCCCATTAGGTGCCGGAGTAGAACAGACAACACGAACTGGCACAGCAACCTTCTCTGCTCTTTCCAGGCAGCATGGTGAGGGCACACTGCCCCACTCCCAGTGTCATCTCAAGGTCTCCAATTAGGAGGCAGAGTAGAACAGCCAAGTCAAACTGCCACAGCAACCTTGTCTGCTCTGCTCACTGCCCCAGGCAGCATGGTGAGGGCACACTGCCCCACTCCCAGTGTCCTCTCAAGGTCTCGCATTAGGTGCCGGAGTAGGACAGACAAACCAAAGTGCCACAGCAACCTTCTCTGCTCTGCTCACTGCTCCAGGCAGTATGGTGATGGCACACTGCCCCACTCCCATTGTCCTCTCAAGGTCTCCCATTAGGTGCCAGAGTAGAACAGACAAGTCAAACTGCCACAGCAACCTTCTCTGCTCTGCTCACTGCCCCAGGCAGCATGGTGAGGGCACACTGCCCCACTCCCAGTGTCCTCTCAAGGTCTCCCATTAGGTGCCGGAGTAGATCAGACAAACCAAAATGCCACAGCAACCTTCTCTGCTCTGCTCACTGCTCCAGACAGCATGGTGACGGCACACTGCCCCACTCCCAGTGTCCTCTCAAGGTCTCCCATTAGGTGGCAGAGTAGAACAGACAAGTCAAACTGCCACAGCAACCTTCTCTGCTCTGCTCACTGCCCCAGGCAGCATGGTGAGGGCAGACTGACTCAGTCCCAGTGTGCTCTCAAGGTCTCCCATTAGGTGCCGGACTAGAAAAGACAACCCGAAGTGCCACAGCAACCTTCTCTGCTCTGCTCACTGCCCCCGGCAGCATGGTGAGGGCACACTGCCCCACTCCCAGTGTCCTCTCAAGGTCTTCCATTAGGTGGCAGAGTAGAACAGACAAGTCAAACTGCCACAGCAACCTTCTCTGCCCTGCTCACTGCCCCAGTCAGCATGGTGAGGGCACACTGCCCCACTCCCAGTGTCCTCTCGAGGTCTCCCGTTAGGTGCCAGGGTAGAACAGGCAAGTCAAACTGCCACAGCAACCTTCTCTGCTCTGCTCACTGCCCCAAGCAGCATGATGAGGGCACACTGCCCCACTCCCAGTGTCCTCTCAAAGTCTCCAAACTGCCACAGCAACCTTCTCTGCTCTGCTCACTGCCCCAGGCAGCATGGTGAGGGCACACTGACTCAGTCCCAGTGTGCTCTCAAGGTCTCCCATTAGGTGCCGGACTAGAAAAGACAACCCGAAGTGCCACAGCAACCTTCTCTGCTCTGCTCACTGCCCCCGGCAGCATGGTGAGGGCACACTGCCCCACTCCCAGTGTCCTCTCAAGGTCTTCCATTAGGTGGCAGAGTAGAACAGACAATTCAAACTGCCACAGCAACCTTCTCTGCCCTGCTCACTGCCCCAGGCAGCATGATGAGGGCACACTGCCCCACGCCCAGTGTCCTCTCGAGGTCTCCCGTTAGGTGCCAGGGTAGAACAGACAAGTCAAACTGCCACAGCAACCTTCTCTGCTCTGCTCACTGCCCCAGGCAGCATGATGAGGGCACACTGCCCCACTCCCAGTGTCCTCTCAAAGTCTCCAAACTGCCACAGGAACCTTCTCTGCTCTGCTCACTGCCCCAGGCAGCATAGTGAGGGCACAATGCCCCACTCCCAGTGGCCTCTCAAGGTCTCCCATTAGGTGCCAGAGTAGAACAGACAAACCAAACTGCCACAGCAATCTTCTTTGCTCTGATCCAGGCAGCATGAGTGAGGGCACACTGCCCCACTCCCAGTGTCCTCTCAAGGTCTCCCATTAGGTGCCAGAGTAGAACAGACAAACCAAACTGCCACAGCAACCTTCTCTGCTCTGCTCACTGCCCCAGGCAGCATGAGTGAGTGCACACAACCCCGCTCCCAGTGTCCCCTCAAGGTCTCCCATTAGGTACCGGAGTCGAACAGACAACACGAACTGCCACAGCAACCTTCTCTGCTCTGCTCACTGCCCCAGGCAGCATGGTGAGGGCACACTGCCCCACTCCCAATGTCCTCTCAAGGTCTCCCATTAGGTGCCGGAGTAGAACAGACAACCCGAAGTGCCACCGCAACCTTCTCTGCTCTTCTCCAGGCAGCATGGTGAGGGCACACTGCCCCACTCCCAGTGTCCTCTCAAGGTCTCCCATTAGGTGCCAGAGTAGAACAGACAACCCAAAGTGCCACAGCAACCTTCTCTGCTCTGCTCACTGCCCCAGGCTGCATGGTGAGGGCACACTGCCCCACTCCCAGTGTCCTCTCGAGGTCTCCCATTAGGTGCCAGAGTAGAACAGACAAACCAAACTGTCACATCAACCTTCTGTGCTCTGCTCCAGGCAGCATGAGTGAGGGAACACGACCCCACTCCCAGTGTTATCTCGAGGTCTCCCATTAGGTGCCGGAGTACAACAGACAAACCAAACTGCCACAGCAATCTTCTCTGCTCTGCTCACTGCTCCAGGCAGCATGGGTGAGGGCACACTGCCCCACTCCCAGTGTCCTCTCAAGGTCTCCCATTAGGTGACGGAGTAGAACAGACAAACCAAACTGCCACAGCAACCTTCTCTGCTCTGCTCACTGCCCCAGGCAGCATGAGTGAGGGAACACGACCCCACTCCCAGTGTCCTCTCGAGGTCTCCCATTAGGTGCCAGAGTAGAACAGACAACCGGAAGTGCCACAGCAACCTTCTCTGCTCTGCTCCAGGCAGCATGGTGAAGGCACACTGCCCCACTCCCAGTGTCCTCTCGAGGTCTCCCATTAGGTGCCAGAGTAGAACAGACAACCGGAAGTGCCATAGCAACCTTCTCTGCTCTGCTCCAGGCAGCATGGTGAGGGCACACTGCCCCACTCCCAGTGTCCTCACAAGGTCTCCCATTAGGTGCCAGAGTAGAACAGACAAGTCAAACTGCCACAGCAACCCTCTCTGCTCTGCTCTAGGCAGCATGGTGAGGGCACACTGCCCCACTCCCAGTGCCCTCTCAAGGTCTCCCATTAGGTGCCAGAGTAGAACAGACAAGTCAAACTGCCACAGCAACCTTCTATGCTCTGCTCACTGCCCCAGGCAGCACGAGTGAGGGCACACAACCCCACTCCCAGTGTCCTCTCAAAGTCTCCAAACTGCCACAGCAACCTTCTCTGCTCTGCTCACTGCCCCAGTCAGCATAGTGAGGGCACACTGCCCCACTCGCAGTGTCCTCTCAAGGTCTCCCATTAGGTGCCAGAGTAGAACAGACAAGTCAAACTGCCACAGCAACCTTCTCTGCTCTGCTCACTGCCCCAGGAAGCATGAGTGGGTGCACACGTGCACCACCAACGACTATGCACCCTGAATTTGTTTTTAACAAAAGCAACCTGAATTATTAAGAAACATCTGTGTAAATCCTAACTAGGGCCTCTATTGTAGTAAGCCTTTCTTTTAGATTCTCTTATTAAGAGCACTGTGTTTTACGGCAGGATATTTCACATAGAAATCAAGGGTGCGCAATGGGGCGGCTGAACATCCTCCCGCCCCCCACCCATCATAGGGACCCCCTAGTTCCTCTGCAGTCCATTCTGGGTTCTGGAGCGGGCACCAGTGAGCGAGTGAGTGCTTTCCGGTGGCATACTTTGTGCATTACACGTCGCTGGGCACAGCATGCCTGGAACACACTGTTTAGGGTGACTGTGTCAGTGCCAAGGAACAGAAAGTGGCTGTAATTTATCGGGTCCATCAAACACATGCCTATTGGAGTAATTGTTCCCAACAGATCATTAAGTTCTCTGGAGGTTGGTGGAGCCAAGCATTCACTCTGGAAGTTTAATCTTTGTCTCTCTTGATGATCTTTTCTGATCTTGTATTAAAACAATAATTCTCCTCTACTTAGTTTATGCCTGCTGCCTTTACTTTACGCTGTTTATTCCGGACACACGCGACCCAGAATGTTCTCCTAGCTCCACTTTGCACCTCTGTGCTGCTGTGCGTGGCGGCTTTCGCTCCTCTGGCAGCGCGTCTCGAATTTCTGTGAGCAAGCGCCTAAGACAAAAGTAGATAGGACCCAATAGAGAGACAGGGGTGCCCTGAAGAAGCGTAGGGTTCTATCCGATTTGCACTGGCCATGGTTCCTGTTCTCCTCCATTTGACTATTGCCTTCATTATTTGTATTTACCATTAGCACCCTGGGTGGGGGCGCCAGCCAATCAAGGAGGTCGGGACACAGGCTGATACTGTTAGTTCCAAGCCGCCTGATGGAAAGTTCCCCCACTTGCCATCTTCTCCCCACCGACCCTGCTTTTTTTCACCATCCCACTTTCCTAATTGCGGCGGCGAGACCCGCTGCCACAGCTCCTCTCCCAGCACCTGTCTCAGTGTGGCTGCCATGGAAATGGAGGAGGGTCTCCATACAGAGCCCTGCCTTCCAATTCCATGGCAGCCATGTTAGTATAGTATTTTCTGAAATAGGAATAGTGGTTAGTGCTCACCTATGTCTCGGAATCGAATAGAAAGTAAAATAACGATTATAGAAAGAGTTTAGGTGTGGGGGAGGAAAAATGACCCCGACACTAGATCACAATATTGAAATGTAGGAAAAGAGAGTCTCCCACCCCATGCACACATGAATGCTGATAAAGAGCCACATTTATAAACAAGGATCAATTAATCACATACAAAGTTCAATCAAATGATACAAAACTAATAGTAAAAGACCTGAAGACAATTTAATGGGTTCTAGTTCTTACGGAAGGGCAAACAACCTGGGTTGTGCTCGACGCGTTTCGGGTTAACCACCCCTTCTTCAAGAGCAATCATCCTGGCCTTAATGTCACAGGACAACCAATTGAATAAAGCAGTGTTATTCAAGAATCCTATCCGCTTATACATTAAAGACAATCCACTGTAAATTCCCCAAACGTATAGAGAAAAGCACACGTTCTTAATGGGACTGTTTCCAAGTGCTCCCTTCTGCTTGCTGAGAATATTGACCTGGAGTGGACGTCAACAGAGCATACAGTGTAGAGGAGGTCCCAAATAAAGCCTGCACTCCTGTCGCCCATTTTGAAGTACCAGGAATGTTCACACCGAGATATGTGACGCATGATGAGCAAATAAACCAGCAGAGAGCCGCAGTAGGGCTCTGCCCAGTGCCTATCAGGAGAACAACACCTGTTGATGTACCAATAGCTAGAAAACCATGGACAGTAAGGTATCCATTGAGAAAACCCTACCAGCAAAGCAAGACGAAATGAAGGTATCCTAAATACCGTCCCAGAAGAAACCACAAAGGCCTTAATTGAAGACGAATGGTGACATCACAAAGGCCCGGACAGACTTGCAGATAGAAGATAAGACGACCCAAAGATGACACAAGAGACGAAATGTCATGAATAAGGATATCATGAACCTAGAAGAAGAAACGATGTTGAAATATAAAGAAACTTAAGCTGTAAAGCAGGATGAAGTAATTCAAACCAGCTAACGCCTGTACATATGCTCGAAACCGCAAGAAAGCTAAGAAAACAGTGCAGCTTGCTATGCTTAGTAGAAGATAGACTGTGGCAAGCACCACCTATACATATCTATCTCAATGGAGCACACTATACAAGTGCGAGTCCACTTTACACAAAATCAGAATTAACTCAGGTTACTAGAGGTCAAACAGGACAGGATTCGTATTTTAGCTAAAATGAGAAGAGACGGCTGAATCGAAACTCAGCAGAGGCAACGTGAGCCAGGAAGAGCCAAGGTCAGACCAATAGAAGGAGCGAACAGTAGCTTCACGGAATAGAAACTTAAGAACAGAACAGCCTATCTCAGGAAGGCCGGGATAAGGAGGCGTAGGCAGGCCGAATAAGAATTAAATACACAAATTGAAGGAAACTAGGCAGATTCACGGTGTGAGCAGCACGTGACCATCTGAGCAAGAAGAAGCACAGGGTCACACCTATGACTGGCTCTCGCCCAGACAGAGATATCATAACTTTTTCTGACAAGAAGATACAGTTTCGAGGCCAACCACAGCCAACTAATTGACACATAGCCACTAAAGTAATGATTGATGGAAGGGAGGCCGGGTGAATCTTGGGGCACCCTGCACCTGACTGATCATTCTGCGTGCTGCTGAGTAAAGTGGAGATTTATAAATGGGGTTGAAGCCAACCCAATCACAATGGACCAAATAATCTAGGGTCCTATAGAGAGTAGAACCAATGGGACGTCGTACTCTTAGTGACGTCTACAAGAGTAATGTTAGAAGGAAGGGCTTAGACGCCCACCTGACTCTCACTCCGTTACCATATACAGATATAGTACCTGTAGTAAAGTGACCTTTTCCTAACCAATAGAACTGCATGTTAACTTTTGAGCGTTACACGTCAATGATGACGAGTTTTGGGTATAAATGTTACTGTTTGTATGAAGTTCGCGGGAGTTGAATCGAGACGGACTATCGCATCACTGTTGATTTCCATGTTTCCCCATTTTTTGTACTTGTCATTATACGGACTCCCCTTTGCCAAACCATTGAGTTGTCCTTATTGATTGGTGTTGGAGTAATATACCTGCACCCCCCAACCATCTCAAAGGTGCAGCTATCTCGTCTTAAAGTACTGCAGAGCAAACGCCGACTCTATGGGCCGGCCGAGGGTCCCCCCAGTAAAACGGTCTTCCACACATCTCTCCAAGGTCCAAACCCTCTTTATTCTTCCGCTTCTTCTTCTGGCTAAAGAACGTGTGCTTTTCTGTATATGTTTGGGGAACATACTGTGGATTGTCTTTAATGTATAAGCAGACAGGATTCTTGAATAACACTGCTTTATTCAATTGGTTGTCCTTTGACATTAAGGCCAGTATGATTTGCTCTTGAAGAAGGACTGTTTACCGCAAAACACATCGAGCACAACCCAGGTTGTTTGGCCTCTGCAAGAAATAGAAGCCATTAAATTGTCTTCACTACTTTTACTATTTGTTTTGAATCATTTGATTGAACTTTGTATGTCACTAATTGATTCTTGTTTATAAATTTGGCTGTTTATCAGCATTCAAGTGTGCAGGGGGCGGGAGAGCCCATAGATTGGTCTCTCTTTTCCTACATTTCGTGTAAAGCTGCAAAGCGTCCCTTTCATGGAGAGAAATTACTTTCCTTTTTCTGAAAGCATTAGCACCCGTTTCCACCCTGTAAGTAATGCCCCGCCATGCTCGTTAAGGGACCCCTTGTTGCGTTCGGGTCCTTAACTTGGGTGGCGGAACGTTACCTATAGGGTAGGCCCACCAGCTCAAGGCATATCGCCTCAATAAAGTCACTGTCCCATTCTATGACTGTTGAGTCTCTTTGCAAATGTAAGGTGTTTCTCCCTGTGTTTCTGAAATGCTTAAATAAACAGTCACGGCCTTATTTCATTTGACAAGCTTGACAGCCTTCTTTATAAAACAGAATATGTAAAACCAGATCCTCAGTGTACCCGAGTAGTATCACATCAAAGGGCCCCTGTTTGAGGCACTCTTGGTTTTTGCATGAACTAAATAAATACTTAAATGTCCTCCTTCCATTACCTCCGGTACTAAATAATTACATAATATCAGTCGGTCACCTGTGAGCAAGTGCATTCACTTTTGATAAATAAATGATTTAATAGCATCATATGGGGCACCTGGGAGCAAGTGCTTTCACATTTGGTAAATAAATAATTAAATTGCATCGATTGGGTCACCTGGGAGCAGGTTCATTCACATTTGGTAAATAAATAATTAAATAGCATCAATTGGGTCACCTGGAATCAAGTTCATTCACATTTAGTAAATAAACAATTAAATAGCATCAATGGGGTCACCTGAGATCAAGTTCATCCTCATTTGGTAAATAATTAAACAGCATCAATGTGGTCACCTGGGAGCAAGTTAATTTACATTTGGTAAATAAATAATTAAATGGCATTTGTTGGGGTCGGTTGGATGTCTGGCCTACCTTGGCAGTTAGTCTTAGACTCAGACCACACTAGTACTGCCGAGCTCTACGGTAGCTGCAGACTACCATTAGACACACGTTTGTTTATTTAAATTTTTTTATTTTACATATAAGACTGAGGACTCCGACTGACAGATACCCAAACACACAAGACAAGGAAACTTCCCAACTTCTGCCCGCTTATATCTGGGTAATTGAATTGGCAGTCCCAACTTGGGGCCGGCACTGTTTTGGATAAACCCTCTATTTTCGTTGAGAGGCTGAGCAGAGTAACGTAAGCACCGCCTGCCCTAGTCCAGAATACTGCACCAAATTTGATTTCCGCCAGCACCCTGAGGCCCGTTAGACACAGCCTCTCTTCCCCTACCGGACTGAGCACCTTACTCCTCCTTCACCACTCCATGAGTGATTGGGCCCGTTCCACAGAGCAGGGTAGCCAGCAACCGGGGAGCGGAGCTGTGGGATAGCACCACCAGACATAGGCCCTACTGACCGCCTTATCTCTGTGTCGGCCTGGTTCCTTCACGGTCCCTCCCAGTAAATCCTAAACCTGACCATGGGGGTTGGGGGGTGGGATAAAAAAAGAAACAAGCCACGCACTGGGAAAAACAAGTGGGAGAACCAACAACAACCCCGCTCCACCCTTGGCCCCCTGGCGGAGCGCCTGAATTTGGTTGGGAGTAGGGGGAAAATCCCTCAACAAACTCTTGAATTTGGCCACGGAATAAAGGCTTTACATTGTGCTTCTTCTAACCAGCCCTACGCGACCTTAGTCAGGCCGGTAGCGGCCCGTGCTTACTCTGATGGGCACACCGTGTAGAGTGGCCCCTTTTTTCTGACTGAAATGTCTTCACACTGTACTTTCTTGAGATTTCAAAATATGGAGAGAACTTACCACAGCACTCCCTCATACAGCTTGTCCGTCTCCTGCTCCCTCCGTGTTTTCCCTCTCCTACCTTGGTGCTCGGGTCAGGCTTTAGAGATGAAGGACGGATCTGTCCCTCACCGCTGTGCACCAGCCACCCCTAACCTCCTACGACTCTCCGGCGGGGCCTCCTTCTCAACCCTGGATAGGGGAGAGAGCGAGCTCCAAGGCCCTGAAGTGACAGGTCTCAAGGGCAACAACCTCTCAAAGAGAAGGCACACCGCCCTCTTCTGTCTCCCGGCTCCCCCTCTCGTCGCAGGCTTCCCCGGCTTTATCCTCCCCAGGGACCTTGAACAAGGCGGCAGGGGCGCTCCTGGGGGCCGTGCGGTGACATCACCTCACGCATCCACTAGCTCCCCCTGTCTCCCAAGTTCAGCTCTTTTGGGCTGGGAGCGTGAAAAAAGAAGAAACCAAAGAGAGGTGAACAAATGCCAGACACACCATATTGTACACAATATGGTCCCCTTATCCACACAGAAACCCCGCTTGAAATAAGGGTTTACTCATTCCTTCCTTATTTTGAACAGCGTCTACTACAGTGCAGTTATCACACTGTGAGCACGTGGCATTGAGGCTAGTTTGCTTCATTCTGTGTTTACCTTAGAAGCAGCCGGTGAATATATGCGAAGTGCTCCAACCAACCTACAGGAGTTTGGGAGGAGGTTCTCCCCCTGAAAATGTTTCTAAAATAATGAGTTAAAACGTTGTTTTTTACAGAACACATTCTGTGAAATATTGTATAGAAAACCACAAAGTTTATAATTGGTGTTGTAGGCTAACACATAAACAAATCCAATAGATGACAGCTTACCAATAGTGCACAGAAACATTTTCCAACACATTTTCATGATGTTTTCCCACAATACATGACAGCACTCCACAAGTGTAAAAAAATATGTTTATGCTGGATGTGCCTAAATATATCCATACTGCCTGCGCCAATATATGCCAGTGTCCCCTTGTAAGAACATTCTCAGTTTGCTTTGCCCATAATACCAGGAATGCTACTATAAGAAAACATGTCCATGCTGACTGTAAGAACACGTATCATGTTGTCTTTGAACATAATTAAAGTAATCATTTCTCTCCTAATGCGAGTAAAAATGATATACCCAACACTATCCGAAAAAAAATCCATACTGGCTGCACCAATGTAGGCCAGTAACCCCACTTAAGAATACTCATCTTTTTGGCTTTGCCCAAAATGCCAGTCAACATATTATGCCACAGTTAAAAAACATGTCCATGCGTACTGCGGTAATGTAGGCCAGTATCCCCACTTAAAATCACTCAAGATGAGGCCACCAGGGGGCGCAGGCAAGATGGCCACCTGAGCCGATAGCTCTGCACCCAACCCTGGGAAACTTGCGGAGTTGAGCAGGAAGAAGGAGCCCATCCCTCACAAGCCCCTTAAAAAAGGCTGTGTGAACCCTTGCCCCCCCAAGGGGTCCAAACGAGGAGTCTCTACGACACCCAAGGGCCGAGTTCGGCCGCCTGGAGTCACTGCGGCCCCTCCCCCCGCGGTCCTGAGCAACATGCAGGCGGCACACACCAAGGCACGAAAAGGCCGCAGCAGAGAGCAGGAGCGGGGAAACACTGCGGCCACCTGCAGGTGGTGTATCCACCTGGAGCGAGGAGAAGCCGGGGGCAGAGGATCCTGGAGGTTCTGCCAAGCCATGCTGAGGAGTGCCTGGCGGCCCGGGGTCCCCCCCGTCGGAATTCATCGGAGCGGTCCTCCCGTGCCCCGAGGCCTCTGGCTCTCCGCTCCCAGGCACGGTGAAGCGGTGTGGGGCCGACGTGAGAATCGAAGCACCCCGGCACACCACTCATCCACAGGCAGAGTTGGACGGGCCTGCCTACCCTCACACCAGAGCTCCCCAGTCTGGGCCGTCGGGGGAGTGCACCCACACTACATCCGACTGGGGGGCATTGGAGATGGTACGTTCCAGGTGAGAGGCCAGGACTTTATGAACTAGCCCCCACAAGCGCCGCTTGACTAAAGGGTCCCCCCATACCCTGCCACAGAGGACACCCGCTCCCCACTGACCACGACCAGCCATCTAGTGGTTTCCCTAACCACAGGGGGGATATACCCGCTCTCCCACTGGCGCTGAAGCCCTAGAGTTACTCGGCTGGCACATCCATAGACAGTCACTCCGAAGGCACCTCCCCACCGTGGATAGCTCCGGTTTCTCCTCCTACACGAGTCCTACCGTGGCTGTGGGCCCCACGGTGGACAGTTGTCACACTCTGCCGCAACCAGCACCCCATGAGTTGGAAGGAGGCCCTTTCCAAGTACCAATTTGCGGCCAGAGGGGACAAGATGGCCGCCGGGTGCCCATCAGTGCCGCCTCCCGACCTGGGAGCCATCCAAAATACTATCCAGATGATCTTGGAGGAGATAAGTGGGATTCGGACCGACATGGGAGCTAAGCTGGCCGACCTTACCACTAAAGTTACCACTCTGGAAGACCGCGTGGAGGGAGTCGAGAACAACCAGCTCTCTACGGCGATCCGGGAGATGCAAATGGAGTCCAGGTTTCAAGAGGTGCATCGTCGGGAGGAGGAATTACGGTTCAAGGTGGATGACATCGAAAACAGGGAAAGGAGGAACAATTTGCGTATTTTTGGCCTAGTGGAATCGGAAGAGGAGAGCCCACAGGGACTGGAAGGCAAGGTTCACGATATCATGAGAATCGTCATGGGGGCGGAGGCCGACACCGAGATTAAGCTCGACAGGGTGCACCGCGCTGGTGGAGGAGGCAGGGGCCCGAGGTCGTTGCTGGCCCGACTGCATTATTACAAGGACAAAGCCAGGATCCTGGAGAAAGCGAGGAACTTTGGTGATATCCAATATGGAGACTCTAAGGTGGCAATCTATCAGGACCTCTCAGCCCTCACCCTGGCAATGAGAAAGAAATGCGGTGCCCTTACCAGATGGTTGCAGGGTAAAGGGGTCAGGTATCGCTGGGGGCACCCCTTCTACTTGGCATTCGAATGGTCAGGGGAAAGACACACCTGCTGACGGAAGAGAACATTCAGCGGGCCACTGGTGACCTGGTGGGCGACCGTGCTGGCCCATCCGGCGGATCAGGGAGAGAAACCAGGAACCCCCCGCGGGGCCACGACAGACTGGGGCAACCCAGTAGCAAGACCAGGGTCAAGGGGGCACGCAAGTTCTGAAAAAACCAGGCACCCATCATCGGCCTCTGAGGATCATCTGAAATTACAGCAACATCACTTCATCACTTGAGCATGAGATATCCCAGTGACTATGGTCACTGGGTGTTACGCCGATGGCTCTGTAGGGCCGGTGACCGGGGGTCACACGGAGGAGCACCATGTTGGCACCAAGTTGGGCCCTCGGGGTTTTGGGTCTGGTTACTGTTCTTTCACAATGTTTATTTACTTGTTCGATGGACCCGCACAAGGGGTCTGTGCCTGGGGACACAGGGGAAGGTGGGGGACCTCGAATGCATGGTCACGCCACACATATTTGTTCAAAGGTTCATACACATACATTCTGAAAAGAAGGGCATGGGTTATCCACACGTTTACACTACATGGGGCTGGGGTAGAGTCCTTGGTGGTTCGTTGACCGTCCCCGAAAGATATCGGGAGACATGGACGAACGCCTCACGTTGGAGGGGAGGGGGAAAGGGACAGGGGGGATGGGGGAGAATGACCACCATAAAGGCCAAAACGGTAACACCTAGAGGAGTCTATGGAGGGGTGGGGGGATTAGCCAGATCGAACAAGAACCTTCTATTTTACAGCAGGCCGCACATAAGCATCACATTACGGTGAAGATAGAGATGGACTACCTAGACGAAAATGGTTGAAGGCAAGATAGGCACACTCAATGTCAAGGGCCTCAACTCTCAAAACAAGAGGTCATTGACCAGTAATATGTTCCGCAAACAACAGCTAATGGTGCTGTTCCTCCAAGAAACCCACTACAGACAGGGAAGGGAATCATCATCAGGGGGAGGGAAATTGGAGCCAATTTTTGGGCCTCCCACAGAAGTTTGAAGAAGGAAGGGGTGGGGATCCTCTTGAGCAAAACATTCCACCTCACTAACATTGAAACCAAAAGAGATTTTGGGGGGAGGTTCCTGGGGATTAAGGGTACCTATGAAGGGGAACGCATAACCCTGGCCACCCTCTATGCTCCCAACTCAGGTCAGATAGGGTTCTTGACTCAAATCCTTGGGGTAATGGACGAATGGGCTGAAGGGGCCATGATACTGGGGGGCGACTTCAATCTTATAATAGACCCCAGGCTAGACTGGTGGACGGCAAGAGCGACTGAACCAAAAGGGACAACTAAAGATAACCTAACGTTGCAGACCCTTCTGAGGGAACATTACTGGGAGGACGTCTGGCGAGTGGCACACCCGGAGCCCAGGGGATACACATTCTTCTCCCCCCCACACCACACCTACACCAGAATCGACTTCCTTTTAACTTCTAAAGAGGGGAGTGGGGTAGCTACAGCCCCAAGGGTTGAGGCAATAACGTGGTCCAACCATGAGCTTGTTGTGGCGGACTGGTCGCTCCCTCTGTCCCCCAGATCAGCCCGTTGGCAGTGCAACGACGCGCTTCTGAGGGATCCGGTCTTTAGGGACTTCCTGAGAGGCGAAATGGAGGCGTACTTTGAGATGAATGACAATGGGGAGACAGATATGGTGACAGTGTGGGAGGCGGCGAAGGCCACCTTTCGTGGTCTCCTCATAGCTGAGGGTTCCAGGCACAAGCAGGAAAGAGGGCTCATTGAGGCCAGGATACAGACGGAACTTAAGAGCCTGCGGGGCAGGCTTACCCAGGAGGGGGCTGACAGGGAGTCCCTCCTATCGGAAATGCGAGAGAAGCGCCAGGCCCTACATACGGTCCTCATAGGGGAGGTGGTCAAGAAACTGAGATACACGTGACAAAGGTACTACGAAAAGGGGGACAGGGTGGGGACCTTACTGGCATGTAGAGCCAGGGGCTGTAGACTGGAGAGTAGGGTCGGACCTATTAAAGACGGGGAGGGTAAGGTCCTCAATAAAAAGGCAGAGATAGTGGGCTCCTTTGCAAACTTTTATAGGGACCTGTACGCAAAACAAGGGGGGGAATCATTGGGGGAGATCCAGGCATATCTGAAGGCTGAATTGCAGGATCTTGAGGGGGATATAGCGGTGGAGGAGGTGGAGGCAGCCATCAAGAGACTTAAAGCAGGCAAGCCCCCGGGGGGAGATGGGTACACGGCTGATTTCTACAAACAATTCCAGCCCATATTGATGGAGCCCTTGGCCAAACTGTTCAACCAAATCCGAAACAAAGAGATGATCCCCCCCACATTTCTACAGGCCCTCATCACGGTAATCCCCAAGCCAGGAAAAGATCTTACAGAGTGCGGCTCCTATAGACCCATCTCCCTCTTGAACCTTGATGCTAAAATCTTTGCCAGGATCCTGGCCACTCGCCTGGAGAAATGCCTGCCCCGCCTGGTTCACCCAGATCAGACACGCTTAATAATAAATAGACAAGCCTCGGACAGCATGTGCAAAACCCTCCATGTGCTACATTCAAGGGAAACCCGGGACGAGGGGTCCTGATGCTGTCCCTGGACACAGAAAAGGCCTTCGATAGGGTGAGTTGGGCTTTCATGGGGGAGGTTCTCTCGGCAATAGGGATGGGCTAGAGGTGGTTGGGATGGATGGCGGAACTATACTCCGCCCCCATGGCCAGGGTGGCCGCCAATGGGATGGAATAAGAGGCCTTCCCCTTGGGGCGAGGAACGAGACAGGGCTGTCCACTATCCCCCCTGATGTATGCCCTCGTCATGGGACCATGGGCGATCTCGGTGCGCAACGATGAGGCTATCACTGGAGTTCAGATGGGCAGCTTCCACTGTAAGATCAGTTTGTTCGCCGATGACGCTCTCCTCTATGTCACTAAACCGTCACAGACGATCCCTCATGTGTTGCGGGCAATGGAGCGCTATGGGGACCTCTCGGGGTACAAGGTTAACCTGGGCAAATCGGTGGCTTTCATGGGGGTCGACTGCCGGAAACCGAGAAGGAGTATGTGGAGGGTCTCCCCTTCCAATTGCAGAGAGAGGGGTTCCGACACCTGGGAATCCAAATCACACCTAACCCAACGGACCTCTTCCCAAGCAACTTCACCCCTTTGTGGACAGAGGTCAAGAGAGATATAGAGAGGTGGGCGGTCTCGGGGTTCTCATAGATGGCACGACTCAACCTAATCAAAATGGTGGTACTTTCCACATTTCTGTTCCTCTTCCAGATGCTCCCCACTCAGGTGCCTACCACGTTCCTACATTCAATGAAACGATAGGATCTCCTACGATGTCCTAACGAGGCCCAAGGAAGACAGAGGGGTGGGATTCCCAGATTTTGACACATACTACAGGGCTTCCCAGTTGAGGATTCTGGTCGACCACTTCAACCCTGGGTCAGAAAAGCAATGGGTGGCACTGGATAATAGGCTACTCGCTCCGCTCACGCTCGACGAGTGGTTATGGGTCCTGAGATGACATATCCCCAGGCGGGTTCTGGACCACCCGGTACTGGGGGTTCTATGGTCCGTCTGGAAGGAAGGGAGCTACTACAGATGGATCACAACCTGGCCCTCTCCATTGAGTTGTATTTGGGCGCCACCATTCCTGGCCAAAGCAGCGGAGCCTGCCGCCTATCAGAGGTGGTACGAGGCGGGCCTCGTTAGGGCCTGCCACTTGTGGGTGGGTGGGTCCTTTATGCCCCTTCTGGATCTTGAGGAAGCCCTGGGGCTGGGCAGGCTATCACCTTTCCGCTACCTTCAACTGAAGGGAGTTCTCTCCGAACCCTCATGGGGGGACACCCTCAGGAGGGACCTCACGGACTTCGAGAAAATGATCATCTCCACTCGAGGTTCCAAGGGGGTCATATCCCGTTTGTACAAGCTCCTCTTGCTCTCGATACCAAGGGATCCCCCGCCAGCACGGACAAAATGGGAAAAAGACCTGGCATGCTGTCAGCCCAGGAGCGCATTGTCAGCTGTTTGCTGCCAGCCCAGGAGCACATCCTCAATTGCTTGCAGCCAGCCCAGGAGCACATCCTCAATTGCTTGCGGCCAGCCCAGGAGCAGATCCTCAACTGCTTTCTGCCACCCCATGAGTGCATCCTCAGCTGCGTGCTGCCAGCCCAGATGTGCATCCTCAACGGCTTGCTGCCAGCCCAGATGTGCATCCTCAACGGCTTGCTGCCAGCCCAGGAGCACATCCTCATCTGCTTACTCCCAGCCCAGGAGTGCATCCTCATCTGCTTGCTGCCAGGCCAGAAGTGCATCCTTAGCTGTGCTGTTTGCTGCCAGCCCAGGAGCACATCCTCAACTGCTTGCTGCCAGCCCGGAGCACATCCTCAGCTGCTTGCTGCCAGCCCAGTAGTGCATCCTCATCTGCTTGCTGCCAGCCCAGGAGTGCATCCTTAGCTGTGCTGTTTGCTGCCAGCCCAGGAGCGCCTCCTCAGCTGCTTGCTGCCAGCCCAGGAGCGCATCCTCATCTGCTTGCTGCCAGCCCAGGAGAGCATCCTCAGCTGCTTGCTGCCAGCCCAGGAGTGCATCCTCAGCTGCTTGCTGCCAGCCCAGGAGCGCCTCCTCATCTGCTTGCTGCCAACCCAGGAGCGCCTCCTCAGCTGCTTGCTGCCAGCCCAGGACCGCATTCTCATCTGCTTGCTGCCAGCCCAGGAGCGCATCTTCAACTGCTTGCTGCCAGCCCAGGAGCGCATCCTCAGCTGCTTGCTGCCAGCCAAGGAGCGCATCCTCAGCGTGCTGTTTGCTGCCAGCCTAGAAGCGCATCCTCAGCTGCTTGCTGCCAGCCCAGGAGCGCATCCCTGCTGTTTACTGCCAACCCAGGAGCACATCCTCATCTGCTTGCTGCCAGCCCAGGAGCAAATCCTTAGCTGTGCTGTTTGCTGCCAGCCCAGGAGCGCATCCTCAGCTGCTTGCTGCCAGCCCAGGAGCGCATCCTCATCTGCTTGCTGGCAGCCCAGGAGCGCATTCTCATCTGCTTGCTGCCAGCCAAGGAGCGCATCCTCAGCGTGCTGTTTCCTGCCAGCCTAGAAGCGCATCCTCAGCTGCTTGCTGCCAGCCCAGGAGCGCATCCTCATCTGCTTGCTGGCAGCCCAGGAGCGCATCCTCAGCTGCTTGCTGCCAGCCAAGGAGCGCATCCTCAGCGTGCTGTTTGCTGCCAGCCTAGAAGCGCATCCTCAGCTGCTTGCTGCCAGCCCAGGAGCGCATCCTCTGCTGTTTACTGCCAACCCAGGAGCACATCCTCATCTGCTTGCTGCCAGCCCAGGAGCAAATCCTTAGCTGTGCTGTTTGCTGCCAGCCCAGGAGCGCATCCTCAGCTGCTTGCTGCCAGCCCAGGAGCGCATCCTCATCTGCTTGCTGGCAGCCCAGGAGCGCATTCTCATCTGCTTGCTGCCAGCCAAGGAGCGCATCCTCAGCGTGCTGTTTGCTGCCAGCCTAGAAGCGCATCCTGAGCTGCTTGCTGCCAGCCCAGGAGCGCATCCTCTGCTGTTTACTGCCAGCCCAGGAGTGCATCCTCATCTGCTTGCTGCCAGCCCAGGAGCACATCCTCATCTGCTTGCTCCCAGCCTAGGAGCACACCCTCAGCTGCTTGCTGCCATCCCAGGAGTGCATCCTCATCTGCTTGCTGCCAGCCCAGGAGCACATCCTCATCTGCTTACTCCCAGCCTAGGAGAACACCCTCAGCTGCTTGCTGCCAGCCCAGGAGTGAATCCTTAGCTGTGCTGTTAGCTGCCAGCCCAGGAGCGCATCCTTAGCTGTGCTGTTTGCTGCCAGCCCAGGAGCGCCTCCTCAGCTGTTTGCTGCCAGCCCAGGAGCGTATCCTCATCTGCTTGCTGCCAGCCCAGGAGCGCATCCTCAGCTGCTTGCTGCCAGCCAAGGAGCGCACCCTCAGCGTGCTGTTCGCTGCCAGCCTAGAAGCGCATCCTGAGCTGCTTGCTGCCAGCCTAGGAGAACACCCTCAGCTGCTTGCTGCCAGCCCAGGAGTGAATCCTTAGCTGTGCTGTTTGCTGCCAGCCCAGGAGCGCATCCTTAGCAGTGCTGTTTGCTGCCAGCCCAGGAGCGCCTCCTCAGCTGTTTGCTGCCAGCCCAGGAGCGTATCCTCATCTGCTTGCTGCCAGCCCAGGAGCGCATCCTCAGCTGCTTGCTGCCAGCCAAGGAGCGCATCCTCAGCCTGCTGTTTGCTGCCAGCCTAGAAGCGCATCCTCAGCTGCTTGCTGCCAACCCAGCAGCGCATCCTCTGCTGTTTACTGCCAGCCCAGGAGCGCATCCTCATCTGCTTGCTGCCAGCCCAGGAGCAAATCCTTAGCTGTGCTGTTTGCTGCCAGCCCAGGAGCGCATCCTCAGCTGCTTGCTGCCAGCCCAGGCGCGCATCCTCATCTGCTTGCTGGCAGCTCAAGAGCGCATCCTCATCTGCTTGCTGCCAGCCAAGGAGCGCATCCTCAGCTGTGCTGTTTGCTGCCAGCCTAGGAGTGCATCCTCAGCTGCTTGCTGCCAGCCCAGGAGCGCATCCTCATCTGCTTGCTGCCAGCCCAAGGAGCGCATCCTCAGCTGTGCTGTTTGCTGCCAGCCCAGGAGTGCATCCTCAGCTGCTTGCTGCCAGCCCAGGAGCGCATCCTCATCTGCTTGCTGCCAGCCCAGGAGCGCATCCTCATCTGCTTGCTGCCAGCCCAGGAGCGCATCCTCATCTGCTTGCTGCCAGCCCAGGAGCAAATCCTTAGCTGTGCTGTTTGCTGCCAGCCCAGGAGCGCATCCTCAGCTGCTTGCTGCCAGCCCAGGCGCGCATCCTCATCTGCTTGCTGGCAGCTCAAGAGCGCATCCTCATCTGCTTGCTGCCAGCCAAGGAGCGCATCCTCAGCTGTGCTGTTTGCTGCCAGCCCGGAGCACATCCTCAGCTGCTTGCTGCCAGCCCAGGAGTGCTTCCTCATCTGCTTGCTGCCAGCCCAGGAGTGCATCCTTAGCTGTGCTGTTTGCTGCCAGCCCAGGAGCGCCTCCTCAGCTGCTTGCTGCCAGCCCAGGAGCGCATCCTCATCTGCTTGCTGCCAGCCCAGGAGCGCATCCTCAGCTGCTTGCTGCCAGCCCAGGAGTGCATCCTCAGCTGCTTGCTGCCAGCCCAGGAGCGCATTCTCATCTGCTTGCTGCCAGCCCAGGAGCGCATCTTCAGCTGCTTGCTGCCAGCCCAGGAGCGCATCCTCAGCTGCTTGTTGCCAGCCAAGGAGCGCATCCTCAGCGTGCTGTTTGCTGCCAGCCTAGAAGCGCATCCTCAGCTGCTTGCTGCCAGCCCAGGAGCGCATCCTCTGCTGTTTACTGCCAACCCAGGAGCACATCCTCATCTGCTTGCTGCCAGCCCAGGAGCAAATCCTTAGCTGTGCTGTTTGCTGCCAGCCCAGGAGCGCATACTCAGCTGCTTGCTGCCAGCCCAGGAGCGCATCCTCAGCTGTGCTCTTTGCTGCCAGCCTAGAAGCGCATCCTCAGCTGCTTGCTGCCAGCCCAGGAGCTTATCTTCAGCTGCTTGCTGCTAGCCCAGGAGCGCATTCTCATCTGCTTGCTGCCAGCCTTTGAGCGCATCCTCATCTGCTTGCTGCAAGCCCAGGAGTGCATCCTTAGCTGTGCTGTTTGCTGCCAGCCCAGGAGCGCATCCTCAGCTGCTTGCTGCAAGCCCAGGAGCGCATCCTCATCTGCTTGCTGCCAGCCCAGGAGCGCAACCATAGCTGTTCTGTTTGCTGCCAGCCCAGGAGTGCATCCTCAGCTGCTTGCTGCCAGCCCAGGAGCGCATCCTCATCTGCTTGCTTCCAGCCGGGAGTGCATCCTCAGCTGTGCTGTTTGTTGCCAGCCCCGGAGCGTATCCTCAGCTGCCAGCCCAGGAGCGCATCCTCAACTGCTTGCTGCCAGCCCAGGAGCGCATCCTCATCTACTTGCTGCCAACCCAGGAGCGCATCCTCAGCTGTGCTGTTTGCTGCCAGCCCAGGAGCGTATCCTCAGCTGCCAGCCCAGGAGCGCATCCTCGGCTGCTTGCTGCCAGCACAGGAGCGCATCCTCGGCTGCTTGCTGCCAGCCCAGGACCGCATCCTCAGCTGCTTGTTGCCAGCACAGGAGCGCATCCTCAGCTGCTTGCTGCCAGCAAAGGAGCGCATGCTTAGCTGCTTGTTGCCAGCACAGGAGCGCATCCACAGCTGCTTGCTGCCAGCCCAGATGTGCAGCCTCAGCTGCTTGCTGCAGCTGAGGGCGAGTGGCCAGTGCTCACTGGCCTGGGAATTTAGCAATAATAAGCATTCTTGCTCAGGGCTTCTTCATAATGGATGGTAGGTCGGTGCCCTGTCACCCATTAAGGGTGAGCTGCCCCTGCCTTGCTTCCAAACTTTTTTTATTTTATTTATTTTGGTATGGCGAATAAATCAACCTTTCAAAAAAAAAAACACATACCATAAGAAACAAAGAGAACATTCAATATTCAATTTTACACCATTTTAAACCTAAGAGTTAAGACCAAATTAACAAATACACTTGTACTAAATTTCAACGTTACAATGCTTTCCCGACTCGATTCGTGAATGAGGAGTCACGTGCTTAACACACTGGGCCAGTGCAGTCTGAGCAGAAGACTTCGTGTTATTGAACAAGTAGTTCCATATTTCCTCTTTAGAATGGAATATGTGGAAGTTACATTTTGCATGAAAATACTTGTGTCTCAAACAGCTTAAAGCTGGACATTCAACCACCAAATGACGTAATGTTTCAATTAATTGGTGGTTGCAACAATATCTACAGCAGGTTTGATCTTGGGACACCAATTGTCTTCTTCCCAAAATCTGTCTCGTTAAGCACAAATTCAAGCGAATGCGCATCATCTGGGCTCTTACGAAACTGGAAGCACATTTAATTAAGTAAGGTTCAGGGCAACGCATTTTTTTTGTGGGCTGACTTTACCACTTCACAGTCCATATACTCCAAACATTGGTTACGTGTGCTTATCCAGTCAAAATGAAATCATTTCAGTTTGGCCTTTGTTGGATTCATCAATAGTAGTTCAAGGGAGATATCAGCTTTATCTAAAGTATCCAGAACACAGTCCACCCATTTCTTGGGAAATTTCTTGCCAGAAATTAACAGATAGTTGGCTAACACACCCAAAATGTTGGAGGATGAAGCTCCAATTAGACACTTCCGATAGAGCAAACAGAATTTCCACAATGCTTGAGTGCACACAGCAATGAAGCCTACTTCATAACGAATCAATGTAATAGGGATGCACTGGGGCAAGCCCAGAACTCCCTTCCAAAAATAAGATTCAAGATGATCCCAGAAGGCTCTTGGCTTTGCTGCTACGGTCTCCGCCCCGTAGGTGATTATAGGTGTTACTTTTTGTAGAAAAAAACGAATAAAGTGAACTAATGTGAATTTGCCACATCTAAATAGTAAAATTTTAGCTTGTGATGTTAGTGAGCGATTTTTCGCCTCAAGGGTTATGCAATAAATGGTATCGTTCCTAACTTCTGTGAAGGGAAGACCCAAGTATTTGTATTGCTGCACTGCGATTAGGTCTTGGTTGTAAAGAGACCAGGTAAATTTACTCGTTCTTTTTATTGCAGTTTTGTGGCAAACTACTACTTGGGTTTTTTCAAGATTGATAATCAAATTATTCTCAGTAACATATTCCTGGAGTTTGTGTAAAAGATTTCGAAGACCATTAGGTGTGCAAGACAGTAACACCAGATCATCGGCGTATAGCAGCCACGTAACCTTTTGTTTACCTAGTTTGGGTGAGTTAGCTATTACGTTCTCAAATTTGAGGCCAATATCTAGCAAAAAGAAATTAAATAGGGTAGACGCTAAAGTACATCCCTGTTTTAAACCTCTTTCAGTAGGAATGATGGCTGATAATAACCCTTCTAAAGATAGTCTCTCTTGCAGGGAGGTGTGCGAGTGCAAGAGTTTGATTAATGTGAGAATCGAAGAAGGACAGCCGTGTTGGAGAAGTTTCTTAAATAGAAGTTGGCGATCGATCGAGTCGAATGCAATGCTGAAATCAACAAAAGCTACATAGAGATTATGGTTTTCATTAACATCAAATTAAGTACAAGCATGTTAGGGGCAGTGCCAATTCCGCTGACAAAACCAAATTGAAACGGGTCTCTTTTGCGTTCACGCTTCGTCCAATCATTTAGCTCCTGTAAGATGATACGACTAAACAATTTGCCAGGGGCGTCTAATATGGCAATCGGACGGTAGCTTTGAGGCAACTGACAATCACCTTTCTTATACAATGGTATAATGATGGCATGTCTCCAAGAGGCTGGTATAGATTGGGTAAAGATAATATTTTTGAAGATTTGAAATAAAATTTCAACCCATAGGGTCGGATTGAGTTTGAATAGTTTGTTCGAAAGCCCGTCCATGCCTGGGGCTTTAGAATCACTTAGTGTGGAAGTAATGTGCAATATATCACATTTTGTGAAATTAAGATGGAATGGCACGATACTTTCACATTGTTGCTCCACCAGTACCGTTGAGGGTCTTGCATAGATCTTAGTGAAATGTTCCATCCAGCTCTTCTCTGAGACATTGTGTGATTGTATCATAATTTGGGAAGTAGACGTAACTGCATTTAGAGAGGTCCACATTTGAGCCATGTTTTGATTACGAGTCATGGACAACATGGCCTCGCCATCCCTTTGATAAAGGGAAGCCGGTGTGAACGCATCCAATTTTTACGTCTTGTTTTAATTTTAGTCAGGATAGTTGCCCTATATTTTGAACGGAGAAGAGCGACAATGAGCACGATATTCAGTGTTCTTCCTTTTAACCAGTGTGTCAAAAATGTGATTTCTCACTTGAAATGGCCGTTTAGTATTTTGACCCATTGGGACAAATTCTTGCATAAGGTTGTAATAGCAGACATTAAGATGTTCGTTGCTTAGTCATGAGTGAGTAAAGGCCGTTGTTAGTGAGTTAACATATTGAGATATTTTTTCCTCACACCACTTGATTCGATTTAGTTTGACATTTGCACTAAAGACACCAGGGTAAATTGGTGCTGGCTTTTGAGGTGTTATCGAGGGAGTCAACCATTGGCTTGTTAAAATTTGGTGATCACTGTCACCAACAGACATTACATTAAATGAGACCCCATTCATGACTAACTTTAGATCGACATATATATAATCAATGATGGCTTTGTGTATTCCACGTTGCCAGGTGTGTTTTGGAGGAACGTCCCCTGCACACAATCCATTCAACATGCACAAAACCTAGAGAGGACATCATATGTTCCCATTGCATTAGTCTGGAGTTTTCTAAAAGTTTTTTAGCCGAAAGAAAATGCAAGTTGAGATCACCAGCTATTACAGTGTGACAGATTTCTGGTGACATCACTATAAAATCCAACATGCAAGTCATATCCTTAAAGAAACTTTCATTGTTGATACCATTATGATTCCAATATACATTAATTAACGCATACAAAGTTGAATAGATTGAAACTATAGTTAGCTGTACAAAGGCATTCGGGGAATACGATGACACTAACTTGATGGTAGAACTAATTTTGAAGGCAGTTAGAAGTCCCGACATTGGACGTCCTTTTTTGCCCTGCAGAGCGGGAGTAAAGTGCATAGTGTGATCCTGCCAGGTGGGGGGTTTGGTGAGCATTGCTTCCTGGAACATAATTATGTCAAACTGATTTAGGCTTACTTTGTAGTTATTAAACAAGTGGGATTGACCACCAGAGTTCCAGGAGGCAAATGATAGCGGCCTATTTTTAAATTGTGGGCTTAGTTAACTGGCTACTACACAGTTACATTCACGTTTAGATTGCAAATCACACTCAAAATGTTCCTCACCACCTACATTAGCTGCTACTTCAACATCTTGCACTGAAGCTTTGATTAGGTCGTTAGCTGTTGAAGGACCAATAGTCAGCAGGAAATTTTGTCAAAGAGTTGGTTTTTAGCAGACAATATGATATTGCGAACCAAACGAGAGCGCAGCTTCAAACAACTGTCAGTATGTTTTTATCAAGAAATTCAACTTGTTCAATGTCAGCAGACCCCACATCCTCTGGTTGATTTATATCAGAGAATATCTCAAGAAAGCTTTTTCTATTTAAGAGATATTGTGGATGAGGGGCCGGGCTACAAGCAATGATTAGAGAATTCTAATTATTGTCCCGCAAGGGACCTGCTAGTTGTTTCTTCCCGGTGGCGGGTTAATGCTGCAATTCAGCCACCGGCTGAAGTGTGTTTTTAGATATAGGTTTAGGCAATAGAGCTTGTAGCATCATAGCTATTTCTAGTCCTTGACCCTCCAGTGTTTTGGCCTCTATTCTAGTTTTTTCAGTTGAATTCGCACCTCCTCTTTTGTCAGGAGTGAAATGGACTAGTTTTTGGGCTTTAGAACCGGATTTACAACAAACATTTGGTGGAGGTTGACTTTGTTTCCGTAGGTTTCGTTCGGGGGCCAAATGTGTGGAAGAGATTGTTTGCTGTGCACTTACTAATGGCAGGTGGACAAAGTTAACCATGTAGGCTTCAACAGCCCTTCGAATTTCATCCTGCCTGGAGGTCTGGCCAGTAAGGTCAATAGAATTTCCCTGCTCTCTGGGGGTGCCAATAGAGACCAATTGAGGATTCGACCGTTCAACTACTGACGATGACTCATGACTCTCAATGGCCTTTACCAATTTGTCCAAGGGGGCATGTGGTATAGGATTTAGTAGAGGCTTTGGGTTTCCTGCTCTGGCTTTCCGCTTCTGATTCAAGAGCATGTATTTTTTCATGATAGCAGCAGATGCCATGGTGCTTTTTGGGGTAGTAAGAGCATTAATACATTGTTTTGCAGAATTTGAAACATCACCTTTTTTTGTCTTTATGTTTTTGGACTTCTTTTTTTCTTGTACTACTAACATTTTTTTCTGAGGATTGCCTAGATTTTTATTTAAAGGATTGGAGGCTAGTGTTTCCCCATTGATAGATTTAGTAAAAATAGTGTAAATGGGTTTGGCAATTGATTCTGATGGAAGAGGTGGAAGGTTGGAATCCACAATTTCAGATGCCATTGGGTCAAGGATGACTTTTTGGAATAAGGGTACTGCAAAGGCAGCAGCATTTGTTTCCAAATTAAGACAGGGTTCCTCTCTAGAATGGCTGCGATTGAAGGGAGAAGTAGCTCGATCATTATACTTAGTTTTCAAAGGAGACAAATCTTGGGTTCAGTCAAACAAGGGTCATTTGTTTTTACTGATTGGACAGTGGTTTGCCCGGCAATAATGGTTGCAATCTGAGCACTTTGAGTGTTTAACTTTTCGTTAAGTGAGTCAAACAATTTAACCAGAGTGTTCATGGTTGTGTTCATGGCTTCTAAGGCCAGTCCCACAACTCTGCTGCCACTTTGCAAGGACTGAGATTCTCTAAAAGATGATTGTCTAATTTGAGTATCTCTATTTAATGTGTGTCTGGGTGTTGGTTCCAAGAACGATGAAGATGTATTAGAAGTTTCAAGTTCCACCTCAGAAAACATTTTCGGTGAGAAAGATAGTCTTTCAGAGATGGTTTGTGCAGAATAGCTTGTGTGCATAGAGTCCAAATCAATCACCGCTATGTCTGTCAGATCCGTACTGGGGTTTCTAACCCCCAGGTCCTGGTCACTCGCTAGCACTTCAGTTTTCTTAGTTGTGCTAGTTGGGGCCAACACATCACAAAAAGTGGTATGCGTGGAGGCACCTACTCGAGCCACTGCATGCTCACCTTTTGCCCCTTTTCCAACAGGACATTTCCCCACTTGGCTCTGAGGAGGCAACTTGTTCAGTACTCCTGTTGACACTCTTGGGTAAAAGGTTTGTATGTCTACAGATGCCGAGTCCTTCAGTGTTTTTGCTGGAAACAAGCATGGTGCCGGTTGGGCTTGTTTCGGCGTGGAGCAATTCCGGGGAAAAAAAACTTTTCAGTGACATGGTCTGTTGTTTGGGCTCCAATGATCCATTTATGCCCGTGTCAGACTGCACTGGCATGCCAGTGCGTAACGTGTAAAGGGGTTGGTTCATCTTTGAACCGAAAGCCCAGCAAAAAATGAGAAGGAAAAATTAGAAACAAACACAGAGTCTCAAGGCGAGCCCCCAGCGACGCTGCTGCGAAGCGGCAAAGCGGGACTCACTGGGACTCCTTCGGTGCGTGCGTGTGGTGTGCGCGCGTGCACTATTTTATGCAGACGCCCACTTTAGGCAGCAGAGTTCCTTATGGGGGATGCAGTTCACTCAGAGTAAAACGGAGAAGCTTGCTAGTAGCAGTCCACAGCAGTCGAGCATGGCGGGCAAAGCGGGACTCACTGGGACTCCTTCGGTGCGCGCGCGCGGTGTGCGCGCGTGCACTATTTTATGCAGACACCCACTTTAGGCAGCAGAGTGCCTTATGGGGGATGCAGTTCACTCAGAGTAAAACGGAGAAGCTTGCTAGTAGCAGTCCACAGCAGTCGAGCATGGCGGGCAAAGCGGGACTCACTGGGACTCCTTCGGTGCGCGCGCGCGGTGTGCGCGCGTGCACTATTTTATGCAGACACCCACTTTAGGCAGCAGAGTGCCTTATGGGGGATGCAGTTCACTCAGAGTAAAACGGAGAAGCTTGCTAGTAGCAGTCCACAGCAGTCGAGCAAGGCGGGCAAAGCGGGACTCACTGGGACTCCTTCGGTGCATGCGCGCGGTTTGCGCGCGTGCACTATTTTATGCAGACGCCCACTTTAGGCAGCAGAGTGCCTTATGGGGGATGCAGTTCACTCAGAGTAAAACGGCGAAGCTTGCTAGTAGCAGTCCACAGCAGTCGAGCAAGGCGGGCAAAGCGGGACTCACTGGGACTCCTTCGGTGCGTGCGCGCGGTGTGCGCGCGTGCACTATTTTATGCAGACGCCCACTTTAGGCAGCAGAGTGCCTTATGGGGGATGCAGTTCACTCAGAGTAAAACGGAGAAGCTTGCTAGTAGCAGTCCACAGCAGTCGAGCAAGGCGGGCAAAGCGGGACTCACTGGGACTCCTTTGGTGCACGCGCACGGTGTGCGCGCGTGCACTATTTTATGCAGACGCCCACTTTAGGCAGCAGAGTTCCTTATGGGGGATGCAGTTCACTCAGAGTAAAACGGAGAAGCTTGCTAGTAGCAGTCCACAGCAGTCGAGCATGGCGGGCAAAGCGGGACTCACTGGGACTCCTTCGGTGCGCGCGCGCGGTGTGCGCGCGTGCACTATTTTATGCAGACACCCACTTTAGGCAGCAGAGTGCCTTATGGGGGATGCAGTTCACTCAGAGTAAAACGGAGAAGCTTGCTAGTAGCAGTCCACAGCAGTCGAGCAAGGCGGGCAAAGCGGGACTCACTGGGACTCCTTCGGTGCATGCGCGCGGTTTGCGCGCGTGCACTATTTTATGCAGACGCCCACTTTAGGCAGCAGAGTGCCTTATGGGGGATGCAGTTCACTCAGAGTAAAACGGCGAAGCTTGCTAGTAGCAGTCCACAGCAGTCGAGCAAGGCGGGCAAAGCGGGACTCACTGGGACTCCTTCGGTGCGTGCGCGCGGTGTGCGCGCGTGCACTATTTTATGCAGACGCCCACTTTAGGCAGCAGAGTGCCTTATGGGGGATGCAGTTCACTCAGAGTAAAACGGAGAAGCTTGCTAGTAGCAGTCCACAGCAGTCGAGCAAGGCGGGCAAAGCGGGACTCACTGGGACTCCTTTGGTGCACGCGCACGGTGTGCGCGCGTGCACTATTTTATGCAGACGCCCACTTTAGGCAGCAGAGTGCCTTATGGGGGATGCAGTTCACTCAGAGTAAAACGGAGAAGCTTGCTAGTAGCAGTCCACGGCAGTCGAGCAAGGCGGGCAAAGCGGGACTCACTGGGACTCCTTCGGTGCGCGCGCGCGGTTTGCGCGCGTGTACTATTTTATGCAGACGCCCACTTTAGGCAGCAGAGTGCCTTATGGGGGATGCAGTTCACTCAGAGTAAAACGGCGAAGCTTGCTAGTAGCAGTCCACAGCAGTTGAGCAAGGCGGGCAAAGCGGGACTCACTGGGACTCCTTCGGTGCACGCGCGCGGTGTGCGCGCGTGCACTATTTTATGCAGACGCCCACTTTAGGCAGCAGAGTGCCTTATGGGGGATGCAGTTCACTCAGAGTAAAACGGAGAAGCTTGCTAGTAGCAGTCCACAGCAGTCGAGCAAGGCGGGCAAAGCGGGACTCACTGGGACTCCTTCGGTGCGCGCGCGCGGTGTGCGCGCGTGCACTATTTTATGCAGACGCCCACTTTAGGCAGCAGAGTGCCTTATTGGGGATGCAGTTCACTCAGAGTAAAACGGAGAAGCTTGCTAGTAGCAGTCCACAGCAGTCGAGCAAGGCGGGCAAAGTGGGACTCACCGGGACTCCTTCGGTGCGCGCGCGCGGTGTGCGCGCGTGCACTATTTTATGCAGACACCCACTTTAGGCAGCAGAGTGCCTTATGGGGGATGCAGTTCACTCAGAGTAAAACGGAGAAGCTTGCTAGTAGCAGTCCACAGCAGTCGAGCAAGGCGGGCAAAGCGGGACTCACTGGGACTCCTTTGGTGCACGCGCACGGTGTGCGCGCGTGCACTATTTTATGCAGACGCCCACTTTAGGCAGCAGAGTGCCTTATGGGGGATGCAGTTCACTCAGAGTAAAACGGAGAAGCTTGCTAGTAGCAGTCCACGGCAGTCGAGCAAGGCGGGCAAAGCGGGACTCACTGGGACTCCTTCGGTGCGTGCGCGCGGTTTGCGCGCGTGTACTATTTTATGCAGACGCCCACTTTAGGCAGCAGAGTGCCTTATGGGGGATGCAGTTCACTCAGAGTAAAACGGCGAAGCTTGCTAGTAGCAGTCCACAGCAGTTGAGCAAGGCGGGCAAAGCGGGACTCACTGGGACTCCTTCGGTGCGCGCGCGCGGTGTGCGCGCGTGCACTATTTTATGCAGACGCCCACTTTAGGCAGCAGAGTGCCTTATGGGGGATGCAGTTCACTCAGAGTAAAACGGAGAAGCTTGCTAGTAGCAGTCCACAGCAGTCGAGCAAGGCGGGCAAAGCGGGACTCACTGGGACTCCTTCGGTGCGCGCGCGCGGTGTGCGCGCGTGCACTATTTTATGCAGACGCCCACTTTAGGCAGCAGAGTGCCTTATTGGGGATGCAGTTCACTCAGAGTAAAACGGAGAAGCTTGCTAGTAGCAGTCCACAGCAGTCGAGCAAGGCGGGCAAAGTGGGACTCACCGGGACTCCTTCGGTGCTTCCAATCACAGAATCGCTTTTGCTGACCCTCACTGCTTGTTTTGATAGTCCCGTTCCCTGTCTTAATGATGTCTCCACTCTTGTCATTTGTTCCAGGGACCCAGATATCCCAACAGACGCCTCCCTGCTCTATAATGTGACCCTCCTGAAGGTGAGGGACAGGCCGAGACCTGGACTTCTGAGCGCTGCAGACTGCATCAGCATTGGAAACCAAAAGCGCGAATGCGGGAACTTCCACTTCGAGCGGGAGGAGTACAAGAGCGCCATCCGCTCCTACACCCGGGCTCTGAGCATCCTGGAGTCGCCCAACACAGGTAATGAGGGCGGGCTCATTCATAGCAGGGAATACTGTGCGTGCTCATCAGCCAGACTTCAGCCATATTGCGCCGCCAGCTTTCCGGGCCCGCTGTTCCAGACTCCCAGCAGGGCACTGGGTTCCACTTGAAATCCCTCCGGGCTTCACTGCGCCCCCTCTATGTGCTGTGTGTCCAGGACCACCCCATGCACTGGAGCCCCATCACAAACCCTGAGTCCATTACTCGAGAGCCATGCTGGACCTCTGTATAGGTGCCCCCCTTGGCATCTGGACCACTGCATAGGTGGCCGCTCCCTGGCACCTGGACCAGTGCATAGGTGGCTGCTCTCTGGCACCTGGACCAGTGCATAGGTGGCCGCTCCCTGGCACCTGGACCAGTGCATATGTGGCCGCTCCCTGGCACCTGGACCAGTGCATAGGTGGCTGCTCTCTGGCACCTGGACCAGTGCATAGGTGGCCGCTCCCTGGCACCTGGACCAGTGCATAGGTGGCCGCTCCCTGGCACATGGACCACTGCATAGGTGGCCGCCCCCTGGCACCTGGACCTCTGTATAGGTGGCCGCTCATTGGCACCTGGACCAGTGCATAGGTGGCCACTCCCTGGCACCTGGACCAGTGCATAGGTGGCCGCTCCCTGGCACCTGGACCAGTGCATAGGTGGCCGCTCCCTGGCACCTGGACCAGTGCATAGGTGGCCGCTCACTGGCACCTGGACCAGTGCATAGGTGGCCGCTCCCTGGCACCTGGACCACTGCATAGGTGGCCGCCCCCTGGCACCTGGACCAGTGCATAGGTGGCCGCTCCCTGGCACCTGGAGCAGTGCATAGGTGGCCACTCCCTGGCACCTGGACCACTGCATAGGTGGCTGCTCCCCGGCACCTGGACCAGTGCATATGTGGCCACTCCCTGGCACCTGGACCAGTGCATAGGTGGCCGCTCCCTGGCACCTGGACCACTGCATAGGTGGCCGCTCCCTGGCACTTGGACCAGTGCATAGGTGGCTGCTCCCCGGCACCTGGAACAGTGCATATGTGGCCACTCCCTGGCACCTGGACCAGTGCATAGGTGGCCGCTCCCTGGCACCTGGACCACTGCATAGGTGGCCGCTCCCTGGCACTTGGACCAGTGCATAGGTGGCTGCTCCCCGGCACCTGGACCAGTGCATAGGTGGCCGCTCCCCGGTACCTGGACCAGTGCATATGTGGCCGCTCCCTGGCACCTGGACCAGTGCATAAGTGGCCACTCCCTGGCACCCGGACCACTGCATAGGTGGCCGCCCCCTGGCACCTGGACCTCTGTATAGGTGGCCGCTCATTGGCACCTGGACCAGTGCATAGGTGGCCGCTCCCTGGCACCTGGACCAGTGCATAGGTGGCCGCTCCCTGGCCCCTGGACCAGTGCATAGGTGGCCGCTCACTGGCACCTGGACCAGTGCATAGGTGGCCGCTCCCTGGCACCTGGACCACTGAATAGGTGGCCGCCCCCTGGAACCTGGACCAGTGCATAGGTGGCCACTCCCTGGTACCTGGACCAGTGCATAGGTGGCCGCTCCCTGGCACCTGGACCACTGCATAGGTGGCCGCCTGCACCTGAACCAGTGCATAGGTGGCCGCTCCCTGGCACCTGGACCACTGCATAGGTGGCCGCTCCCTGGCACCTAGACCCGTGCATAGGTGGCCGCTCACTGGCACCTGCACCCATGCATAGGTGGCCGCTCCCTGGCACCTGGACCACTGCATAGGTGGCTGCCCCCTGGCACGTGGACCCGTGCATAGGTGGCCGCTCCCTGGCACCTGGACCACTGCATAGGTGGCCGCTCCCTGGCACCTGGACCAGTGCATAGGTGGCCGCTCCCTGGCACCTGGACCAGTGCATATGTGGCCACTCCCTGGCACCTGGACCAGTGCATAGGTGGCCGCTCCCTGGCACCTGGACACATGCATAGGTGGCCGCTCCCTGGCACCTGGACCACTGCATAGGTGGCCGCCCCCTGGCACATGGACCCGTGCATAGGTGGCCGCTCCCTGGCACCTGGACCCGTGCATAGGTGGCCGCTCTCTGGCACCTGGACCAGTGCATATGTGGCCGCTCCCTGGCACCTGGACCAGTGCATATGTGCTGCTCCCTGGCACCTGGACCAGTGCATAGGTGGCCGCTCCCTGGCAGCTGGACCCGTGCATAGGTGGCCGCTCCCTGGCACATGGACCAGTGCATAGGTGGCCGCTCCCTGGCACCTGGACCTCTGTATAGGTGGCCTCTCCCTGGCAGCTGGACCAGTGCATATGTGTCCGCTCCCTGGCACCTGGACCAGTGCATAGGTGGCCGCTCCCTGGCACCTGGACCAGTGCATAGGTGGCCGCTCCCTGGCACCTGGACCAGTGCATATGTGGCCGCTCCCTGGCACCTGGACCAGTGCATAGGTGGCCGCTCCCTGGCACCTGGACCCGTGCATAGGTGGCCGCTCCCTGGCACATGGACCAGTGCATAGGTGGCCGCTCCCTGGCACCTGGACCTCTGTATAGGTGGCCTCTCCCTGGCAGCTGGACCAGTGCATAGGTGGCCGCTCCCTGGCACCTGGACCAGTGTGCGTGCGCGAGCAATGCACGTGGAGCCTTGCTATCCCGCAGGCATGCAGTGGCCCTTATACTATACTCTCTCTGAGTCTATATAGCGCTGGTCAGCCCTGCAGCCTGAGTGCACAGAGTATCACTTCAGTACCTCGACCATCGCCTTGTGTTCACCCTCATGCCCCCCGCCGTTCATTACCTCTGCTGTATTACAACACGGATAGGGGGAAATACAAGTCTAAAAGTGCCTTGGCGTTCCCTCTCTACACCCCTTACACCAGACAGTCTTCATCAAATCATTTGGTTTCCAAATGGGGCCCACACACTGAAGCCACTGCCCCCCTGGAGAACATGTTTACCTGCCATTCAACTGGATGCCAGGACAGGCGTGTAGCCACTCAAGGAAGCAATGCTTGGCACCGTTGACACCGCCTCGCGTCTACCCCTACGCCGGCCCTCATGCCTCCACGACTATATAATGCCAGCCATGGAACACTCCATCAGTCTACCAAAGAGTCTGCCCGCACTAGATCCCAAAGCTTGCATGAAAAGGTCAGATGGCCATTCTCACTTCTCCTCCCTCTTGCTTCCCAAATCACACTCAACAAGTTGATCGATTAGTCTCAATGCCATGGCCATTTCTTTTAACCCAGTGTCCAGGTGAGTCCCCTTTCTACCTTCTCGGTTGCCAGAGGAACCCCTTGCTCCCCGTGTCCACTTACCTTGGATTTGAGCCTGGCCTCCTGAAAGAGTCACCATGGCAGTGTAGCATCTGCACTGACAGGGCCTGCATTTTTTTAGATCCATTCCAGTATTGTGCTTGATGACCCAAACAGGGCGCATGCCAAGGGAGAGCCCACGTTGGCATGAAGCGCCCACTAGCATAACTTGGCCCCATTGCTTAGCTAATAGGTAAACGTCCTCTGGATGGGTTGGCAGACTAGAAGGGCTGTGCTGCTGTTCCCGCCTCCTTTCCCATCCTGACTGCATCTCACCCTCACCCATCGGGTGAACCTCCCCTCCTAGCCATGTGCCCACCTTTGGAGCACCGGGTATCTTCCCACAATCGGAGTGTTCATAGGAACATCTACTTTTGCCCATCACAAGAGCACTTGTATCTCCAGTAAGAGCCGTGTCTAATGGGTCCCAATCCATTGGTCCAAACACGAGATGCTGTTTACACCCTGTTTTTCCTGTCCTCCAGCTGCCCCCTTATTTATGCCCCCGATCCCTCTACTTACACTCCTTCCTCCACGATGGTCTGAGTCTGACCTTACGTGAGCTCTAGCAGGAAAACAGGGGGTGCAATTATCACCTGTTTTTTCTGGCAGAGATGTTGATCTCGTTTTAAGTCTTAATGATAGTGGAATTCACATCATATAATCTGTGTCCTCTTAATGATAACACAAGAAGAAACATCACATAACCCTTGACCCGGATGAAAAGGCATGTAGCTGAATAAATTAACTTTCAGGATTATTTCTGAGAAGCTGCATGTCCTTTCATATTGTGTAGATGCGACCTAACAATGGCTGCCAGGATGAGTGGCAGCAGGAATGCATGGCCAGGCTGAGCTTCGTTTCTCTGGTCCTTCATATTCTGTAGATGCGTCCTAACGATGGCTGCCAGGGCGAGTGGCAGCGGGAATGCATGGCCAGGCTGAGCTTCGTTTCTCTGTTCCTTCATATTCTGTAGATGCGTCCTAACGATGGCTGCCAGGGCGAGTGGCAGCGGGAATGCATGGCCAGGCTGAGCTTCGTTTCTCTGTTCCTTCATATTCTGTAGATGCGTCCTAACGATGGCTGCCAGGGCGAGTGGCAGCGGGAATGCATGGCCAGGCTGAGCTTCGTTTCTCTGTGCCTTCATATTCTGTAGATGCGTCCTAACGATGGCTGCCAGGGCGAGTGGCAGCGGGAATGCATGGCCAGGCTGAGCTTCGTTTCTCTGTGCCTTCATATTCTGTAGATGCGTCCTAACGATGGCTGCCGGGGCGAGTGGCAGCGGGAATGCATGGCCAGGCTGAGCTTCGTTTCTCTGTTCCTTCATATTCTGTAGATGCGTCCTAACGATGGCTGCCGGGGCGAGTGGCAGCAGTAATGCATGGCCAGGCTGAGCTTCGTTTCTCTGTTCCTTCATATTCTGTAGCAGCGTCCTAACGATGGCTGCCGGGGCGAGTGGCAGCAGGAATGCATGGCCAGGCTGAGCTTCGTTTCTCTGTTCCTTCATATTCTGTAGATGCGTCCTAACGATGGCTGCCAGGGCGAGTGGCAGCAGGAATGCATGGCCAGGCTGAGCTTCGTTTCTCTGTTCCTTCATATTCTGTAGATGCGTCCTAACGATGGCTGCCAGGGCGAGTGGCAGCAGGAATGCATGGCCAGGCTGAGCTTCGTTCCTCTGTTCCTTCATATTCTGTAGATGCGTCCTAACGATGGCTGCCAGGGCGAGTGGCAGGAGGAATGCATGGCCAGGCTGAGCTTCGTTTCTCTGTTCCTTCATATAGCCAGGCTGAGCTTTGTTTCTCTGGTCCTTCATATTCTGTAGATGCGTCCTAATGATGGCTGCCCGGGCGAGCGGCAGCAGGAATGCATGGCCAGGCTGAGCTTCGTTTCTCTGTTCCTTCATATTCTGTAGATGCGTCCTAATGATGGCTGCCAGGGCGAGCGGCAGCAGGAATGCATGGCCAGGCTGAGCTTCGTTTCTCTGTTCCTTCATATTCTGTAGATGCGTCCTAATGATGGCTGCCAGGGCGAGTGTCAGCAGGAATGCATGGCCAGGCTGAGCTTCGTTTCTCTGTTCCTTCATATTCTGTAGATGCTTCCTAATGATGGCTGCCAGGGCGAGTGGCAGCAGGAATGCATGGCCAGGCTGAGCTTCGTTTCTCTGTTCCTTCATATTCTGTAGATGCTTCCTAATGATGGCTGCCAGGGCGAGCGGCAGCAAGAATGCATAGCCAGGCTGAGCTTCGTTTCTCTGTTCCTTCATATTCTGTAGCAGCGTCCTAATGATGGCTGCCCGGGCGAGCGGCAGCAGGAATGCATGGCCAGGCTGAGCTTCGTTTCTCTGTTCCTTCATATTCTGTAGATGCGTCCTAATGATGGCTGCCAGGGCGAGCGGCAGCAGGAATGCATGGCCAGGCTGAGCTTCGTTTCTCTGTTCCTTCATATTCTGTAGATGCGTCCTAATGATGGCTGCCAGGGCGAGCGTCAGCAGGAATGCATGGCCAGGCTGAGCTTCGTTTCTCTGTTCCTTCATATTCTGTAGATGCTTCCTAATGTTGGCTGCCAGGGCGAGTGGCAGCAGGAATGCATGGCCAGGCTGAGCTTCGTTTCTCTGTTCCTTCATATTCTGTAGATGCGTCCTAATGATGGCTGCCAGGGCGAGTGGCAGCAGGAATGCATGGCCAGGCTGAGCTTCGTTTCTCTGTTCCTTCATATTCTGTAGATGCGTCCTAATGATGGCTGCCAGGGCGAGTGGCAGCAGGAATGCATGGCCAGGCTGAGCTTCGTTTCTCTGTTCCTTCATATTCTGTAGATGCTTCCTAATGCTGGCTGCCAGGGCGAGTGGCAGCAGTAATGCATAGCCAGGCTGAGCTTCGTTTCTCTGTTCCTTCATTTTCCAGAATCTCTGACCCCTGAGGAAAGCGATGAGCTTCGAGAACATCAAATAAAATGCCTCAACAACATGGCGGCAACCCAGTTGAAATTACATCTGTTTGAGCAGGTGCTCGTGTCGTGCAATGCTGTGCTGGAGCTGGACATGGACAACGTCAAGGCGCTTTACAGGAAAGGAAAGGTAAGGGCAATGTGCTCTGGGGGGATGACGATGCTAGGAGACAGGCTGCTGGGGAAAGTAAGGGAGGCCAACTGTAGAGAGGACTGGACAGCATGCTTAGGAAAGTAAGGGAGGACGACTGTAGAGAGGACTGGACAGAATGCTGAGGAAAGTAAGGGAGGCCGACGGTAGAGAAGACTGGACAGAATACTGAGGAAAGTAAGGGAGGATGACTGTAGAGAGGACTGGACAGAATGCTGAGAAAAGTAAGGGAGGACGACTGTAGAGATCACTGGACAGAATGCTGAGGAAAGTAAGGGAGGCAGAGCGTAGAGAGGACTGGACAGAATGCTGAGGAAAGTAAGGGAGGATGACTGTAGAGAGGACTGGACAGAATGCTGAGGAAATTAAGGGAGGATACTGTAGAGAGGACTGGATAGAATGCTGAGGAAAGTAATGGAGGACGACTGTAGAGAGGACTGGACACAATGCTGAGGAATGTAAGGGAGGCGACTGTGGAGAGGACTGGACAGCATTCAGAGGGAAGTAAGCGAGGCCAACTGTAGATAGGACTGGACAGCATTCAGAGGGAAGTAAGGGAGGCCGACTGTAGAGAGGACTGGACAGCATGCTGAGAGAAGTAAGGGAGACTGACTGTAGAGAGGACTGGACAGCATTCAGAGGGAAGTAAGGGAGGCCGACTGTAGAGAGGACTGGAGAGAATGTTGAGGAAAGTAAGGGAGGCCGACTGTGGAGAGGACTGGAGAGAATGCTGAGGAAAGTAAGGGAGGCCGACTGTGGAGAGGACTGGAGAGAATGCTGAGGAAAGTAAGGGAGACCGACTGTGGAGAGGACTGGAGAGAATGCTGAGGAAAGTAAGGGAGGCCGACTGTGGAGAGGACTGGAGAGAATGCTGAATAAAGTAAGGGAGGCCGACTGTAGAGAGGACTGGGCAGCATTCTAAGGGAAGTAAGGGGCACCATGGGGGCAGAAGCAGACTAGTGAGCAAACTCTGGCACAGCAGTCCCGGTGCCACTAGGATTATTGTGACATAAACTTGGTACAAGTGTTTACGTACATCTCTCCAGTGGCGGGGCACATGGTATGAGGGCACCTCGAATTTCGGAATCTTTCCAGCTATTGCTGAGAGGTATACCAGAGAATAGTACTGACGCTAATGTCATTTAGCAGGTGTTAAGTCACCTCCAAACTTGCCACTCAAAAATGTACCACACTGGCTGCCATAATGGTAATGTGGCCCGATGACAGGAATCGTGGGCTTCTGTGTGTTCAGGAGTTCGGGTCTCCTGGGCTTTCCTCCACCCACAGGTGGCCTATCAAAAACCCCAAAGCAATAGACTTGAAAAGTGGCTGGAGGGTTGCAAAACAGAAAGAGAATAGGACGTTGAAGAGGTGAGGGGGAGTATTCTGACTGTGTGGATGGCGATCAGTGCGCACGAGGGGGGCGGCTTAAACTCCATGTTCAAGCTGTAAAAGCTGACCTGTTTAGTGGGGAGGGGGCGGCAGAGCATAGCTACAGAGATGAGATGTTGTTAAACAGCTGGAGCATTGAGCTGTGAGGGAAGCTGCTCTGGGGGGGGGGGAGAACCCCTTATATGTCAACCCATGTGGCCGCTGGGGCAGGAGCCTGCGGTGTGAAACAGACCCCCCCCTGCCCCCCCCAGCATTTGTGGTGAAAGTGGCATACGCTGCATGTTACATTAACCTTTCATGTTGCGCATCTTCTGGCAGCAGAGCCATGCACACTTAAAATGCCCTTAAGAAAATAGTGATACAATAAATGCTATGCCACCCGCCCTTGTAAGAAGCCTTTCCCCAAGACTTCAAGGCACCTGAACCCAGGCTCACCTACAGGGCCATTTCTGCTTCCGAGCCCCTTGGTTCCCCTATATACTGGCCTCACAAGTTACAAGGCTAAAGGGTCCGCATGTCTAATCTACCTGCCTTCCAATCAAGAGTGCGCACGCACCAATGGTGGGCCGCTAATGGCATATCCATCCAGGGAATCAAGAGTGCGCTGGCGTGTGCCATCCAGGGAATCAAGAGTGTGCTGGCGTGTGGCCCTCAGGCACCAATGGTGGGCCGCTAATGGCATATCCATCCAGGGAATCAAGAGTGCGCTGGCGTGTGGCCCTCAGGCACCAATGGTGGGCCGCTAATGGCATATCCATCCAGGGAATCAAGAGTGCGCTGGCGTGTGGCCCTCACGCACCAATGGTGGGCCGCTAATGGCATATCCATCCAGGGAATCAAGAGTGCGCTGGCGTGTGGCCCTCACGCACCAATGGTGGGCCGCTAATGGCATATCCATCCAGGGAATCAAGAGTGCGCTGGCGTGTGGCAACTCACGCACCAATGGTGGGCCGCTAATGGCATATCCATCCAGGGAATCAAGAGTGCGCTGGCGTGTGGCCCTCACGCACCAATGGTGGGCCGCTAATGGCATATCCATTCAGGGAATCAAGAGTGCGCTGCCGGCCCTGGTGGCTACGGAGGGAACGGGGAATGGAGGAGTGCTTCCTTCAGGGGGGGCAGGAGGGGGAAAGGGAGGAACATTTCTGAGGCCTGAACACATAGCCCAGCTTCTCTGGCCACTTTGGCTACCTAGAGGACAACCAGATGTTCTAAAGAACCCCTTCTCTTGTTTTCTATATCAGCTGCTGTCGGAGAGAGGCGACCATGAAGAGGCCATGGCTGTCTTGAAGAGGGCCCTGAAGCTGGAGCCAACCACTAAGGTAAATGAAATCTATGTACGTCTGGTCGTAGGGTATATATCACGCTGCAGCGCGAGATTATAGATGGTACCAGTAGATCTAGCACTGAGCTATCCGCTGGCTCAGGAGACATCTGAGCTTTATTTCCACACTCCACCAACCACAAGCACTCTTCCAGCCTTCTCAAGATGATGCAAGATTTGCTATGAATTCTTTTGAGGAGCAGTCATCCACCCACCTGCAGCTAAGTAGACCGACAGCGCGTGTCCATGAACCGTGCGCTCGCGGGTCTGGCCAATCATGGTGGTTTCTTCTCGGACAGGAGCACAGGGTTTGCTAATGCCACTGTGCACTTTGGCTTTGAAACACACCCCGAGGAGCCTACACACGCTTGTAAGATGTCGTTGATTTACAAGACGTATTAAAAAATGGTAGGGTTTTCCGGAAGGTTGTTGAATATTTACAAGACTGTGTTGCAACCAGTTGTTGATCATTTCCAGGGGTGGGAGAGGGGTGTAATGGGTAGCCACACATGTGCGAGATAGCACGTTGCATAGCTATGTTTCAGCCCTTGCCTCTGGCCTCTCTGAGGAACCTTTCAGGGACCACCGAGGAGTCCTCCTGTGTGGCTTCACACTGCTCAAAGGGAAGAAGACTGGCTCATCTTACTACCAGCCCCACAATGTTGCGTGCATTTTAATGTCCTGGCTCTTGTGTGCACCAGGATTCTTATCTCCGTGTTGTGAGGGCCACCACTACGCTGGTGCCATGCTCATGTGTGGCCGCCTCTACGCTGGTGCCATGCTCATGTGTGGCCGCCTCTGCGCTGGTGCCATGCTCACGTGTGGCCACCTCTACGCTGGTGCCATGCTCATGTGTGGCCGCCACTACGCTGGTGCCATGCTCACGTGTGGCCACCTCTACGCTGGTGCCATGCTCATGTGTGGCCGCCACTATGCTGGTGCCATGCTCATGTGTGGCCACCACTACGCTGGTGCCATGTGTGGCCACCACTACGCTGGTGCCATGCTCATGTGTGGCCACCACTACGCTAGTGCCATGCACATGTGTGGCCACCACTACGCTAGTGCCATGCTCATGTGTGGCCACCTCTACGCTAGTGCCATGCTCATGTGTGGCCACCACTACGCTAGTGCCATGCTCATGTGTGGCCACCTCTACGCTAGTGCCATGCTCATGTGTGGCCACCACTACGCTAGTGCCATGCTCATGTGTGGCCACCTCTACGCTAGTGCCATGCTCATGTGTGGCCACTTCTACGCTAGTGCCATGCTCATGTGTGGCCACCACTACGCTAGTGCCATGCTCATGTGTGGCCACCTCTACGCTAGTGCCATGCTCATGTGTGGCCACCACTACGCTAGTGCCATGCTCATGTGTGGCCACCACTACGCTGGTGCCATGCTCATGTGTGGCCGCCACTACGCTAGTGCCATGCTCATGTGTGGCCGCCTCTACTCTAGTGCCATGCTCATGTGTGGCCACCTCTACGCTAGTGCCATGCTCATGTGTGGCCACCACTACGCTAGTGCCATGCTCATGTGTGGCCACCTCTACGCTAGTGCCATGCTCATGTGTGGCCACCTCTACGCTAGTGCCATGCTCATGTGTGGCCACCACTACGCTGGTGCCATGCTCATGTGTGGCCGCCACTACGCTGGTGCCATGCTCACGTGTGGCCACCTCTACGCTGGTGCCATGCTCATGTGTGGCCGCCACTATGCTGGTGCCATGCTCATGTGTGGCCACCACTACGCTGGTGCCATGTGTGGCCACCACTACGCTGGTGCCATGCTCATGTGTGGCCACCACTACGCTAGTGCCATGCACATGTGTGGCCACCACTACGCTAGTGCCATGCTCATGTGTGGCCACCTCTACGCTAGTGCCATGCTCATGTGTGGCCACCACTACGCTAGTGCCATGCTCATGTGTGGCCACCTCTACGCTAGTGCCATGCTCATGTGTGGCCACCACTACGCTAGTGCCATGCTCATGTGTGGCCACCTCTACGCTAGTGCCATGCTCATGTGTGGCCACTTCTACGCTAGTGCCATGCTCATGTGTGGCCACCACTACGCTAGTGCCATGCTCATGTGTGGCCACCTCTACGCTAGTGCCATGCTCATGTGTGGCCACCACTACGCTAGTGCCATGCTCATGTGTGGCCACCACTACGCTGGTGCCATGCTCATGTGTGGCCACCACTACGCTAGTGCCATGCTCATGTGTGGCCGCCTCTACTCTAGTGCCATGCTCATGTGTGGCCACCTCTACGCTAGTGCCATGCTCATGTGTGGCCACCTCTACGCTAGTGCCATGCTCATGTGTGGCCACCACTACGCTAGTGCCATGCTCATGTGTGGCCACCTCTACGCTAGTGCCATGCTCATGTGTGGCCACCTCTACGCTAGTGCCATGCTCATGTGTGGCCACCACTACGCTAGTGCCATGCTCATGTGTGGCCACCACTACGCTAGTGCCATGCTCATGTGTGGCCGCCTCTACTCTAGTGCCATGCTCATGTGTGGCCACCTCTACGCTAGTGCCATGCTCATGTGTGGCCGCCTCTACGCTGGTGCCATGCTCATGTGTGGCCGCCTCTACGCTAGTGCCATGCTCATGTGTGGCCACCACTACGCTAGTGCCATGCTCATGTGTGGCCGCCACTACGCTGGTGCCATGCTCATGTGTGGCCGCCACTACGCTGGTGCCATGCTCATGTGTGGCCGCCACTACGCTAGTGCCATTCTCATATGTGTGCGCATGTTGGCCAGAAATCAGCCAGCCGGATTATGAAGGCATGCATGAAGCCATGGAACCACATGTTTGTGCTACTCTGTTAATGGACCTGCCTCGCGTTATTGAGGGACCAGGCGGGAGGGGGCATTTAGGCACGTGGGTGGCTTTCTTCTATTGCAGGGGGCATCGTGAGTACACTTCATAGTTGGGGTTCTCGGACAGCACACGTCTGTTTCCTTCTGCCCTGCAGAGCGCTCGCCACCCTCTGCTAGGTTTCTAGGGGAGGCTTGCGGGGTGCATTGGGGTCTGTGGCTTGTAGCTTGTCGCTGGGGGTGTCTTAAGGGGGTCTTCCCAAGAAGCATTCACCTGGGAAGCTTTCCGTGCTAAGTCTGCTCCCGGAGGCCAGGCTCCTGCAGAAACGTAGGGTCTTGCAGAAACTCAATACTTAGTTTAGGGGGGGGTGAAACCAGCGGAAAGCCCAATGAGAACCATAATCTCCCCTTAATCTGAGTAGTCCGAGACACAAGGCTGCACCTCAGAATATTAAGGGGGGATACGTGTTCCGTGGCCCCAGGAGAAGCCTTGCCCACAGATCCCCCTGGGCCTGCCCCTGGCACCCCCACACTGGTGCCGTTCTTCCCTTGCCAATGGCTTTGCTTAGTCCCCTGGAGTAATTTTGCTGAAAATGTTGATGGGGACATGACCTCTGAAGAAAAGGTGCCCCAGCCAAATGAATGGGGACAAAATGGTGTGCCATGAAAGTTGGGGGGGACAAACACCCCTGTCCCCCCCTGAAATTACGCTCATGCCTGCACCCTCTGAACACCACAACACTTTGCACACACCTACACAATATCCGAAGCCCCCTGCACGTGGGAGCCAGTTTCCTTTTGGAATACACTTTCTGAAAAGCTTCTCGAGTGTGGACTGATGGCTAACACCAACTTTAATAATGTTTTTATATATAAGCCTGCTGTCCTCTTTCTTCGCCATAAGGCTTGCAGAGAGGACATCCGGTGCAAAGACTAGTCTGCCATGGGACATGAGTGCCAAGTCATGCCACGCCACATATGTGCCCTGTGGTTAGAGGTGCTGTCATTAATGGGATTTGGGAAAGATTTGCACAGCTCCCCCATATTGCCGCCCAGATACACGTGGGAGTCCGGATCATTGCGGCCGGTCAGGATGGCCTCCCCTTAGGGGCTGGACATGATGATTGGCTCCCCTCAGGGGCTCGACATGATGATAGCCTCCCCTCAGAGAGTGGACATGATGATGGCCTCCCCTCGGGGGCTGGACATGATGATGGCCTCCCCTCATGGGCTGGACATAATGATGGCCTTCCCTTAGGGGACTGGACAAGATGATGGACTCCCCTTAGGGGCTGGGCATGATGATGGCCTCCCCTCAGGGGCTGGACATGATGATGGGGCCTCCCCTCAAGTGCTGGACATGATGATTGCCTCCGCTCAGGGGCTGGACATGATGATGGCCTCCTCTCAGGGGCTGGACATGATGATGGCCTTCCCTCAGGTGATGGACATGATGATGATGATGGCCTCCACTTAGGGGCTGGACATGATGATGGGGCCTCCCCTCAGGGGCTGGACATGATGACGGCCTCCCCTCAGGTGCTGGACATGATGATGGGGCCTCCCCTCAGGGGCTGGACATGATGATGGATGGCCATGGCCTTCCCTTTCAAAGGCTGATGCACCTTGACGCAGATGACACAGCTGGGCAGCTCCTGGCACGCCGGGCCTGTGCCACCCCTATGGAAGTCCCCATTCCTCGATGCTACCATTGGAAAGTTATAATGCATGCATCCTAACCACAGAGGCCTTCTCCTGCAATCCACAGCAACCCAGCCAACTTCTCTCTTATGTTGGTTCAAATCTGCTATGGGAAGAAGGGGGTAGAGGGCGAACGCTGCATAAATAGGCTCGTCCAAGAATCAAGGCCTGGAACTCTCCGCTTGGGCCTTGGGACCAAACCAAAGTCCTGAGAGGAAAGTTAGAAGCAAGTTACCCTCATGCTGGCTTCCTCTCTCCTGCAAGACAGAACTTTGTCTTGCTGACTGTTTTGATCTGTCAGTGTGGGTTGTAGGATACTGAGGCTGTGCCTCATTACTCCGATTTCACTGTTTGAGTGCGTAGTCGCGGTTTGATATGCTTCTTGAGCTGTGATCTTGGCACAGTGGAGATGGTTTTACTGGGTCAGCGCTGTGACGTGCTGCGGATAACGGTCAAAAGGATTTGTGGTGATTGTAGCAAGTTTGTTGATCGGAGGGTTTGCGTTTTGTTCTAGTCCTTTGCAGAAATTCCTGTTCAGCTTTGCTAGATGTTCATCTAACATCTCGACTCCCAGGTCCCTGTGCAGGTCGGCTGTTCTGTGAAAACAACTGTTCTGTGAAAACAAGGAAATAATATGAGGCAGGGTAACCAAAAAGGAAACACACCAAACACAGGTTACAAAGGAACATACAAAGTACTTTATTTTATACTGAATCCAGTTAAAAGAACAGAACAAAATTCAGATAGCTATCGACCCTCAGTACAACACAGCGAACTCCGGCGTGGTTCGGTGTGCTCAGTGAGTGCAAGAATTAATTGAAACAGTCAGGCTTTTATACATTTCAAGCCTGCTGTTCAGCCCTCCTTTGGGTTAACCATTCCATAAATAAGTTACTGCTCTAGGGTCCCTTGCCAGGTCAAATCTAGTTCATCTTAGGTTTATACATTAACAAGAAGAAATGGTAATAATGTATGCTCTAGGCCTAACATTACAATGCGGGACTTAATTTATACAATATAATTAAGCAGGTGTTTCCATTCAATTATAGATCAGTTTCGGTGATACAGGTAATCCATTGCACACAGGTCAGAAGAAGGACAAGGTCTCAGCTCATGACCCTAACAAGTGGCCTGCAGGCAAGTTATACATTAGCTGTACAGAGGTCATGACAATCGAGTTCTGTTCTGAATAACATAGGCTACCATTTTAGCTCACATGGTGACTTTATAGAGCAAGAAAACCTAAAATGGCGGCTTGACCCAAAATGACAGTTTACATGGTTTCTAAGGTCAGGACCTTGCAATGCGAGTTTATTCACATGTAGTTTATAAGCAGCTTGTTAGCAGCTTGGCGTAGGCCAATATACATATATTCATAGCAATAGGAGGCACGATATAATTTCTAGTTTGACAAGCCCTCCTTTTGGCCTATGCCAAGTGCTAAACTACTTCTGATCTCCCTGGAAATAACTCCATGTGTCATCGTCCATACACCCTGAATAGCTGTCAGAAATATCTATCGCCATTAGATCTTTTACTAAGATCTCTTTCAGTACATACTCCTTAGAGGTTTTATCCAGGGCATACACGTTATGTCCTATTGTACCTATCGCCTGAGCGCAACATCCCCCTTGTATTGAACATATACTTGGTAGACATTGGATACAACAACAAAGAAATAGCAGAATTCCCAAAATACTCAGCAAGACTGAAAGCACTTTCCAACCCCAAGACCGCAAGAAGTCCCAGAACCAAGCGCTAAGATCCCAATTTCCCTCGGGAACATGCACTTCTGAACTAAGAATGTGCACATTCTGTTTTGTCTTAAAAATAGTTGGGGAGGAATCCGGTACGAAAACACAACAAGCGGACCCCACTAGTTTCCATACTCCACCACGTTCAGCCAAAATGACATCTAATGCCATCCGGTTCTGAAGCGCTACCAATCTGATCGCTTTCTGCTCTAAAGTCATATTATAGAGTATATCTGTGGTCCGGTTGATGGTTCTCTCCAGTACTCTCGCTAGTTTCCTGATATCCTCGGAATTCGCTATCTGCCCAAAGAATGGAAGGAATGATTTCGCTACATCTCCTAAAACCTGTGCTGGAGTGTCGCCATTCTCGTCCCGCCGTGGACGAGCCTTCGAAACCTCTACAGTACTTGCTATAAACACCCCAGGTAACAGGATTCCTAGATAACAAGTTCCCTGCCAATCCCTGGGCAACCATGGAAATGCTACATTACCGCAAACAAAATAGATAGGTTCGCCTACATACAAAGGTCTGTCTTCCCCAGTCAAATTTGCAACGTTGGCACAACCTTTAAAATCTCCCATTGACCGGGTGCCATTCCTCTGTATGCAGAAAGAAACTGAATCGGGGCTATGGTTAACAGTATAAGAAGGAGGCAAGGCATCCTTATTGCCTATCGGAGCCATTTTAAAGGAAATCAAAGATTGGAAAGGACGAGACAGTCTATCAGAAGGCCTAATAGAAGCAATATTGAGCTTACTCCTATTTGCGAAAAGCGAGCATCCCATGGGAGTCAGAACACGTTCCTCAAAACTATTCAAATTAGTGCCATCAAAGTTCCCCGAGATGCTATCGTTCCATCGGCCAAAGAACAGTGCTCTAAGTGAAGCATAACAAGCAGTTGTCAAAGGTAAAGGGTGAATATACCAACCTAGCCCCTTATCCCCATGTTGCGGTAAATGTGAGCAGACCCAACAATTAGTCTTATTAAAAATGGCATGTGTTGCATTCATTATAAGCAACAAGGTATTATTGTGATACTTCTGTCTATGCTGTGAGTCCCTAGGTGACAGAGTATGCAAATGTACAAAAGCTGTAGGAACAGTGGGTACAATTTCAGTCGGCAGCAAAGACTCTAAAGGGTGAGTTTCTTCGAAATACCAAAGGCCTAAAACAGTGACTATTATAAAACGAAATATTATCATAAAAACACAGCAATACGTTTTCGGGGCCCAGGCACATTGTTCATTGTCCGAGTTGGTCACCCCCTTATTTATAAGTCCAATACGAGCAGCAGCGGTGGCGGTAGCAGGCATTGTAGATTTTCAATCGACGACTCCAATGTTCGTTGCTGGCGACACTACGGTCGCGCGGCTTCTTTGTCCTTCCACAACCCCTAGCCAACAGAATCCCCTTCCTCAACTTTTTGGGCAAAAGCAAGCCTTTGATGATCCTTTCCTTCCTTGAATGCACAGCCGAACCGTGCCGTATGTCTATCAGATGCACAGAAAAACCGTGCCGTATGTCTATCTTTGTATTCGGAAGTTGTATCTTGCTGTGCCTGGTATTGTTTGATCCGATCGCTTTCTGCTCTAAAGTCATATTATAGAGTATATCTGTGGTCCGGTTGATGGTTCTCTCCAGTACTCTCGCTAGTTTCCTGATATCCTCGGAATTCGCTATCTGCCCAAAGAATGGAAGGAATGATTTCGCTACATCTCCTAAAACCTGTGCTGGAGTGTCGCCATTCTCGTCCCGCCGTGGACGAGCCTTCGAAACCTCTACAGTACTTGCTATAAACAACCCAGGTAACAGGATTCCTAGATAACAAGTTCCCTGCCAATCCCTGGGCAACCATGGAAATGCTACATTACCGCAAACAAAATAGATAGGTTCGCCTACATACAAAGGTCTGTCTTCCCCAGTCAAATTTGCAACGTTGGCACAACCTTTAAAATCTCCCATTGACCGGGTGCCATTCCTCTGTATGCAGAAAGAAACTGAATCGGGGCTATGGTTAACAGTATAAGAAGGAGGCAAGGCATCCTTATTGCCTATTGGAGCCATTTTAAAGGAAATCAAAGATTGGAAAGGACGAGACAGTCTATCAGAAGGCCTGATTGAAGCAATATTGAGCTTACTCCTATTTGCGAAAAGCGAGCATCCCATGGGAGTCAGAACACGTTCCTCAAAACTATTCAAATTAGTGCCATCAAAGTTCCCCGAGATGCTATCGTTCCATCGGCCAAAGAACAGTGCTCTAAGTGAAGCATAACAAGCAGTTGTCAAAGGTAAAGGGTGAATATACCAACCTAGCCCCTTATCCCCATGTTGCGGTAAATGTGAGCAGACCCAACAATTAGTCTTATTAAAAATGGCATGTGTTGCATTCATTATAAGCAACAAGGTATTATTGTGATACTTCTGTCTATGCTGTGAGTCCCTAGGTGACAGAGTATGCAAATGTACAAAAGCTGTAGGAACAGTGGGTACAATTTCAGTCGGCAGCAAAGACTCTAAAGGATGAGTTTCTTCGAAATAGCAAAGGCCTAAGACAGTGACTATTATAAAACCAAATATTATCATAAAAACACAGCAATACGTTTTCGGGGCCCAGGCACATTGTTCATTGTCCGAGTTGGTCACCCCCTTATTTATAAATCCAATACGAGCAGCAGCGGTGGTGGTAGCAGGCATTGTAGATTTTCAATCGACGACTCCAATGTTCGTTGCTGGCGACACTACGGTCGCGCGGCTTCTTAGTCCTTCCACAAGCCCTAGCCAACAGAATCCCCTTCCTCAACTTTTTGGGCAAAAGCAAGCCCTTGATGATCCTTTCCTTCCTTGAATGCACAGCCGAACCGTGCCGTATGTCTATCAGATGCACAGAAAAACCGTGCCGTATGTCTATCTTTGTATTCGGAAGTTGTATCTTGCTGTGCCTGGTATTGTTTGATCCGAGAACAAGATGCCGTCACTTCCCGTTGGAAGCAACGTATCAGAGGCAATTGAAGTTGGAACAGCAATTTCCGGGAGCAAAATTTTTGGAGAGTGCGGAGACAAAATGGCAGCTTCCCCAAGCCTCACAGGCTCAGAAAGATTCTCCGACGCACTCTCAGTGCTACTCACTGCTTTGGGATCATTGGTTGCAGCGTTAGCGAGGGGTTCTGTTTCTTCTGTAACGTGTGGCACTGGGTGAGGAAGTTTCTTGACATGCGTCGCGTGGATCCAATGCTTCCGGCCTGCGACACGCACCGCTGTTTGGGTGACCAGCAGGACCTGGAACGGGCCCCGCCACCGAGGTGCAAGGCAGGAAGATCGGTCAAAGGATTTGACCAAAACCCAACTTCCAGGTTGTATTCTGTGGCCTGGGCCCTCGTAGCGCGCGGGTAAAGCGTTTCGTACCTGATGATAAATGAAATACAGGTTTTTAGTCAACTGCCTACAATAGTCTGAAAGCAATACATTTTCTACATTCCTCAATGCCCGAGGCTTCGGAAGACCCCAGATATTGGCAGGTCTCCCCATTACCACCTCAAATGGAGAGAGCCCAGTCTTAGTTTGAGGGGTTGTACGCATTGAAAGTAGCACGATCGGTAAGGCGTCCGGCCATTTTAGTTTGGTGCCGGCACACGTCTTAGCGAGCTTGTTTTTTATGATACCATTGTATCTTTCCACTAATCCGGCGCTCTGAGTATGTCTGGCCGAATGGAATCGTTTGTCAATTTGCAATGCCGTACATATCTGTAGAATTACAGCAGCGATAAAATGCGGACCATTATCCGACCAGATAACTCTCGGCAAACCGAACCCTGGGAAGAATTCCTTTAACATGGTCTTTGCAGTGGTCATGGCTGTAGCGTGTTTAACAGGGAAAGCCTCGACCCACTTACTAAAGGCGCAAATGACCACAAGGACATATTTTAGATCGTTACATCGCTCCATTTCAATAAAGTCAAAGTGAATCACTTCAAACGGGACAGAAGGAGGCCCAAAGCTACCTCTTGGAGTTGCTGTCCCCTTTCCCACATTGTGTTGTAGGCAAATCATGCAATTTTGGACATAATGCTGGTCAATTTTTTAAATCTTATCATTTACCCAGACTTTCTCTAACATTCTGGTGATCTGTTGAGCGCACACATGTGTGGGACCGTGTGCCATGGTAACCATCATTACTATATAGGCATTAGGAAGCAACCATTTCCCTTCAACCAAGTCCACCCAACACCCATCATCATCGAGTTTCCCCAAGCCCTCAGCCCACCTCTTGGATTCTTCTAATGTGACATCGGCTTGGATATCCCGTACAGACCCAATACCCTCATCCATTGCATAGGCATCTACCGTCTCCCTTGAAACATACATCTCCGTGAAGAGATCAGAGGCAGTTTGTCTAGCTATTTGATCAGCGAAAGCATTCCCTTTCCCTACATCATCTATAATCTTGCGATGTGCTGCGCACTTAATGATTGCTAACTGACTAGGGAGCGCAAGCGCTGAAAGCAATTGTACTTTCAGGGAGCCATGTTGGATCTTGGTGCCATGCGAAGTTAAAAACCCTCTCTCTGACCAAAGTCTCCCAAAGTTGTGAGCCACCCCAAAAGCATACTGGCTATCAGTATATATGTTTACTGTTAGCCCTTCGGAAAGCTCACAAGCTCGAGTCAATGCTATAATCTCTGCGGCCTGCGCAGAGTTATGCGTAATTCTCTTGGTCTCCACAACTGTACTTAATGTAGTGACTGCATAAGCAGCTGTGGATGTACCATCCAGTAGTTTGAAGCAGGAGCCATCACAAAACAGCTCCCCTTGTGGGTTATCCAAAGGAGTGTCCTTCAAATCAACTCTGCCTTTTGTATCTTGTTCCGTAGTATACAGGCAGTCATGTGACTCTTCGTCACCGCAAACAGTATTTTGCGGGAAAGGTAGGAGTTCAGCCGGATTAAGAACGCAGCACCTCCTAATTTGAATGTGGGGAGCAAACAAGATTAATTCATATCTTGTCAGTCGTGCGGAAGTGAGGTGTTGCGTTTGAGTTTTGTTCAATAGAATATCTACAGAGTGAGGCACCATCAGGGTTAAATCATGGCCTAGGACCATTCCCTCACTCTGTTTTACAGACGCAGCAGCAGCAGCGACAGCGCGCAAACATCTTGGCAAAGCGCATGCAACAGGATCAAGGGCGGAAGAGTAGTAACCGCATGGCCTATTCTTCCCTCCATGTTCCTGCGTTAATACAGCCAAAGCACATCCATCACATTCATGCACAAACAACACAAAGGCCTTCTCATAGTTCGGTGTGCCCAAAACTGGCGCCGAACATAATGCAGTCTTGAGCAACTCGAATGAATGTTGATGCTCAGTATTCCATGGCAATGGCGAAGAAATACCCTTCTTCGTCAAGGCCAACATCGGTTTTATCACTAGTGAGAAGTTTGGGATCCATAACCTACAGTAAGAAGCCATACCTATCAAGGCTCTAACTTCCTTTTGTGTATTTGGGACAGACATGCCAGAAATGTGTTTTATTCTTTCAGGTGTCAATCTTCTTCCCTCCTTTGAATATTCAATACGAGCGATCTCAAAACTACCATTGACTGGCCACTGAAGTTCGGAGGCATGTCTGGTTTGTCTGTGCCAAATTTTATTAAATACTACACTTCCAATGCCATGCTTACAGTACATAGTACATGCCGGTGACCCCTCCTGCGGTGCTGGACGGCTAAATTCCAAAGATTGTCTATCGCTGCGGAATAATGCCCTAAAGCAGCTAGACAATTTCCCAGGCATTTCTCAAATACTCGGTGTTACCTGGTCAATAATTGTGTCTGCATATACAATGCGCCAAATTCAAATTGTCAGGGTTGAATTAAGAGTCGGGTAACGACTCACCTGACCAAACCTAAGGAGGACCGATCGGTTTACAAAGGACTTACCTAACAAATTTTACCTTGTGTATGGTGATTTCGGCAAATCTGCCCGCCTCAAAAAATTGACCCTCGTCAAGATGCCGTCTCAGACCACACGGCTATCGTCCAGGGAACGGATCGTGCAGCGCTGTTGAGGTGTCGCGTCTCGTTCAGTCGGGCCTGTTATGTCACACCGTCCGATCCCGGTCCGATAGCGTGCGTCAACCTTCAATAATCCGGCATCAATCTTGAGGGTCCCTATTCCGGGCGCCAACTGTGAAAACAAGGAAATAATATGAGGCAGGGTAACCAAAAAGGAAACACACCAAACACAGGTTACAAAGGAACATACAAAGTACTTTATTTTATAATGAATCCAGTTACAAAAGAACAGAACAAAATTCAGATAGCTATCGACCCTCAGTACAACACAGCGAACTCCGGCGTGGTTCGGTGTGCTCAGTGAGTGCAAAAATTCATTGAAACAGTCAGGCTTTTATACATTTCAAGCCTGCTGTTCAGCCCTCCTTTGGGTTAACCATTCCATAAATAAGTTACTGCTCTAGGGTCCCTTGCCAGGTCAAATCTAGTTCATCTTAGGTTTATACATTAACAAGAAGAAATGGTAATAATGTATGTTCTAGGCCTAACATTACAATGCGGGACTTAATTTATACAATATAGTTAAGCAGGTGTTCTCATTCAATTATAGATCAGTTTCGGTGATACAGGTAATCCATTGCACACAGGTCAGCAGAAGGACAAGGTCTCAGCTCATGACCCTAACAAGTGGCCTGCAGGCAAGTTATACATTAGCTGTACAGAGGTCATGACAATCGAGTTCTGTTCTGAATAACATAGGCTACCATTTTAGCTCACATGGTGACTTTATAGAGCAAGAAAACCTAAAATAGCGGCTTGACCCAAAATGACAGTTTACATGGTTTCTAAGGTCAGGACCTTGCAATGCGAGTTTATTCACATGTAGTTTATAAGAAGCTTGTTAGCAGCTTGGCGTAGGCCAATATACATATATTCATAGCAATAGGAGGCACGATATAATTTCTAGTTTGACAGTTCTTGCAAAAAGTGGGGCTCCAGCCGCTATCTTCAGGGCTTTGTTCTGCACCTTTTGAAGAGTCCTCTGGTGGGTTTCTGCAGAGGTGCTCCATGCCAGAGAGGCTTATGTAAGGGTGGGTCTAATAATCATATTGTAGATGTTGATTTTGCTCCGGATAGACATGGGTCTTGACTTCAGGAGTGGGTACAGTGCTGCCAGCTTGCTGCAAGCTTTCTGTTGGATGTTTTCAATGTGGTTCCTCCAGGTGAGCTTAATCACCAAGCTTTATAGACTGAGAGGGCGGGGGGGCTGGGGGGGTCCTTGGTCCTGTCATTATGCTCCACCCTCACTCCTTGCTGAGGATAAGCAAGTTTGTTTGTTTGTTTATTGCTTTGTAACGCGCACCAGGCCTGGGGTTATCAGTGCGCAGGGTACAAGAATATTTTCAGTTTATAGTTACAGGTTTACAGCGATACACAGATATGATACACAAATATAAAACAGGGTTTAAAACAGGGTACAGGAGTCTGTTCAGTTTATGGGTACATATTTACATCAATACACAGATATGATACACAGATATAATACAGTTCAGTTTGAAAGTATGGCAAGGATATATACAGAAGTTAAACAAGTTTTGTGATGTTAGTTGCACCAGTGACACCAATAGCTGGTGTAATTTGGTGGTAATTTTCTTTAAGCCAGTTGATGAGGTTAAGTCTGAAAAGAGGATAGGTTTGGTTTGCCCTCAGGGAGGGAGGTAAGGAGTACCAAAGCTGAGCAGCTTTGTGCTGTACCTGTTGGGTAGGGTCACTACCCACGAGGGCTCGTGGACATCAGGAGGCAGCATTGCCCAAGGAGGGGGATATGAAGTCATGTGTGCCCTCTGTGGGCTTGTGTGCTGCATTGCCCCTTGGGTGCTACTATCCAGAAATAAAAATACGGATGGGCGGGCAGAAGGAGTGATAGACCCTGGCATCAAGAGCATTGCCTTTGGGAGCCTGGGAGCCAGGAACAAGATGAGGAATGGGCCGGTGTCAAGAGGAAATGGAGAGCGGAAGTAGCGGAAGTAGCGAGCAAAGCATTATGCCGTGTCATGGAAGGCGTAGGGGCGTGTAACCGGGAGCAGGTGGGGGCCTGAAGGGTGCACAGCGAGCGATAGCGGTGGCGCAACTTGCAGACACATTAGTTACTAGCAAAAAGTACCTGTACTCCACACGGGTTCTCTAGACAGTCATAGAAACATTCTCTACGATTTTTGGAAATCAATTATTTCACAAAATTAAAATGTATCCGGTGCGCTGGAGTGCCAATATTTCAGAAACGTGTCCTAGGGCCTTTAAATGTGGTTTTCAAGGACACTCTGGGACCTTGAGTTTTGTTACTTGCATCGAGACCGGTCCATCTCCAACCACATTGATGTTTTCCAAGTTTAACTCAAGTGTCCCATGTGTGGAGGGGCTGGAATCCGGGGAAAGGGGTGGGGTGTGGAAATATCATGTAGCCAGTAATATTCGGAGGGTCCTAACAGGTAACTATGCAACGTTTGATGCAGATTGGTGGAACAGTGTGGAATTGCAAAAGAGCAAACTAAGAGACTTTCTGCTTTATGTATAGAGAGATTCCCGGACTATATTTGGTTGGGATTGGCCAAAAGGAGTAGCATGTGGATCTAGCCAGTGGGATAACACAAGATCTGGGGGCCCCCCTGCAAGCCATGCTGAGGGCCCCCCCACCTGGCCCCCCTGCAAGCCATGCTGAGGGCCCCCCCCTTCCCCAACTCTGCAACAAATCACGGGTCGCGCCACACTCTGGGCCGGCCTAGATTACCACGCTTGCGCAATACACACGGATGTGCTGATGAAAGGGTAGGCTGCACACTGCACAAGGAGAAAGATATAAATATGAGTTTTAATGCAACTTACAGCACACTTTCTGAGAAAAATTGGCTAAAAAGCCAGAGTGTTTGCAATTGTTTTTTAGGGTAACACCACTCCAATACATGTAAGTCACCAATACTGCACAGGAACATTAATGCTTTGCTATTAAAAATGCCATGCCACAATGGAAACATGTCCAACTGGCTGCACAATGTAGACCAGTGTAGACACATAATAACATTACAGTAAGGCATGCCAGGCCACAGTGAGACATACCTAGACTGGTTGCATCAAAATGCCAGTCAAAGCAATAAGACTCATTAAGAAGAGAGCACACATTCAAGCCTGCGTCTCTGTGGCCTCTAACAACACTGCACAACTCATTAAAATCTGCAAGGAACTGGCCAATCCTTTTTCGGTCTCTACCTCTCCGTTACCTCAACAAGTCCTCTGTTTGGCTTTGGCCTCTCGCTTCTCCTCTAAAACTCAGGACATCCTGGCAACACTCTCATCTTCCACTCCGTCTTCCTCTATCAGCCCCCCTATGGCCATCTCTCCCTCTACTCCTACCAGGAACACAAGGCCTGATACCAGGAACACATGACATGATACCAGGAACACAGAGCCTGATACCAGGAACACAGGGCCTGATACCAGGAACAGAGAGCCTGATAGCAGGAACAAAGTGCCTGATACCAGGAACACGGGGCCTGATACCAAGAACACAGAACCTGATACCAGGAACACAGGGCCTGATATCAGGAACACAGAGCATGATACCAGGGGCACAGGGCCTGATACCAGGAACACAGAGCCTGATACCAGGAGCACAGAACCTGATACCAGGAACACAGGGCCTGATGCCAGGAACACAGGGCCTGATATCATGAACACAGAGCCTGATACCAGGAACACAGCCTGATATCAGGAACACAGAGCCTGATACCAGGAGCACAGGGCCTGATACCAGGAACACAGGGCCTGATATCAGGAACACAGGGCCTGATATCAGGAACACAGTGCCTGATACCAGGAACACATGACATGATACCAGGAACACAGAGCCTGATACCAGGAACACAGGGCCTGATACCAGGAACAGAGAGCCTAATACCAGGAACAAAGTGCCTGATACCAGGAACACGGGGCCTGATACCAAGAACACAGAACCTGATACCAGGAACACAGGGCCTGATATCAGGAACACAGAGCATGATACCAGGGGCACAGGGCCTGATACCAGGAACACAGAGCCTGATACCAGGAGCACAGAACCTGATACCAGGAACACAGGGCCTGATGCCAGGAACACAGAGCCTGATATCATGAACACAGAGCCTGATACCAGGAACACAGCCTGATATCAGGAACACAGAGCCTGATACCAGGAGCACAGGGCCTGATACCAGGAACACAGGGCCTGATATCAGGAACACAGGGCCTGATATCAGGAACACAGTGCCTGATACCAGAAACACAGGTCCTGATAGCAGGAGCACAGAGCCTGATACCAGTAGCACAGGGCGCAATACCAGGAACACAGGACCTGATGCCAGGAACACAGAGCCTGATGCCAGGAGCACAGGGCCTGATACCAGGAACACATGGCCTGATACCAGGAGCGCAGGGCCTGACACTAGGAACGCAGAGCCTGATACTAGGAACACAGGGCCTGATACCAGGAACACAGAGTCTGATAACAGGAACACAGGGCCTGATACCAGGAACACAGAGCCTGATACCAGGAGCACAGGGCCTGATACGAGGAACACAGGGCCTGATATCTGGAACACAGTGTCTGGTACTAGGAACACAGGGCCTGATACCATGAACACAGAGCCTGATACCAGGAACACAGGGCCTGATATCAGGAACACGGAGCCTGATACCAGGAACACAGGGCCTGATACCAGGAACACAGGGCATGATACCAGGAACACAGAGCCTCGTTATGAGTGTGGCGGTGCCTGTTTTTTCAGTCCTTTTGGTTATGAGTTAGCAAACTCAGAAGTGTGTAATCTCTCTGGTAGATACTCTGAGGACTTACCTCCAACAGTATGGAGGCATTCGCTCCACAGGTTGGTAGGACCCACGTACCTCCCGGCCTCCACCAGTGCCTGTTGTCTAGCTACTGTTGTGTTGCTGCTACAGCCATACTTCTGACTGTGTGTCCTCTGGTTCCATACTCAGAGTCCCTAGTGTCTTTTTCAGAATAGGGATTCGTGTTGGCAACCAATCCCTGCCCCCCTCTTCTTTACCTTTATAGTCTTACGCGACCTTCTACTGTCTGACGGGTGCGAAACGAGGTCGTCGGGCGATACTCGAGGACCTTAACGGCTACCTGAAAAATACTCCCCCAAAGAGCCTCATTTCTGTGCCCCCTAACCCTGCCACCAGCTCCAGTGCCTAGGAGAGTAGAAAAGAAGGTGTCTCTGGGGCGGCAATGCACCCTCCAGGCAGCTGGCATTTTGCACTTTGCAATGTTACAGTTGTGTTTTGTGGCATCTCCAGAAATGGGGAATAACATTACAGACGATAGCAAGGATATCACTTTGTGGCTAGTCCACGTGTGTACACAGTACTCGTGTTGTGTGCTGTTGGCCCCCATTACCTTTCATTGGAGGTACGGTGTAAAACCTTACGATTTATGAATCCAGCAGGGTGCAAAGGTTATAGGTCATACCATCTGGAACCAAGAAAGTTGACGATGAAGTTTCCAGGCCTCCCCCTCTGAGTGGGTGAGAGGGGAAGAGATCCAGGCACTCCAGCGTTAGTATGGGTGGGGAGTGCATGTACGATGCGAGTCTGCACTCACAGCCTGCTCGCTCACTGATCACTAGGATGAGGGGAGTCTTCTCTAGGGATCTGCGGGGAGAAAGGAGGTGCACGCCGACTAGCCTGATAAAAAAAGCAGCAGAGACACCACTAGCTGCCCACCCCAACCACACATCAGGTGTAGGGAAGCTACTCAACAGATGATGTTAAATATCATCAAGCTACATGTTCTACCAAAGGCATGATATCAAAAACATATTTTAATTCATATATCACAAAACATATTAATCACATAAAAAACATAAAACACTAATAAGTGCAAGCGTTGATTGAAGAACAACACAGAGGGAAAAGAAAATGAAAAGATCACTTCCCGCTGTTTCCGTATCAGATGCAGGTGTCATTGATGTGCATTGATAGTTGCCTGATGTTAGTAACAGTGACTTAAGCCATGTACATATTTTCACAAAACATGGGTTAACAGCGTCAACACTCAAATGTGTTTCTGGGGCAAGGAACAGCACTTCAATGAACTCAATGTTACTGGTGATATCCCAAAACCCGTCTTCAGGACGCAGGTAATTAGTGAAGAAGGTCGACTATACTCAATGTACAGAACCCCTACATCACTGTTAGGACCTCAAAACAATAAAAAGAGCTCAATTGAGAGATCATATAAAATGTCTTGTATGTAGTCACAAAGTGCTCAACACACTACGAGAGAAGAGCAGGGATCCTACTAATCCCTTTGTTCGTTTCTTTAAAGTGTGGAGGGAACAGTAGATTAAACTTTAGTAAACACAATCGCATAGATTTGGCATCTGGATAAATCCAGAACTATAAATGAACAGATTGATCCGGGTACATATGGATGTTAGTTAAATCTGGATCCATATATTCAAAAACTGAAATTGATTTATTTTGATAGTATGTTTCAACAATTACCGTCTTTAGTAGATGAAGGGGACAAAATTCAGCTTGTGTGATTTTTTTCCTGCAGCTCACAGGGGCCACACTTTGCAATTTCAATGAGGGCTGCAAGCCCCCCCTTCTGCTTTCTCAACTGGTGCGCCTTCTCAAGAGGCGGGACCTCTTTTGTATGAGGCAATCCCTGCCACCTGTGTGCATAACATGTGTAGGACTCGGAGACAGTATGGGTGAGGGCAATCTGGCCTCTTCGGACTCCGAAGTGAGCAGCATACCAACAGGCAGCACTTTATATATTTATTTATGTGCTTAGAAAGCGTCGAAAGCCTGCGGGCATCAGGCGCACTTTGGAAGAGGGGTGCATGGCCAGTGCCCTGGCTCTATTTCAAAGAAGTGCTGAGGGACACGGGCGATGACAGAGAGTGTAGCAAGAGTGCAGAGAGAGCGCTGCTGTTTGGATCATTGCTCAGAGGTGTTGCTAGGGGGTGGCTGGGGGGGCTATAGCCCCAGGTCTTTTGGTCATAGGCATGGATAGAAGCTCAGCCGCTACAGCCAAAAGGCTAGCTAGTCCTGAATCCCGACATTAGCCTAGCCCCGGATCTTTTCCAGACCTAGCAACACCCCTGTCAATACTCATATGTGAACTGCAGTGCTCTTGATCACGTGATGGATGCACACACCACTTGGACAAACGATTCACCTTTCCAGGGCGATTGCACTTACCTTTTAGTAGACATACTAAACGTGCTCAGGAAGTAGGGTTAGACGCGACAGCGGCAGGCCTCTGCCCTGCTGCACGTGACACGTGCTCAGGAAGTAGGGATAGACGTGACAGCAGCAGGCCTCTGCCCTGCTGCACGTGACACATTACACGTGCTCAGGAAGTATAGAGATAGACGCGACCACGGCAGGCCTCTGCCCTGCTGCACGTGACATACTAAATGTGCTCATGAAGTAGGGATAGACGTGAAAGCGGCAGGCCTCTGCCCTGCTGCACGTGAATTACTAAACGTGCTCAGGAAGTGTGGCTACACGCGACAGCGGCAGGCCTCTACCCTGCTGCACGTGATTACTAAACGTGCTCAGGAAGTGGGACTAGAAGCGACAGCGGCAGGCCTCTGTCCTGCTGCACGTGACACACTAAACATGCTCAAGAAGTGGGCTGTGCATGGCCTGAGGAATGCTGACGAGGGATATTGTGATATGGCCCTGGGTGCCAACTTTTGTTTTTCTCTGTTGGGGCACAACCAACTTTTGGTCAAAACAACACATTTTATAGAATATTTACTGCAGTAATTGGGAGAAACCCATAGGGTTGACATCCAGGCGGCTCTAAACATGGAACATCTCAGCAACAGTTGCCTAAAGTGCTGAGCTGTCTTTGCACCATCCTGCTTTAGGATTTCCTATCCCTCCCCAGGCTGCCAACAGTTCCGGCCTGTCCCCCAAGCGCAAATGAAGGCTGAGGTGGACCACTGATGAGGAGGCCTCCCCACTTTCAAGTGATAAAGCACTGGCTAAATATGCAAGGTGTGTGATAACACTTCACCTAGCCGGCGCCCAGCTGGAGCGGAGCCAGAAGCCCTGCCTCGCTGGCACCCAGCAGGAGCAGAACCAGAAGCCCTGCCTTGCTGGCACCCCGCAGGAGCGGAGCCACAAGCCCTGCCTCGCTGGTGCCCAGCAGGAGCACAGCCAGAAGTCCTGCCTCGCCGGCGCCCAGCAGGAGCGGAGCCACAAGCCCTGCCTTGCTGGCGCTCCGCAGGAGCGGAGCCAGAAGCCCAGCCTCGTTGACGCCCAGCAGGGGCGCAGCCAGAAGCCCTGCCTCGCTGGCACCCAGACAGAGCGCAGCTAGAAGCCCTCCCTTGCTGGCACCCCGCAGGAGCGGAGCCACAAGCCCTGCCTCTCTGGTGCCCAGCAGGAGCGCAGCCAGAAGCCCTGCCTCGCTGGTGCCCCGCAGGAGCGGAGCCAGGCGCCCAGCAGGAGCAGAGCCACAAGCCCTGCCTTGCTGGCGCCTCCTAGGAGCGGAGCCAGAAGCCCTGCCTCGCTGGTGCCCAGCAGGAGCGCAGCCAGAAGCCCTGCCTCGCTGGTGCCCCGCAGGAGCGGAGCCAGAATCCCTGCCTCGCCAAGTGCTTTAGAAGAGCTTCGCACACAAGGCATATTTTTTGGTTTTGGTTGTAGAATATGCACGGGTGCAAAATTACACTCTTGTCGTGTGGTTGAAGGAGAACTGGGGCAACGCCCCCCTCTACCCGCAAGTGATCGGTACCTATGGATGAGGCCATGAACAAGCAGTGGCCCACCTTGGGCAGTTTGCACTAAATAGTAACCACATGCTGTTGGTAGGTGGCCCTTATTTAGTTCTTTGCGACTACATTGAGGGGTGAGGCGCGTTAGGGGAGGTCCATAGGGGCGCCAGCTCGGGGACTCTAGGCAGTGAGTGACTAGGACTTTACACCTCCAGGGCCAGCAATTGGGCTCTGCGGCGGCCGTATGAATGCCAGTCTCTTTGACGTGTCTTTCTGTATTGCTTGGAACTGCACGCAGGCCCTGCAGTGGTGTTGACATTGTTTACCGCACGGCCTGCCCTTTGGAACGCAAGTCGCCGCCGCAGGACAGACGCTTTGTGATCATAGAGGCTGGCGTCTGCCGAGATCTCCCAAGCTCCCTTTAGCCCGACCCAAAGCCTATCATTTGCTTATCTGTGGCACCCCGGCCTTGGCCCTGGGACGGGCGTGGCAGGCTTGCCACCATGATGCCTGCACTCGGCGATTAACCTCCCCCACCCCTCCCCCACAGCTGGGTGTGCACATTTTCAGAGATGTGGTCAAGTCCACGAGAGCACACTATTTAGGAAGAGTTGCAGACGGAAACAAGACTGAGCTCAGACTCTACACCAAAGCTGTATCGTACCTTGCAAAAAGCAGATTCGTTTTTACATTTGGTTACTTTTCGTAATATACAAAAAACACATAAGCACAAACCAGAGCAATCAATCATAAAAGTCGTTGATTCTCTGGACTGGTGTCCAATACCAATATTTGCTGAAAGGCGGAGCTAAGGAAGAAGCAAAAAAGGGGGTGTGCTTGCACACATGACGGAAGACCCGCTACATCAGGGGTCTGTAACCTGCAGCGCTACAGATGTTTTGGCCTACAACGCCCATGATCCCTCACCATTGATGATGCTGGCTAAGACTGATGGGAGTTGTGGTCTAAAAACATCTGGAGAGCCAAAGGTTGCAGACACCTGCGCAACATCAAGAGTCGAACAAAAATAAATGAAACAGTGAATTAAAAATACTACTCGACCAGTCACAGGGCAACATGGCAAACTCGTGTTGTGTAGTGAGTGGGGGGGGGGGGGCTGCGGTGCACAGCGCGGCGTGGCAATAATGACTCACACGCAGGTGTTAGTCTCACAGGTCCCCGCTTTGCTCTGAAAAAAGAGCGCAGAGACAGGCCTCTTCATTCACTCTGCACACAACACTCCTCCCAATTTTGATAACAGCAAACTTTTCTTAGTAGCATGTCAAAACAGAACACATGCTTAAAACGGTAATTGCACGGCACAGAACTCACAGCCACCCGCGGGTTGGTGGCACGCTCGCCAGGGAGGCTAGGCCAGTCCACCCAGTACTTTGTCTTTCTCTAGTGTCAGAGATCAGGTGCCCAGGTCGTAGTCCCTCAGGCATGTGGCGTTGCCCCGTGAGGGGATACGCACGCGGCGGCGTGACGTTGCACGTCGCCGCGTGCGCCTTAAATAAACGGGGCGTTCCCGGCCGCGTTAGAGCGACCGGGGAGCCCGAAGCACACAGACGTGTCCGTGTGGAGTCTGTGGGTGGAGGGGCTCGCGGGCACGCATTGGGGGCACCCAGAGACCCCCAACAGTGGCGACGAGTGTCGGATGCCCGGGCCCGGCGGTGAGCGCGATCCCGGACAATTTTTTTCTTCAACGAAGGAAACATCCGCGGATGTTTCGCATCACGCTGAGGCCGCGGACCACACGCGGCTGGCGGCCATCTTGCGCACGAGGTGGAGGATCTTCCGAAAGCTCCGGTTTGGAGTAGGAAGGCCATCCAAGCCTAATTTTTGGATTTACTGACTGCGGGCAGTACAACCCGCAGGCCCATGCTAGAATTTTGATATTTTGGCTATTTTTCAGACGATGACGTCGTGCTGTAGCTGGAAGATGGACTGAGGTGGCTGGGCCTTCTCAGCCCATTCCTTTTCAAAGCTCAATTTTTGGGAACATTTATCCACGGATCCTCTTCAAGACCCTCTTCAACCCCCTCATCATCATCTCGTGGGGGATGACGCTCCCGCTTCTGCGGCCCACGTGGACACAAGGCGCCTCGAGATACTCTCCTTTACCCTTTCATCATCACGTGGGTGGTGGCAGTGTGGGGAGAAGTGCAAGTTGCGGCCCTCAGGATTGGAACGAGGGTGCCTGTGCGCTTGCGCCTGTGAGTGATCCCGGTGCCCTGGAGGGTGCGACTGCCACGGCCTCGGAAGATTCGCAGGATGAAGGCCTAGCAGACCTGTTTCAGCAGGACCCCCCACAGCTAACCCCGCGTCCTACGACGTCTGGACTGCCTGCGCGCCCGGTTGGTGCCGCTCCCCCTCCGATTCAACCACCACCCCTGGCCATGGCCCAAGCCAGGGCGCAAGCGGCCCTACAGCCTATTCCGGAGTTTGATGCTACGGGCCCCCCATCCAGCCTGGGGCCCCGATGGAGGAGATGGATCGGACGGCTAGACATGTACTTTCGGGCCGCCCAGGTCACGGACAATGACAGCAGGGTGGCCACGATGCTGTATTCCGCAGGAGCGACCGTGCAGGAGATCTTTGAATCATTAACTCCAACGGATAACTCCTATGATCAAGCCAAAGCCGCCCTCCTCGCGCATTTCATCCCCCTTGCCAACGTGGACTTTGAAAGGTTCGTCATGCTGTCGGCCAAACAGAAGGAGGATGAGACGCTTGACACCTTCTATGGCCGCCTGCGCCGCCTGTCACAAGGGTGTGCGTGGGGGGATGCGGAGGACATGATAAGGACCATGCTGATCCAGGCATGCTCATCTGGCAAGCTGAGGCGACAAGTCCTAAGAGAGCCCGGACTCACTCTGCCCAGAATCCTGGAGCTCGGGAGGTGCCATGAGGTGGCGGAGGCTCGTGCCAACAAGATGGAGGCCGGATCCCGCGCGGCGAGACCGGAGGAGGTGTGCGCTGTCTGGCGGGGCGGCAGAGGGGTGCGAAAACCAGGTGTGCCTCCCAGAGACAGAGCGGGGAAGCCGGTGGAGTCGTGCCAGAAGTGCGGCTATGACCTCCCCCACTCATCGGAGTGCATGGCAAAAGGAAAGATCTGTGGACGCTGTGGGGTGCCTGACCACTTCTCGAGGGTGTGCAGGGCGACCCTGCCTGTACTTATTCCGAGAGGACAGCCTCGTCTATGGGCCCCGCGGCAATACCGCCCGCCGAATGTAGCTCAGGTGGAACAAGCGGAACCCGAGGAGGCGCTGGCGGAAGAAGTGGAGGAGGAGGATGAGGAGAACATCTTCTTCGTCTCCAGCATGGAGGTCCTCAAGGGGAGGAGCAGAAGACAGCCGAGATGTGTCGTAGAGGTAAACTGCTCGCCGGTCCCGGTGTTAGTCGACACGGGGGCCTCTGTCAATGTAATGGCGAGAGGACACTATGCTGCGCTCAACCCACCCCCGAGGCTGGCGACGCCAAGAGCCCGCATCTTCGCATTTGGTGGGCGTGAGCCCCTGCCACTTGACGGGGCGTTTGTCGCCAAGGTGGAACATGACGGGTCGAAGATCAGGGCCCGTTTCTATGTGACTCCGGTGAGCAGCAACACCCTGCTTAGCTGTGCGGCAGCGGAGGCCCTTGGCATAGTCAGCTTCGCCTATTCAGTATACTTGGAGGACATCAACGACCTGCTGGACAAGTATGCTGACATCTTCAAAGGGATTGGGAGGATGAACGGTGACCCCGTGAGGCTCCACATTGACGAGTCGGTACAGCCCATAGCCCTGAAGCACAGGCGGATCCCATTTCATCTAAGGGACCAGGTGGACAGGGAACTCGATAACCTGGTGAACTTGGACGTAATTGAAAAGGTGGAGGGCCCCACACCATGGGTATCCCCCATCGTAGTGGCGAGGAAACCTAAACAACCGGACTCCGTCCGAATCTGTGTGGACATGCGGCTGCCCAATAAGGCCATCAGGAGAGAACGACACCTGACCCCGACGATCGATGACATCATTGCTGAAGTGCAAGGGGCCCGGTTTTTCTCGAAGTTGGACTTACGAGCTGGGTATCACCAAGTTGTTCTCCACCCAGAGTCCCGTTACATCACGACTTTTACCACCCACAGGGGACTCTATAGATACAAGCGGCTGAGCTTCGGAGTGTCGTCTGCAGCCGAGGTGTTTCAGAACTTAATCCGTGGCGCTCTCGCAGACCTGGAGGGCGTCCTAAACATTAGCGACGACATTCTGGTCTTTGCTAGGACTGAACCTGACCATTTGAAACGCCTAGCCAAGACCCTCGAAAGGCTGCAGTCGCTGGGGCTCACCCTCCACAAGGACAAGTGTGAGTTCCTCCGCCCGACCATTGAGTTCTTTGGTTTCATCTTCAAGGAGGGCGGGGTATCTCCTGACCCCAAGAAGGTCCAAGACATCAAGACGGCACGCCCCCCTGAGTCGGCATCAGAGGTGCGGAGCTTCCTGGGAATGGTGACGTACTGTGGGCGTTTCATCAAGAATCTCGCCTCGAGGTCGGAACCTCTGAGGGCCCTGACGAAAAAGGATACCGTCTGGCAGTGGGGCCCGTTAGAACAGTCGGCATTCGAGGACATCAAGGGTGCCCTGACAGCAGATGACACAGTGGCTTTCTTTGACCCCGCCCTGGAGTCGGAGATTGTTGTGGACGCCAGCCCGTTTGGCCTCGGGGCGGTCCTCACCCAGGTGGGCAAAGATGGGGGAATGAGGCCCGTGGCATACGCGAGCAAGGCCCTCTCCGAGACCGAACAGAGATACTCACAGATTGAACGGGAGGCCCTGGCGGTTCTGTGGGGCTGTCGGCATTTTCGGCTCTATGTGCTGGGGAGACCCGTGACAGTGGTAACAGACCATAAACCACTGATTCCGATTATGGCCGGATCCTCTTCCAAACCACCAGCCAGGATCGAGCGATGGATGCTGGCCCTCCTGGAATATGGCGTCACCCTAATCTACCGGCCGGGGGCCAACAATGCGGCTGACTACCTGTCCAGGCATCCGGTGGGCAGGGGCGGACCCGCACAAGAGTCGTGTGCGGAGGAAGCCGATGATCACGTCAGCATGGTGGTCGAGAGCGCCACCCCCAATGCAATGCCGCTACCCGAGCTGGAGAGTGCTGCGGCCAACGACGAATGCTTCCGCATCCTGAGGAGCTCGATGCAGTCGGGGTCCTGGAAGGCCGTGCTGGAGTTGGTGGCAGGGCGCACTCAAGAGGCTAAAGTGACCCTCGAGCAACTCTGGAAGGTGAAGGACGAACTGTCCTTCACGGAGTCGGGCCTGCTGCTGCGGGGCGATCGCCTGGTGGTGCCGGGCTCCAAGGTCCACGAAGTCATCAACCTGGCACACCAGGGACACCAAGGGGCCGCCAAAACGAAGGCGAGATTGAGGCTGAAGGTGTGGTTTCCCGAGCTGGAAAGAAAAGTGGACGACTTTGTAGCGGCCTGTGTATGGTGCCAGGCGGCCTCCCCAGTACAGCGGGAGCCTGAAATTGAAGTAATGCCACGGGGGACCCGCCCGTGGGAGGTCGTACATGCGGACTTCGGATCCACGGCCGTGGGTACTCACTTCCTAGCCATCGTCGATGAATACTCGCGATACCCGGAGGTGGAATTCGTCGAGTCGGTGGCATTTGAGCACGTGGTCGGCGCTGTGGAAAAAATCTTTGCCACCCATGGGTTTCCCGTGACCCTGTGCTCGGATAATGGGTCCCCATTCCAGAGCGCGAGGTTCTCGGAGTTTCTCGAGAGCTGTGGAGTGGCCCACCGGAAGGTGTCCCCGCTGTGGCCCCGCGCGAACGGGGATGCCGAGAGGCTGATGAGGACATTAAACAAAACGTTCCGGATAGCCCAGGGACAAGGCCAGCCTCTCCAGCGGGCGCTATACCAGTTTCTAAGAGTGTACCGCACCACCCCACACGCCTCGACTGGGGTAGCCCCGGCTGAAGCACTATTCCGAAGGTGCCCCCGAGGTCTCCTCCCGGAGGTACAGGAAAAGGTACCCGGCGTAATAGATGACCAACGGGTGGAAGCGGAGCGACAGGCAAGGACACATCAAGAAAACATACGGCGGGGTCTTCGTCCGCAGCGGCTGGAACCGGGCGACGAAGTGCTGATCAGGAATCGGCATCCCCACGGAAAGCTCTCGCTCCCATATGAACCCGAGCCGCTGGACGTAGTGGCAGTAAAGGGATCGATGGTAACGGCCTCGGACGGGAAGTCGGCCGTCACTCGAAATGTGAGTTTCTTCAAGAAACTGGGGGACTCTCGAACTGAACTCCCGCCTGACCCGGATGAGACTGTCCTCCCGGATGAAGATACCCCCCGGGGGGAACTCGTGGGGTCACCAGAACGAGGCACTGGAGCAGCGGGGAGTCCGGCGGCTGAGGTAGGTGGGAGGTACCCCCAGAGGGCTGGGCGAGGGAGACCTGCCTACCTCGGAGACTACGTGCTGGGGCCGATTGACTGTGTTCCGGAGTGAAGGGGACCTGGGAGGCTGATAATAAAAAGGGGGCATGGGCCTTGTAAGTTCGCAAGTGACATTGTGTGCAGTGCTATGTTTTGACGTGTCTGTTTGTTATTGTTCCTCCCGGAAAAAGGAGGAGTGTGGCGTTGCCCCGTGAGGGGATACGCACGCGGCGGCGTGACGTTGCACGTCGCCGCGTGCGCCTTAAATAAACGGGGCGTTCCCGGCCGCGTTAGAGCAACCGGGGAGCCCGAAGCACACAGACATGTCCGTGTGGAGTCTGTGGGTGGAGGGGCTCGCGGGCACGCATTGGGGGCACCCAGAGACCCCCAACAAGGCATACAGGTGGCCCTCTCTGCTCACGGATTGGGCACTGCCTTTCAGGCTCGGGACTTGGGAGGTCTCCTACCTGACAGTCGTTCTCCCAGGGTGCTTGGTCTGTTGCTTCCTCTTGGCGGGGCTCCTCTGGACCGTCTCCTTCGGCGTCGCTCACGTCTGGGTGACGGACTGCGCTGTTCCCTCTCGGCCCATGCCAGTCACTCTATAGTTGGGGTCGTCACGCGAGCCTACAGAAGAAACTCAAGTTCCTGGTCATCCGTCCATGGTCATCTGCAGCCGTTATCTGCGAGCCTTACACCCCGATAACTTGAGGGGCGACGGCTCCTGGGTGAGGGAGGTCTTTACTGTTGAGTGGTGGCGGGTTCACACAAAGACTGTGTCCCCTACTGCTAGGTCATGCTTCTTTAGGCCTCGGCATGTATTTTCCTTGCTGATTGCGGTTCTCTCTGTGCACGGACGTCTTCATTGTTTATCGTTCCTGGAGTTCTCTCGTCCAGCTCGGGGAGGAAAGTGCAAGGGCACCTCTGGAATAGGGCCTCTGCAGGGGCCACTCCTGTGGAGCAGTGTGGGGTGGTTCTGTATTTAAGCAAAAACTGGAGGAGTGCTCTTCTCTCACATGCCCCCTGTCCGTGCGCTATTTGTAATGTTTTATTTTGGGTGCACATGAAACGCTCTGCTTCTCCATTCGCATGTGGCCACACCGGCATGATGTTCTGGTGTGCAATCCCGCTTTCAGTCAGGAACTTTTCGAAGCCGGAGCTTTGAAATGGTGAGCCATTGTACTGATATGATATGATACGGTATTTGTAACGCGCCTATACACATGTGTTTCAAGGCGCGACGAGGCAGGGAGGGGGGGACAAGGGGAGACAGACAACGATCTTACTAGGCCAGGTGTCATTCAGATCGCGCAAGTGCAGGGGTGGGGGAGGGGGAAAAAGTGCAAGGGGAAGGGGAGGGGGGGAAGTGCAGTACAAGGTAAGTGGCGTAACGTAATAAATAAATAAATAGGGCCAGCTGGTGGCAAGTGTGAGGTAAGTGCAGAACAATTGCTGGGGGAGGGGGGGGCTGTAGGGATACAGAGACAGTCCCGCAGTGCAAAGGGGTTCCAGGGCATCAGTGCAAGTGGAGAGTGGCAGGGCCCAGGGCCGAGGCCGTTTAGAGTGGTCCAGTTGCAGGATCAGTGCAGTTTCAGTGAGGAATTAAATTAGCTGTTCAGCAGGGGAGAGGGAGAGAGAAAGCAGAAGCAAAGAGGAAGGTTTTGAGGTGCTTCCGGAACCGGAGATGGTTCTCCTCAAGTTTCAGGGTGGCAGGAAGGCTGTTCCAGAGGGAGGCCCCTGCCGCGGAGAGAGATCTACCCCCAGCTCGTTGCTTCGAGAAGCGGCTAACCCTGAGGGAATTAGAGGCGGATGAGCGAAGGGCTCGGGAAGGAAGATATTTGGGAAGAGAGAGTTGAAGGTATTTAGGACCCAGGCCCCAGAAGGCCTTGTGGACAATGCAGAGGGTTTTGAACTTTATCCTTGCAGCCACTGGGAGCCAGTGTAGAGATTTCAGTCCTGGAGAGATACGGTCCCTGGGCTTGAGGCCAAGGACAAGTCTCGCAGTTCTGTTCTGGATGAGTTGCAGAGGGCGGAGAGTGGAGGCAGGCAGATTAAGATAGAGGCTGTTACAGTAGTCCAGCTTCGAGAGAACCAGGGCTCGGGAGACAGTGAGCTTCTGGGGGAAGGAGAGGAAGGGAAGAATACCTCTGAGGAGGTGCAGCTGGTAGTGTGACCTCTTGGCGACGTCAGAAATATGAGGAGAGAAGGAGAGTGTGGAGTCGAAGATGACCCCAAGGTTTTTTGCCTTGCAGGTAGGAGCAGGGAGGGGGCCAAGGGAGGCAGGCCAGAGAGCTACAGGGAAGGAGGGAGTGGGAGTACCGATGAGTAGGATCTCAGTCTTACTGGCTTTGGGAAGCCATGGGTGGCGGATATTTTCTCCATCACAGGAATTACATCCTGGAGGGATAAAAACGGCACAAACTCAACTTCAGGGTATCAAGACCATTGGTCGATCATCACAAGAAAATGGGAGTCGGTGTGTGTGGAACTGAAATCCGTGCGCATGCACTCCCACGGCTCTTCACTCCCGGGCATACATTGAATGGCGGGTTCCTTTTCTTTCGGAGCAGATACTTGACACTATCTGCAGACGCAGATGAATTCATCGACCTTTGACTCCATGGCAGGAAACTAGACTTTGAGTCTGAGGCGGTTTTTTGTTTTTGCATCTCCTTGGTAACCATGGTGTGCCAGGGCGATTGCCCTTTCAGTTACTTTGGCGGGGACCATCATGTGTGATCGTCTCTGGAGAAGGCCATCATCGGGGAACGTTAGTTCATTCAGCAATTTTCACAATTGCTCCAGTGTCATTTTGGCTTCCTGGGTTCTGGTCCCAAGGTTTTCGTGTACTGACTTCCACTGGCCTGACTCCACTGGCCTGGCTCCCGTAGGAGTCGCAAGCACCCGTCGTGTTTCAATGCAGATTTGGGCTCTTCAACGTCCACAGATCTGGGGGCAGTGCTCTCCGTGACCAGTCTCACACACTCTTCTGCCTCGGTGACGTCCTCCTGGGCGGCTTTATTCTGCGCTTGTGGGTGTCGGGATAGATAATCCCCTGCATTGTGTTGTCCAGGCCAGTACATGAGGTTGAGACCTTACTCTTGGAGCACCAGTAGACACTTTTCAGTTTGTGGTGGTGAGTTGGCAAACCCGCCCGTCATGATGGGCAGCAGGGGTTTATGGTCAGTGACCACTCTGACTGGTTTTCCATAAATGTATACGTGGAAGTGACTTCACCCCCACAGCACGGCTAGTGACTTGTGTTTAATTTGAGAGTTCTTCTGCTCCGTCGGGGAGAGGGCTATGCTAGCATATGCAACAGGCCATGGGGTGCCATCTTGGTTGGTTTTTGTGAGGCTGGCTCCTAGGCCTAACGGGCTCGCGTCGACAATGATCTCAGTCCCATGGGTCAAAGAAGGCTAGAATGCATTTGTCTGACAGTGCTTTCTTAATACCGTCAAAGGAATTCATTTGGAGGCTGTCCATCTCCATGTTGTGCACTGTTTTGTGAGGTTTTGCAGGGGATCAGAGAGTGTGGCTGGATTTTTGATGAAGCGGCCACAGTAGGTGACTCTGTCTAAGAAGCTTCAAACTTCCGAGGCAGACTCTTGTGCTTTGACCTCCTGTATGTCCCTTACTTTTGCTGGTTCAATGGACAGCCCTCCCTCCTGGAAAGTGAAACCAAAGAATTTTATTCTTCTTTTGAGGATCCCACACTTCTCGCGATGGAGAGTTAGCCCCATGGCTTGTATTCTGGATAGCACCTTCTCCATTGGCTCCAGGTGTTCGCCTTCCGATCATGCATGGATCAGGATGTCATTGCTCACATTTAGAGTTCTGGGCAATACTTCGAAGGCCCCACGTATGGCATTTTGAAACACCTCAGCCACTGACGAGATGTAAAAGTTGAGTCTCTTGGATCTGTAGAGGCCGACATGCATTGCAAACATGGTTATGTATCGGCTGTTCTGGTGGAGCAAAAGTTGTTGGTACCCTAAGCGGAGGTCGAGTTTGGAGAAGATGGTTGCACCTTCTAGTTTGGCCATGATGTTGTCCAGCATGGGTGTCAAGTGTCTTTCCCTTTTTACTGCCTTGTTCGTCAGCCTCATGTCGACGCATATATGGACACTGTCAGGCTGTTTAAGGTTTAGAGGGACGACGATTGGGGACACCCATGGGGTGGGCCCTTCCACTCATTCGATGATGTAGATGTTGACAAGATTTTTTACCTCCCCCACTTTGTCATGGAGATGGATGGGCACCTAGCAGTGTTGCAACACCACTGGCTTGATGGTGTCATCTATATGGAGGCGGTGACGGCGAATATTGAAGAATGTTAATTAGCAGCCCTCACGGAAGGCCTGAGTGCAGGAAGTAACAATGGATACCAGAGACCAACACCTTGTTGTAATTCAATGTGTCTACTTGATAATAACACCCCTCCATGGTATAAAAGGGCAGTGAATGTCCTGTCTGGAATCACTCCTTTCAGAGCAGGGAAGTATGTGAATTGTAGTAGACGGAAGTCTGCCTGCAACCCCTTACTTCAAAAGAGGCCCATGTTGTGACCAAGCGCTGCATAGGGCTCAGTTAACTGGGGAGACACTTTGATGTACAGCAGACAGGAAGATGCGTAGGACTTAGAAGTATATGTTGTCATCCTTCCTCTGTCTGTTGCCAAGTGCTCTGATTCTGACCTGAAACATCACTGAAGATTGTTGGTGGGGCCCCAGATTGGTTCATTAGGTTGGGCTTAGCCTGTACCAATCACTCGGGCCCATTTGGCTTTAAAAGAGGACTGACCCCTCACTGAGCAGATCATCTGAAGACTTTACAAGGAGTAACAAGAAGGACTCATTTGGACCTCAGCTGAAGGTAAAGTGTACCTTACATATCCTGCCAGTGAAGGAAGGACAGGAGTTCCAAGATGGAAGCAAGATCCCAACCTAAACATCTCATAGGGAACAGAGGGACATACCGGTCTCAGAGGACCCGTCCAGCAGCTCCAGAACCAGTACCCAGCCAGCACACAGCGTGCCCTACTAGGTTCTGACAGCAAGCTTCCTAGGTGGGAAGTGCCAGAGATTCACTGGACAAAGGACAAGGCCGTTGGCTGCTAACACCCTCCTGAGCTTTGGACCATCTGCCTTGAAAGGACACGAGCCCTGCGAAGAAGCTAACAGGAGTGCCACACAAGCATCATCCAGCGTCCATTGAAACACTTGTGTATAGGCTGGAACATTGAAACACTTGTGTATAGGCACGTTATAAATGCCATATCATATCATATCTTTTAAAGACAATTTCGAGGCAGTTGAGTCCTCGAAATACATCCGGCTGCACTGCTTACTGTTGTCACGCCGCAGTCACTAGAGCCGTCCGAGAAGCCTAGCCCTAGCTGATAACAGGTCTACTGGTCTCTAGGTTTGTTCGATGTCTATGCGGTGGTGCTTGGCACTAATAATTGTAAAATGTCATTTCTTTGCTCCTCCTGGGCACAATTAGGCATTGGAACGTAATTCTAACACTGAATATTGATTCGTAGTGTCATTAGGTGTCAGGGTATACATATTAGCAACTTACTTGGCTAAATCCATCGCCGCGCCATCATGGATGTTCAACGCCAGGAGAAAGTTTACACTGCCAATGTCCCATGATATCGAGGTTGCATGGACCTCATTGAATCTTTCATCGGAGTTATAAATTGACCTTTTCTCTCTTGAGTGAATCCAGAGCCTTCCACCATTACATGTTTCGGTGACTCCCCTTCATCAGGGTCCTTCAAAGCCTGCAGCTCACATCTGTATCTGGAGACTTAGCCCATCTCACATGTTGAATCTTGGGAGGCTACAGGCATCTTTATTTTCTGAGAGATGCAGTTCTTGCTCCTGTGTCTCTTTTACATTTTTCCTCCAAATCGAATGACACCCTTTTAATGGCGAGGTGGTTCCAGAGCCCTCTCTTTGGGCGGCCGTGGGCGCCGCGGATAAAACAACGTTATGCCTCCGTGAGGAGCTTCTGGGGGAACTCGAAAGAGACCCGCCCCAGATGTGAGCGCAGCTGTTCAGTTTACCGATATGTCGGTGTATCACTTCTGCCATGCGAATCAGAACTGTTCTTGTACACGAAGTGTTTATTTTGAAGTCTAGGGCCCGCATTAGAGGCAAAGTTACACAAACACCTTTACAAATGAATATAATCCTGCACAGACCCACACCTAAGTGTAACCCCGCTCGCCCAAGCCGACTATTCAGGCACACAGGCGGATGCAAACAGCACATGCCGAGGCACAAACACCACACACAGACACACCCTGTCTCTCTCTCTCTCTTTCTCTCAATATCTCTCGCTCTTTCTCTCTCTTGCTCGTTCTCTCTTTTTTCTCTCTCAATATCTCTCGCTCTTTCGCTCTCGCTCTCTCTCTCTCACCCTCTCTCTTTCTCTCTCTATCTCTCTCCCTCCCTCTCTCTCTGTCTTTGTTCTCTCGTGGGACCATTAGTGTAAGAACACATAGACAGCCACTGATTTTATCTGAACAGACAGTGAGGAGGACGCTCTACCATTTCCACCTGATGGAGACTTCACTGAAGGGGTGGGTGGCCTCCTTGAACTATACGATAAAGGGTAAACATGATGGGGAAAATTCTGGAAACTTCCTTTTGGTGCAAGTGGTCACATGCTTGAGCGAATAATTCGCCCAGACGGGCACTACCCAGCATGCTCCGGTGCCTCCCAGTGAATGACAGTTCGGCGGTAAACGTTCAATTCGCCACAGCAGTGGGTTTGGTGCACAGTGCATAACTAAACACCACATCTTATGTGAACTAGTGCATGCCCACACTGTGCAGCAGCGGGGTCAAATATCTAAGTCTCCACACTAGAGACAGATTATGGCACCCCGTGGTGACGGAGAGGTGGGGTGATTGAACCGCACCAATATGAAGGGTTTGCAGCCTCTGCAAATAGAAAATATCATATCACTCATGTCCAAAGTGGTGCCTCCACCTGGCAATGAGGCAACTCATGTGAGCAGAAGAAGCCGCCATGCCAAGGGTACCGATAGGGGTCACAATTTAGTGAGGAAACTATGCCCTACAAATAGGTGTACATATGGGAGAAAATGCAGTCATTTGGGCGCCATTTTGGGGATGAGTATTTTGGCAATGCTGGACAGAGAAGTGTAACCCAGTCTCTGGTTTGCCACACAAAATTTGAGAGGTAGTCATAGCGACTGATTTCCAAACGTTTTGACATATACTGCTAGTTTGCATCCCTATAGCAATAATGGATTCAGCCACCACTATCAACCAATAACAGAATTTGGCCCGCTTGATATTAAGAACAAAAAACTGCTGAACCTTTTCATGGGTGATCCTGTCTAAGCTTCGTGCACAATGTGTGATGTAGAGGGGAGCCTTGTTGCATACAGCGAGGTGATAACTCGGGGAGCATTGTTGCATACAGTGAGACGATAACTCGGGGAGCATTGTTGCATACAGCCAGACGATAACTCGGGGAGCATTGTGGCATACAGCCAGATGATAACTCGGGGAGCATCGTTGCGTACAGCCAGATGATAACTCGGGGAGCATTGTTGCATACAGCCAGACGATAACTCGGGGAGCATTGTTGCATACATCAATACGATAACTCAGGGATCATCGTTGCATACAGCCAGATGATAACTCGGGGAGCATTGTTGCGTACAGCCAGTTGATAACTCAGGGATTCAATCCTTTCTCAACAATAGGTCAATGAGAGTTTTCTCTCCCTCAGCCGCTGTTGACCCATCACATGTGGTGTCCCCCAAGGGTTGTGCGTCTCTCCGACCATGTATAATATATTTACAAAGCCACTGTTCGATGATCTGGATCATCTGGTGTCATCTACACAAACTATGCAGATGATACCCAGATACTCCTACGCCTCTCGGGCGACTATGTCATGGACCTGGCTCTAGTCATTAAAATATACTCAGTCATTCAGGCATGGATGGCAGCCTATCACATATGCCTGAATGATGACAAAACTGAGATCCTGATCCTAGGTGCCCCTACCAACCTTACCAAACTAGGAAGGCAATACACCTTTTTCAACATTGAGGTATCAACATCAAAGTCGACCAAGGAAACCAAAACCCTACGCTTCTACCTAGACTCAACACTGAACCTAGGTAAACAGCCAACGCAACAGCATACACATGTAAGCTGATACGGGCATGTAAACCATTCTTATGCACGAATAGCTGCATCACACTAGCGAGAGCCCTAATCTTGTCTAAACTCGATTATTGTAATGCCCTCTACATAAGAGCTAACAAACAGATTCTGAACAAACTACACATTTTACAAAATAACGCTTTAAGAACAGCTCTAAGCATCCCCAAGAGACAACACACCTCTGATGCAAGAAGAAAGCACAACTGGCTCTCCGTCAAGGATAGGATCCAATTCAAAATTGTCTCCATCACTCATAATTGTCTTAACAACGCTGCACCACAATATCTCAAAGACAAAATCAGGAAAAACACCTCATCTTGTCTCACCAGGACTGCAAACTCTCATTGCATTATAACTCCCAGATTCAACCTATAAAATGCTGGGGGCACAAGCTTTCCTGTCCAGGCCGCCCTTTATTGGAATGCTATCCCGACTCATTTACGAATGGACCAATCATTCCAAAGCTTCAGAAAAAATACCAAAAAGTGATTAAACTCTAATGACATTTCATTACCTCCTGCTTTGCTTTTTACCTCCTACGTCGCTCAACGAACACTGATCCTGCCTGCACTATATCCTGGCCGGACCAGAATGTTAGTAGACAATGCACTTTAATTTGACTGTACTCACCCCTATGCTGAACTGTAACTGTTGTATTATTCTATAACACTCTACTTATGCTGTACAAACAAATAAAGAAACAAACACACAAACATAGAGAAAGCTTTGGATTGCCTGCCTGCTGCACAGGGTCTAGCCATATGACACTCGCACAGCAACTGCTTGGCCTCAAGAAAGACATCCTGAAATTCCATCCTCCACAACTCAAGGAAACAGAGGGAACACCTTTCCTGCATAGACAAAGGCAGCCCCTGCCTGAGTCTCTGTATTCCCTTCAGAAGGGATGCAGATGGCATGCCGAAGGTTGAGGGCTGTGGACCTAACTGGGATGAACCCCGGTTGATCAGGGTTTACCATCGCGGACATATAGGGAAGGTGAGCAAGACCACCAATAGGAATTGCACATCAGCAGATCTTTAGATGGTTTCAGCAAGAGCATCAATAGGAACTGCACACCAGCAGATCTTTAGATGGTTTGAGCAAGAGCACCAATAGGAACTGCACACCAGCAGATCTTTAGATGGTTTCAGCAAGAGCACCAATAGGAACTTCACATAAGCAGATCTTTAGATGGTTTCAGCAAGACCACCTATCGGTCGCGATCTGAAACACCTGTGTACGAGCGCAATACAAATAAAATATCATATCATATCATATCACCAATAGGAACTGCTCAGCAGCAGATCTTTAGATGGTTTCATCAAGAGCACAATTAGTGCTTCATGCGTGGCGTCGCATGCAAGCCTAGTATTTATGGATTGCTACCAGATCCGCAGTAGATACAGAGAAAGAATAGGACTGAATCCTTGAAGACGATCGGGACACGGTTACTTGGAAGAGGGCGGACCCTCTAGAAACCAAAGTATCTTGTGAACAGAGAGCGGTTCCTTTAAAGTGTCATTAGCTTGCGGTTGATACACGTAGCTTGGGTGGATGTCATCCTGGTATGGAGCTAAGGACTCTGGCATTGCACTTTCACTGATGCTCTATGGATCATTATCAGATCCTAGAAAAAACCCTATTAATTTGAACAGTCTCTTTTCCTACCACTTCATGGCTAACCAGAAGTGCAGAAATCGAGGAGGGTCCTCTGCCAGTACGAAGCAAGTGTTCTAGAGTTCTACTCTGTCCCTCATCCTCTCCATATTTCCAGACCACCAGAGGCCTGGAGAAAAGTTTAATATCCACTTCTGCCATAGAGGTGTAAAGGTCAATTCAATGAATGCCACGAAGAAGGGCACCGTTCCCTGAGCTCCTCCTCTACCCCCCCAAGCAAACCTAGTGATTTCTCATCATCGTGCAACTTGCATGTGATCGCTTTAAGCAGCCCGCCTTTAAACGCCCCTCTAACAAAAACCTTCTCCCACAGTGTAGGCACACAGGATACAAAACACATTTAATTCAAAGTATCAATTCGCTAACCAATGCAACATCATAGAAAGAAAGAGACTTAAAATGCAAACGGGGCAACGCGAGCTGGCATGTGGAGAGAGCTTGGTGTCAGCAAACGTGAGGGGGGCTCATTGTAGTATGTGTGTGGTAATATCTTGAACTAATGAATGGTAGCACTATTTGCGGCTGTTTAAAAGAAGGACCCCCATAAGTCTACTAGGTCAAGATATGGAATAATTGGATAATCTCATGAGTGGCACAGGGTAATGCTCGGGGAGCATTTCGAAGATCCAGAGAGACATATAGAATTGAATTTCAGCATATTCGCCCGAGCAGAATAAGGACCCTCTATGGTGCCTGGCACAGTGATAAACCTGACCTGATATTCAATATTGACTTCCTTCAGAGCAAAGGCCAATCAACAGTGTACAAGAATGGAAACTCCCCTACGAAAGGAAGGATATGGTATCAAAATCCCCCAGTCTCTGTTATTGCCTTCCTTAATAATGCCATGTAAATACAGTTCTTGCAGGAACACCACTTCTGACCCCATTCCATTCAAAGATGCAAACATTGTATCTCACTTCATATAGTTGCTCAAGCCAAGGACATCCCAACTAGTCCTTTTCCCAGTAATTGAGCAAACGAGTGATCACGGGGCATGGAAGCTCACAGAGTTTAGGTGAAGATGCGACTGACCTGTGTGCCCTCACCACAAGGAACTGTGAGCAAAGCGAATGGATGGGCCTAAATAGCAGTTTTCAAAAGGGGCTCATTGAAATTCCCCATGTCAGGCATAGTGACGGACTCTGGTGGTCCAATGATACATGTATTATTTCAATGCAATCAGTCCTCCAAGTCGTCACTCTTCTGTAGGTTCCTCTTTGCCTCAAGAGAGACCTTTTTGAAATGAGTCTGCATAACAGCAGTGCCATCTTCAAGGATACCAACTTTATTTATAGCCCCGTTATCGTGTTGCTTTCTCTGTTGACTCATGTCTTTAGTGTTTCAATGTTTAAAAGCCAGATTGTCACTTTAAAGCCGGACTGCATCAAACCGAGCATTCATCTGGGCGATAATAATGTCTATTTCTGAGGCGGAAGCAGCTGTCTACACCGATGCCATCACCAACTCGAGCTGAGATGAAACAGAAAGGCCAGAGATGGACCTGTTAGGGAACTCCAGCTGAGCTTGCGTCTTGTCCCCCTCGTCATCGATCGTAGACTCCCAGGAGATTGTAGAGGGGCTATTGGAGCTCAGAGCAACTACAGGTTACCTGGATGGGGACATGTGAAATCAGGACACAAGACCAAACCAGCGCAGCACTGACCGGAAACAAACAAATCCACTCAACTGCTTACATAGCTACGCCAAAAGCAGACACAGAAGGCAGTCACTGATGCGAAGAAGGGCTCAGATCCAGGCCAATCAGGGATTCACCAACCACAAGACGACGTGTTTGTGAGGTCTGGTATGCAGAGGTCTGGGGGTTACTAAGTTTGCCCGTTCAGCTCCCAAAGGCCCAACAACCCTTCCCCAGAACAAATGGAGGACTCAGCCAAGGGGATATTAGACTGGCATTTGTTAAAGAAGAATCAACAGGGATCATACAGACCATTCAGAAATCTCCAGGGTCACTGCTCCCAAACCCGTGTCATCACAACCTGGACCCTCCCCGAAAAACCTATCACGTTTTCTGTATGGGTGCTTGGAGTGGTATACACTATGGATTACCCCAATAGATCCTGATTAATTGGCCCTCTCATGTCATGTGGCTGGCCTGCCCTTTCCCCAAGAAGCTATCTATTGCATTGTTGCAGGGTCAAAGGATTACCATTGGGCCTTGCCCTCTGCCATCCACCCCTGCATTTCTGTCCCCCGATTGGCTGGAACTGGTCTCCCCAGGCCTGGGATCCAGCTCTGTTCTCAGTGCTCTGTGCACCTCTTCAAGGTGATGTGAATGACTATGTGTTCCCAATGTATTTGTTAACAGTACCACATTTGCCTGTCAGAGTGCCCTCCACACTGCAACGTTGTTAACTTGTTCCATTTTCACTTCATGTCTGTGTTGTTGAGAACTGTTCGTCTTCCCACTGCGGGTGAATAACCATTGTCTAGCTCGGCCGCATCACGTGGTTGAGGACCACAAAATCAAGCTCATCTGGTCTGCAATTATGAGGATTTATTCTGTTTTTCTGCAGATGGCCCCTTGTTGTCTTAGGTTTGGAATGTGCTGCTTGTCTCTTGATCTTGGCTGCGACCTGGCCTTCCTGCTCTGTGCAGCCTGGTTCTGCTTTCCCTCGTCTCTCGTCCTGCGGCTTGTGGCCTTAATTGATACTAATACTATGATTTCTGCACATTTATATCGTGCTGTGTTTCCTATAGGTTAGTCAAATTTGGTCTTGTCGGGCTCCTTATAGAGTCCTGTCGTTCCATAGGGTTAGTTGCCATAAGCATCTGCAAGCTTGCTCTGCATCTCTTTGTTGCCTTGCACTCATCATTTCTGCACTTGGCTAATGAGAAAAATAATAAAAGCTTTGACAGTATGTATATGTTCTCTATCTACAGACCTGTGTAAGCATGTTCTTCATGTATACAAATGTTTGTTTGTGTAACATTGTGCATGGTTGCGAGTGTACCTCATGACTAACATGGGTATGTCGTGATGCCGCTACTGACGTCAGCACAGTGGTTTCTTGGCATTAGTCAACGTCATCCATCAAGGTATTTGGGTCTATGATCAGTGTTGAGGCATCTGCAGCCATAAAGATATTCACTGGATAAGGTTTGAATGGCTCTCTGAGAGAATACTTCTCTGCATACGTGCCAGTCACTGGTGCTCCTGGGGACTGTCTGAGTAGTGAGTGACTTTGTGTGTTTTTGACTCTTTCGGTCTGTCATGTTCATGCGGGCGAGGAGGGGCATTCCAGGGACCCTCTCTTCAGATGGGCAACATAGTAGCAAAGATGTGGCATCACTGTAGATTGGCAGCAGTGGGCAGGCGACATGTGATAACATGTCCAGCCCCAGCTAATGCCTTGGAGATGTTGGAGCAATACAATGTGTGTGGAAGCTAGCCGAGAAGACTGGATAACCATGGCCGACCTTCAGGCGCGTCAGGGGCCTCTAACACCATCCAGCAGAATTTCCCCAAGTTGCCACAAGCCACAATGTACACATGTAGATAGCAGAGGAGGGCAGGGAGGGGCATAAAAAGACACAGGCAAAACTAAAAAGGAAGCTTGGACTAGCAAGACATGGTGGGGTTCAGCTAGCAAGACTGCTTATCAGATTGCCGACACCGCCCCTTTCAGCCCCACACATCAAGAACGGGGCAGCGCCAAAAGCCAGTCCCAGATACCTGAATGACTTGGGAGCCTTGACACACTGACCCAATGCCGCTGTGCTTGAGGCAGAAGCTTTAGGCAGTGCACTGAAGCACCCTCCCCCTTTCACCAGATCCTGCAGGACACAGGATCAGTACAGGACGAAACAAAGCCTAACAGTTGGGCGCTCCCTGCCCAAAAGACAGGCTCAGATTCCGGCAGAACTGCTCAGAGCAGTTCCGCAAGCGAGATCACAGCTTATTCGGTGCCACCGCACCTTTTGGGCTCAACACTGGTGGCAGGCCTGTCCCTCCAGAGCACCGCCCCAGGACCAGGAACATGGTCCGCGCCAGGCTCACCAGCTACATAATGGCGGCCGAGCTTCTGGCGCGAGGTCTGTGCTGCCTCCTGGAAGGCCGGCCGTGCTGACAGTAGAACACTCATAGAACAGCCCTGGGAGGCACACCGCGGAGGAAGGGCGTCCACACCGTAAACAAATGTTCAGCAGGGCGGGCCTATAATCCACTAAACCAGAAGCGGGCGACATGAGCTCTGCAAAGAAGCAGCCATCTTAGAGGATGGCTGTCTAGCGCCCCCGGCCAGTTACAGGGTTAAAGGGAACCTTGTTTTACTGGTGAAGTACTTTCAGATAGGTGATGGACTCAGTGTTTGTACGGACCTTAACAGTAGCACCTGCCATCAACGTGGGTAGACAGTTTTATAGGTGCTATCCTAAGCTACCCCCGGAAGTGGGGAGGGCACCGCATGGTCGCCACCCATCCACCAGTGACGTCTCTGTGGGGCTTTCCTGAGGTTTGCTGAGCGCAAATGTCCGGGAAAGACCCCGGGCTACTCAGCCCTCTTTCCCGCCAGTTCAGGTGGCGGGGAATTATTTCTTGGAATCCGGCTCCAGCCGGAGCTCGCCGGCTGGCGGGAATAATTACCATATGCAGAGGCAGGTCGTAAATATTCTGCAATGAAACCCTGCATTGTTATTAACCAAATAATAAAGGTTCTACTGCGGAAATAAAGCACTGGACTCCAAGGGAAAGGTTTAAAGGGTGCAGAGGCCAACACATAAATCTGGTTTTACTTGTACAAGAATTGCGGGCTGGTATGTAGCCGAGTGCACGTTGCCAGGGCGGCCTTCATGGCGTGGTTGGCAAACTCATTCCACAGGAAACGAAACCAGAGCAAAGCAGGAAGTCGGCCAGAAAAGCAGTCCTCGTGAAATGCTTCGACATATAATCACTGCACTTACGAGCGAGGTCTCCTAGACCTCAGGGCCGAGCCAGCTGGCTAAAGGTGGCAGCATTTAGGGGCAAATGGCGTCCCCCCCCTTTTCAGCTGTTAATGCTGAGGGGATGCAGGGAGTGCTGTGCAGTATTGGAACAGAACAGCTGATAGCCCGATTGTGTGAGAGGAGGCCTTCAGATGGGATGAGGGCAAGGAAACAGCGTGTGCTCTGCCTTCCGGATGCACGGTCGGAGCGCCTTGGCATGCCGGCTCGTACACTCTGCAAGCACACCCTGTATTCCTGGCACACTTTGCACCGGGTCCAGAGCTGACTTCCACACGATGTTTCCAGCACCCAAATGCACAGATGGTAGGCAGGCTATTGCAACATACCCCTGTAATGGGTGCAGCCTTCGTACTTGTATTGGATTGTTTATTTATAAAGCGCCTATACACAGGCAAGTGTTTCAAAGCGCTCAAGGAGGGTGGGAACATGGGGAAAAAACAGTCGCTCAGAGCCCTTGAATTTCTGAGACGATTTAATTTGGATACAGCAAATAGGCCTGACGGCGATTCTGCAGTTTTGCCAAGTGCAATTTAGGGGTGAAGACAAGGGGGAACAGACGGATGATCTTCAGGCATGGTGCGTACGGATCGTGCAAGTGCACAGAACGGTCCACAGGGAGGGGGAGGATAAGTGCAGCTGGCCGGTTGTGACTAGGGTAAGTGCAGAGAGAGCCACTATCTAGGGTTATTTCTCAAACGCAAAGAGTGTGGGTGGGGTGCAGGGCCGCGAGGCAAGCGCATGAGAGGACTGGCGTGGGTGCCAAGGACCTGTGAGACACTGAGGTACAGCAGGCGGCCAGTCTGCAAGCTGTAAGGAAGAGGAGGGAGAGATGGAGAGAGCAGAGGGCTGGGTTAGCAGGGTAGAGGGGGAGAGAGAAGGAAGAGGAGAAGAGGAAGGTCTTCAGAAGTTTCTGGAACTTAAGGGGATCTGGCTCAAGATACAGGGTGGCAGGAAGGCTGTTCCAGCGAGGGGAGGCACCTGCTGAGGATAAGGATCGCCCCCCAAATCTCTGCTTGGAGGAGCGTCTCACTCGCAGGAGGTTGGAGGTAGATGAGCGGAGGGCTCAGGAGGGGCAGTGCTTAGGAAGGCAGCGTTGCAGGTAGGTAGGTCCCAGGCCCCAGAAAGCCTTGTGGACAATGCAAAGGGTCTTGAATTTGTAGCTTCTGTATTTAGCCTGAATCTTACATTCTGCATTTTATTTATTTATTTATTGGATATTTGTAAGGTGCCTATTCAACAATTGGGGTTTCCCTGCGACATAAGATTAAAAAAAAATGAGGGGGGGGAGCAGGGAGAAAGATACAATAACGGTCCTAACAGGCCTTGTGACATTCGGATCATGCAAGTGCAGTAACAAGAAGTGCGAGGGAGAGGGGGCGGGGGAGAGCCGAAAGTGCGCAAAGTGCTAGGGTGGGAAGGGTAAAGGGTGAAGAAGTCGAGGTTCAAGTGCTAAGGGGAGTCCAGCGGGCAAGTACCAGGGAATGCAGGTAATTTCAGGGAAGGGGGGACTGGGCAGGAGGTTGGGTCCCTGTAGTACTCACAGAGAACCAGGCAGCCAGTCAATGAGGCAGAAGACGCTGTTAGCAGGGGAGGGGGAGAGGGAAGGAAGAAGAGAAGAGGAGGGTCTTGAAGAGCTTCCGGAACTTAAGGAGATCCGGCTCAAGATGGAGAGGGGCAGGGAGACCATTCCAGAGGAAGGCTCCTGCTGAAGAAAAAGGTCTACCCCCCACTCTCTACTTGGAGAAACATCTGATCTGCAGAGAGTTGGAGATAGAGGACCGAAGCGCTCTAGCAGGGAGGTATGTAGGAAGAGAAAGTTGGAAGTAGCGGGTCCCAGGCCCCAGAGGGCCTTGTGGATGATGCAGAGGGTTGTGAATTTGTTCCTTGAAGCCGCCGGGAGGCAGTGGAGAGATTTTAGGGCTTGACAGATGCTGTCCCTGGGTTTGAGGCCAAGATAAGTCTTGCTGTCCTGTTCTGGATGAGTTGAAGAGGGCAAAGGGAGGAAAGAGGCAAATTGAGGAAGAGGATGTTACAATAATCCAGCCTTGAGAGAACCAGAGCTCTGGGGGCGTTGAGTTTCATGGAGAAGGTGAGGAAAGGGAGAATGCCCCTGAGGAGGTGAAGCTGAAAGTGGGCCTTCTTGGCGAGGTCAGAGATATGAGGTGAGGAGAGAGAGGAGTCGAAGATGATATCCACATTTATAGCCTCACAAGAGGGTGATGGGAAGGGGCCCAGGGAGGGCGGCCAGAGAGTAGGATGGTAGGAGGGGGCAGGAGTACCAATAAGAAGAATCTCAGTCTTACTGGCGTTAAGGCAGAGATTGTTAGCAGCACACAATGCCTGAATAGCAGTCAGACAGTCGAGAATGAGGGAGGAAGGAGAGGAGGACGAGGAGGGAAGCATAAAGGAGAGCTGTGTGTGTCGTCACCATAACACTGAAAATGAGGAGATCAAGTGGTTGAGAGGGGCAAGGTATATGTCGCAAAGCACATTGAGAGGATAGAGCCCTGAGGGACGCCACAAGTAGAGAAAGAGAGGTAGAGGAAAGAAAGGGGTCCAGTTGCACTTGGGAGGGATGATTTGAAAGGAAAGAGGTCAATCAATCCAGTGCCCAGTCCTTGGTGCCCAGGGTATCACAGAGCCGATTTATGAGGGTGGAATGATTGACCGTGTTAAAGGCAGAGGACAGATCGAGGAAGATTAGAACGGAAGGAGAGTTGGAGTTGAGGTTTGAGAGCAAGTCATCACGGGTGTTCAGGAGAGCAGTTTCCGTGCCTCTGGCTGCTCTGCTCTGTGGTCATGAAGACAGCTAACAGATTCAGTGTGATGGATTAGTTGGGAGATGACCAACTTCTCCAAGAGTTTGCCCAAGAAGGTGTAGTGGAGATAGGGCAGTAGTTTGCTGGGCAGGAAGCGTCTGCAGATTGCTTTTTTAGGAGGTGGTGAACAAGGGAGTTCTTGAGGGGTGATGGGAAGGAGCCAGTGGCAGAAGAATGATTACAGAACTCAGCCAAGGAGGGAGCGAGAGAGGCAATATTGTCCTTGATAGTTCTAGAGGGGCAGGGGAGAACCTATTTGGACGAGACTTTCACAGAGCAAACTGTCTTGACCACCTCATCCAGCGCTATGGGTCAAAAGAAGGAGAGGAGGGGGAAGGAGAGAGGGGGCTAAGGGAGGCCTGGGTGCAGGCACAGGAGGGAGGGTGTTAGAGGAGAGGAGGTCCTGAGTTTTGGTTGTGAAATGGGTGGCAAAAGCTGTGCGGAGTGCCTGGGAGGGAAGAGGGTAAGTGGAGACTCCAGTAGGATTGGCAAGTTCCTTACAGAGTTGGAAAAGTTCAGCCATGCTGTTTGTGGCCCCAAAGATGGGGGCTTGGATGTGGGCCCATTTCTTGGAGTGTACAGAGAGTCTGTATTGCCTTTGGAGCAGGTGACAGGCCAGTTTGTCAGTAGGTGGTAGAAGCCAACCACTTCCATTCCGCAACTCTGCACTAGCGTTTCAGGGTGGCTAGGTCCGAATCATACCAACTATTGCACTTGGTGGCAGTCTTCATGCGAATCCTCATGGCAGGGGCAAGGATGCCCAGTGTGTTGGAGATGGAGCTGTGAAGGTTAGCAAGGCCTGAGTCAGCGTGAGAGTGAATAGTAGGAAAGGGGGATGAAGGAGGCAGAAAAAGTGGCTAATGACGGAGTAGGAGACTGGCAGTGCTGGAAAAGGCTTAGCCAGGGAGCCCAGGAGCTCCAGATGGGAGGAAATGAGAGCATGGTCAGACCCGGAGAGAGGAGTAGTGAGAGGGGTATAGAAGGAGATATCAGCTGAGATGAGCGCATTCAAGGTGTGCCCGGCTGAGCGGGTTGGACCAGAGGGAAGAATGGAGAGGGAAAGAGTCACAGAGGATGCAGAAGAGTAAAGTGGCCGCATCAGGAGAAGTCTCTGAGGAGGAGAAGCTTAGAGGTAGAGGTCAGAAGAGAGGAGGCGTGGTCGGCCCACTCCAAAAGGAAAAGGGATATCAGTCCTGGGGGCCTGTAGATGGTAGCGAGACTGAGCGAGAGGGTAGGAGAGATGCAAATCTTGCAGACAAGACGTTCAAAGGAAGAGTAGGATTGAGTGGGTATGATGGAAGCAGGGGCCCATTCAGGGAAGACAAGGGCCACTCTGCCCCGAGACCGGATAGGCTTGGGATTGGAGTGGATCTTGTAGCACCCAGGGAAGAGAGTGTCAAAAGCAATGACAGAGCTGGCATTGAACCACGACTCAGTGAGAGCGAGGATGTCAAGGTCAAAGTCTTCAAGGAGGTGACAGATGTCAGAGGAGTGTTTGACAGCAGAGCGAGAATTGAGGGTCAGAAAGTGACGCTGGTTTCCACTTTTAAAGGTCTTCGGAGGCGAGGTAGAGGGACGAGGTACATCAGTCGATGGGGGCGAAGAGGCCAACGGGGTGGGAGATGGAGGAGTGGCAGGAGAATGGGGTAAGTTATTGAGAGATGGAAGACAACTGTCAAGAAGGAGGAGGTTGGGCTGAGAGCCCTGGCCAATGACAGTGTCTTTCTGGTAGACATTAATGATGCACCTTGATGATGAGAAGTGTGCCAAGGGAATTTCCCATCTGGTTCCACCATTAATGGGCGAAGAAGAAAAAGGGGAGAGGATAGAGACCATATGGGGAGTCTATAGGTCAGGAGAGGGGACAGCAAAGAGGATGTCAGTGATGGTCTGCCTGGAGGAAGCATTGCCGTAGGTGTCAGCGAATGGCAATCCTGAGTTGGAGACCAAGAACGCTTTCTTAAATGTCTTCCTTCCAGGCTTCGAGAGACAGGTAGGAAAGCTGATAGATTAGCAATTAGAGTAGATAGGAGAGATGGAGAGCACTATAGAGGCAGGGCGATGGAGAGCAGATATAGGGACTGCACAGTGCATGAGGAACCCACCAGGCAGCCTAGCAGCAGGTGAAAAGAGAGAAATGAAACAGTAAATCCAAGGGTAATGAGGGATAGGGCCTAGGTGATAAAAGGCAGAAGGGAACACAAACAGTTCACAAGTATGGAGATGCAGCCAGTAATGTGAGCCTCCAGAAGCGATAGTCAAGGAAAAAGGCCTAGCAATTGATTGATTGATATTTTATTTCTATCGCGCTCGTACACAAGTGTTTCAAAGCGCGATTTGACACAGCAGGATTTACAAATAGTGCTCAGACTTGAATTTCACAACCAGGTAAAAAGGCCTTGCAATTTAGCACAGCCTAGGATTTAGAGAAACAGGATATGATTTTCAAAATGCAGTGAGATGCCAACATTTGAATAAAGGCAGCGGAATCAACAACGTCTAGATTTAGTTAAAAATACATCTCGATTCAAATTTTAAAAATACAGGCAAAAAAAAACACATTTGAATAAAGCCAGCAGATTCAGACCACCATGTTGACTATCTCGAATAGAGATGAAGAACGTCACATAGTATATAGGACAGGCAGTTGTCGGGCGCGCAGTTGGTAGATGTTGGATTCAGTAACAAGAGTAGAGGCTGAGATTAGGTCTAATGCAGAGCCTGTCAATCTGACATATGTGAGGTGGAAAGGTAGCATGGTGTCAAGTAGAAGTTGACATGTCCAGTGTTAAGACGGATTTCTGAACTCTGTCCTGGTGGCGCAGAGGTTCAGAAGGCCAACCTAATTACTTGGAACAGGGTAACCTCTGGACAAGCCAGACCAATCAAGGTAGCGATCGCGGCGGTCAAGACTAGGTCTCAAGAGGGGTGAGGGTGACTGAAAGCCCGCAATGAGCACACAAAGCAAGAGCGCTTACAAACTACTCCAAACAGTTGTTTATATCAAAAATAGATACACATTTATTATAAGGCCTCAAAACTAATGACCACAGTAAAAGCAGCAACATACAACGATATTAAACCAACACATACACTATCCACCCAATATATATACAGAATACACAGTTTCACAGCATTAGCAGCACGAAATATGTTATCCACCTGCAGGGGAAGGAAAACAGGCAGTGCGAACCAATGCGTGTGATATGTCCGCCTTCTGAGGCCCCTAACTAGATGGTAGTCCAATCCCTACGAAGAGTGGAGCCTAGCGCTCAAAAGTACCTGCACACGCCGGTGCCAATGGGCAGAAGGTGAAGCTCTTCGGAGGACGTTGAACAGCTCTGTAGGGAGCTCTAATGAAGGAGAACACGGTCCGCGACTCTAGCGCAGCCTCCACTGTGAGGCAGAAGCAGGGCGCGAGTACGGACAAGGGGTGCTGTATTCACAGCGGGGAAAAGCAAAGGGCACTGCAGGAGGGCGACCAGATCCTAGCTAATCTACTCACCGGTCCCCGAAGCAAGCAGGCCCGAGCTTCTCCTCGATAGATACAGCTTCTGGCAGGTTCTGAAGAGCAGGGAACGTCTCGTCGTCGTGCAGAGTAAAAAGACGTCCCGATCGAAGAAACAAGCACAGTTTTGTCGCCACAGCAGGGCAACGGAACGGCCGGGTGTATTCAAGCCAAACGAGCACCGCTCACCTCTAGCTTAGGACTGCTAAGCAAACGAAGCGTGTGAGCATGCCCCGGACTCAGAATACCACCCAACCTGTCGGCGATTACAGAGCAGGCCTCCTTAGTAAGCTGGTCAGTCAACTGGATGGCCCAGAGACACTTCCGAAGGCTTACAGCAGGAGTTGATGAAGGTGCCGGGAATAGCTGGTCCTGCTATTCCAATAGGTCGAAGCGCCAGTACAGGCCTTCTTGTTCGATCTTAGGTGGAAAGGGCTTCACCGGACGACAGCAATGAGGAGCAGAAGTTCTTCAGGGGGTCACCAGTGATTCCTCGGTCCAGCCTCGTGTTCGCAGGATACTTGGCTCCTGTATCCCTGGGTTCGTAAGAACTCAGGAGATCGACATGGTAGTGGTGTTTCCAGCTCCCTCTTATCCACGGTTCCCTTCGCGCCAAAACGGAGGGGAGCCAATGGGAGATCCGCTCATCAACACACATACCATACGTGGACCAATCACGGACCACAGTGGTCCCAGGCATTCACACCACCCTAGACTCTCTGGCACCCAGGATGTGTATTGGGACCAGACAGCCCAGCCCACATCCTGGGGGCACTCAAACGACATGTAGAAGCCCGCGAAAGCAACCGTGTTTCGCGGGAAACTACATGCCCAAATAAGGAAGGCCCCGGGTCGCCTGACCCGGGGGAAGGTAAAGGGAGCAAGACGGACAGTGGACTAGACAAAGGAGCCTCGTGGTCCGGCCATTTTGGGTAGCCGGGCCACCCTTTTGTGTTCGCGGCAAAAAGGTGCTCAGAACGGCAAAAGGAGCTCAAAATAAACCAAATGATCGCTGCCACCAGCCCAGTCCCTGAATGACTTGCACCGATCCAAAAACCATCCTATAAGAGTGTCTAGGGTCTGTAGAAGGCTAGAGACCCAAGAGAGCTGTAACTTAGCTTACAGTGCCCTCTTGTGTCGTGTTGCACTAAAATGGCGACACGATAAAAGAAACTACGGGAAACAGCGTTCCCCGGTACTGACTGTCTTAAGGGCATGTCAGTTTCCCCGTAAGAAAGGAGCGAAAGCCCAGAGGAGTACAGCAGAAGGCTGCACTTCTCTGGCAAAGTCAAGAAAACAGGTTGAAAACAATAGCAAAAAGTTTAGGGGTTGCCACATGGAAGGAAAGTTCCCTACAATAACGAAATCTTTCCTAACACTCGCCCCTCCCAGACTATGGACAGGGGGAACTAATCCACCCCTGGATGAGTCTCTTGTTCAGGTCGGTAAAACATTCTGGACAACCCATCAGCATTGCTATGTTGGACACCTGGCCTATGCTCAATAGTGAAGTCGAAGCCTTGTAGACTTATGGACCACCTAAGCAACTTTGGATTCTCCCCCTTCATGTTCATTAGCCACTTTAACGGCTTATGGTCAGTCTGCACAGTGAAGTGGGTCCCATAGAGGTAGGGCCGCAGCTTCCTTAGGGCCCACACAACAGAGAAACATTCTTTCTCTACCGTGGACCATCTGAGCTCTCTGTCCTTAAGCTGGCGACTAATAAAACCGATAGGGTGTTCCTTACCCTTCTCATCTACTTGTGATAGTACAGCTCCTATCCCAGTGTCAGAGGCATCCGTCTGCACGATAAAAGGTCTTTGATAATCAGGGGCCCTGAGCACAGGGGCCTGGCACAAGGAGTCTTTCAAGCCATTGAAGGCCTTCTCACACTCGTCAGTCCAAGTTACCTTCTTGGGTTTCTTCGGAGTTGTGAGGGCAGTCAGAGGAGCAGCTATGGTGCCATAGTCTGCCATAAAATTGCGGTAATAACCCGTGAGTCCTAAGAAGGCTCTCACTTGGGTTTGTGTAGTGGGGGTAGGCCAGTCTTGTACTGCTTGTACTTTACTGGGGAGAGGCTGTATCCTTCCTCCACCTACTTCATGCCCAAGGTAAACCACTGAGCCTTGTCCATTTTGGTGAGGGGCCACTCGGACACCCTCAAAAGAGCTTTCTGAAGGACTGCTTTGGAACAGGTCAGGGAGAGGTTCAGACTCCTCTTCCTCAACGTCTGAAGCCAATAGCAGTGCTGCGATTTCGCCGCTTGGGACGAAAGCCTTCAGCCTATTCACGTGAAACACTTTTAGAGCCTGTCCAGGCCTTCCAAGGTCCACTGAATAGCTAACCTCACCCAGGGGCTCCACCACTGGGTAAGGGCCTGACCATTTGTCCTGTAAAGCTCGAGGCCTTATGGGATTCACGATCAGGACTTGCTGGCCATGTGTAAAGTTGATGAGGGAAGCTTTCTGGTCGTACCAATGTTTCACCAGCGCTTGCCCTGCCTTCAATTTAGCACTAGCCAAGCCCATCAGAAGTACCATCCGTTTTCTGAGCCCTAGCACATAATCAACTACATTGGTAGTAACAGGGGGAGTGGGCATCTCCCATCCCTCCTTGACAATGGCTAAGGGTCCCCGTACGGGATGACCGAACAGAAGTTCGAAGGGGCTGAAGCCAACACCCTCCTGTGGTACCTCTCGGTAGGCAAACAGCAAGCATGAAACAAGAAGATCCCATTTTCTTCTCTGAGGCTCCTCCAGAGCCCCAATCATGCTTTTTAACGTCCTGTTAAGACGCCCCCCCAGACCATCGGTCTGGGGGCGGTATGCAGAAGAGAACCTGTAGGTGACCCCACATTCTTTCCACATAGCCTGCCTATACTTCGACATAAAGTTGCTGCCATCATCCGGCACAACTTCTTTAGGGAAGCCAACCCTAGTAAACATGCCGAGTAAAGCTTCTGCAACTGGCTTGGCAGTTACAGTTGTAAATGGGACGGCCTCAGGATACCTGGTGGCATGGTCGACCAGCACCAGGATAAACCTATTGCCTGAGGATGTTTGCGGGTCAAGGGGACCAACCATGTCGATCCCTACCCTTTCAAATGGTACCCCCACAACTGGGAGCGGTACCAACGGAGCTTGGATTGTCGCACCAACGTTACCAGACAACTGGCAGGCGGCACAACTCCTGCAGTGACTTTCTACTTGCTCCCCCATCTTGGGCCAGTAGAAGTGCATGGATAACCTTTGCTTGGTCCTCCTCATACCAAGGTGACCAGCAAGGGGAACGACATGCGCCAACTGCAGGAGGAAGGGCCTAACAGCAAGGGAAACCACCAACCTCCTATGGTCTCCTTCTGTAGACTCTGTGGGCTCACTATAAAGGAGTCCACCTTCCTGGTAAATCCTTTGCAACCCATGAGGTTCACCCTCAAGCTGGGAGCAGGCCTGTCTCCTTAGGCCTTCCAGAGATGGGCACTCACGTTGGCCCTTACTGAAGTCGTCCCTATCAGGACCTCCTTCAACTAACAAGTCTTTTAGTTCAGGATGGTCGTTGGGGTCGAACACTTCAGGCATCGCCACCTCCTCGTCAGGCTCGGGCGATTGACCAACTCCCTCCACCGCAGTGGTAGGCGAGTTCGGGGGAATATTCTCTTTCCCCCGTCGGGACTTGTTGACTCCTTTCGCCTTGGGTTTCCCCTTCGGCTGGGGCGGCGTATTGGACTTGGCCAATGCTGCCCGTGCTTGAGACCGTGTGTAGGGTCTTTCGGCAGTGTCTCCTACGAGCCCTAGAGCTCTGAGATCATTGCCCAACAAGACCTTTCCCGGGACGTTTCTCTGAATGCTCACTGGAATCCTAACTGCTGTACCATTTAAAGTTAGATTAACAGGGATCACGGGAAACATACGGAGGGGGCCGTCAGCCAACTTAGTGGGCATCAGAGTAGCTCTGGCAACTTCCTCTGAGTCTACCAAGGTAGAATCCACTACAGTTCGACTGCACCCACTATCCCTAAGAGCTGGAGTATCCACTCCATTGATCAGCACACTGTCTTTAAAGTAGTGCTTGGTATTATCCGGAATCCTAGCATACGCCTCTGCGACTTTAGGCTCCCAGGAACCCAGGGACACTAAAACTACCTCAGCCTCTATTCCGCTGGGAAATGAGTCTGAGGAGAAGGATGCTCCTGTAATCTCTTCTTCCTCGTAGGAGGAGAAGGCCAGATTAGCGGAATGGACCCCCAAAGGTCTAACCTTACAACGGGGATCCCCCTTCACATGGTCAGTTGCTCCACAAGAAAAACAAGCCCCATTGGGTCTGTTTACGTAGGGAGGCTTATTATAACCAGAGTTCTGTTTCGGAGGCGAACCTCCACTACCCTGTGAGTTCTCGGATGGCTTACCCTTATTTTTCTTTTTGTGGCCCTTATGGGAAGAAGATTTAGCAGATTCCCCACCCTCCACATCTTTGGACTTTTTCCCTTCCTCCTGCTTACCAGGATGAGTTTTGTCCTTATGGGACACTCGATGTGACACCCATAAATCTGCTGCAATGGCCAGCTTCTTAGGATCTATCTCCTTCGAATCGGCCAAATGCTGCTTAAGCTCCGGGGAAGAAGAAGCAAAAATGTGTTCCAGCATGACCAGATTGATCATGCCTTCGAAGGTAGAAACCTTATAACCTTCAACCCAGCCAGTCAAGTTTTTCAGGGACTCAGCTACATACGACACCCAAGTACCACCTTCCTTTTTCTTATACTCTCTAAACCTTTTCAAATATTGGGTCGGAGTCTTCCCAAACTTTAAAATGAGAGTCTGCTTCAACATTGCAAAATCAGCGCGCTCAGCCTTCGACATTTCCATAATGGCACTGCAACCAGAATGGGGCAGTCTGCTGAGTAACCATGCAATCTTATCCGCATTATCAACCTCTTGAACCTCGCATGCATACTCAAACGCATTTAACCAGTCCATAATGTCATTTCGTTCCTCATACACACTGAGCAGATCTTTTGGAAACCGTGGATGAGAGGAAGCCCCAGAACCATGTCCAGGACCCTTGGACCCATTTGCGAACTGAAGCTTGGCCAGTTCCAACTGGTGATCCCTGTCTTTTTGTTTTTCTGCCTGGTCGATTTTCAGTTTGGCTATGCTGAATTCAAGCTCCTGCTGCCTAAACCGCAGCTCTTGCTTCTTGAATTCAAGCATAGCCTCCCCATCAACACTGGCAGAGGAAACGTTAGACATTACATCCTCCCTGTCCTCGTGGTCGTGATGGATCAGTGCAGCGGCAGAACCGTCGGTTCTGCCAGTGAGAGCAGCCCCACCACCTTCTGCACTGTCCTCGGAAGTTATAGCGTCAAGCTGCGCTTCTTGCCACGCCACGATTCTCTGGATCATTTCCAATTTAGTGCCTTGAGAGGAAACCCCTCTCTCCGCACACATCTTCTTCAATGTTTCAGATTTCGAAGCATTTAAGGTTAATAAAGTATTCGTTTCCATACTGTCGATAGGACTATGGCCTTTTTAACGTTATATTCAATACTTTACTGCGTGTCCTGGTTGGAATAACCTGAAAACGCCTTAGCTCGTGCGCAACACTGGATACCTTCAGTCGTATCCCACCGCTGTACACCAATTTGTTAAGACGGATTTCTGAACTCTGTCCTGGTGGCGCAGAGGTTCAGAAGGCCAACCTAATTACTTGGAACAGGGTAACCTCTGGACAAGCCAGACCAATCAAGGTAGCGATCGCGGCGGTCAAGACTAGGTCTCAAGAGGGGTGAGGGTGACTGAAAGCCCGCAATGAGCACACAAAGCAAGAGCGCTTACAAACTACTCCAAACAGTTGTTTATATCAAAAATAGATACACATTTATTATAAGGCCTCAAAACTAATGACCACAGTAAAAGCAGCAACATACAACGATATTAAACCAACACATACACTATCCACCCAATATATATACAGAATACACAGTTTCACAGCATTAGCAGCACGAAATATGTTATCCACCTGCAGGGGAAGGAAAACAGGCAGTGCGAACCAATGCGTGTGATATGTCCGCCTTCTGAGGCCCCTAACTAGATGGTAGTCCAATCCCTACGAAGAGTGGAGCCTAGCGCTCAAAAGTACCTGCACACGCCGGTGCCAATGGGCAGAAGGTGAAGCTCTTCGGAGGACGTTGAACAGCTCTGTAGGGAGCTCTAATGAAGGAGAACACGGTCCGCGACTCTAGCGCAGCCTCCACTGTGAGGCAGAAGCAGGGCGCGAGTACGGACAAGGGGTGCTGTATTCACAGCGGGGAAAAGCAAAGGGCACTGCAGGAGGGCGACCAGATCCTAGCTAATCTACTCACCGGTCCCCGAAGCAAGCAGGCCCGAGCTTCTCCTCGATAGATACAGCTTCTGGCAGGTTCTGAAGAGCAGGGAACGTCTCGTCGTCGTGCAGAGTAAAAAGACGTCCCGATCGAAGAAACAAGCACAGTTTTGTCGCCACAGCAGGGCAACGGAACGGCCGGGTGTATTCAAGCCAAACGAGCACCGCTCACCTCTAGCTTAGGACTGCTAAGCAAACGAAGCGTGTGAGCATGCCCCGGACTCAGAATACCACCCAACCTGTCGGCGATTACAGAGCAGGCCTCCTTAGTAAGCTGGTCAGTCAACTGGATGGCCCAGAGACACTTCCGAAGGCTTACAGCAGGAGTTGATGAAGGTGCCGGGAATAGCTGGTCCTGCTATTCCAATAGGTCGAAGCGCCAGTACAGGCCTTCTTGTTCGATCTTAGGTGGAAAGGGCTTCACCGGACGACAGCAATGAGGAGCAGAAGTTCTTCAGGGGGTCACCAGTGATTCCTCGGTCCAGCCTCGTGTTCGCAGGATACTTGGCTCCTGTATCCCTGGGTTCGTAAGAACTCAGGAGATCGACATGGTAGTGGTGTTTCCAGCTCCCTCTTATCCACGGTTCCCTTCGCGCCAAAACGGAGGGGAGCCAATGGGAGATCCGCTCATCAACACACATACCATACGTGGACCAATCACGGACCACAGTGGTCCCAGGCATTCACACCACCCTAGACTCTCTGGCACCCAGGATGTGTATTGGGACCAGACAGCCCAGCCCACATCCTGGGGGCACTCAAACGACATGTAGAAGCCCGCGAAAGCAACCGTGTTTCGCGGGAAACTACATGCCCAAATAAGGAAGGCCCCGGGTCGCCTGACCCGGGGGAAGGTAAAGGGAGCAAGACGGACAGTGGACTAGACAAAGGAGCCTCGTGGTCCGGCCATTTTGGGTAGCCGGGCCACCCTTTTGTGTTCGCGGCAAAAAGGTGCTCAGAACGGCAAAAGGAGCTCAAAATAAACCAAATGATCGCTGCCACCAGCCCAGTCCCTGAATGACTTGCACCGATCCAAAAACCATCCTATAAGAGTGTCTAGGGTCTGTAGAAGGCTAGAGACCCAAGAGAGCTGTAACTTAGCTTACAGTGCCCTCTTGTGTCGTGTTGCACTAAAATGGCGACACGATAAAAGAAACTACGGGAAACAGCGTTCCCCGGTACTGACTGTCTTAAGGGCATGTCAGTTTCCCCGTAAGAAAGGAGCGAAAGCCCAGAGGAGTACAGCAGAAGGCTGCACTTCTCTGGCAAAGTCAAGAAAACAGGTTGAAAACAATAGCAAAAAGTTTAGGGGTTGCCACATGGAAGGAAAGTTCCCTACAATAACGAAATCTTTCCTAACATCCAGCCATAGAGACCTGTGCAGAAGGCACTCAGGGGAGGGGGCAGATCCACCCAGGACCACTTAGAGTACAATGTTAGGCAGCAGTGTGGTTCAAGAAGTTATTTGTGTAGTGCAGGATGGATACAATGAAGATGATGTGAGGAGTGAAATGGGGGCCAGGCTGCCAAAGCCTGAAGAATCAGTTATATGCAGAATGGGACTTTAATAGAACATCGCCGCAACGAGGAGGGAATAGGGAAACTTGCAAGCAGAGGGGGGTCCCAGAGCAAGGCGTAGGACGAGGGGGCACCTCCACAGGCCTGGGTGGAAGCGCTTACCAGAGTGCAGGGGCCCAGAATAAACCCACCAGATCAAAAGCACATTGAGACGAGGATACGAAGCAGACAAGCCAAGGAGAGCCAGTTGGAGGCATGGGGCAGCTCCGGAGCAGTGGGCATGGGGCACTCCCAGGCCCGGACAGGCCCAGACAGAATGGTGTAAGTTCCTTGAAGGCGGCCCTTTGAAGCGGCCGGCATTGCCAGCCGGCTCCCTGGCCTAGTTGGTGAAATGCACAGCTGATGTGCATGCAGCCAATCGGGCTGAAGCAGGAACTGAAACATCCATACTGCAGCCCGGTGGCCATGTTGGAAAGTCTGGCGCGGGCAGCAGAACAAAGGGAAGATCCACAAGGGCTCCCTGGACAAGCTGGCATCAGCCCAGGAGCAGGAGGAAGAATGCCCAGGACCGGACGGTGAAGTCCAGTGAAGATGGAAAAGGTGACATTTCTTTTGGGAAAGTGCTGCTGTCTGTAAGCTACGTAAGCTTGCTTTCTCAGCGCGGGCGCTTGCCCTGTGAAGACCATATCTCCTGCCCGTGATCTTAAGTGCCTGTAAGTGCTCACTGACGTAACAACTCACCATTCACAACATACAATGTGTGATGTTACAACCAGAGCTTTAGAAAGAGATGCACTCCAATAAGTCATTATAGTAATAATACACGTCAGTCTGCGATATCCATCCGTAATATCAATATAACACACGGCAGCCTGCGATATGTACACAAAAGCCCGTCTATAATACACGACAGCCTGCGATATCCACCCGTAATATCAATATAACACACGGCAGCCTGCAATTAAGCCGCTATATGATACAAGTCAGTCTGCAATCTCAGTACAAAAGCCTATAAATAATGTTCTTATTACAGGCCAGTTGTGACACCACTACTGACCTGTAATAAAAACATTTCATCACTATCGCTCTGTAATCAGTTGTTACATTGTGTTTGTGACGTCACAATGCCTGCTTTGTGAGCCAGTGGGGACTGAGTTCCAGCTGCCACTGCAGCACTTAATTAAACCAGTGTCAAGCTTTTCAAATTCCTTTCTAGTAAACTCACTTTCTCTGACACTTTACAGAAATAAACTGAAAATGAACTTTTTATGGTGGTATGTTTATTTTGTGTTCTGCTGGCGTGTAACACATGGGAGCAAGAATCTGCATGATATTGCTCAGAGTCTTACAGGTCACTGGCACCCCTGCCAGTCCTTCGGCACTTGCTGCAAGGCCCTACACCCAACTGCACTTGTAATAAAACCTTGAGAGCTTCTCTCTCTGCAGCACTTGGTCCCCTGCCCCTCCCTTGCCCTCCCGCACTTGCACGATCTGTTACAGCCCGGTCTGAAGATCGTCTGTCTGTTCTCCCTTGTCCTCACCCCTTGATGTGCACTTGAAAACAAGCAGAGTCGCCGGCAGCCCTATTTGCTGTATCTAAACTGTTATATGTACCATATTCACTTAATCTGCCTGTGCAGACCGTTATCATCTCAGAAATTCAAGGGCTCTGAGCGAGTGTTGATTTTCTTTGTGTTCCTTCCCTCCTTGAGCGCTTTGAAACACTTGCCTGTGTATAGGCGCTATATAAATAAACATTACCATACCGTACCATTTCAAAGCACACCGCAAACATGTTTTCAGAGGCAGTTTATTAAAGCCCCTAAATTATTTTTCTGCAACACATAAGAAGCTGCGTATTCGTTTTTGTTCTTAATCCAAACAGGTTCTAAATCAATATGTATAGACAACTGGAAGATCTCTTACAATGCATTCAGCGAGAGACCAGGTTTTAATGGGGGCGCGGGTGGGTGGCCATGTATTATATGGAATAAAATACCCCCTACCATACTGAAAAAGTCTGTTGAAGTCACCTCAGAGTTCTGTGACCTAATACAGGCGCTCAGCCTCTATTTGGGCCTCAGTGACCTCCAATATCCGTGTAACTTCCATAGTATATATATATATATATATATTCACTGAACAAACTTTGTTAAAGGGACGTTATGGTTAAGTTGGACTAATAAAAACCTATGAAATTCAAAGAAAATACTTTGTTAAAGGGACGTTATGGTTCCAAGTAAAACCGAAAAACCCCTGAAATTTGCCAGTTATGGTAAGCTAAGCAACCATAACTCACGCCACTACCGTGCACTGTTTTTTGCTTCTTGCTGCCACATCCCATCCCATCCTCATCACCCCTCACCTCCCCAGGTGATAGATAATTTTACCAAGTACAATGTTGTATTTTTTAATATGTTTTTGCGGCAATGTCCGCAGACACCAAAACACGGATCCAAGATGGCGGGCGCATCGGAATAATCTGACGCACTTCACGCTCCTCACCATCCAATCAGCGAACGCGTCACATGTCCGCGAACATGAAGCGAGCCGATTAGCCAATCGGTGTCCTGCCCGCGGAGCGAACAGGGAAGTGTCTCCGCAGAGCGGACATAGATATCACACATTTTTTTAGACCTACTTTTTGATTGTTTAAAAAAAAACAAAAGGACGGATTTTCACCAAATTTACAAAAGCACACTTTCAGGACCAAGCCGCTGCCCCTGGCACATTTTTGGTGAAAATCCGTCCAGCGGTTTGGGCTGTAGGCATTATGTTATGCTATGTTAGCAGTACTTGTATAGCGCACCGCCACCAACGGAATTGGTCCCCAGGTGCTCTGGCGGATCTGTAAACAGGAAGGGTGGGGTAGGGTTAGTCGGGAGGAGGGGAGAAGGAGAGTGGGAGAAGTGGTGTGCTGTTGGCAGCTTCAGCTCGGTATACACCGAGTGCTGGGCTTTGGTGCTAGTATCGGATCGGATGAAGGCCTCAAGTGCTGTGGGTGAAGTTTATGTGTTGTTGATGCGGTGTGGTAAAGTCCGTGCGGATTGCTGGGAGAGAGATGGTTGTCTGGTTTTGTGTGGGTTTAAGTATGCAGAAGATTGAGGGTTGGGTTAGTGGGGTCTGTGCCCTGATTCAGGTACTTATGATTCCTGAACCAGGAATGAGGCATGCTCAAAGTTTTTCCCGCGTTCAATCTACGGGAAAAAAAGACATTTTGGGACCCCCCTATAAATCCCCCCCTGGCCCAAACCTCACCAAACTTTGCAAACGAATTCAGAGTGGGCCATATACTCTTTTCGCAGAGTTTGGTGGGGATTCGACCAGGGGGAGTGAAGTTATAAGCCGCCCAAAAAGTGCTCTTCCTATGGAAACAGCAACTTAACCATAACTACATGGCCGCTACCGTGGCCATGTAATATGTTTACAATGGTGCTATAGAAGTATACATTGCCCGCTACTGTTCTTTGCACTTATCTGAGGCGCTTAACAGACACACATCCTTAGCATATGTGCCTCTGCTGGAGGAAATAAGATGCATTTTAAAACTCGTCGTCTGCTATATACAGAGAAATGCTGCCCTCTACTGGAAGGATTCTAATTTGTATCAGTCATAATTTGAAACGTGAACGCTTTAAAGCAGAATGCGTTTGAGACGGAGCCCAAACTCCATGGTAAAAAAGTCAGAATATAGAAATATTCTGAGAATAAATCTTAGATTATGAAGGTACACAAGGGTACATATGTACACCCCTTTGTGTCTAGCGCTTTTATCAAATAAAGCTCAGCCACAGGTAGGAATTGTTGCTTTGGAAGGCAAATTATGTTTAGTGTGTTTATCAGGTTTATAATTTAGTGCATTGCAAGAAAGCAAATGAATGCATTTGATTTGCAAACGTTGGCATTGCCCCATCACCGGAGAGCAGAAGGGGCAAAAAAGACTGTATTTGTAAAATAATCAAACTTCCGAACATTTTGTAGAAATGGTGTCCCTTGCCTTCACAAAATGTAAGAAAAATGTATTGAAAGCAGGAGCTCTGCGTGAAGAAGTGAGGCATGCGAGTTATTTGGTGATTCTGGCAAGCTGAGGGGACAGGGGAAAGGAGGGCTGGGGCAGCACCTTCCCAAACTCAATTCTGGAATATACTTTCCAATGCTGTGCATTATCAGGTCAAATGTAGTCAGGAAACGGGGTTCTCCTAAAAGAGAGTTGCCCGAATCCAGGCCTCGAGGGCCAGGCACCTGATGGGTTTTCAGGATCTCCCTCATGAATATTCATGTGAATAAATGTGCCTACATTTAGAATCATTGTATGCAATTTTATTTCATGAATATTAATTAGAGGTATCTCGAAAATCCGACATGGATCCGGCCCTCGAGACCTGGAGTTGGACAACTCTGTTCTAAAACCTGCATCACAAACAGTTAAAACAAAGGCTGCCGTGGACATGCATTATGAAAAACCTTCCATATTCAGAAATCAAAATCCGGTTTCACCGGGGGCCTCTTTCACATTCGGTGTGAAACTCTCTCCTGCAAAAAGCATGTTTTTTCCTGACTTAAAGAAAGCCTTCCCCACTAATTCTTGGACTAGTGTTATTTACTATTAGCACCTGGAGTGGCAGGGGGCGCAGTCATTCGGGCTCTGCGGATCACGGACTGAAACCTGTAATCTCGGCCCGAGTTCCACGGAACTCCACAGGCTGCCTACACTACCGCGGGCTGCCATCTTTCCCTCCTCCGTCGCTCCCGTAATTATTCATTGAATTTTTTAAATCCCAAAATCTACTCTCCACTTACCTGACTGTTGTGGCGACGGTGGTGGGCGGTGCTGCCACCGTACCAGCAGCTTCCCTTTTTGGGCTGCCATGGACATAGAAGAGGGGCTCTGTATGGAACCACGTCTACTATCACTATAGCAGCCATCTTGGTAAAGTGTTTTCCTTCATTCAATGGGACGTGCGTGGCATCCCGTTGAATGAAGGGAAATACTTTTTTTAAGCACCCCGGGTTGCTGCTTTGGTTACATCGGGTGTTAATAGCGTTAATCCACCGTTCCAAGGGTTGGAACAGGGGTAATGGCCCGACACCCTCGTCATAGGCCCTCGCTTTGTTCGGCTCGAAAAGTTGGACTGCGGGACTGTTACCTCCTGTTCCAGCCGTTGAAGCAGGGGATTAACACCATGTTCTAAAGTCAGCCCTAGAATATTCGAAGGAAGTGCTGACTGTAGTCAGACTGCATATTTGAGTGAATATCGCCCGCTTGGTGACATTTTCCATGGTGAGATTTTCACTGGAAACCCTCTTCATTCAGATGGATGAGTAGCTCAGGGGGTACAACAGCACACCATTCGGTTGTATAGGCACCTAACAAATGCTTGGTCAATAAAAAAATAAAATTAAAATAGATAACTATAAAATGTTTATTGAAAAGAGCTCATAGCATCTAAATGAGGTTTTCCTGGCTCGAGAGCTATGTTTCATTGCAGAGCCCTCTGTTTAGTTTCCCACTCAACATCGTGCTAACAACGCGCCATCGCATTATCTGTGCTGCTCCATTGCATATTACTCCTACTTATTTATTTATTTATTTTGCATTTGTAAGGCGCTTGTACATCAAGTAAATTGTTTGTTTGTTTGTTTGTTTGTTTGTTTTATTCACTTTTTATGCGCGCCAGACCCAGGGGTAACAGGGCGCAGTGGCAACGAAATACGAAACTTACAGGTTACATCATGGCAAAATGTATATTAAAATTACATTGGGTTAGACAGATCAGGCATACAGTAATTACAGCAAGTATACAGGTTCGAGGGGGTCAAGATGCTCGTAGGAAGTAGGAGCCCCCGGTCAGCAAAGGTCAGTCGAGGTGAGGAGTTGAATAACTTTTTTCCTGAAGCAACGGTAGGGCATGTCTGCTCTCAGGTCTTGTGGTAGAGAATTCCAAGTTTTAGCCGCCTTTACTGGGAAACTGTTTCCTCCGATAGTGTTCAGTCTAAAGTTCGGTATTGTCAAACAGTTGAAGTTACCAGCTCTGGTGGGTTTGGAAGATGTTCTCCTATGGAGTTTGTCAGACAAGTAACTAGGGGCAGAGTTATTGAGGGCTTTGTGGGTCAAGGATAGCATCTTGAGTTTTATTTTGTTCTCTGTAGACAGCCAGTTGTGATGTCGTCTGGTGGACGAGATATGGGACTGTTTGTTAATGCCTAGTGCCGCTCTCAAGGCATTATTTTGTAATGTTTGTAGTCTCTGGGTTATTTTTTTATTAGCTCCAGAGTATAGGGCATTACAATAATCTACTCTGGAAAGAATTAAGGCTCTGGCCAGGATTAGACAACTCTTGTTGGAGAGGAAAGGTTTACTGGCTCTAATCAGTTTGCACGTGTAGGCCGTGGAGGAGGCAAGGGATTTTAGCTGTTTGTCAAAAGATAGGGTAGAATCAAGATAGAATCCCAGGGTTTTAACATCCTTGGATACTTGGATGATGTTCCCGTCTATGTTGAAGGAGGCAAATTCCTGTCCTAGTTTTTTGATATTGGCTCGGGTACCTAAGATGATCAACTCTGTCTTATCATCGTTTAGACAAAGGCCGTGAGTGGCCATCCATGCCTGGATGATAAGGTATACCTTGTTCACCAATTCCGTGTCCTTAGCATGATCCCCAGAAAGCGGGAGGAGGATCTGTGTATCATCTGCGTAGTTAGTATAGGTGATACCAAGATGATCCAGATCGTCGAACAATGGCTTGGTGAAAATGTTGTATAGAGTTGGGGATACGCAGGAGCCCTGAGGGACACCACACGAGATCGGGGTGGGATCTGCCTCCGCGGAGGGAGAGAAGACTCGCATCGTTCTCTCGCTCAGGAAAGACTTGATCCATCCAATAGCTTCTGCCGAGAAATGAGCGGCGGAGTCCAGGTGGCTACAGAGGACTCTGTGATCCACCAAATCAAAGGCCGCTGAGAGGTCCAGGAGTAGTAGGAGTACTGTTCTCCCTTTGTCTCTTAGCTCATCGATTTGGGACTTCAAGTCTATAAGGGCAGTTTCTGTTCCGTGTAGGGGTCGGAAGCCTGATTGTCTTTCTCCTAATAGGTTGTGTAGTTCCAGGTGCCTTTGAATTTGGATATAGGCAGCTTTATCCAGAATCTTGAGGAGAAACGGTACCGTCGTGATAGGGCGGTAGTTAGTAGGGATGAGAGGGTCTAATGTCTGCTTCTTTAGGAGAGGGAGAACCCAGGACTGTTTAAGGTTGGCCGGGATCGTACCTGAAGCGAAGGAAGCGTTGATCAGTTTAGCAATAAAGGGGGATAATTCTCTGGCAGCGTCTTTTATCAGCTGTGCTGGGCAGATGTCACCTTTACAGTTTGAAGGTTTAGGCGACAGGATAACTTTTTCTACTTCCAGGGTGGTCATTTTGGAGAAGTGGAAGGTGTTACTATGCCCCAATGAGTTCTTGGTATGAGGCGGATCCTGAATTTTGAGTGCATTTTTTTTTTGCTTGATTTTATTTTGGAGTGTGATGATTTTATTGGTAAGGGCTTGCTGGATATCCGTACACCAAGGTTTGTCCTTGGTGCAGGTGTCCTGAATGGCAATGGGGGACTCAAGTTCCTTTAGAATCGAGAAGAGCTCTTTCATACTGGAGTTGGATTTCGCTATGCGGTCATCATATGAATTACGTTTTGCCTGGCAGACTTCTTTTTTATACAGTGAGGAGAGAGTGGAACGTTTGGCTTTGTTGTCCGCTGATGGGCAAAGCCTCCAAGCGGTTTCACTCTTTCTTTTTAAGATACGTAGATCTTTTAACTGTGGAGTAAACCATTTGTTTAGATGAGCTTTCGGCTTACTCGGTCTAAGCTTGAGAGGGGCCACTTTGTCTAAGGTAGTGAGCATGATGGAGTTAAATTCTTGCACTAGGATACTGGGGTTTAGGTTCTCTGATAGCGCATTAAGGGTTGGTAATATAGCTGGGATTACTTTCTCTAGGGTGATGCATTTTTTATTTCTTGTTAAGCAAGGAGGTGCTGGTGGGGGGGCCGTGGGATTAGGTCTGGCGGTAACTAAATTAAAGGACACCAGGGAATGGTCTGCCCAGGGTAGGGGCATTATAGATGAGATAGTCGTTGTACAGTTACAGTCAGCTATCCAGTCCAAGGTTCTTCCCTTCAGATGCGTAGGCTTATCAACTCTTTGAGTTAAGCCGAGTGAGTGAATAGAATTGGCTACCAGTGTAGCATTAGTATCTGTAGTATCATGGAGGCCTAAGTTAAAGTCCCCAAGAAGCATCGATTGAGAGCAAGGTTTAAGGTTATTTGTAAGTAAGATGTGGAGGTCATCTTCGAAAGTGCCTAATGGACCAGGAGGTCTATATAGGAGGTGGATGATAAGGGTTTGGTTATTATTTAGTTGGAGTTTAGCCGATAGCGTCTCACAAGAATGAATCGATTGGGTGGGTACTAGTCTAAGAGAGAGGCTTATTTTAGAGATTATCGCAATGCCGCCACCTCTAGCTCCTACTCGGTCGTGTCTAACTATCGTATAGCCATCAGGGATGGCTAGCATGAGCGCTGGTCCTGCTGCATTATGTAGCCAGGTCTCAGTGACAGCGAGAAAATCAAGGTTGCCTTCTATTATTATGTCGGCAATGTCTAGGGCATGGGCAACAAGCGATCTCACGTTGAGGAGTGCTCCCACAATAGTTGGGGTTTTATTGACCTCTGTGGCTTGAAGAGGTGGGGTAGTAGACATATTAGGTGTGTTTAAGATATTGCATTGAGTTGGAATAGGTTGTAAAGGTTGTCCGGTATAACACGGTTTGCCAGTTTGCTTGAGGTTGGTTTTGATGTTGCTAGAGGGCAGGGATCTGCGGGTGGGTTCATGCAATTTCGAGAGTCTAGCACGGAGTCTTAAGTTCCTACAGGGAGTGTCGCATGGGTGCGATATCACAAGGGGCTCATGACTCGAGCATACATAGGAGTCAGGAAGGTTAGTGTTGGGGTGTACTGTGGGCTTAAGAGGTGGCAAGGAGTTACATGCGTTGGAATTCGGCATGGTGAGTAGTTGTAGGATAGTCCTCAGTAAGGTTGTGTAAATAGCTGGTAGATACATAATTGTATGGAGGTAACCTGTCTAAGGTACCACGTTAGTAATTACAGACTAGGCAGTACAGGCAATGAATGGCTCAATGATGCAATACCCAGGTGTGACAGGCTAGGCAGTACAGGCAGTCAATGGCTCAGGATGCAATACTCAGGTGTGACAGGCTAGGCAGTGCAGGCAATTAATGGCTCAAGGAGGCAATACTCAGGTGTGACAGGCTAGGCAGTGCAGGCAATCAATGGCTGAAGGAGGCAATACTCAGGTGTGACAGGCTAGGCAGTGCAGGCAATCAATGGCTCAAGGAGGCAATACTCAGGTGTGACAGGCTAGGCAGTGCAGGCAATCAATGACTCAGAGAGGCATTGCTCAAACATAGTTGACTATGGAGGTCCACAAACAGACAGTGCATACACTCATGATTCAAGAAGGCATTGCTTAGGTCTGGATAGTTCAGGGCGTGCAAATGCAGGCATTCGGAATCAGGGGCATTACTCACATGCAGATCGGTTGTGTGGTGGATAGTGGATGGTGGATAGATAGCTGCAGTGACCAAAGTATTAAGGGCCAGTGGCAACTTGACTGGGCAGCTTGGAAACGTTAGGTGCACTTATTAAACAGGTAGTGGTCTTACCCGATGGTCTAAGTCACTGGTAGGCACTCGGGAGTGGACCTGTGGAAGCAGGACCTTCATGCTGGTGCTTTCGTTAATGGGCCAGGGGGACTGGCAGAGGCAGAATCGGCACGAAACAGGCACCCAACAGGCCTTAGAATGGCCTTCGAGCTGGCCGCCGGCGTAATCCGCCTGCCGGCGGATCCAGCTGATGAAATTGAGGCTCAGCCTCGGTTTCACGCCGCGCTGCGCCCGGCATGGGCGAGTCAGGCGCCGTGTGGGGACAGGGTCAGGCAGGCCCTGTCCGAGTTGCCCGCTCGGCGCGTGGATCCTCTGCTGGGCTGGGGGTGCTGGGGGGGCTCCTGCCCTCGCCCCACGATGAAGAAGGGTGGAGTGGGGGGTTTGCAGGCACCCAACAGGCCTTAGAATGGCCTTCGAGCTGGCCGCCGGCGTAATCCGCCTGCCGGCGGATCCAGCTGATGAAATTGAGGCTCAGCCTCGGTTTCACGCCGCGCTGCGCCCGGCATGGGCGAGTCAGGCGCCGTGTGGGGACAGGGTCAGGCAGGCCCTGTCCGAGTTGCCCGCTCGGCGCGTGGATCCTCTGCTGGGCTGGGGGTGCTGGGGGGGCTCCTGCCCTCGCCCCACGATGAAGAAGGGTGGAGTTTCAAAGTGGCCACAGGGAGGGAACATGGGAATGAAATCAAATATAATAATGAAAGATAGAGGCGGACCTACTAGGCCTTGTGAGCATTCAGAGCGTGCAAGTGCAGAGAGAGAGAGTGGGGGGGCTAAGTGCTAGGTGTATCACAGAGGAAGTGCTAAGGAGTGAGCAGCTGTACGTGACTTGGCGGAGCCGTCAGCTGCCAATAAATAAGTAATTGCAGGCCGATGGGGACATAGGTCAGTGCGTCCCAAGGGGCAGTTGTTGGGTGGGGGGTGGAGGCCAGGATCCAGGAGGACACATAAGGGCCCTGGTCCCAATTCTCAGCAACTGTGGGATTTAGCAGAGTAGGGAGGAAGGGAAGGAGGAGGTGAAAAGGAAGGTCTTGATGAACTTCCGGAATTTGAAGAGATCCGGCTCAAGATGAAGAGCCGGTTCAGCCCCACTTTATATATACATGTATTTATTTGTAAGTGTATTTATATAGTGCAGAACTGGCCCATGAGAAATGAAGCGCTTTACAGTTAACATAACATAAGAGCTGGAGAGAGGAGAGGGACGACAAGAGCCAATCAGGTCAGAACACTGGAGGATTCCTCTTTCAAAAGGCGAATTTTGAAGGGTGGAGATTTTTAGGGACCTGCAGAAGAACATCAGACTGAAAAGGGACTAAGGGTACACTGAGCATTCAATACAGTTGCCATATGTTCCCACTATGCACACTTTGCATTTGAGAAGTCCCTAATGCTGCATTTAGCGTGCATTACAGTTGCCATATGTTCCCGCCATGCACACTTTGCATTTAAGAAGTCCCTAATGCTCCATTTAGCGTGCATTGCAGTTGCCATATGTTTCCGGCATGTACACTTTGCATTTGAGAAGTCCCTAATGCTGCATTTAGCGTGCATTACTGTTGCCAAATTTTCCCGCCATGCACACTTTGCATTTGAGAAGTCCCTAATGCTGCATTTAGCACGCATTACTTTTGCCAAATGTTCCCGCCATGCACACTTTGCATTTGAGAAGTCCCTAATGCTGCATTTAGCATGCATTACAGTTGCCATATGTTCCCGCCATGCACACTTTGCATTTGAGAAGTCCCTAATGCTGCATTTAGCGTGCATTACAGTTGGCATATGTTCCCGCCATGCACTCTTTGCATTTGAGTAGTCCCTAATGCGGCATGTAGCGTCCATTGCAGTTGCCATATGTTCCCGCCATGCACACTTTGCATTTGAGTAGTCCCTAATGCGGCATGTAGCGTGCATTGCAGTTGCCATATGTTCCCGCCATGCACTCTTTGCATTTGAGTAGTCCCTAATGCGGCATGTAGCGTGCATTGCAGTTGCCATATGTTCCCGCCATGCACACTTTGCATTTGAGTAGTCCCTAATGCGGCATGTAGCGTGCATTACAGTTGGCATATGTTCCCGCCATGCACTCTTTGCATTTGAGTAGTCCCTAATGCGGCATGTAGCGTGCATTGCAGTTGCCATATGTTCCCGCCATGCACACTTTGAATTAGAGAAGTCACTAATGCTGCATTCAGCGTGCATTACAGTTGCCATATGTTCCCGCCATGCACACTTTGAATTAGAGAAGTCCCTAATGCTGCATTTAGCGTGCATTACAGTTGGCATATGTTCCCGCCATGCACTCTTTGCATTTGAGTAGTCCCTAATGCGGCATGTAGCGTGCATTGCAGTTGCCATATGTTCCCGCCATGCACACTTTGAATTAGAGAAGTCCTAATGTTGCATTTAGCGTGCATTACTGTTGCCATATGTTTCTGCCATAAACACTTTGGATTTGAGAAGTCACTAATGCTGCATTTAGCGTGCATTACTGTTGCCATATTTTCCCGCCATGCACCCTTTGCATTTGAGAAGTCCCTAATGCTGCATTAAGTGTGCATTACAGTTGCCAAATGTTACCGCCATGCACACTTTGCATTTGAGAAGTCCCTAATGCTGCATTTAGTGCACATTAAAGTTGCCATATGCTCCCACCATGCACACGTTGCATTACAGCTGTCGCATAATATGCACATTTTCAATTCATTGTTACTGCCAAATTGATGGCTCACAGGTTTAGTGCTCACCTCAACATGGGGCAAAACTGTAGTTTAAAATGTCCGATGCTGGGGCAGAGCCAACTCAGCACTTCATCCTGCTGAGGCTGAGGAACTGACTACTGCTAAATTGGGAACTACTTATAGCAGCTGATGTTAAAGAATCTTGGGGATTCTGGCATGAAGCACCATAAAATAACCTAACATGAATTTTTATAAGTCCCTCTAAATGAGTTTTGCTTGACCTGCGTGCTATGCACTTTCGCCCTGTGCATAGTGAATTTTCCCATAGTTAATACTGCACTAACAACATTCCTGCACTTTTTCACAATGCTCAGTAGAGAGAAGCTCCCAGAGCCCCCTTACTTATGCATTTTAAGTAGCTTTGGATTTTCACCCTAAGATACTAGGGTAATCCAGACGTGGAACCCTTGCTCACTATTCTTATAAAGGCACAGCTCCACCTCACTGACGATGCCCACCCGCCGAAACACGTGTCTGGGGTTGCTGTTGGTACTCTTGTTCAGAAGAGAATTGCCTGGTGGTATTACGGTGCTGGACTGCCCTTGGGCAGGACAAAAACTGATATGTAGTGGACTTTTCTCTTCTGTTAAAGGATGGTGAGCTAAAGACTCAGTTGAGACTCACACCGGGGGTATAGGCCGGTAGAGGGAAAGTCCCAGAACCCCCCTTACTTATGCATCTTATGAACTATTACATTTTCTGTGCCTTGATGCGATGTCTCCAATTCTTGACTTTGCACTCTTCGCCATTTCATTCTTGCAGTAGTAATGGCCATCTTATGAAGCCCAGTTGTTCGTGGTCTCATGCAGAAGAGGTGCAACCTACCAGTTAGGATGGATTGCCGTACTGGAGTGGGACCAAGTCTAGGTTGGGTATGGTCTGTGCCCTTCTGTATTGGAATGGCAAGCTTACAAGGGATGTTTTAGAGGAGCAGCCCTGAGCATGCCAGAGTTTGTGATTACATTTAAAACTTTCCAGCCATCAACTTTCAGTTTTGAAACTGACATCCGAGTAGGATGGGTATGTCCAGACGTGGTTCCCCTGCCTGCTGGGCTTAAAGACTGAAGCTACATGTAGCGGGGTGATTGTCAAACACACCTTATTGGGAGACAGGTGTAGGCGGGCACACAGTATATAGATTAAACCTTCACTTATAACTTGACCCACCTCTTACCTGTCTCCAAACCCCGCTCTCCTGGGTTCAAGATCACCGTGGTGCACCTCGCTGTGAAGGTGGTGAGGGTAGGGAAGATCAGGCAGTTAGGGCAGGACCCCGAAATACCCCTAAGGGAAAAACACTCGGGCAGAGTAATTGTGACAGGAAGACAAAAGCAGGCCAAGGAATGCTGGTGTACGGTTCTGCAGTTGTTAACTTCTCCTCTTCCGGGACACCAACAGGATTTTGCATATTTTATACAAAAAGGGGAAAAACGCAAGACACTTAATGCAATTTTAACTACTCCTAAGCAGCTGTAACTAAACAAAAAAATATAAGAGTGCCCTAAATAAATAAAGAATACAAAAGATGTTGCTTTCTGGCATCAGGCTCTCAAACGATGCTCCTGGCAGCGGCCGACTGCAGCAGCAGCCGCAACAGTGTGTGGGGACCCAAAGTCTTTATATGGGCTGGGCTGTGCATGTCAGCTGCAGCACCACTTAACCAGTGTGTTAGGGAATCGTGGGGGGGGGGCGCCTGACAAGTGCGTGGCCCCTTCACTTAAACTGACCCCAGGGGGGCTGAAGGCATTGGGCACTCCGCTGCTGTGGGGAGTGCTGTTACTTTAATGTGCCCGGGGCCTGGTGGTGACAAAGTGCCACCTGGGTGATGGCTATGCTAACGAACACTCCCCTGGTAGTCAGGGGAGCCCCCCCGCATAAAGGCCCGGCTGGGTGTCAGGGCGCAAAGCAGAGCAGCTGTAACCTTCTAACAGGGTTTAACAGTTGTCAGTTGTCCGCAGTGCTCCGCTCGCAACTTCCTCTCCAGAGTAATGGGAACATCGCGTAACTTTTCCCCTCTTCGATCCTCGGCGCAACCACATACCCCGGGGTCCTTTATTCTCTCTTTTATCTATTCCCTGACCATGATTTACACACACCTCAGTGATATGATATGATATGATAGGTTATTTATAACGCGCTTAATACCCAGAGGTTTCTAAGCGCGGACCCAGGGATCGAACCTGTGTTGCTCCATGTCGTCTTGCTTCCAAGGCGAGCATGTTGCCCCTGAGCTATCCTTCTGGGATAAGTGACGTGCAACAAAGCCCAACATGCTTGGGGTTGCTTGTGGTCTTGTTCAGAAGGGACGTGATCTAGCAGTTCAGCTGCCCCCCCCCCTCCCCGATTTTGGGGTGGGACAAAGCCTGATTTGCATATGGTCTTTTCCATGGCAGCCTGAAAAACGTTGGGTTTGAAGGTTGCTCAGAGAAATTCCAGAGGTTGTGGTTAATTCAAACCCTTGCACCCATCAACCTTCTGCTTTGCTAGTGGAATCAAGGCCACAGTTCACGGTCTGATGCTGCCATCATCGCGCCTGTAAATTCAGGGCTCAAGTCGAGGGTGGATGGAGTCCCCCCACTTCCTTTTTTAGGACTGGAGCCCTGCCTATCATGTAGACGCCAAGACTGTGTCACCTTGTGTTCAGTCATACATCACATTCCCTTTGCAAGAAGTGTGCGGATTCTGCCCTGCCCACATAAACAGCCTTGTAAGCACGCCTAGTGTTTTGTTGTTTGGGGGGTGGGTGGGCGAGAGCATCTGAATAACGCAGAGGTTGCACAATCTCGAGGTTTGTACTTGAAAAGGCCTTGCTCCCACTTTCTTAGCTGCTGCGGAAAGTTGGAAGCTCCGGGGTGAACCCACCCAATGGCCACAGCTGCCATATCTCACCACGTTCCATTATAGTGTCCATCTAAACCTTCCATCAGGGTGGTGAGAAGCACCTGTGCTGCAGCAGTGAGGTACCCACGATACGTCATTGCTGATGCCACTCTGTATGCTAATTAGGCACTCTGTCTAGAGTATGTGGCCATGTGCTGTCCATCCCTGGGTTGCAGAAGAAAGCCAGTGTGCGCCTCTTCTCTGGTCTTGGGGCATATTGGACCAAGCCTTGATGGATGGTGTTGTTTGTGTATAGATCCAGCACTACCTAACTAGGGATAATGCTCGCCCAACCGGGTGTACTAAGTGCAAATAGGAACCAGCCACGCCATCGCCCTAGAAACTAGACAGCCAGGAAAGAAAGAGAAAGAATAGACCCACCCTGTATGGCAACCGTGTACATATAACAAAGCGACAAGGATTGAGAGACACACCACCCACTAACCATAACCTCAAAGTTCTGCTTACTTAATTCACACAAAAATCCACACAAGCACTTCTCTCCCAGCAAACCGCATGCACTTCACCACACCGCAGCAACAGAAAATCAATGCATAGATTGCAACAACAGCACACACGACTCACTTTGATCCTATATGCACCCAAGCTCAGCACACGTGAACACCGAATTGTAGCTGCCAAGAGGACCCCACCTCTCACTCTCCTACGCCCTCTTTACCTAACCCAACCCCACCTCTTTATATTTAGAGCTGCCTGAGCGCCTGGAGAACAACTTCCTTGGTGACGATGCGCTATATAAATACCTTTAACAATAACGTTAACATCCAAGAGCAGGTAACCGCAGGTTGAACTTGTGGGCTTGTTGTGAAGGTCTGCGAGAGCCGGAAGTGACTCGGCCTGGGAACAATGCATATAGTCCCATGAGGGTTCACCTCAAGTTCTCCAATAGCTGAAACCAGTAATTAGATCAAAGGTTGTAGAGAGGCTCTGGATTGTGCCTCACAGGGGCAACCTTTATAAGCCGAGGGTGTAATGTACTAAATATTACGAGAGGAACACTTGGGCGAGTCGCCCGTTCTGCCCTTTCCTCTGCCAGTCAAAAGCACACGTGTGAAAGCAGGCGCGCAGTCTGAGTGCCCACACACTTTGAAGGAAAAAGAAGGAAGGGCGTGTGTGTGGCTGCCAGGACTTATCAGTTGTGCCTATCGCCTCTGCCCGGCTCGCCCTCCCAAGCGTAAGGTGGACCCCGGGGTGCATCGTTCCGTATTACCATGTCAGTGCCAGCTGACATTCTGTGCACGGGTGAGACCATCCGACACGTCCAAAACCATGCAGGTGTGAGCGTGCAGGGTTACCGTATGCACATGTATGTTTCATGAGACTCGTTCAGCTCAGCGGCTGCAATGAGGCACCCGGAGTCCTGGCAGCCGCCACTCGGAGGCAGGAGACTAGGCCCAGGCGTTAGGCATCATTCTTGCAGCCGCACACCTGACTCCGCGTGGTGCGCGCTGTGAGAGAGCGCTCTCTCTTGTTAAATGCCCCCCTTTGTTCATTAAGATTAGACTCATCCAAAGAGGGAAAGCGCCGCCTCTGACTTTTCCACTGGGCACATCACCGCTTTACCACTGGGCACATCACCGCTTTACCACCGGGCACATCACCGCTTTACCATTGGGCACATCACCGCTTTACCAACGGGCAGATCACCGCTTTACCACCGGGCACATCACCGCTTTTCCACTGGGCACATCACCGCTTTACCACTGGGCACATCACCGCTTTACCACCGGGCACATCACCGCTTTACCATTGGGCACATCACCGCTTTACCAACGGGCAGATCACCGCTTTACCACCGGGCACATCACCGCTTTACCAGTGGGCACATCACCGCTTTACCACCGGGCACATCACCGCTTTACCAGTGGGCACATCACCGCTTTACCACCGGGCACATCACCGCTTTACCAGTGGGCACATCACCGCTTTATGACACTTGAAAAGCAAGAGTGGCCAGCAGACGCTGCTCCAAGCAAAGAGCCAGCTGCCAACACATAATATCATCACCACCATCCTCATCATCACCACCACTCACCATACTCATCATCACCACCACCACCATCCTCATCATCACTATACTCATCATCACCACCACCATCCTCATTATCAACACCACCACCATCCTCATCATCACCACAACCACCATCACCATCCTCATCACCACCGCCACCATCCTCATCATCACCACCACCACCATCCTCATCATCACTATACTCATCATCACCACCACCATCCTCATTATCAACACCACCACCACCACCATCCTCATCACCACCACCACCATCCTCATCATCACCACCACCATCCTCATCATCACCACCACTCACCATCCTCATCATCACCACCACCACCATCCTCATCATCACTATACTCATCATCACCACCACCATCCTCATCATCACCACAACCACCACCACCATCCTCATCACCACCACCACCATCCTCATCATCACCACCACCATCCTCATCACCACTATACTCATCATCACCACCATCATACTCATCATCAACACCACCACCAATCTCATCATCACCACCACCATCCTCATCATCACCACCACCATTCTCATCACCACTATACTCATCATCACCACCATCATCCTCATCATCAACACCACCACCATCCTCATCATCACCACCACCATCCTCATCACCACTATACTCATCATCACCACCACCATCCTCGTCATCACCACCATCCTCATCATCGCCATCACCATCCTCATCATCACCACCACCACCATCCTCATAACCACTATACTCATTATCACCACCATCATCCTCATCATCACCACCACCATCATGACCACCATCCTCATCATCACCACCACCACCATCCTCATCATCACCACCACCATCCTCATCACCACTATACTCATCATCACCACCATCATCCTCATCATCAACACCACCACCATCCTCATCGTCACCACCACCATCCTCATCACCACTATACTCATCATCACCACCATCATACTCATCATCAACACCACCACCATCCTCAGAATCACCACCACCATCCTCATCATCACCACCACCATTCTCATCACCACTATACTCATCATCACCACCATCATCCTCATCATCAACACCACCACCATCCTCATCATCACCACCACCATCCTCATCACCACTATACTCATCATCACCACCACCATCCTCGTCATCACCACCATCCGCATCATCACCATCACCATCCTCATCATCACCACCACCACCATCCTCATAACCACTATACTCATTATCACCACCATCATCCTCATCATCACCACCACCATCCTCATCATCACCACCACCACCATCCTCATCACCGCTAAACTCATCATCACCACCACCATCCTCATCATCATCACCACCATCCTCATCACCACTATACTCATCATCACCACCACCATCATAATCATCATCACCAGCACCATCCTCAACATCAACACCATCCTCATCATCACCACCACCATCACCATCATCACCACTTTACTCATCATCACCACCACCATTCTCATTATCAACACCACCACCATCCTCAGCATCACCACCACCACCATCCATCATCACCACCACCATCCTCATCACCACTATACTCATCATCACTACCACCACCATCCTCATCATTACCACCACCATCCTCATCACCACTATACTCATCATCACCACCACCATCCTCATTATCAACACAACCACCATCCTCATCATCACCACCAGCCTCATCATCACCACCACCATCCTCATAACCACTATACTCATCATCACCACCACCATCCTCATCATCAAAACCACCACCACCATCCTCATCATCACCACCACCATCCTCCTCATCACCACTATACCCATCACCAACACCATTCTCATCATCAACACCACCACCATCCTCATCATCACCACCACCATCATCATCACCACTATACTCATCATCACCACCACCATCCTCATCATCACCACCACCACCATCATCCTCATCACCACTATACTCATCATCACCACCACCACCATCATCACCACCATCCAAATCATCACCACAAGCACGATCCTCAACATGAAGACCATCCTCATCATCACCACCACCACCATCCTCATCATCACCACCACCATCCTCATCACCACTTTACTCATCATCATCACCACCTTCCTCATTATCAACACCACCACCATCCTCATCATCACCACCACCACCATCCTCATCATCACTATACTCATCATCACCACCACCATCCTCATCATCAACACCACCATCCTCATCATCACCACCACCATCCTCATCACCACTATACTCATCATCACCACCACCATCCTCATCATCACCACCACCACCATCCTCATCACCACTGTGCTCATCATCACCACCACCACCACCACCACCATCATCACCACCATCCTAATCATCACCACCAACATCATCCTCAACATCAATACCATCCTCATCATCACCACCATCCTCATCATCACCACCACCATCCTCATCACCACCATCCTCATCATCACCACCACCACCACCATCCTCATCGCCACTATAGTCATCATCACCACCACCATCCTCATCATCGCCACCACCATCCTCATCATCACTGTTAGGCGGAAACCTGTGCAGTTCCCTCTGGGACCACTGCAAAAGGTTTAGGACTACAGGTGTTTGGCAATAAACCCACTTGGTAGCAGTCTGTACCACACAGATTCACTTGGTAGCTGTGGCTGAGCAGTCAGACTTCCCTCGAGAAGAGTTAGACAGTATGTGGAGTATACAAAATAGGGCAGCTCTACACAGTAAGACAAGCAAACACGCAACAAGGCTTCGGTGTAAAGATATAAAGGTATTTATTTATAACAACACATCTATAGAAAACACTCTGGCACTAATACGGCAAACAACTTCAATCACAATCACTATACGAAGAAAAAGATCAATCCCCCTAATAATAGTTCGACAAGTCTAGGTTCACCGGCACCAGTTATTTGCAGACAGAGGTGTATGCTTTAACCTAGATGGCACTCTAGAATTCGTTAGGACGGGAGAGAAAAATAAGGCAGGTTATGAAATCAACTCGGTACCAATACTTTACGGACAAATGCAAGGCAAGTAAGGCAGGGTCTACTGCAGATCACAAAGTTCAGAGGCCAGGCCCACTCGGAGAGAGGCAAGGCGATATGTCCCGAAAAGTGTCTCAGTGGAAATGCGCTTCAAGTCTTTATCGCAAATTGTTATGGAAAGATTGGACCAGTTCAGAAAAGTAAGTTAAAGAAAGCTTGGACCCAATGGACAAGCGAGGATTAAGACACCTCACTCTATCCGGCTGAAAGGGAAGCCAGGCGGACACGGTACCTTGTTTGTGGAGCGACAGCTCCGGCGGGGGCAGTTGTTCCTGGTGGTGGATGCATATCGGGTCTTTGCCAAGAGTAGAGATGATCTCGTCGTCGAAGAAAAGTGAAGTCCGGTGCACCACCAGGGAAGAGACCAGCCGCGGAGTGCTCCGTCACAAGGCACCACCTTTTGGTCGCGGTACAGGGGTAGTGGCTATCCGGTTGCCGGGGTGCTCTGCACGGGCAATTCGACCACTGCGTCCTGGAGCAAAGAAAAAGCAAAGGAGACTGGTTGTTCCCACCAGTCAGGGGAAGAGACTCTCCGGCAGGGAGATCTTCTCTGTCGTTGGGAAGTGGTGAGTCGGTTAAGCAGGGCTCCACCGGAGGTGTCGTCGTTGCAGGTCGGCTCAGCTTTACCCTCGTCGGATTCTTAGGTCCTGTGGCGACTTCTGAAGATCCAGTCCCAAAAGCCCTGCTTTTATGCAGAAAACCCCCATTCATTCAGCCTAGCTGTCAATCACAACACGCTAAGTGGTGAGCGGGGAAGCTCACCACTTGGGCCAATCACACCAGAGTGCGACCGGAGTTGGCAAGGCAAATCAGTCCAGGGTGCCTAAACCCCCCTCCCACATCCCTGTGGTAACCCAGACAGAATGGCACCACTTTGGAGGGTCTCTGTACAGAAGCCCGCCAAAAGTGGAACAAAGGGCTCAACCTTTGGTTTAGGAGTCACAGAGACAAACACAGACGCCATTTTAAAAACCGAGTTCTGGCAGAAAATACCATCCGATAAACTTATTTAAGATAAGTAGACCGGTGGTACGTTAGAGATTAACGAGAAAAAGTATTAACCTCCAACAATGGGAAGAATCCCATAGGGTTATATTCGGGGTCGAATATAACAAGTAGTTTCCACTGCCACCAGCCAAAACTTGACGGGGGGGGACAGGACAGTGCCCCCTCGCATAACAGACCCAGGAGTAATCGAATTACCCCTACTAGTACGTCCACAATAGGATGGTTTGTACTAGTTCTGTTAGTAAATTTAGGTCTAGTAAAGCCAATGGTGACTTTACATGCCCAGGGAGACAGTAGTCAGCCCCCGGGTATGGAGTCTATGATGGAGGTCCGCTAGGACGCCCCAGTGCTACGGCACGGAGGGTGCAGTGTAACACACATAGCAAAACATATGAGACCCTATGGAGTAAAAGACCCCATAGCCCATAGAACACATTGACATTTAAAGGAATTACACACATTCATGTCCAAGAGTGGGAGAAAAAGAGTCTCACTCTTGGCAGGATGGAAAAACCAAACTCCAGAAATCCAGCAAAGCTGCTGGGGGACTCACTAGGTTAGGAAATTCAGCCTAAACAGAGAATTCTCCCTAACAATCACCACCACCATCCTCATCATCACCACCACCACCATCCTCATCATCACCACCACCATCCTCATCACCACTATACTCATCACCACCACCATCCTCGTCATCAACACCACCACCATCACCACTATACTCATCATCACCACCACCATCATCACCACCATCATAATCATCATCACCAGCACCATCCTCAACATCAACACCATCCTCATCATCACCACCACCATCATCACCACTTTACTCATCATCACCACCACCATCCTCATTATCAACACCACCACCATCCTCATCATCACCACCACCACCATCCTCATCATCACCACCACCATCCTCATCACCACTATACTCATCATCACCACCACCACTATCCTCATCCTTACCACCACCATCCTCATCACCACTATACTCATCATCACCACCACCATCCTCATCATCAAAACCACCACCACCATCCTCATCACCACCACCATCCTCCTCATCACCACTATACCCATCACCACCACCATCCTCATCATCACCACCACCACCATCCTCATCACCACTATACTCATCATCACCACCACCACCACCAACATCACCACCATCCTAATCATCACCACCAACACCATCCTCAACATCAACACCATCCTCATCATCACCACCACCATCCTCATCACTATCATCCTCATCATCACCACCACCACCACCATCCTCATCGCCACTATACTCATCATCACCACCACCATCCTCATCATTGCCACCACCACCCTCATCATCACCACCACCATCCTCATCATCAACACCACCACCATCCTTATCATCACCACCACCATCCTCATCACCACTATACTCATCACCACCACCATCCTCGTCATCAACACCACCACCATCACCACTATACTCATCACCACCATCTTCATCATCACCACCACTATCCTCATCACCACTACACTCATCACCACCCCCATCCTCGTCATCAACACCACCACCATCCTCATCATTACTATACTCATCATCACCACCATAATCACCACAATCCTAATCATCAGCACCATCCTCAACATCAACACCATCCTCATCATCACCACCATCACCATCCTCATCATCACCACCACCATCCTCATCACCACTATACTCATCATCACCACCATCATCCTCATCATCACCACCACCACCATCCTCATCATCACCACCACCATCCTCACCGCCACTATACTCATCATCACCACCATCATCCTCATCATCACCACCACCATCCTCATCACCACTATACTCATCATCACCACCATCATCCTCATCATCACCACCACCATCCTCATCACCACTCTACTCATCATCACCACCACCATCATCACAACCAGCACCATCCTCAACATCAACACCACCCTCATCATCACCAATATCATCATTCCTGCCTCCATCATGTCATCATCTGCATCACCATTATCATCCTCACCACCCTCATCACCACCTTTACCATCCTCACCACCCTCAACCTCACCACTATGATCCTCTCAATCCTCATCATCACCACTGTCATTCCCGCCACCATCATATTATCATTGGCATCACCATCCTAATCACCATTACCATCCTCACCACCCTCGTAATCAAAACCATCCCCGCCGCTATCACCACCACCATGATCGTCATCATCCTCCTCATTCACCTCCTTTTCCCCCTCCTCCAAGTCCTACTCATTACCATCATATGCACCACACTCCCCAACCTGACCATCCTCCTCATCATCACCATCACCACCTTCTTCATCATCACCATATTCATCATCAACACCATCCTCATCACCACCACCAACACCATCATCAACACCATCCACTTCATCATTATCATCACCATCCTCTGCCTCAGCATCATCACTGCCATCCCCATCATCACCACTATCATCATTCTCACCACCCTCTTATCATTCTCACCACCATCATAATCACCATTATCATTCTCTGCACTATCATTACAATCCTCACCACCATCATTCTCACCACTATCATATTATCATCCTCATCAACATTATAATCACCATTGTCCTCATCACCACCATCACCCCCATCATCATCATCTTCCTCCTCATGACCATCCTCCTCCTCATCATCACCATGCTCACCATCCTCATCATTATCGCCATCCTCATCATCATTACCGCAATCGCCACCACCGCCATGTTTGTCGTCATCATCATCCTCCACCTCCTTTTCATCCTCCTCGTTATCATCTTCACCATTCTTCTCAGCGTGACCATCCTCATCATCATCACCACTTTATTCATCATCACCATCCTCATCACCATCACAATCACTTTGTTTCTGTTTAGAGCCATTGAATCATATCAAACATTTGCTCACAAATTCCTGCATCTCATAAAAGAAGAGCCAAACGAAAGAAAAACAGACAGTAGGGGGTTAATGAAATCTCTCTCCTTCTAGTTCTCCAACCTTTAGGCCGCAAAGTCTGCAGAGCCCCGGCGCGGCACGAGGCCATGGGAATTTGCCACGTGACATCAGGCAAACTCGCGAGATTTCAACATGTGTAAAACAGACTGAAAACCAAGGCTCTTAAAGTATTGAAGGGAACTCTGAGGGCCTGCTTCACAGAAGCGTTTTATAATGTCGCAATCCCATAGGAAAACCTGTGAACCAGGTCCTCAGAATACCACCGGAAATCGAATGCCACTCAGAGAAGTTGACAGAAGGGGACAGGGAACGTCCGCACAGAGTCGATAGGGTGCACGCCATTTCATGTCTTTGCTCTTGAATACAGCCCTAGAATTGCGCCAGAAGGGGAGCCAGACTAAAACCGCCCATCGTCTGAACCCGTGCGCGAGGTAGCTTTGAAGGAGCTTCTTTTGGGTTCAAAGTTGGGATGTCCCTCAGTGCAACACATGTAAGGAATTATTTTATGACTGACTGGTACTAGAAGACGTTGCTAATTTCACAATATGAAATGGGAAATGGTCCAACAAAATCATTAACCCTGCTGTTAAAAGAGGTAGTGCATTATTTGGTAAGCCTGGTGGGAACTTCAATTTTGGGTAACAGCACTCTCTGTCCCTCAGGCCATCCATGCAGAGCTGTCCAGGGTGGTGAAGAGGCGCAAAGGACTTCCTGACACAGTGCACCCCACGACCAGACCCAAGGCCAGAGCCCTGCTGAAGATCAGGGGGGACCTGAATCCCCTGCTTCCCCGCCACAACAGCAGCTGGAAGCGGGTAAGTGCAATTGTCAACTCACCAAGGAGGAGGCCTCAATGTCACCTTACTCCATATGTTACTATCCTCAGTAAAAACTCTGCAACAGCGCTACTTGCGGCCTGGCATTAACATGCAATGCGCACCAGTTGAACTGAATGTTTCACGTTATGTTATGTGTGTGGTACAGTATATCTGTAATTATCATCTTGTAAAATATAGATAAACAAGTGGACATCACTCCTTTCCTGGGCAAACTCTTGGAAAAGCTGACCCTCTCCCAGCTCAATCTACATACTGAATCTGTTGGTTGCCTCCATGACCACCAGTCTGGCTTCAGAGCTGCCAGAAGCACGGAAACTGCTCTTCTTAACACCCGTGAAGACTTGTTCTCCAATCTTGACTCTAAACTTCCTTCGGTCCTCATTCTCTTCAATCTATCCTCTGCTTTTGACACGGTCAACCATGACATCCTGCTACATCGCCTCAGCGCCAATCTTGGTATTACTGACCAGGCCCTGGTCTGGTTGACCTCCTTTCTCATTGACCAACCCTCTCAGGTCCAACTGGGGCCTTTTTTCTATCTCTCTCTCTCTCTCTACTTGTGGTGTTCCCCAGGGGGGTAACCTCTCTCCCTGGCTCTTCAACCACTACCTGGCACCTCTTGCCCACTGCATTGTTACTTTCTGCTCCAATTTTCAGTGTTATGCAGATGACACTCAGCTCTCTTTCAGGCTCCCCTCAGCCACCTCTGCTTCTTTTCTCATACAAGACTGTCTGGCCGCAACTCAGGAATAGTTTGACGCCAATGATCCCAGCCTTAATGCCAGTAAGACTGACATGCTCCTCACTGAGAAACCCGCTCCCTCCTTTTCTCTCTCTCTGTCTGGCTGCCCACACTGGGCCCTCTTCCTGCTCCTTTCCGTTAGGCTAAGAACCTTGATGTCATCTTCAACTCCACCCTCTCCTTTTCTCCTCACATCTCTGACGTCTCTAAGAAGTCACACTACCAGCTGCACCTCCTCAGATGTATTCTACCTTTTCTCAGTTTCCCCAGAAACTCACTGTCTCTAGAGCCCTGGTCCACTCCAGGCTGGACTATTGCAACAGCCACTTTCTAAATCTACCTGCCTCTACTCTTCGACCTTTGCAACTTATCCAGAACAGGACTGCAGGACTTGCCCTTGGCCTCAAGCCCAGGGATTGTATGTCTACGGCTCTGAAATCTCTTCACTGGCTCCCTGTGGCTGCAAAGATCAAGTTCAAGACCCTCTGCATCATCAACAAGGCTTTCTGGGGCCTGGGGCGGCTCTACCTCCAACTTTCTCTTCCAAAACAACTTTCTTCTCAAGCTCTCTGCTCATCCACCTCCAACTTTCTGAGGGGCAGACTCTTCTCCAAGCAGAGAGTTGGGGGCAGAGCTATCTCCTCGGCTGGGGCCTCCCCCTAGAACAACCTCCCTGCCTCTCTCAAACTTCAGCAGAACCACCTCTGGTTCCAGTAGCAATTCAAGACCTTCCTTTTCGCTTCTGCTTTCTCTCTTCCTCCCCCTGCTGATGCACCCGATTGCTCCGCACACTGGTCACCCTCTGAACTCTGGCCCAGGCTCCTGCATGCCCAGTTGCCCTTGCACTGCCTCCGGGCTCCCCAACACTTAAGGGTCTGTATCTGCACCCCTACAGTCCCCTGTCTCTCTGCACTTATGAGCCACCCGCTGGCTGCACTTGTGAGTTAACTGCACTTCCCCCTTCCCCTGCCCCCTGGAACTTCTCCCCTTCCCTCTTCCCCCCACTTGCGTGATTTGAATGACACAAGGCCTAGCACAATCATTATTTTGTCCTCCATTGTTTCCCCCTGCTTCTCTTGTTGCGCCTAGAAACACTTGTGTACAGGTGTGCTATAAATGCCACATCATATCATATTGTATCATATCATTCAGGCCCGTGTACATGCACCAAAGTGCAGGTATTCACAGACATAGTAGGACCACTATATATCCTAAGGCAACAGCTCCCTCTAGCGGAGCATTTTTTGCATTGCTGCAGCCTCAAGCGCCCATGATGGCATCGGACAAACATACATCTGGCCTTTTAGATATCTATGAACAAGCTGTAAATAAATATTTTTGTTTATGATGATTTAAGGTTATGGTAGACTTAGAAAGTGCAGTCCACTCATTTTGGCAATGTCAACGTTAAGGCTATAAAAAAAGAATGACTCTTCTTTTTTCCCATCTTGGCTATTGCTCTTCTGCTTGCTGGCCTGCCTGCCTATCAGCTTGCGCCTCCTCGCTATATCTTTACCTCTGCCATTCATACCCTTCGCGGTCTCTCTCCCCATCTCTCCACGCTCTCTCCTGGCTACCATTCGAGACCTTGGCTGTTCTTTCATTTTCTCTGTATTGCTTTCAAGAGTACTCACGATCAAGCCCCTCCTTATCTCTCTTCATAATTTAATTTTTATATCCCGATCTCGTCCTCTTCGATCCAACTTCCTCCTCTCTGTCCCTAAGCCACCCTGTGCCCAATCTCGCTTCCGCTCTTTCTCCTTCCTTGCCCCAAAACACTACCTCATTCCCTCTCGAGATCAGATCTTCCTCTACTCTCCACCTTATACATTGGGCCTCATCATATGTTTGGCAGTAGCCGTGCCCTTATTAAGGGCATGGCTACCACCAAACTCGCTACTGGCCCTGGCACCCACGAATGGGCTATTACCGGCCCATTACGAGATGAATGGGCCGGTAATTGCCCATTTGCGGGTACCGGTATGGCCGGCCTCCCGATCCCCATTCTGCCCGATAGGGCAGAATGGGGGTCGGGAACATGGTTACAGCGGCACCGTTAATAACGGTGTCGGTGCAATCACGTGTTCTGCTCGCGGGTACCAGTCTGCACACCTGGTCAGACCACGCCTGCAGTCCGGCACCGGCAAGGAGAACTGGTAATGTGGCGGAGAGCTAACAACGGCGCTGGTAGCACTACCAGGGCCATTGTTGCCGTTCCGCCACATTCGTAATGAGGCCCATTGTCTTAAAACCTTCCTTCTCAATACTGACCCTTAATCCTCCTACCACATGACAATGTGTACTATTCTAGTTGCTGCCTTACTGTTTCTTTAATTAAAGCACACTCCTAACCTCTGAATTGCCTGCTTCATAAAGTTGAACCGCTCCATGTATTGTGTACAGCACTTTGGCGAAAGTGCTTTATAAATGTAACTGACATCATGCCTCCCTCCCCAAGTAACTTTCCTCCTGCCCTTGTGACTTTCAGGGAGGAGTGGTTGGCTGTACAAGAGGTCAGTGTGTCTAGAAAAAAGAATTCAGATAGGGCAGGGTTTTTCTTGCACCCACATCTCATCTAGAAATTCCAATTCACACACCTGCTGGAGGCAGCTCAGCGGGCAAGGCACTGGCATGTGTAGGGAGTGGCAACTGAGTTCAGAGAAAAGAGGAGGTCTTTGGTGAAAAGTGGCACAGAGAAAGACAGGCAGGAATGAGAGGGCAGGATGAATAAAGTGCAGTCGGAAGACCTCCTCCCCACCACCTGCCACCTTCACATTCTGTCCCCATCAACCCATGGGACATGAAGCAATGCAACAGCAATGCCGCGAAGAGCCTATGCTTTCTTAGGAAGGAGAGGGGGTCCTGATACTGAGCCAGTCTGCTCCTGATTCTTGGGGACATGAAGGAGTGTTTCTGTCTTCTCTCTTTTCAAGGCGCTACATGTTATGCTTTCTCCCAATAGCCCAGCGGATGGTATGTTTGCGGATTCCACTGAAAGAAAAATAGTTGCACTTGACTGAACACCGGTCTTCGTAGAGTGATGTCTACCATGTTACTATATCAGTTATATGGCAAAGAAGGGTAGGATTGCGCTTGACACCATTACAATATTACAACCAGCAATCAAGGTACAGTATTTTAATGAGGTAGATTGAGAAATAGCCGACACGTGTTTCGACACTCGGGTCATTTTCAAGGCCTTCAAAATAGTAAATAACAGCTCAGTAGCGGTATCCTATTAAGTATTATTTAATAGTTCCCATCAGTCAGGGTGTATTGTGAAGAAGTGAAACAATGTCAAAGGCCACAAATGGCCGGCGTGGATATATTGCCTGAAAGCGTGCTACACAGCAGATTAAGTAGCTGATCTAATCTAATCTAATACCGGCCTGTGTGGATTGGTTGCTAACACTTCTTCCCTTTTTCATTTGATGATATGTCTTATAAACTTAGTAGTGATAATTAGCGCACAGGTACTCTGATCGTGACTCCACACTCTCTGTTCCCATGTTACTATATCTCTTACCTTTTTACCAACTGTTTGACCTTTCCACCCAACGAGTCATTTAACGTAATGCTCATTCTCTCCTCACATCTCTGACGTCTCTAAGAAGTCACACTACCAGGTGCACCTCCTCAGAGGTATTCTTCCTTTCCTCTCCTTCCCCCAGAAGCTCACTGTCTCCAGAGCTCTGGTTCTCTCTAGGCTGGACTACTGCAACAGCCTCTTTCTAAATCTGCCTGCCTCTACTTTCCGCTCTCGGCAACTCACCCAGAACAGGACTGCAAGAATTGTCCTTGGCCTCAAGCCCAGGGATCGTATCTCTCCAGGACTGAAACCTCTGCACTGGCTCCCAGTGGCTGCAAGGATTACGTTCAAATCCCTCTGCATTGTCCACAGGCCTTCTGGGGTCTGCGGCCTCAATACCTTCAACTCTCTCTTCCTAAATATTTTCCTTCTGGAGCTCTTCGCTCATCCGCCTCCAACTCCCTCAGGGTCAGTCGCTTCTCCAAGCAGCAAATTGGTGGTTGATCTCTTTCTTCAGCTGGGGCCTCCCGCTGGAACAGCCTCCCTGAAAATTTAGGAGGACCATCTCTGGTTCTGGAAGCACCTCAAGACCTTCCTCTTTGCTTCTGCCTTCTCTCCACCTCTCCCCTGCTGAACTTCTGGCTGAAACTGAAACTGCACTGGTCACCTTGCTACCCTCTGTTCTTGGGCACAGGTCACCTCCCCGCCAGTTGCACACCTGCACTGCCCCCCTGGCAACCCTTGCACTCTGGGACTGTTTCTGTATCCCTACAGCCCCTACTAGCACTTGACTCCTGATGTCAGCACTTACCCTGCACCTGCCACCAGCTGGCCGCACTTCTTATTTACTGCTCCTATTTATTGTTTCTATTTATTACTGTTTATCCCATGTACTGCACTTCCCCTCCCTTTTCCCCCCGCACTTTTCCCCTTCCCCTGCACTTGCGCGATCTCAATGTCACCGGGCCATGTAAGATCATTGTCTCTGTCCTCCCTCTGTTCCCCCTCCCTTGCCTCGTCGCACCTTGAAACACTTGTGTATAGGCGCGTTATAAATGCCATATCATATGTTATGTTATGTTATTTTGCATTTATATATATATATGTATATGTATATATATATATATATATATCATATCATATCATGCCTTGTAGCTCAATCGCAAACATTCAGCCCACCACATAATGGCTCCCCCGGCACGTGTCCCTGAAAAGGTCCAGCTGACATGGGTCTGGGTGTTTCCCTCTCCTAAGTGGCCTTCTGGGACCTGGACTTTCACCCAATGTGGCTACTTTCCAAAGTTTCAGTCGCCTTTTCATGGCCTCCCTGTTCTCTGATGTTCTGGACCCGGTCTCCTTCACCTTCTTGGGCAGCCTACTCTTATATACACACCCCTTCCTCTGACAGCTCGAGTGAAGCGGCGAATAGACTTCCTCCGCAGAGCGCTGCCCTCTCCGCCCTCCTCTTCTTGCTGCAATGACCTCTGTAATGGAGGGAGCTCTCTTCCTACTGGCCAAAGTCAAGTGTTGATATGATATCTCCCATGTATTTCAGATCACGCCGTGGACCATGATTCTGGGAGCCCTGGTGGCAATGGCCGGCATCGTGATGGCCGTCCTCCTCACCCAGGAGCGCTGATGAAGGAAGAAGCACAAGGCACAATGGGACCACGATTTACCTCATCACCGCCTCTGGTCCATTGCTTACCCCAAACAGATGCACCTCCCAAGAAGAGGGAAATATAATCCTGTACCTTTGGTCAACATTGATCTTCTAGAACATACCACTCAGCGGGACTTGGATATATGTGTTCTGATCCTTCCTGATTTATCAAACCTTCTCTTTAAGGCCCAGGTGCCCTCAGAAATGTGTGAGGCTGTGTATTGTGTTGCTAAGATCTGTATAGGGCAGAGATCTGCAACCTTTGGCTCTCCACCTGCTTTGTACTATGAGCCCCATGATTCCTGCCAAATGACTACTTCAGCTATGGCTGATGGGAGCTGTAGTCCAAAACATCCAACGAACCAAATCGTACATACCCTTGGTATTGAGGATAGAATAAAACACTTTTTCACAAATGTAATGTAACATAGCACAATCTTGCATAACACAACTGCGCCGCAAGATAGTGAGTGTCAGAGGTCGCTGAGTGGCCATAGAGGGAGAGACAGGCGTGGAGTAAAGCAGGAATATAGCTTAATGCACCACTCACAGAAGTATTCCTTTAAATGTATCAAAACTTCCCCATTAAAATAAATTAAACGATACCGTCCATGTGTGTGTTTGTGTGCTGTGGGTGGGGATTGTGGTCTATGTCCTGTGGTTGGGAATTGTGGTCTGTGTGCTGTGGGTGGGGATTGTGGTCTGTGTGCTCTGGGTGGGGATTGTGGTCTATGTGCTGTGGGTGGGGATTGTGGTCTGTGTGCCGTGGGTGGGGATTGTGGTTTGTGTACTCTGGGTGGGGATTGTGGTCTCTGTGCCGTGGGTGGGGATTGTGGTCTGTGTGCCATGGGTGGGGATTGTGGTCTGTGTACTGTGGGTGGGGATTGTGGTCTGTGTGCTCTGGGTGGGGATGGTGGTCTATGTGCTGTGGGTGGGGATTGTGGTCTGTGTGCGGGGATTGTGGTTTATGTGCTGTGAGTGAGGATTGTGGTCTGTGTGCTCTGGGTGGGGATTGTGGTATGTGTGCTGTGGGTGGGGATTGTGGTCTGTGTGTTGTGGATGGGGATTGAGGTCTGTGTGCGGGGATTGTGGTCTGTGTGCTGTGGGTGGGGATTGTGGTCTGTGTGCTCTGAGTGGGGATTGTGGTCTGTGTGCTGTGGGTGGGGATTGTGGTCTGTATGCCATGGGTGGGGATGGTGGTCTCTGTACTGTGGGTGGGGATTGTGGTCTGTGTGCTGTGGGTGTGGCTTGTGGTCTGTGTGTGGGGATTGTGGTCTGTGTACTGTGGGTAGGGATTGTGGTCTGTGTGCTGTGGGTGGGGATTGTGGTCTGTGTGCTCAGGGTGGGCATTGTGGTCTGTGTGCCGTGGGTGGGGATTGTGGTCTGTGTACTGTGGGTGGGGATTGTGGTCTGTGTGTTGTGGGTGGGGATTGTGGTCTGTGTGCAGGGATTGTGGTATGTGTACTGTGGGTAGGGATTGTGGTCTGTGTACTGTGGATGAGGCTTGTGGTCTATGTACTGTGGGTGGGGATTCTGGTCTGTGTACTGTGGGTGGGGATTCTGGTCTGTGTATTGTGGGTGGGGATGGTGGTCTATGTGCTTTGGGTGGGGATTGTGGTCTGTGTGCTCTGAGTGGGGATTGTGGTCTGTGTGCTGTGGGTGGGGATTGTGGTCTGTGTGCGGGGATTGTGGTCTGTGTGCTGTGGGTGGGGATTGTGGTCTGCGTGCGGGGATTGTGGTCTGTGTGTTGTGGGTGGGGATTGTGGTCTGTGTGCAGGGATTGTGGTATGTGTACTGTGGGTGGGGATTGTGGTCTGTGTACTGTGGATGAGGCTTGTGGTCTATGTACTGTGGGTGGGGATTCTGGTCTGTGTACTGTGGGTGCGGATTCTGGTCTGTGTATTGTGGGTGGGGATGGTGGTCTATGTGCTGTGGGTGGGGATTGTGGTCTGTGTGCTCTGGGTGGGGATTGTGGTCTGTGTGCTGTGGGTGGGGATTGTGGTCTGTGTGCGGGGATTGTGGTCTGTGTGCTGTGGGTGGGGATTGTGGTCTGTGTGTTGTGGATGGGGATTGAGGTCTGTGTGCGGGGATTGTGGTCTGTGTGCTGTGGGTGGGGATTGTGGTCTGTGTGCTCTGAGTGGGGATTGTGGTCTGTGTGCTGTGGGTGGGGATTGTGGTCTGTATGCCATGGGTGGGGATGGTGGTCTCTGTACTGTGGGTGGGGATTGTGGTCTGTGTGCTGTGGGTGTGGCTTGTGGTCTGTGTGTGGGGATTGTGGTCTGTGTACTGTGGGTAGGGATTGTGGTCTGTGTGCTGTGGGTGGGGATTGTGGTCTGTGTGCTCAGGGTGGGCATTGTGGTCTGTGTGCCGTGGGTGGGGATTGTGGTCTGTGTACTGTGGGTGGGGATTGTGGTCTGTGTGTTGTGGGTGGGGATTGTGGTCTGTGTGCAGGGATTGTGGTATGTGTACTGTGGGTAGGGATTGTGGTCTGTGTACTGTGGATGAGGCTTGTGGTCTATGTACTGTGGGTGGGGATTCTGGTCTGTGTACTGTGGGTGGGGATTCTGGTCTGTGTATTGTGGGTGGGGATGGTGGTCTATGTGCTTTGGGTGGGGATTGTGGTCTGTGTGCTCTGAGTGGGGATTGTGGTCTGTGTGCTGTGGGTGGGGATTGTGGTCTGTGTGCGGGGATTGTGGTCTGTGTGCTGTGGGTGGGGATTGTGGTCTGTGTGCGGGGATTGTGGTCTGTGTGTTGTGGGTGGGGATTGTGGTCTGTGTGCAGGGATTGTGGTATGTGTACTGTGGGTGGGGATTGTGGTCTGTGTACTGTGGATGAGGCTTGTGGTCTATGTACTGTGGGTGGGGATTCTGGTCTGTGTACTGTGGGTGCGGATTCTGGTCTGTGTATTGTGGGTGGGGATGGTGGTCTATGTGCTGTGGGTGGGGATTGTGGTCTGTGTGCTCTGGGTGGGGATTGTGGTCTGTGTGCTGTGGGTGGGGATTGTGGTCTGTGTGCGGGGATTGTGGTCTGTGTGCTGTGGGTGGGGATTGTGGTTTGTGTGCCGTGGGTGGGGATTGTGGTCTGTGTACCGTGGTTGGGGATTGTGGTCTGTGTACTGTGGGTGGGGATTGTGGATGCAAGATTCTGCACCAACAACTTGATTTCTGTGCATTAAGTGGCATGTCAAGGCGTGCAATTTTGGCTTCATGATTGCATGGTCCTTATTAAATATGGAGCAATAATGCGCGATAAATGCGTGCCTTCAGTCGACTTCAGAGAATGCTTTAAATCAGCATTTTATTCAGATACATGCAGGCGAGCATTTCACTGTCATAAATGATCAATCAACACTTTATGGCAAAGTCTGGCTCGATACTCACACTTAACCCCCCTTTTGTTCTTCTTTTATTTGGAACTAGGCCTTGTAGATTTTTAAAGGCAAAAGGCCCAGAAGCGGATGGTGGCATTTACATGTTTACCAACTTGGAAACAGATCTCTGGGAAATGTCGCTGTGAGGTGGAGGGCACCTCCATCACGCCTTCAGCACACTACTCCCCCCTAGGAACCCCCATAATCCCTTGATTAAGCAGTGCTATGGCTTGTGTAAGAGACCCCAATGCATTGCTGTTTGGCCGCATAAGTTACTTTGTTTTGTTTCTGTCCAAACGCAGCTGACATTTTGTCCAAGATTGTAAAAGATGGAGAATTGATTTTTGGGACGATCCTTACTCCCTCACAGCGGTGGAATCTTCTTTTGGTGCGGCGTCTGGGTGGGGGTGGTATGGGGGCGGGGGGGGCTGGCGGAGAAGGTTTTTGAGGGACACCATGGCCCGAATTCTGAATGATTGCAGGTCAGCCATGGCTGGTGAATATTTATTTTCAGGGGAGTGGCCTAGCAAGCTCCCCTTATTAGTGATCAAACCCCCCCACTAGTGACCAAACCCCCTTATTAGTGATCAAGCCCCCTTATCAGTGATCAAGCCCCCCCTTATTAGTGATCAAGCCCCCTATTAGTTATCAAGCACCCCTATTAATGATCAAGCCCCCCATTAGTGATCAGCCCCCCCTTATTAGTGATCACACCCCGCTATTAGTGATCAAGCCCCCTTATTAGTGATCAGGCCCCCCTATTAGTGATCAAGCCCCCCTATTTGTGATCAAGCCCCCCTTATAAGTGATCAAGCCCCCCCATTAGTGATCAAGCCCCCCTTATTAGTGACCACGCCCCGCTATTAGTGATCAAGCCCCCTTATTAGTGATCAGGCCCCCCCTATTAGTGATCAAGCCCCCCTTATTAGTGATCAAGCCCCCTTATTAGTGATCAGGCTCCCATTATTAGTGATCAAGCCCCCCTATTAGTGACCAAGCCCCCCTTATTAGTGATCAAGCCCCCCCATTAGTTATCAAGCCCCCCTTATTAGTGATCAAGCCCCCATTAGTAATCAAGCCCCCCTTATTAGTGATCAAGCCCCCCTTATTAGTGATCAAGCCCCCCATTAGTAATCAAGCCCCCCTTATTTTTGATTAAGCCCCCTATTAGTGATCAAGCCCCGCCTATTAGTGATGAAGCCCCCTCCCTAATCAGTGATCAAGTGTAACAAGGGAGCCCAAAATAAAACATTTTGAAATAATGGGTTGGAATGGTGCTTTACACACATCACAATTTCTTATTTTAACAAATGGTGTAAAAAGCCAAACCATTCACAGTTGCTTATGTAGAGGAACACTCGCCCAAACCCAATGGGTGCTAGATCACTAACAGTAGACATGAGCCTTTTACAGCATTTCCACGATGACGTAGCCACAATATATGCAAGCATTGCCATTGTAATTCATGCATGTGATGCTCAGCTCACAATATAAGCCAGCGTTGTCACTGTAAGTCGCTTTGGTGACGTTCCGCCCAAAATATACGCAGGCCGTGCTAGTGCCTATCACTTTCATGATGGTGCACCTACAATGTATGCCAGCATTGCCATTGTAATTCATGCATGTGATGCTCAGCTCACAATATATGCCAGCATTGCCATTGTATTCCACTTGCAGGATTCTGATGCACTGTGTGGGCTCCCACTGTCAACAAACCAAATTCATGCTCCCCTGTGATTGCACACACATTGTCTCAGTTACACACACGCAAACACACGCACAGATACACACACTCTCATTAATTCAGTCGCACAAAGAAAGACGCGCATTCACAAAGATTTGCTCACTCAAATACACACACTCATTACAACTCACACATATACACAAGCATTTTAAATGACATTCAAAACATGCACACATACACACCCTTTTTAAGTAACCTTTGCATGTGTCACGGTGTGCTTCAGGTATTATATTCTCAAGAACTCGGGGCTGCAGGTCCTGTCACAGGAAGCCTGAGGACGAAGACGCTGGGCAAGGAATCACTAGGCTACCTATGAACGGAAATGTAGGGCTTCAGTGAGTGAGTGATCACTAACCCACTCGTGCACAGTTAGTTGTGCAAGGGAATAACCTGCAGTGGCAGCACATGCACACCTGGCGTGTGGGGGGGCACTGGGCAGGATGCCTGCCACTCCGCGGCCCCTCCTCTGGCTCTGCCACTGTCTTCGGACACTGGGAAACTAGCAAAGGGCAAGAAGTGTCTGAGAGTATTGCAAGGATTTATGGAACTCACTCTGGCCTGTTGTGAATTCTCTATCCAACGCAGAGGCCACAAACTTGGGTGGCATTTGAGAGCAGCCTTGGCATGCTCTAGGGATGTAATCTGCGGTGTACATAGGGTGTGCACACCTGTAGGTACTCAGGGATTGGTGTAGATAGGGTGTGCATACCTGCAGGAACACTGGGATTGGTGTAGATAGGGTGTGCACACCTGCAGGTACTCAGGAATTGGTGTAGATAGGGTGTGCATACCTGCAGGTACTCTGGGATTGGTGTAGATAGGCTGTGCATACCTGCAGGTACTCAGAGATTGGTGTAGATAGGGTGTGGATACCTGCAGGTACTCAGGGATTGGTGTAGATAGGGTGTGCATACCTATAGTTAGTCGGGGATTGGTGTAGGTAGGGTGTTCACACCTGCTGGTACTCAGGGATTGGTGTAGATAGGGTGTGCATAGCTGCAGGTGCTCAGGGACTGGTGTAGATAGGGTGTGCATACCTGCAGGTACTCAGAGATTGTTGTAGGTAGGGTGTGCATACCTGAAGGTACTCAGGGATTGGTGTAGATGGGGTGTTCATACCTGCAGGTACTCAGGGATTGGTGTAGATAGGGTGTGCATAGCTTCAGATACTCAGGGATTGGTGTAGATAGGGTGTGCACATCTGCAGGTATTCAGGGATTGGTGTAGATAGGCTGTGCATACCTGCAGGTACTCAGGGATTGGTGTAGATAGGGTGTGCATACCTGAAGGTACTCAGGGATTGGTGTAGATAGGGTGTGGATACCAGCAGGTATTCAGGGATTGGTGTAGATAGGGCGTGCATAGCTTCAGATACTCAGGGATTGGTGTAGATAGGGTGTGCATACGTGTAGGTGCTCAGGGATTGGTGTAGATATGGTGTGCATACCTGCAGGTACTCAGGGATTGGTGTAGATAGGGTGTGCACACCTGCAGGTACTCGGAGATTGCTGTAGATAGAGTGTGCATACCTGCAGGTACTCAGGGATTGGTGTAGATATGGTGTGCATACCTGCAGGTACTCAGGGATTGGTGTAGATATGGTGTGCATACCTGCAGGTACTCGGAGATTGCTGTAGATAGAGTGTGCATACCTGCAGGTACTCAGGGATTGGTGTAGATATGGTATGCATGCCTGCAGGTACTCAGGGATGGGTGTAGATAATGTCTGCACAGGGATGGGTGTAGATAGGGTCTTCACACCTGCAGGTACTTAGGGATTGGTGTAGATAGAGTGTGCATACGTAAAGGTACTCAGGGATTGGTGTAGATAGGGTGTGCATACCCGCAAGTACTCATGGATTGTTGTAGATAGGGTATGTATACCTGCAGGTACTCAGGGATTGATGTAGATAGGGGGTGTATACCTGAAGGTACTCAGGGATTGGTGTAGATAGGGGGTGTATACCTGAAGGTACTCAGGGATTGGTGTAGATAGGGTGTGCATACCTGCAGGAACACAGGGTTTGGTGTAGATAGGGTGTGCATATCTGCAGGTACTCAGGGATTGGTGTAGATAGGGTGTGCATACCTGTAAGTACTCGGGAATAGGTGTAGATATGGTGTGCATGCTTGCAGGTACTCAGGGATTGGTTTAGATAGGGTGTGCACGCCTGCAGGAACTCGGGATTGGTGTAGATAGGGTGTGCACACCTGCAGGTACTCAGGGATTGGTGTAGATAGGGTGTGCACACCTGCAGGTACTGGGGGATTGATGTAGATAGGGTATGCACACCTGAATATGGTGTGCACGCCTGCAGGTACTCGGGATTGGTGTAGATAGGGTGTGCACACCTGCAGGTACTCGGGGATTGGTGTAGATAGGGTGTGCACGCCTGCAGGTACTCAGGGATTGGTGTAGCTAGGGTGTGCATGCCTGCAGGTACTTGGGGACTGGTGTCGATAGGGTGTGCACGCCTGCAGTTACTCGGGGATTGGTGTAGATAGGGTCTGCACACCTGCAGGTACTCGGGGATTGGTGTAGATAGGGGGTGCACACCTGGAGATACCGGGGGATTGGTGTAGATAGGGTGTGAACACATGAAGGTACTCAGGGATTGGTGTAGCTAGGGTGTGCACGCTTGCAGGTACTCAGGATTGGTGTAGATAGGTGTAGATAGGGTGTGCATGCCTGCAGGTACTCTGGGATTGGTGAAGATAGGGTGTGCACACCTGCATGTACTCAGGATTGGTGTAGATAGGGTGTGCACGCCTGCAGGTACTCAGGGATTGGTGTAGATATGGTATGCATGCCTGCAGGTACTCAGGGATGGGTGTAGATAATGTCTGCACAGGGATGGGTGTAGATAGGCTGTGCACACCTGCAGGTACTTAGGGATTGGTGTAGATAGAGTGTGCATACCTAAAGGTACTCAGGGATTGGTGTAGATAGGGTGTGCATACCCGCAAGTACTCATGGATTGTTGTAGATAGGGTATGTATACCTGCAGGTACTCAGGGATTGGTGTAGATAGGGTGTGCATACCTGCGGGTACTCAGGGATTGGTGTAGATAGGCTGTGCATACCTGCAGTACTCAGGGATTGGTCTCGATAGGGGGTGCATACCTGAAGGTGCTCAGGGATTGGTGTAGATAGGGTTTGCATACCTGCAGGAACACAGGGATTGGTGTAGATAGGGTGTGCATACCTGATGGTGATCAGGATTTGGTGTAGATAGGCTGTGCATACCTGCAGGTACTCAGGGATTGGTGTAGATAGGGGGTGTATACCTGAAGATACTCAGGGATTTGTGTAGATAGGGTGTGCATACCTGCAGGTACTCAGGGATTGATGTAGATAGGGGGTGTATACCTGAAGGTACTCAGGGATTGGTGTAGATAGGGGGTGTATACCTGAAGGTACTCAGGGATTGGTGTAGATAGGGTGTGCATACCTGCAGGAACACAGGGTTTGGTGTAGATAGGGTGTGCATATCTGCAGGTACTCGGGGATTGGTGTAGATAGGGTGTACATACCTGTAAGTACTCGGGAATAGGTGTAGATAGGGTGTGCATGCTTGCAGGTACTCAGGGATTGGTTTAGATAGGGTGTGCACGCCTGCAGGAACTCGGGATTGGTGTAGATAGGGTGTGCACACCTGCAGGTACTCAGGGATTGGTGTAGATAGGGTGTGCACACCTGCAGGTACTGGGGGATTGATGTAGATAGGGTATGCACACCTGAATATGGTGTGCACGCCTGCAGGTACTCGGGATTGGTGTAGATAGGGTGTGCACACCTGCAGGTACTCGGGGATTGGTGTAGATAGGGTGTGCATGCCTGCAGGTACTCAGGGATTGGTGTAGCTAGGGTGTGCATGCCTGCAGGTACTTGGCGACTGGTGTCGATAGGGTGTGCACGCCTGCAGTTACTCGGGGATTGGTGTAGATAGGGTCTGCACACCTGCAGGTACTCGGGGATTGGTGTAGATAGGGGGTGCACACCTGGAGATACCGGGGGATTGGTGTAGATAGGGTGTGAACACATGAAGGTACTCAGGGATTGGTGTAGCTAGGGTGTGCACGCTTGCAGGTACTCAGGATTGGTGTAGATAGGTGTAGATAGGGTGTGCATGCCTGCAGGTACTCTGGGATTGGTGAAGATAGGGTGTGCACACCTGCATGTACTCAGGATTGGTGTAGATAGGGTGTGCACGCCTGCAGGTACTCAGGGATTGGTGTAGATATGGTATGCATGCCTGCAGGTACTCAGGGATGGGTGTAGATAATGTCTGCACAGGGATGGGTGTAGATAGGGTCTTCACACCTGCAGGTACTCACGGGATTGGTGTAGATAAGGTGTGCATGCCTGCAGGTACTTGGGGATTGGTGTAGGTAGGTTGTTCACGTCTGCAGGTACTCGGGGATTGATGTAGATAGGGTGTGCATGCCTGCAGGTACTCAGGGATTGGTGTAGATAGGTTGTGCACGCCTGCAGGTACTCTGGGATTGGTGTAGATAGGGTGTGCATGCCTGCAGGTACTCGGGGATTGGTGTAGATAGGGTGTGCATACCTGCAGGTACTCGGGGATTGGTGTAGATAGGGTGTGGATACCTGCAGGTACTCAGGGATTGCACTCACTTCTCATTGCTTCCGGCCTTCGTCTCTAGATACTTACATTACTGATGATGATGCAAAGCTACTCATTGGCTTGATAAGGTTACAGGTTACCCAGAACCCAGCTACTTATATGGCACAATACATAGTGCCTACAGAACATGCCTCTCCACCCCCGCTTAAACCTCTAGGTGCCATTCTTCCAACCCACAACCCTACAGCAACACCCCTACCTGGCATCTGGCCTCCTCACCTCCAAAAGACCATAAATAGCTTCTTAATTCCCAACAATGAAAAAACACTACCTTGCATCCTGCCTTCCCACCACCCCCAATAACCACACTACCTGACATCCTGCCTTTCCACCACCCACAATACCACCCCTCCCTGACATTCTGCCTTCCCACCACCCACAATAACTCCACTACCTGGCATCCTTCCTTACTACCACCCACAGAAACACCCCTCCCTGACATTCTGCCTTCCCACCACCCACAATAACTCCACTACCTGGCATCCTTCCTTACTACCACCCACAGAAACACCCCTACCTGCCATCCTGCCTTCCCACCACCCACAATAACTCCACTACCTGGCATCCTGTCTTCCTACCACCTACAAAGACACCCCTACCTGGCATCCCGCCTTCCCACCACCCGCAATAACACCCCTACCTGGCCTCCTGCTTTCCCACCACCCTCAATAACACCCTTACCTGGCCTCCTGCCTTCCCACCACCCGCAATAACACCCCTACCTGGCATCCTGCCTTCCCACCACCCGCAATTACACCCCTACCTGGCATCCTGCTTTCCCACCACCCGCAATTACACCGCTAACTGGCATCCTGCCTTCCCACCACCCGCAATAACACCCTTACCTGGCCTCCTGCCTTCCCACCACCCGCAATTACACCCCTACCTGGCATCCCGCCTTCCCACCACCCTCAATAACACCCTTACCTGGCTTCCTGCCTTCCCACCACCCGCAATAACACCCCTACCTGGCATCCTGCCTTCCCACCACCCGCAATTACACCCCTACCTGGCATCCTGCTTTCCCACCACCCGCAATTACATCCCTACCTGGCATCCTGCCTTCCCACCACCCGCAATAACACCCTTACCTGGCCTCCTGCCTTCCCACCACCCGCAATTACACCCCTACCTGGCCTCCTGCCTTCCCACCACCCTCAATAACACCCTTACCTGGCCTCCTGCCTTCCCACCACCCTCAATAACACCCCTACCCGGCATCCTGCCTTCCCACCACCCTCAATAACACCCCTACCTGGCCTCCTGCCTTCCCACCACCCTCTATAACACCCTTACCTGGCATCCTGCCTTCCCACCACCCTCAATAACACCCCTACATGGCCTCCTGCCTTCCCACCACCCTCAATAACACCCCTACCTGGCCTCCTGCCTTCCCACCACCCGCAATAACACCCCTACCTGGCATCCTGCCTTCCCACCACCCGCAATTACACCCCTACCTGGCATCCTGCTTTCCCACCACCCGCAATTACATCCCTAACTGGCATCCTGCCTTCCCACCACCCGCAATAACACCCTTACCTGGCCTCCTGCCTTCCCACCACCCGCAATTACACCCCTACCTGGCCTCCTGCCTTCCCACCACCCTCAATAACACCCCTACCCGGCATCCTGCCTTCCCACCACCCTCAATAACACCCCTACCTGGCCTCCTGCCTTCCCACCACCCTCTATAACACCCTTACCTGGCATCCTGCCTTCCCACCACCCTCAATAACACCCCTACCTGGCCTCCTGCCTTCCCACCACCCGCAATAACACCCCTACCTGGCCTCCTGCCTTCCCACCACCCGCAATAACACCCTTACCTTGCCTCCTGCCTTCCCACCACCCGCAATAACACCCCTACCTGGCCTCCTGCCTTCCCACCACCCTCAATAACACCCTTACCTGGCCTCCTGCCTTCCCACCACCCTCTATAACACCCTTACCTGGCATCCTGCCTTCCCACCACCCTCAATAACACCCCTACCTGGCCTCCTGCTTTCCCACCACCCGCAATAACACCCCTACCTGGCCTCCTGCCTTCCCACCACCCGCAATAACACCCCTACCTGGCCTCCTGCCTTCCCACCACCCGCAATAACACCCTTACCTGGCCTCCTGCCTTCCCACCACCAGCAAAACCACCCTTACCTGGCATCCCGCCTTCCCACCACCCGCAATAACACCCCTACCTGGCCTCCTGCCTTCCCACCACCCGCAATAACACCCTTACCTGGCCTCCTGCCTTCCCACCACCAGCAAAACCACCCTTACCTGGCATCCCACCTTCCCACCACCCGCAATAACACCCCTACCTGGCATCCTGCCTTCCCACCACCCAGCCAATTATACATGCTATTCAGGTCTCCAGCAGAAGTGAGGTTGGGGATTGGTAGACCAGTGGTCCCACCACAGCTACAGCAGTACAGTTCCAGTACCAGGCGGAAATAGACTGGCCAGTCTGTCCTGGCATTTCTTCTTTCTTTTCTGAAATGCATTTTACTCATATTCACAAAAATAAAATAAAAACTCATAAGCAAAAATGAACAAATGGTGTTCAAAGTAATGATTTTCTCCTCCCTTACCTATTCTCCCATCCTAAACTCCCCCTTCCAACCCCAACGGTATTCTTAATTACCACTCTGTGTTCCGAGTTTGAATGTATTGCCTATTGGTTTCAGGAGCAAACAGTTTTCCCAAATAACATGTTTACGGATTCACACAGATTCTGTGTTCATCGTCTACCTTGACGTCACTCCCCCTCGGTCAATTCATTCTACCCCCCCATCCTCACCAATATTCACTACAAATCAAAAATGTTGTGAGCTCGTAGACTCTGGGGGCATGTCAGCTCTCAATAATCTAAGGTTGGAAAATGGAGTAGTGGCCCGGCACTTCACCACTAACGCTCCGCGGCTTTCGACGAGATCCACGGAGAGCTGCTTCTTGATGCAATAACTTAGTCCACAGAAGTTCATTTGTGCACATCAGGTTTTTGCCCCAGTTACCGGATTGACCCCTAGCTACATAGTTGTAACAATGTTCCCCCTAGTGGACCCCTAAGGATACATATGTTTAAATGGAATGACAACTGCAATCATTCCAGGATCCAACAGGAATGTCTTGGCATTGACCAAAGCGATATATCTCGCACCACCTCCCCTCCAGAACCCTAACACTCTGGGGCTGTCCCACCACACATGCAAAAGTGGTCCTCGGCATCTCATCGGTGCCCACAGCTTCTTAAGCGTGGAGTGTTCTTATGCCTACGCCTTTGTGTGATCATGTAACCATGTGTAGTACAGCCTTTATGCAATGTCCCCTATGTTGCCTGAGTATTGATGATTCGTGTGGCTATAATCCTTATACTCTAACAATCTTTTCCTGAGAGAGTTTTACTTAAACCTTTATAGCACGCTACTGCACATGGCCACATCATATGGGACAGTGAATCCTTACAAATCTTATATATATTGGTGACAAGCCCTTCCATTGAGGATATATTGATGACAAGCCCTTCCATTGAGGATATATTGGTGACAAGCCCTTTTATTGAGGATATATTGGTGATAAGCCCTTTCATTGAGGATATATTGGTGACAAGCACTTTTATTGAGGATATATTGGTGACAAGCCCTTTTATTGAGGATATATTGGTGATAAGCCCTTTCATTGAGGATATATTGGTGACAAGCACTTTTATTGAGGATATATTGATGACAAGCCCTTCCATTGAGGATATATTGGTGATAAGCCCTTCCATTGAGGATATATTGGTGATAAGCCCTTCCATTGAGGATATATTGGTGACAAGCACTTTTATTGAGGATATATTGATGACAAGCCCTTCCATTGAGGATATATTGGTGATAAGCCCTTCCATTGAGGATATATTGGTGATAAGCCCTTCCATTGAGGATATATTGGTGATAAGCCCTTTTATTGAGGATATATTGGTGACAAGCACTTTTATTGAGGATATATTGATGACAAGCCCTTCCATTGAGGATATATTGGTGATAAGCCCTTTCATTGAGGATATATTGATGACAAGCCCTTCCATTGAGGATATATTGGTGATAAGCCCTTCCATTGAGGATATATTGGTGATAAGCCCTTCCATTGAGGATATATTGGTGACAAGCACTTTTATTGAGGATATATTGATGACAAGCCCTTCCATTGAGGATATATTGGTGATAAGCCCTTCCATTGAGGATATATTGGTGATAAGCCCTTCCATTGAGGATATATTGGTGATAAGCCCTTTTATTGAGGATATATTGGTGACAAGCACTTTTATTGAGGATATATTGATGACAAGCCCTTCCATTGAGGATATATTGGTGATAAGCCCTTTCATTGAGGATATATTGATGACAAGTCCTTCCATTGAGGATATATTGATGACAAGCCCTTCCATTGAGGATATATTGGTGACAAGCCCTTTCATTGAGGATATATTGATGACAAGCCCTTCCATTGAGGATATATTGATGACAAGCCCTTCCATTGAGGACATATTGATGACAAGCCCTTCCATTGAGGATATATTGGTGACAAGCACTTTTATTGAGGATATATTGATGACAAGCCCTTCCATTGAGGATATATTGGTGATAAGCCCTTCCATTGAGGATATATTGGTGATAAGCCCTTCCATTGAGGATATATTGGTGATAAGCCCTTTTATTGAGGATATATTGGTGACAAGCACTTTTATTGAGGATATATTGATGACAAGCCCTTCCATTGAGGATATATTGGTGATAAGCCCTTTCATTGAGGATATATTGATGACAAGTCCTTCCATTGAGGATATATTGATGGCAAGCCCTTCCATTGAGGATATATTGGTGACAAGCCCTTTCATTGAGGATATATTGATGACAAGCCCTTCCATTGAGGATATATTGGTGATAAGCCCTTCCATTGAGGATATATTGGTGATAAGCCCTTTTATTGAGGATATATTGGTGACAAGCACTTTTATTGAGGATATATTGATGACAAGCCCTTCCATTGAGGATATATTGGTGATAATCCCTTTCATTGAGGATATATTGATGACAAGTCCTTCCATTGAGGATACATTGGTGATAAGCCCTTTCATTGAGGATATATTGATGACAAGCCCTTCCATTGAGGATATATTGGTGATAAGCCCTTTCATTGAGGATATATTGATGGCAAGCCCTTCGATTGAGGATACATTGGTGATAAACCCTTTAATTGAGGATATATTGGTGACAAGCCCTTTCATTGAGGATATATTGATGACAAGCCCTTTCATTGAGGATATATTGGTGCCAAGCCCTTTTATTGAGGATATAGTGGTGATGTCTTTTTTGACAGGAGTTAGTGTTCTTTTGGCCACTGGTTTTCTATTCTTCTGCATTAGCCAGTGTCTAGGTTGAAAATATTGCAATCAGTCAGACTCAGATTGTGAAGGCTCCTGTTTACAGGATTCGAAGGATTTAATCAGGCAATTTCTAGATAAGTCTAATATGCACCATATGCACCAAGTTGTGTGAATGTGGGCACTTGCCATACCTATGCCCAGTTGTGGACATTGGCATGGGCATTGACCGTATGGAGTTGTGAATGAAGGTGGGCGCCGCCCCTGGACGTAATTGCAAGCTTTGGCATGTGCCACGTTTCGAAGGGGCTGGGAGCAATAGCCTGCAAAAACAACTATATAAGATGATGAATGCCAACCATCCGCCACATATGGATGGAGTAGCCTTGGCTAGTCGTCGCCGCGCAACGACTGGATTGGGAATGCTCTCTGGGCCAGATTTGAAGCGACACACAAACGCCTACCTGCCCCGCATGCAGACAGGTGTCATGTAGGTGGCCGCGGCCGAACTTGGGTAAGGTTATGAATGTGAGTGGGTACCGTGTGTGAAATGGACTGTAAGTATCGGATGGCCCAGATCAGGACAGAGGGACAGAGACGCTCCCGCAACCCTTGTGGAGAGAATACGGAAATTTAGCACCACAGTTCCAGACAGCAACACCAATTAACCAATCCACTAACAATTTCACCCCTATGCATACACCCCTCAAACTCTAACCACACAACCACAAACCTACAAAACAACAATCTGCACAAACTTCACTACACTGCAACAACAAAACAAACCACACAAGGACTCGTACAACAGCACACGAGGACTATCGATCGTAAAAGACCCCAAGCGCAGCCAACAGACCCACCGGGCTGAAGCCACCAACAGCACATCACTGCTCTCTTGCACTTTTCTAGCGTATTCCCACTAACTCACCCCCCTTCCCCTTTCTTTTCAGAGCTGCCAGAGCGCCAGGGGACCACTCCGGTGGTGATAGTGTGCGGTACAAATATCCTTTAACATTAACATTAACATCCTCTTTTATTGCACCACAGCTGAAATGCAGAAGGGTGCAAAGTTGAGGTGAAGTCTGAATGCATAGTTATTAGGGGAGATGGGAGATGGAAACGTACAAAGCCCCAGAGGAACCGTAAGAGAATCCCAAATACTGCACACTGACTTGCTGACTTACGCAAAAAAAATGAAGTCTTGAGTTTTTGGGTACCCAGTGCGCTCTCCAAAAGGGAACCCCACAGGTGACCGTGTCCTTGTGTCATCAAACGCCACTCTCCCAAGACTCTCAATTGTGCTGCTTCATGGTAAATTAGCACGTCCGGTCGCAGTAAACCTCCTTCGGAAAAAGTAACTTGAATCAACTTTTTGGAAAGTCTGGCTCTCTTAAACCGCAAATGAAATGATACATATAATTCTGCAGTTTTGTAGATCACGCTTTGGTGAAGGTGTAGAAAGGACTTGGAACAGGTAAAGAAGACTAGACGCCATAATGAGAAAGAAAAGGCAGATCATAATGAGAAAGAAATCACAATTATATTCCAGAAAAACTCATCAATTTTCCTGATGGTGATGAGTCCCTTATATTTTGGAAGCTTCTCATCTAGTTTTAATTCAATACATAATTTTATTTTTGGTAAAACACACTTTTATGTAAAAACTACTGCAGGATAATAGTGATAATGATTCTGAAAATAATATGACTGTTTTTAGGATTGCTAAGAAATGTCACAATGTCCACATGTCGCCTAATCGAAGCTGGGTAAAACTGCACTATATAAGTAAAACAGCATACTTGGCATACAGCATAACATACAGGCATACAGCATACATGGTTATGTGCACAATCTTATTATGATTTGCAGCATAGAAGATAGAGTGCACCCCTTTTCTTTGGATCCGGTACGTCAGTACACTGTCTCTTGTTCCGATCTAAAATAGTTCTAGAATAGCTGCAAATCCTTTCATTCTTATTCTTTATTTTTGGTAGCCGATCTGGTCTGCATGCCCAGAACTTCTTCTTTTGCTTCACTGTCAGTAGATGCAGGAGGGGTCAAGGTCTTTCCTTTGTACGGATTGATGTCGTGCAGGTACAGCCAGGCTCATCTTCCTTGTAGCTTGACAGCTGTGGGAGTAACTTCTTCCACTTGGTATGGTCCCTCGAAACGGGGTTTATTCCAAATGTGAACAACCTTTCGCACCAGCACCTGGTCCCCTGGATATAAACTAGTTTGCTTCAATAGATTGTTGGGATCAATTGGTTGGCTGTCTTCTTCATTCCTCTTTGACCCCTCCCTCCGATTCTTGATCTGTTGAGAAATAAAAGAGACACTAGCAGTCATAGTTACCAAATAATAATGTGTCTCATCACCTAATGTCTTTGCTACACTGTGAGCATCAGTTTCTAACCTAGTAGGAGGACCAAGAGGTATTCTCATACAGCGTTCAGTCACCAACTCATGAGGAGTCAGGTGGTGATCTGAGCCAGGCTGATTTCGTATTGCATATAATGCAAGGGATAGGCAATGTAACCACCCCTTTTATTTTTAAAGTAATCTTAATTTTAGCTATCCTCTCATTAAGAAGTCCATTTAAACAATCACAAGTCCCATTCGACTGTGGGTGCTAGGCAGAAGAGAACTTATGCTTTATATCCAATAAAACGGTAACCTGCTTGAATAGTTTATTCAGAAAATGTGGTCCATTGTCAGAGCGCAAGACTTCACACACACTTGGAAACACCTCACGCACAAGGAACTTGGTAGCGCATGTGGCATTGGTGTGCGTACATGGACCTGCCTCAATCCATCTGGAAATGGGACATATTACTACCAGCATGTACCTATAACCATTGCATGTCTGCAACAAATCTACACAAGAGAGAGAGGGAATTGTAGATGATGAAATGGGCCTTTGGGCCTAGTAATTGCTCCTCTTACCGTTCGCAAAGTGTGCCCTGCTGTGAATTTCTGGCACACAATGCACTTTACAATAAACTGTGCCAAATGTTCTAATACATTTGGTGGAAACAAATCTTCTGCAATTATAGCAGCAAGACTCTCATGAGCCGCATATGTGGGTAGTGAAGCTGCTCCAGTGCTACCCTCAATAACGCTAGCGGCATAACCGGCTTTCCAGTACTGTCTTGTCTTCATATTGCTTTGGCGGGGGATAAAGAACACCCCTGCTTTCTGCATAAATCTTGCTCCTCTTGTGGGGTGTTCGCCCTTGTGACTCAATTAAATTAACAATCGACAACACATTGAAACCTTCCTTTACCATCATAAACCATCCTGATTTCTGTTGAACACTTTTGACTTCTAAATCAGAAATATTTGGGAAATATGCTGCCTTTTTGGCTTCTAAATCTCTGGCTTCATCACCGCAAGAAATCATGTCTGTTTGTTTAGTGTGGGATGTACATTTCACGACTGCGATAGCCAATGGGAGTCTTAGTGCCTTAATACGCTTATCCAATAGGGACGCATGTTGCACTGGTGTGCTGTCTGTCTGCGTAGAGGAAGATCTCCTTTTCCTGCATTACAAACCTGCATGCAAAGTTGGCGTCACACATGCAGAGTCAGAGTACATGTCGCTTCGTCATCCCCGTGTCTTTGAAGTGCGTCAATAAGTGCCATTAATTCTGTAGCCTGTTACTACTTCAAATTCACCCCCACGGTTCAGCTTTACTACTGCTGACCTAGTATGCCTTTCACCAGTTGTTTGGTCAATTTTTGAAGAACCATCAATAAAGAGAATGTCCCGCCCTACGAGAGCCTTTTCTCTAACATGAGGAATATTATCATAAAACTCAGTATACGTTGTGCAATCATGTACACAATTATCTTTCCCTACTGGTTTTGCTATACATGTTGCTGTGTTCGCTGTCTTACATATGATAATTTAAATTGCAGGATTCAAGATTATTACCTTGTATCCTGATGTTCTTTGCCTGGTCAATGTACTTGTGGGTTTCTCTAGAATAGCAAATAATGCGTGTCAACAAATAAGGTCACTGAACTCCTCATTGTAATACTTGATGCTTTTTCAATAGCAAATGCAGCAGAAGCTAACGCTGGTTTGCACAGGTAATGCCCTTTCATTACTGGATCTGAAATCCTGCTATAGCAAGCCAATGGTTTATGTCCTTGTCATAATGTTGTTTTCTATGAGAGGACTGCTGTCATAACTTCTCCATTTCAATGGGAAAATAGGTTAAATTCTTCATGATAGTCTGGAATTCCTAGCACAGGGTCTGTACTGGTCACCACTTTTAACTCTTCAAATCCTTCAGTCATTTCATCTGTTCATGTTCTCTTAATTTTGTCTACCTGTGCTCCTTTATGTCCTTTTTAAAGTGGTCGAATATATGTACTGTAATCGAATAAACCCCAGGCTCTGCAGTAGTGACATAGGCCTACACATTGTTGCATTTCCCTCACTATTTTAGCTTCTGAAGTCTTTATAACTGTTTCTGCTCTTTCAGGCGTCATCTTTCTTCCTTTTTGAGGGATTAACTGTCCTATATACAGGACCTCTTCTTGACAATAGTGTATTGTTTATTGTCTACTTTGCATCCTTTCTCTGTTAGTATGGTCATAAGTCAAACTGAGTCTTCTCTGCATCTTTCTTCTGTCTCACTGCAGACTAATATGTCATCTACATATTGAATTCTTGCACTCTCAAGCTGTACATTACACAGATTAATCTGGAGGTCCCTGTTAAAGATTGAGGGGGACTCACAGTACCCCTGAGGCAAACAAGTATGTTTCAGGCACGTATTTCTATATGAAAAGAAAGTCAAATCTTGTGAGTCCTCATGAGGGGGAATTGAGAAGAACGTGTTTATTTAAATCTATAACTGTAAAATATTTGGCCTTAGATGGAATATTACATAATATTGTAGCGGGATTGTGAACTCAAGGAAACTGCTTCAACAATATTGATTAGAGAACATAGATCCTGAATAAATCTCCATGACCCCCCCACCCCCAGTTGATTTCTTCACTGGGTACACAGCCATGTTACATGAGTACTCAGATGGCACCAATATTCCCTGCTTCATTAAATGGTCTCAAACATACCTTCATCTGTCTCTCTGGACGTGGGATATTGCTATGTGTGTGCCAAAAGTGCTCATGGTTTAAGCTTAGTTTTAACAGCTCCTACTCCTTTCCATAGACCCTCATCATATGGACTATTAGCCCATAAAATATTGGAACTTTCTCTAAATCTTCCTGGAAAAATAATGGTTTCTTTTTTACCACTGCCATTCTCTCTGGTATTTCTCTATTCTCCAATTTAATCCAATGAGTCAGATTTATAAAGAATACTAATTCATCCCTGGAAATCTCCTTGTCTGTCAGGTCTGTCAACCTATATCCTTCACCGAGGGCTATCACTGTTCTCCTTCCTCTCCCCTCATCATCTGTTCAATGGACCACCACCCTTTCTTCTCTGACCACTGCTGCGTCTAGCTCAAAGGGGATAACCTGTCCTTCTTCATCATCCATAGGTATTTCTGGTCTAAAGAAAAACTCTTCAGGTATTCTCAATATTTGACCTACCAACATGGCTAACCACATTAATAAAACAGTCACTCTATACAAAAATACTTCTGGATCTAAAGAGACCCCTCGTAATGCCTTCTATCTTGTAAAGGCAAATATAAACTCTTTCACGTTCATATAATGTATCCCTAGAGTGGAGCACACTATTCCTTTGTAAGTAAAAGATATTGTCATGTTAAGTTTTGTCATCAAGTCACACCGTAATATGTTTACTGGTGTCTGCTGCAAATATAATAATGGCATACACACGTTGTGTTCTCCTATAGAGATTGGTCATTCTTCTGTAAAAGGAACTAAGCTCATCACCCAGAGAATCCCTGCGCATTCATGGCAATGCCTGACATTGGGTATTTTCCCCTCACGAACATAGGAACGAGTTACTCCAGTGTCTACAAGGAACAAAAATGCCTTGCCTCTGATTGTTACCTTGACCCTTGGTTCCTCTTGGGGGTCCTGTGTCACTGATAGTACTGAACACATTAGGTCACTCTGTGGGCTGTCCTATTGTGGGTATAAAATCATCCCTGTACCCATGAAAGGATTTCCTCGTACCATGGTCAAACTCCCTGTGCTTGCTGGGTCTGTATCGGTTGGGCTTTCATAGGCACTTGCTTTGGTTGCCCTTGTGGCGGTTGGCTTTGTAATGGAGCTGGCTGTGTTTGCTGTATTTGTGGTGCACGTGTCTGATTCTGCGTGTGATCTTGGGCATAATACTCATGTGGTTCTGTATTGTATTGTGAAACACAGCCCATACCCCCTCTTGAAGTTTGTGAATTGTGCTGCATGCCCCTCTACTTCTACATTTTCGGGCTATATTTCCCATCCTCCCACAATTCCAGCACTGTTGCAGCTGTCCGCCATTAAATCCTCCTGCTCCTCCATGAGGGTTTTGAAAATCCACCTCGTCCTCCTCTAGGTCAATTCCCTCTCTCTCTTGGCCACAAACGATACCCAGTCTGATCCATAGGGTACACTACATTGCTTTGCTGCACTGGTCGTATCTCTTGTGTCGTCACACCTTTACCACTCGTCAATACTGCTCCCTCTATGGCTAATTTTGACAATTATTTCTACACTAACTTTGCTTCCTCCTGCTTTCTACGCTCAGCATTCTTCCTATTCTTCTCCTTTAACAATCGACAATGATGTACGATAGTCAACTATATTTCTGGACATGGCTTTGCTTCCATCCCTACCTGTTTCTTCATCCGCCTTTGCTCAGTCTCAGGCAGTCTCTGACATAAAATGCCGTAAACTAATGCCACCATTTTATCCCACAATTCTCTCGTATTGAGACTCCATCACTCTTGAATAGCTTGAATAAAGGTAACAGGATCTTCATCCTCGTCCAAATCTCTGAGTCATGATCGCACCTATGCCTGATGTATCGGGATATTATACTCTCAGCGCCCATTATACATCTGCTTTGTAATTGTTAAATGGAGCACCATCGTGTGTCATGCTTTGTCCAGTCACACGTGCATACCCTTCTCATTTCCAAATATTGTCAGCCCTCCCTCCTAGAGTGGCTGCCAGCAGGCCTTTTATGTCATTTTAGGCCAAGCCAACCCCAGCACTGCCACCCACCTGACCCAAGAAGCGTGTGTCTGTTGAGGCCTTTCCTGCCACTTTCTCACCCCCCCCCCACATGCCATTTGGCTGACTCACACCCTGACACAGCATTTCCATGCTCCACTCTGCTATATCTGATACTCTCGATGTTCTTGCCCCTGTCATGAGGATCCGCCTGAAGCCCAAAGCCAAGTGCAAATTCTGGTGTGACTCAGACCTCACCACCCTCAAACACAAGAGCAGAGTGGCTAAGAGGAGATGGCGTGCTTCATGCACACCCTCTGACAAACTGGCCTGCCGCCTGCTCCAAAGGCAATACCGGCTCTCTGTCCTCACCAAGAAGAGAGCTCACATCCAAACACACATCTCTGCAGCATCTAACAACTCGACTGAACTCTTTAAAATCTGCAAGGAACTGGCCAATCCTGCCGCAGTCTCTACCTCTCCTGTCCCTTACCAGGCCCTCTGCATGGCACAGGCCTCTCAGTTTATCTCTAAAACTCAGGACATGCTGTCCTCTCTCTCCTCCTCTCCCCTTCCTCCCTCTACTCCCTGCTCTTCCTCTGGCCCTTCTTCAGCCTCCTCTCCTCCCTCCTTCTCTGTCTTTCTCCTTTTCTCCCCAGATGAGGCTTCTAGACAAGTCCAATATGAAAGACTTGTCAAAACAGGTTCATCCCTGTTCCTCCAAAACCATCAAGGACTACAATGATTCCCTAGCTCCTGCCCTGGCCAACATCTGCAACCACTCCTTCACCACTAGAGTCTTCCCTTCCCCCATGGAGCACTCTCTTGTGCACCCTCTTTTTAAGAAATCCTCTGCCGACCCGTCCTGCCCGGCTAACTGTCCCCCAATCATCATCACTCCTTTCCTGGGCAAACTCTAGGAAAAGCTGGCCATCTCCCAGCTCAATCTCCACACTGGATCTGTTGGTTGTCTCCATGATCATCAGTCTGAGCTGCCAGAAGCACGGAAACTGCTCTCCTGAACATCCGTGAAGACCTTCTCTCCAACCTTGATTCCAACACCCCCTGTGTCCTCATCTTACTTGATCTCTCTTCTGCCTTTGCCATGGTCATCCATGCCATCCTGCTCAACCATCTCTGTGATAACCTGGGGATCACCGGTCAGGCCCTGGCGTGGCTGACTTCTTTCCTCTCTGATCGACCCTCCCAGGTTCAACTTGGGTCCTTCCTCTCCTCTCTATCTCTACTTAGTGTTCCCCAGGAGTCTAAACTCTCTCCCTGGCTGTTCAACCAATACATGGCACTTCTTTCCCACCGCATTGCGGCGCTCTGCCCCAACTTCCAGTGCTATGCGATGACACTCAGCTCATTTTCAGGCTGCCCTCAGATACCTCTTCTCCCTCTCTCATCTCTGACTGTCTGTCCACCAACCAGGAGTGGTGTGCCGCCAACCATCTCGGCCTTAATGCCAGCTAGACTGATATTCTCCTCATCAGCACACCCACTCCCTCCTTTCCTGCCACTCTCTGGCTGGCCTCCCATGGCCCTCTTCCTGCTCCCACCTGTGAGGCTAAAAACCTTGAGGTCATCTTTGACTCCACACTCTCCTTCTCGCCTCACCTCTCTGCCGTCTCTAAGACGTCACACTACCAGCTGCAACTTCTCAGAGGTATTCTTCCTTTCCTCTCCTTCCCCCAGAAGCTCACTCTCTCCAGAGCTCTGGTTCTCTCTATGCTGGACTATTGTAACAACCTCTTTCTAAACCTGCCAGCTTCTACTCTCCGCCCTCTGCAACTCATCCAGAACAGGACTGCAAGACTTGTCCTTGGGCTCAAGCCTAGGGCTTGTATCTCTCCAGAATGAAATCTCTGCACTGGCTCCCAGTGGCTGCGAGGATTAAGTGCAAAACCCTCTGCATTGTCTACAAGGCCTTCTGGGGCACAGGGCCTCAATACCTTCAACTCTCTTTTCCTAAATATCTTCCTTCTGGAGCTCTTCGCTCATCCGCCTCCAACTCCCTCATGGTCAGTCACTTCTCCAAGCAACGAGTTGGTGTTAGATCTCTTTCTTCGGCTGGGGCCTCCCTCTGGAACAGCCTCCCTGCCTCCCTGAAACTTAAGGAGAATCATCTCTGGTTCCAGAAGCACCTCAAAACCTTACTCTTTGCTTCGGCTTTTTCTCCTCCTCTCCCCTGCTGACTTCCTGGCTGATACTGAAACTGTACTGTTTATCGGGCCACCCTCTGCTCTCGGGCCCAGGTCCCTTCCCCTGCCAGTCGCACACCTGCACTGCTTTCCTGTTAACCCTCCCACTTTGGGACTGTTTTCTGTACCCCTACAGACCCACTACCAATACTTGACACCTGATGGCTGCACTTACCCTTGTACTTTCCACCTGCTGGCCGTACTTTTACCTATTGTTATTTATTCTATTATCCGATGTACCGCACTGTCTCCTCCCCCGCACTTTGCTCCTTCCCCCTTCCCATACACTTGCGCGATCTGAATGACACCTGGCCTAGTATGATCGTTGTCTGTCTTCCCTCTGTTCCTCCTCCCTTGCCTCGTCGCACCTTGAAACACTTGTGTATAGGCACGTTATAAATGCCATATCCTATCATATCATTGCTAATGTCATTCCTGCTGTCATTCTCTCTAACTCATAAATCCATTTTGCCGCACCCGAAGTCAAACTAGGTAATTTACATTTAAAATTATCCTTGTCCATTTGTGGCCATGGTAAATATTGTGGTCACCCTCCCCCTTTCTCTGATAATGGGAATTTTGAAAACCATGATCCATAATCTTAAACATCTACACTTCTTGTTTTCCAGGTGGGTCTATTCTTGCCCCGTTTGTCTCTGTCGTGTGGCAGTGACCTTAATGTGCTTACATAAGGCGGGGATACATTCCCCGCACTGTGCGACCATGCTTTGGTCACTCAGTGTATGGTGTTGGTTCTGGTGTTTTTTCTTCAGGGTCCTCTAAGTCTGACCATGTTACCCCTTTTTATACACTTGAGTCTGTCAAAAAACCACATACACCCTCTCTTCGTGCCTTCTCGCTTTCTTCCCTTTCTTCGTCTGACATCATCATGCCGCCAACTTGTATGGCTTTCATCCCTTTCCACATCATCAAGTTCTGATCTACTTAAAGAGAGTGTTCTATGTTCATTCATTATGACATCATCTGACCTTCCTCCTGCTTCCTTTAATAGAGATCCTTCGAAATCCTCTTGGGTTTTACACCAATTTTTATCCATTATTTGCCTGTATAAATCCCCAATCCTTTACACTATGTTTTCGGCTTCATGCTCGTCAGCGAATGTAAATCCTGAGAATACTTTTTTTCGAAAAGCCATTCTTTCGAAAAGATATTCTTCCGAAATAAATTTGAATATGGTATCTAAATGAAGGTACGTATTAGTGCAGGACTGGGGCCAGGGTTAGGGCTGAGGCTTGGGTTAGTTTAAGGTTAAGGTTTACATTGGGGGGTTAAATTAGGGTTAGGGTTAGGGTTAGGGTTGGGGTAGGGTTAGGGTTTGGGGTTAGGGGTGGGGTTAGGGTTGGGGCTAGGGTTAGTTTAAGTGTTAAAATAGCATTGGGGTTGGGGCTTGGGTTAGTTTAGCGGTTTAATTAGGGTTAGGGTTAGGGTTGGGGATAGGGTTAGGGCTGAGGGTTAGGGTTCGGATGGGGGTAGGGTTAGTTTAAGTGTTAAAATAGGGTCAGGGTTGGGGTTTGGGTTAGTTTAAGGGTAACATTGGGATTAGGGTTAGGGTTGGGGCCAGGGCTAGGGTTTAGGTTTAGGGTTGGGGCTTGGGTTAGGGTTGGGGGGTGGGAGAGGTGGCTTGGGGGTTGGGCGGAACCCCCTCAATATACACAAAAACTTTGAAATGTAACATGGGGCTGGCCAGTGCTGAAATTTCAGAACCAGCTCCATGTAATGTTTTAAAATTACAAAAAAAACATTGAAATGCTACTTTTAACATGTAAAAGTGCATTTCTACTGAAACCAGTCCATGGGCCTCATTACGGGTCGGGCAGTAAACCCTGTAAAGACTGGTAGGGGGTGTCTGTACTTCCGCTCTCTACATGGTAGAGGAGAGGCACAGAGGACCCCAGCCAAGATTCTCTATTATTGGTACGTGGTCGAGCAATCAAGGCCTAGCTTCTCAGGAGGTGATGCAGGCTGGTTCTTAAGTACAGTGTGGTCCCCGAACCCCCAGAAAGGAATGTCCACACACTGTATTACTGAAAACACAGTATTTATATAATTAATATTCAAAGGTATGTACACAATCACAATAATGCACTTTGTACTTGGAAGTCAATAATGATAAATATATACACATCTAGAGTGGTACCACTAATGTTATCAAATCTCATTAAAGTGCATCAACTGTACGGTTAAAATGTCACACAGATCAATAACGAGTAAACCAGCAATAGAGATAGGCCGGAACGTAAGATGGTTGAAACAATAGGCACAGTTCTGTGTGGAGATCCCCCCCACCTGGGCAACCTGTAAATAAAGATATATAGCAGAAGCCCAGTCCATATAATGTTCGATAGTCTTACTTCTTCCTATTAATGTTTTACCCCCCCAATGTACCTGGTGGAGTAGAGTTCTCCGACGATGCATCGACCGATCCTTCTTGAGTGCCTCCCTTTCAGGCGGGAGCCACGGATTGTCGAGAGGTGTCGGGGAACTTGGCATTCAGTGTCGGGGAATCGACGGCCATTCTTGAGTGCCCTCCCTTTAAGGCGGGAGTCACGGGTCGTCGAACTTCCGACGGTGAATAGGGTGAACTACGGCAGGGAAGTGACAGCTTCGTTCCTAGCAGTGCTCGTCGATGACAGAGCGTCGGCGTCCTGCAAGGAAGAGGCGTGCGGGGCACCTCGATGATGATAGTTCTGGACCGCAAAGAGATGATGAAGAACTGTGGCCCAGCAAGGGCGTCGAGTCGTCGGCGTGTAGGTGGCGGGAAACCCACCGGTGGATGCTCCTCGGCGCGTCAACGGTCGGGCTTTCTCCAGCGGGAGACAAGCGGGTGACGATGCAGACGAGAGCGTCCGATGATCAATGGAAGTTCTTAGGCAAACGGGAGCACAGCGGCTCCGGTCGGCGACGGCGGTCATCGATAGTGGCGGACAACAGTCCGGGTGCTTCTCCTTGGAGTTCCGCAGCAGTCCCCTTTCGGGTCGGCAGCCTGTCGAAGGTCTGTCTACCAGGGAGCGTTGGCACAGATCAGCTGTGCACGATGGTCCCTCGTAGCTCGGGAAGAGGGCGCCTTACCAGGTCTTCTCTGGGTCAGTCCTTGGAGGCACAGCAGCTTTCAGATTGTGAAGGAGAGCAACAGCAATTCTTCTCGTCCAGCAGGGCTTCAAGGTCAAGCGTCAGTTAATCCAGTTACTCGTCGTAGTGGACTTCAGCTTCTGAACACGATTCCTAGCAGTGAGAGGTCCCCAGATATACTGTTGATCTCCAATTCATTCCGCTGGGTCACACTCAAGCATCCAATCACGACTACGGGCATTCATGCAGGCAGGCAGCCAATCAGGCACACAAGGTATTCAGGCCATTCACTTCTCTCCAGACACTCACAACAAGTTATGCGTATTGGGACAGGTACCGAGCCATTCAACACTCCAAGCTGCATTCATACCGGTTTCGGGCAGGGTTGTCTCAGTCATTGTGTCAACCACCAGATACTAGAAACCCACAACACAGAATGCATATTCGTCACACACTCTATTCACCCAGGTCCCACCCACAGGAGGTACCCACAACATACATCACCGGGAAGGCTCCAGCTAGTCTGGCCGGGCCTTCACAACAACACCATATATGGCACTTCCACCCAACAGCCAGTCAGGGGGAAGGGACAGAGTCAGGGCTTCCCAGGACTTTGGGAAAACAAGGTAATGGGTAATAGAAAGCAAGAGGCCACCGGGGCCATCTTGTTTTCCAACAGGAATCAACGGATCCCAATGGCAGGGCCGGGGTATCCCAAAATGGAGGATACGCCGCGCACCTGTCACATTCAGCATGGAGCTGCCACCAGCCCATACCCTGCTCTGTGGGTCACCCACAGGCGCCCAAAAACATACACTAGGGGCACAGGGTTGTACCCCCACCCGTGGGTGCCATAAGGGTATCCCACGGGTCCGTTCACCAAACCAAAAGAAAGAGAGCTGCACCGCCAAGAGTCCCACATGAACTCCTGCGCAGAAAACACGACAGAACACACGATGAAAAGCAGTAAAGGACAAGCATACGGAGGCCCTGTCCCTCCGATGCATTTCCAGCATCACAGTCGCCCCCCCAGACTGAGGTGGAGGGTGCCTAATCTCCCACGGGACAGACACCCTCATCCAGACGGTCAACATACCTTCTGGAAAGGCCATCTGCATTATCCTGACTCTTCTCTGGTCTGTGCTCTATGGTGAAGTCTAGCCCTTGCAGGCTAATGGACCACCTGAGCAATTTCGGGTTCTCACCCTTCATCTGCATAAGCCACTTCAGGGGCTTATGATCTGTTTGGACCTTGAAGGTAGACCCGGTAAGGAAGGGCCTAAAACACCTAAGGCTCCAAACTATGCTAAAAACATTCCTTTTCAACAGTAGCCCACCTAAGTTCTCTACCCTTGAGTTGTCTACTGATGAGTATGATAGGATGTTCTCTCCCTTTGTCATCTAACTGGGACAAGACAGCTCCAATTCCGGCGTCGCAGGCATCCGTCTGGACGATAAAGGGTCGGCCGTAGTCAGGCGCACACAACACGGGTGCCCGACACAGACTTTCTTTCAAGCCATCAAAGGCCCTCTGACAGTCTTCAGTCCAATTAACCTTCTTAGGCTGTTTGAGTGAAGTCAGAGCTGTCATTGGTGCAGCTATGGTTCCATAGTCCGCCATGAAATTGCGATAGTACACGGTGAGGCCCAAAAAGGCTCTCACCTGGGTTTGAGTAGTGGGAGTCTCCCAGTCCTGTACATCCTGTACCTTACTAGGGAGAGGTTGGATTTGACCCCCTCCTACCACATGACCAAGATACGTGACCTTCCCCTGAGCTATCTGGCACTTGGTGGACTTGATAGTGAGGTTAGCCCTTTTTAAGGCCTGCAACACTCTACCCAGATGTGTCAAGTGCTCTTCCCAAGTGGCACTGTAGACGGCAATGTTGTCTAAATAAGGCACACAAAAGGCTTCCAGCCCACTGAGAGCATGATTGACCAATCTCTGGAAGGGGCAGGGCCATTCTTTAACCCAAAAGGCATGACCCTAAACTGGTAGAGTCCCTCTGGTGTTGAGAACGCCGTCTTTTCCTTGGCATGGTCCATCAGAGCTATTTGACAATAGCCCGAGGTGAGGTCAAAGGTGCTCACAAATTTGGCAGCACCTATGGTGTCCACGAGCTCATCAGCCCTGGGCAATGGGTGCGCATCAGTTTTGGTGACGGCATTGACTCCTCAGTAGTCCACACAGAACCTCCAATCCTTGGTACCTGCCTGGGAACTTGCCTTGGGGACGAGGAACACAGGACTGGACCAGGGACAGGTTGAGGGTTCAATAACACCCAGATCCAACATCTTGGCGACCTCAGCCTGGATGTGGTTCTTAACCGTATCTGACATTCGGAAGCTCCTGCTCTTGACAGGCACTCTGTCACCAGTGTCAATCCCGTGCTTACACCACGGTGTAAGGCCTGGCATCAGTGAAAACAGAGAGGCATACTGCTGGAGCAAAGTCCGGCAGACTCTCTGCTGCTCGGTTGTCAAATCTGGAGAGAGCTGCACTCCCTCCACTGAGCCATCCTGAGGGTTGCTATGCAGCAAATCAGGAAGGGCTCACTCTCATCCTCTTCTTGCTCTGAAGCCAGCAAGAGACAAGAGACTTCTGCTCGCCTGTGGAACGGCTTGAGCCTATTAACATGGAATACCTGAGGGGCTACCCCTGGGATTCCCATGTCAACCAGATAATTGACCTCGCCCATCTTGGAGACTATCCGGAAGGGTCCAGTCCATTTATCTGCCAATGCCCGAGGCTTGGTAGGCTCCATTACGAGGACCTCCTGTCCCAGAGTCCACTCCACTTGCGATGCTTTAAGGTCATGCCAGTATTTGTTCAATTCCTGGCTGGCCTTGAGATTCGCCGTTGCTTGACCCATCATCTGTGTCATCCTCCGTCTGAGGCCTAACACATAGTCCCCCACTTGCTTGGCGGGACCGGGAGGGGTGGCTTCCAAGCCTTCTCTGATCAAGGCGAGGGGCCCCCTCACGGGATGTCCAAAGTGTCATGCGCCGCCCAGCCGATTGGCGGGTACTTCCGCGATGGAGGCTCCGGCGCCGACCGTAATTCCAGCACGTTGTGTTGTTTGTGTGCAGTCACGGTCTAGTCTTCCTTCAACATGGCGATCGCTGGGAAGTATATAAGTCCTCCTCTCCCAGCGATCAATGCGTTGCAACCCCCATAGCTTCCGCTTCAACCTTTTGGGTGAGACGCTAGTTTTCCGCCTTGCGGCTTGGCCGCTCTGTCTTTTCACCTTATCGCTCCTTGCGATACCTCTTGTTCTTCCTCTTCTCTTTCTCTTTACCTTTCTGGTTCTGGGTCAGTTTCTCTTTCAGTTCCGGCGGCTCTCCCCGGCTCCTCAGTCTCTCCCTCTCCCTCTCTTTCTCCTGGTTCCCGTGCTTGAGCTGCCCTTTTTGTGAGAGCGCTTCCTGGTCTCCGTCGCCTTCGGCTCTGCTCCGCCACCTCAGCCTGCAGTGGCCGTCCATCTTCACTTCTTCGACTGTTGGTCTCTCGTACTTTCCCAAGAAGGACTTCTGTCTCGACCTCCTGCCTCGCAAGGGTTTTTTGTGCCAAGAAGGCTTTTTCCCTTGTCGCCTACTACGGGAGAGGAGTCCCAGGACTGCTTGTTTCAAGCATTCACTGTGGCTTCCTCTCCTGGTAGGCAAGTTTCTTCATCCACAAGAAGAGATTTCTGCGCACGTCGGCGTCTCAATACAGACGAATTGGAGGATTACCACTCAGGTGAGGAGGGGAAGGGAAAGGAATTGGACAGATTGCAACACCCAGAAACCAAGATGTCGGCAGAGGAACAGATCCAGGAACTCTGGAAGGCGGTTCAGGGGTTATCACAAGAGTTGCAGACCGTCAAGACTGAAAACATAGTTCTACGACAGCTTGCCACTACCCGAGATGTTCCGCCTGCTGAACTACCCCCAATGACGCACCCCTCAGGGAAGTTTGATGGTTCACCAAAGAAGATAAAAGAATTCTTGGAGGCGTGTGTGGTGTACTTTACCTTTAGGCCTCGTGCTTTTGCTACCGATCAATCCAAAGTTGGGTTTTTGATCTCAAACATGACGGGCAATGCCCTTGCTTGGGCCACCCCATTGGTTACCAGTGCCAACCCCATTCTACACGATTTTTCCGGGTTCCAGGGTCTACTGAAACAGACATTTGAGCGACCAGAACTAACTTTCACTGCCAGCGAGGACTTGTTGGATGTAAGACAAGAGGCCTCAGTTGTTCTTACATACATATCTCGATTCAAGGCTCTGGCCGCAGAAGCGGGTTGGCCGGAACAAGCCCAGTATGCCATATTCTGAAGGGGCCTTCGAGAAGAGATCAAGGACGAGCTAGCCAGGTCCTCCCGACCACCAGCCTTTTCTGATTTGTTGTCTTCCGCATTACAGATTGAGTACCGCCTTCAGGAACGCTGAGCTGAACGCCGCAAGCACCGCCTCACGACGGGTTCTCCTGCCTCCACTCCGTCTACGTCCTCTTCTTACCCTTCCTCCCATTCCTTCGAAGAACCAATGCAGATTGGGGCTACCAGAGGCCCTCTTTCGTTTGCTGAGCGAAGACGGAGAAAAGAGAAAGGACTGTGTGCCTATTGCGGGTCAGAGCAGCACCTACTTAAGGAATGCCCGGTGGTACCAACCAAATCACAGGGAAACGAAATTCCTCGGCGCCAGTAGGGACTTGGTTCCGAGGATCATCTTGCAATTTCCTACGTCCCTACGTATCTCTCTCTATTACTGCTCCCAGCACTTTGGAAGATTCCAGGCTAATGGTGATTCCGGTATGTATCGAATCCCGGGGGAGATCCATAGATGCCCTAGCCCTCTTGGACTGTGGGGCTGCCGGAAACTTTGTGGACACTCTGTGGGCTGAGAAGGTAGGCCTTCATAGAGTAGCCCGTAATGAAGATCAAAAGGTTGAAGGGGTGGACGGTTCTCCCCTCTCTTCGGGCCTGATAACGCATACCACGCAGGAACTAGGAGTCACCATTTTCCAACATACAGAGGTGCTCAAGTTCGATATCATCCGAGCAGCCCATTTTCCGATCATACTAGGAATAACTTGGCTGCGCAAGCACAATCCTCAGATAGACTGGACCTGTAACCAGTTGAGTTTTCTGTCTCTATTTTGTAAACAGCATTGTTTCTCAAAGTCATTTCTGAACAAACACCAGACCGCGACGATATTGACAAGTGATCATGTGGGTATCCACGCTTTGCCACATTTTTGTGTACCCTACCAGGAGGTACTCAAGGAAACAATACCGGCGAAGCTGCCTCCTCATAGGCCGGAAGACTGCTCTTTGGAACTAGAACCAAATGCTTTGGTCCCTTTCAGCCGGATGTTCTCTTTAACCCAATCTGAGAGACGAGTATTAAAAGGGTATTTGGATACTAATCTGCAAAACGGTCTTATTCAACCCTCCAAGTCTCCGGCAGGAGCTTCTTTGTTTTTCATAAAAAAGAAGGACTCCTGCGATTTGCGTCCTTGCATCGACTACAGAGGGCTGAACAAGGTAACCATAAAAGACCGTTATCCCATGCCCCTCATTTCTGAAATCATAGAGGCTGTTCAAGGGGCTCGCATTTTCACCAAACTGGACCTACGTAATGCATACCATTTGCTTCGCATTGCCAAGGGTGATGAATGGAAGACGGCATTTCGCACCCCGTTCGGGCTATACGAATACAAGGTTATGCCATTCGGATTGGTAAATGCCCCAGCTATATTTCAGCGGTTCATGGATCGATTATTTTCCGATCTGCTTTTGGTCACGGTCGTCGTCTATCTGGATGACATTTTGGTTTATTCATCAGATCTCGATTCCCATATCCTTCATGTGACTCAAGTACTAGAGCGCCTTCAACATTACGAACTTCTGGTCAAACCAGAAAAGTGCGTGTTCTTGGCCTCCTCAGTGCATTATCTGGGATACGTTCTCTCTGGGGAGGGTATTTCCATGGATGAAAGCAAGGTCGAGGCCATACTGGGTTGGTCCTCCCCTGGTAATGTGAAGGAAGTACAAAGGTTTCTTGGTCTCTCGAACTTTTACAGAAGGTTCATACCAAACTTCTCTGAGGTAGTACTTCCCATCACAAGTCTCTTGAGGAAAGAGTCAGGGCCTTTCCTGTGGTCACCAAAAGCTGAACAGGCTTTTAGGAATCTGAAGAGATTGTTCTGTTCCGCTCCGGTTCTTCGTCATCCAGATCAAAACCTACAGTTCATTGTTGAAACAGATGCATCTGCCATGGCTATCGGGGCAGTACTTTTGCAAACCTACAATACTGTGGAACATCCAGTCGCCTATCTCTCTAAAACATTATCCCCCAGCCAACTCAATTATTCGGTTCTCGAAAAGGAACTACTCGCGATGAAACTGGCTTGTGAGGAGTGGCGACATCTACTGATGGGATCACGTCATCCCTTTATCCTCAGGACCGACCATAAAAATCTCAAGGCCTTACAAAACCTGGAGTGCGTGAATTCTAGACAAGCCAGATGGGCCTATTTCTTTGCCCAATACGACTTCCATATCACTTATGTACCTGGCACCTCTAATAAAGTGGCGGACGCCTTGTCTAGGAAGGAGATTCCCGGGGAGGGTGCCCTTTATCCTCGGGAGACCATGTTCAAACGGAATAAGATCCTGGGATTTATCAATGTTTTCTTTCAGGAAATTAAGACCGCTATAGCTTCGGAAAGGTCAACATCCTTGAGACCACAAGGAAAGGCATACACCGAGAAGGAAGGTTTAGTGTTTTTTGGTAACAGACTGTACATTCCGGAAGGTCCTTGGCGCAAGAAGATCATTCGGTGGTGCCATGACTCATTGACTGCGGGTCATAGAGGAGTGCTTAACACAACCGAACTCATCGCAAGGAGATTTTTCTGGCCAAAGTTGAAAGGTGATATTAAGGACTACGTCAAGGCTTGTCCGACATGTGCCAGAGCGAAATACCCCTCTGGGAGGCCTTTAGGTTTGCTTACCCAACCAGAAATGCCAACACGCCCATGGGGTCTCATATCGACCGATTTCATTGTGGACCTACCGGTGTCTAATTCCTGTACCTGCATCATGGTGACGATTGACACCTTCACCAAGTTGGCGCACTTTTCTCCGCTGCCTGGATTACCTACCGCCACTCAAATGGCAGAGACCTTTACAAAAGATGTCTTTAGACTGCACGGCCTACCAGATAAGATCATTTCCGACAGAGGTAGTCAGTACGTCTCAAACTTCTTGAAGGCTTTGTGTTCTAGGGTCGGCATAGAACGGGCACTTTCTTCTGGTTTTCACCCTCAGTCAAACGGCCAGACGGAACGACTAAATGCCACCCTAGAGCAATACCTGAGATGCTATGTCAACCAACATCAGGATAACTGGGTTTCTCTATTACCCACAGCGGAATTTATGTACAACAATTCCACCCATTCCGCTATAGGTCTCACTCCTTTTTTTTGCACGTACGGAGTGCATCCTCGATCCATTTTTCCCCTGATTCCAGTGCCCACCAATTCTCCCACTGCAGAATCAGTGCTCCAATCCATTGGGGAGGCGCATAAGACAGCTAAATGCAGTCTACAAAGGAGCAGAATCCGGAACAAGGAACAGGCGGACAAACACAGGCAGGATTGCCCCGATTGGAAACCGGGGGATAGAGTGTGGCTCTCTACCAAGTTCCTACCTCGATGGGTTCACCCTTCCAAACTTTCTCCTCGTTTTCTAGGACCTTTTTCCATTCTGTCTAAAATCAATCCTGTTTCTTTCAAATTGAAATTGCCTCCTCCTCTCAATCGCATTCACCCTGTTTTTCACTCCTCTCTTCTTAAGCCCTTCACTCAAGATCCCCACCAAAGACTCCTTCCTCGTCTTCCTATGCAGGGTTCTGGGGGTGCTAAGGAGTATGAAGTTGCGGCTATCCGTGACTCCAGATACTACAGAGGTCGATTAGAATATCTGGTCTCGTGGAAGGGTTACCCGGAGTCGGAGGACTCCTGGGAGCCGGTCTCCCACATACATGCCCCCCGATTGCTGAGAGGTTTCCATCGGTGTTTCCCGGGTAAGCCTGGGGGACTTCGTTTTGGAGGGGGGCATACTGTCATGCGCCGCCCAGCCGATTGGCGGGTACTTCCGCGATGGAGGCTCCGGCGCCGACCGTAATTCCAGCACGTTGTGTTGTTTGCGTGCAGTCACGGTCTAGTCTTCCTTCAACATGGCGATCGCTGGGAAGTATATAAGTCCTCCTCTCCCAGCGATCAATGCGTTGCAACCCCCATAGCTTCCGCTTCAACCTTTTGGGTGAGACGCTAGTTTTCCGCCTTGCGGCTTGGCCGCTCTGTCTTTTCACCTTATCGCTCCTTGCGATACCTCTTGTTCTTCCGCTTCTCTTTCTCTTTACCTTTCTGGTTCTGGGTCAGTTTCTCTTTCAGTTCCGGCGGCTCTCCCCGGCTCCTCAGTCTCTCCCTCTCCCTCTCTTTCTCCTGGTTCCCGTGCTTGAGCTGCCCTTTTTGTGAGAGCGTTTCCTGGTCTCCGTCGCCTTCGGCTCTGCTCCGCCACCTCAGCCCGCAGTGGCCGTCCATCTTCACTTCTTCGACTGTTGGTCTCTCGTACCTTCCCAAGAAGGACTTCTGTCTCGACCTCCTGCCTCGCAAGGGTTTTTTGTGCCAAGAAGGCTTTTTCCTTTGTCGCCTACTACGGGAGAGGAGTCCCAGGACTGCTTGTTTCAAGCATTCACTGTGGCTTCCTCTCGTGGTAGGCAAGTTTCTTCATCCACAAGAAGAGATTTCTGCGCACGTCGGCGTCTCAATACAGACGATTTGGAGGATTACCACTCAGGTGAGGAGGGGAAGGGAAAGGAATTGGACACAAAGAGCAACTCAAAGGGGCTGAAACCAACACCCTCTTGAGGTACCTCTCGGTAAGCAAACAGCAGGCATGGCAGGAGGAGATTCCATTTCCTCCTTAGGGGCTCTTCCAAAGCACCTAGCATGCCCCTGAGAGTTTTATTAAATCTCTCAACCAGACCATTGGTCTGGACGTGGTAAGAAGTGGAAAATGTGTAAGTTACCCTGCATTCTTTCCACATGGCTTTCATGTAACTAGACATGAAGTTGGATCCTCGGTCAGAGACAACCTCCTTGGGGAATCCAACGTGGGTGAAAATGCCCAGGAGGGCCCGGGCAACCACCTTGGCAGTAACAGTCCGAAGGGGTATAGCCTCAGGGTACCTGGTGGCATGATCTACCAAAACCAGGATGAACCGATGTCCACCTGACGTGGGAGGGTCAAGGGGACTGACGATGTCGAAGCCAACCCTCTGAAACGGTGTGCCAACCACTGGCAATGGCTGCAGTGGGGCAATGACACTGCCTCCAGTCTTGCCAGACAACTGACAAGTTGGGCAGGTCCTGCAGTGGGACTCCACTTCTACTCCCATCCGAGGCCAGTAGAAATGGGCAGAGAGCCTCTGCTTAGTCTTCTTGGTACCAAGATGACCAGCCAAGGGCACCTCATGCGCCAACTGCAGCAGGAAGGGCCTGTAAACCTGGGGTACCACCAACCTCTTGAGGGCACCAGGTTCAGGCTTAGTGGGCTCACTAACAAGGAGCTCACCCTCCCAATAAATCCGGAAAGTCCTAGGCACTTCGCCTTGTGCCTGGGACAGGGCCTGTTTCCTCAGACCCTCGAGAGAGGGACACTCCCTCTGTCCTTTACAGAAGTCTGCCCGGGAGGGTCCCCCTTCGGCCAACAAGCATTGAAGATCGGGATGATCCTCCGGGTTGAGAACCTCTCCCACAGGAGAGTCTTCTGGCTCTTCTCCCACAGGAGTTGAGACGGGGTTTACCACTGGACCCAGCCCGTCCAGAGCATGGATCCCAATGGGTGCTGTAGGAACAGCAGAAAGAGAAGGGGCTCCCTCCACAGAGGTGGCCTTCTTGCTCTTCCTTCGTCGTGCCTTAGGCCGCACCTTCGGCTCGGGTACCTGACTCACAGCCAGACCCAGTGTCACCTGTGACTAGTGACCGCAGCAGCCGTCATGGGAAGACCATCGTGATCAATCCCAACTCGACTAGATCGTTACCTAACAGAATGTTAGCAGGGACGTTGTCCTGAACCAGGACAGGAAGCTTTGCTGTCTTGTCTCCAATTACAAGGGTGACTCGGGCTACAGGCGATAATTTGGGAGGCCCACCAGCTAACCTGGTGGTTCTCAGAGGAGCATCTACATAGTCCTCTGGCTTGAGCAGGGTCCTGTCCACCACTGTCATGCTTGCCCCAGTGTCTCTCAAACCAGTAGAAGGCTGGTAATTCAGGAGGAGACTTCTCAAAAATCTACGGGTGTTCTGTGGGATAGTCGCCAGTACTTCCGCCTACTGGTCCCAGGCCCCAAGGGATACTAAGGAAATCTCTACAGGAGCACCAAAAGTGATTCCGGTAGAGGAGGGGAGGACAGTGGCCTCCACCTCAGACATGGGGTAAGGGTAGGTCAGGCTGACAGCCTGTACTCTGAGTGCCTTACGTTTACACTTGAGTCACCCCTTTTCTGATCCAGAGCCCCACAGTCCCAACAAGTGCCGGGAGTGCGGGGTACGGTACTGGAACCAGCGGGAGCCTGCTTTGCAGCAGGTGGACCACTACTCTTATTCCCACCCACAGATGACTTATCCCCACTAGATTTTTGGGTCTTAGGAGAGGAGGGTTTAGGTTTATTCGACTATGACTGCTTTTGGGACTCCTCAGCTTTCTGAGAGGCCCCCTTTTCTTTGTCCTTGCCCTTCCCACTGGAGTCCTTAGGGGACACCCGGTGGGAGACCCACTTGTCAGATAACCCAGCCAGCTTAAAGGGATCCAAAATGTTCTGGTCAGCAACATACTGACGCAGCTCCGGTGAACAGGCTTCAGAAAAATGCTCAAAAAACAACAGGTGGGACAATTCAACAAAAGTTTTCACCTTGTAACCGTCAATCCACCCCATCATATTCATGTGCGCAGCACTCACCCAGTCGACCCAAGACACATTCTCTCTTTTCTTAAAATCCCTGAACCTTTTAAGGTATTGGGTAGGTGTCTTGCCAAACTTGGCAATCAAAGCAGATTTCCTACACTCATACTGACCCCTTTCTTCCACACTCAGCTTCAGAATACAGTCATATCCAGTTTGAGGCACTCTGCTTAGCAAACACTTAGCCCAATCTCTTTTGTCAACATCATGAATGGCACAAGCCATTTCAAACGCTTCAATCCATTGGAGGATATCAGAACCCTCCGAAAACACACCAACCAAATCCTTCATAAATTTAGTGGCTGGGGACCTGACACTCTCACTGAGTTTCGCTGAAGTCTCCACTCGAGCTTTCTCTAGCTGGATTCTCTGACATTCAGTGTCCTTGTCTTTGAGTTCAAGATCCCTATTCTTGAGTTCCACTTGTTGCGCCAGCTCCTCTGTCTAAAGCTCAGCATCTATTTCCAACTTGCGATATTCAAAGGCCAATTTCATCCTTAATAACTCAAGTTCCAAGCTATTGCTGGGGTTCGGAAGAGAGGCAGCAGGAATGGTGGCATTCCCAGAAACAGATTCAGTAGAAACCCCAGGGGCAGATTCCTCATTGGTTGCATTCCCCCCTCATCAAGAGTTTCACCACTGGTCTGGTAGTCCACCAGGGAAGCTATCAGCTCAGCCCTAGACTTATCCACAAAGTCTA